>NC_140579.1:427741466-428441250 GCF_964204655.1 Triturus cristatus | reverse complement strand
TCTCCCTCCGTCTTTCTCCCTCTGTCGCCCTCTGTCTCCCTCCCTCTCTCTCCCTCTCTCCCTCCGTCGGTCTGTCTCTCTCTGTCTCCATCTGTCGCATTCTGTCTCCCTCCCTCTCTCTCCCTCCGTCTGTCTGTCACCCTCTGTCTCCCTCTGTCGCCCTCTGTCTCCCTCCCTCTCCCTCCGTCTCTGTCTGTCACCCTCTGTCTCCCTCTGTCGCCCTCTGTCTCCCTCCCTCTCTCTCCCTCCGTCTGTCTGTCTCCCTCTGTCGCCCTCTGTCTCCCTCCCTCTCTCTCCCTCTCCCTCCGTCTGTCTGTCTCCCTCTGTCGCCCTCTGTCTCTCTCTATCCCTCCCTCTCTCTCCCTCTCCCTCCGTCTGTCTGTTTCCCTCTGTCGCCCTCTGTTGCCCTCTGTCTCCCTCCCTCTCTCTCCCTCCGTCTGTCTGTCTCCCTCTGTCGCCCTCTGTCACCCTCTGTCTCCCTCCCTCTCTCTCCCTCCGTCTGTCTGTCACCCTCTGTCTGCCTCTGTCGCCCTCTGTCTCCCTCCCTCTCTCTCCCTCTCCCTCCGTCTGTCTATCTCCCTCTGTCGCCCTCTGTAGCCCTCTGTCTCCCTCCCTCTCTCTCCCTCTCCCTCCGTCTGTCTGTCTCCCTCTGTCGCCCTCTGTCTCACTCCCTCTCTCTCCCTCTCCCTCCGTCTGTCTGTCTCCCTCTGTCGCTCTGTCTCCCTCCCTCTTTCTCCCTCTCCCTCCGTCTGTCTGTCGCCCTCTGTCTCCCTCCCTCTCTCTCCCTCCGTCTGTCTGTCACCCTATGTCTCCCTCTGTCGCCCTCTGTCTCCCTCCCTCTCTCTCCCTCTCCCTCCGTCTGTCTGTCACCCTCTCTCTTCCTCTGTCGCCCTGTCTCCCTCCCTCTCTCTCCCTCTCCCTCCGTCTGTCTGTCTCCCTCTGTCGCCCTCTGTCTCCCTCCCTCTCTCTCCCTCTCCCTCCGTCTGTCTGTCTCCCTCTGTCGCCCTCTGTCTCTCTCTCTCCCTCCCTCTCTCTCCCTCTCCCTCTGTCTGTCTGTCTCCCTCTGTCACCCTCTGTCTCCCTCCCTCTCCCTCCGTCTGTTTGTCTCCCTCTGTAGCCCTCTGTCTCCCTCCCTCTCTCTCCCTCTCCCTCTCCCTCCGTCTGTCTGTGTCCCTCTGTCGCCCTCTGTCTCCCTCCCTCTCTCTCCCTCTCCCTCTGTCTGTCTGTCTCCCTCTGTCGCTCTGTCTCCCTCCCTCTCTCTCCCTCTTCCTCCGTCTGTCTGTCTCCCTCTGTCGCCCTCTGTCGCCCTCTGTCTCCCTCCCTCTCTCTCCCTCCGTCTGTCTGTCACCCTCTGTAGCCCTCTGT
The DNA here is from genome assembly GCF_964204655.1 of Triturus cristatus. NCBI lineage: Eukaryota > Metazoa > Chordata > Amphibia > Caudata > Salamandridae > Triturus > Triturus cristatus. The sequence continues at coordinate 428,439,885 of NC_140579.1, read as the reverse complement.
AGCCCTCTTTCTCCCTCCCTCTCTCTCCCTCTGTCTGTCTGTCTCCCTTTGTCGCCCTCTGTCTCTCTCCCTCTCTCTCCCTCTCCCTCCGTCTGTCTGTCACCCTCTGTCGCCCTCCCTCTCTCTCCCTCTCCCTCTGTCTGTCTCCCTCCCTCTCTCTCCCTCTCCCTCCCTCTGTCTGTCGCCCTCTGTCGCCCTCTGTCGCCCTCTGTCTCCCTCCCTCTCTCTCCCTCCGTCTGTCTGTCACCCTCTGTCTCTCACTGTTGCCCTCTGTCTCCCTCCCTCTCTCTCCCTCTCCCTCCGTCTGTCTGTCACCCTCTGTCTCCCTCTGTCGCCCTGTCTCCCTCCCTCTCTCTCCCTCCGTCTGTCTGTCACCCTCTGTCGCCCTCCCTCTCTCTCCCTCTCCCTCCGTCTGTCTGTCACCCTCTGTCGCCCTCTGTCTCCCTCCTTCTCCCTCTCCCTCCCTCTGTCTGTCACCCTCTGTCGCCCTCTGTCTCCCTCCCTCTCTCTTCCTCTCCCTCCGTCTGTCTGTCTCCCTCTGTCGCCCTCTGTCTCTCTCCCTCTCTCTCCCTCTCCCTCCGTCTGTCTGTCACCCTCTGTTGCCCTCCCTCTCTCTCCCTCTCCCTCTGTCTGTCTCCCTCCCTCTCTCTCCCTCTCCCTCCCTCTGTCTGTCACCCTCTGTCGCCCTCTGTCTCCCTCCTTCTCCCTCTCCCTCCGTCTGTCTGTCGCCCTCTGTCTCCCTCCCTCTCTCTCCCTCTCCCTCTGTCTGTCTCCCTCCCTCTCTCTCCCTCTCCCTCCCTCTGTCTGTCGCCCTCTGTCGCCCTCTGTCGCCCTCTGTCTCCTTCCCTCTCTCTCCTTCTCCCTCCCTCTGTCTGTCTCCCTCTTTCGCCCTCTCCCTCCGTCTGTCTGTCTCCCTCTGTCTCCCTCTGTCGCACTCTGTCTCCTTCCCTCTCTCTCCCTCTCCCTCCCTCTGTCTGTCTCCCTCTGTCGCCCTCTGTCTCCCTCCGTCTGTCTATCACCCTCTGTCGCCCTCTGTCTCCCTCCCTCTCTCTCCCTCTCCCTCCGTCTGTCTGTCACCCTCTGTCTCCCTCCCTCTCTCTCCCTCTCCTTCCGTCTGTCTGTTGCCCTCTGTCTCCCTCCCTCTCTCCCTCTCCCTCCCTCTGTCTGTCTCCCTCTGTCGCCCTCTGTCTCCCTCCCTCTCTCTCCCTCTCCCTCCATCTGTCTGTCACCCTCTGTCGCCCTCCCTCTCTTTCCCTCTCCCTCCGTCTGTCTGTCACCCTCTGTCGCCCTCTGTCTCCCTCCTTTTCCCTCTCCCTCCGTCTGTCTGTCACCCTCTGTCGCCCTCTGTCTCCCTCCCTCTCTCTCCCTCTCCCTCCGTCTGTCTGTCACCCTCTGTCTCCCTCCCTCTCTCTCCCTCTCCCTCCGTCTGTCTGTCTCCCTCTGTCGCCCTCTGTCTCTCTCTCTCCCTCCCTCTCTCTCCCTCTCCCTCCCTCTGTCTGTCTCCCTCTGTCGCCCTCTGTCTCCCTCCCTCTCTCTCCCTCTCCCTCCATCTGTCTGTCACCCTCTGTCGCCCTCTGTCACCCTCCCTCTCTCTCCCTTTCCCTCCGTCTGTCTGTCACCCTCTGTCGCCCTCTGTCTCCCTCCTTCTCCCTCTCCCTCCGTCTGTCTGTCACCCTCTGTCGCCCTCTGTCTCCCTCCCTCTCTCTCCCTCTCCCTCCGTCTGTCTCCCTCCCTCTCTCTCCCTCTCCCTCCCTCTGTCTGTCTCCCTCTGTCGCCCTCTGTCTCCCTCCCTCTCTCTCCCTCTCCCTCCGTCTGTCTGTCTCCCTCTGTCGCCCTCTGTCTCTCTCTCTCCCTCCCTCTCTCTCCCTCTCCCTCCCTCTGTCTGTCTCCCTCTGTCGCCCTCTGTCTCCCTCCCTCTCTCTCCCTCTCCCTCCGTCTGTCTGTCACCATCTGTCGCCCTCTGTCTCCCTCCCTCTCTCTCCCTCTCCCTCCATCTGTCTGTCACCCTCTGTCGCCCTCTGTCTCTCTCTCTCCCTACCTCTCTCTCCCTCTCCCTCCGTCTGTCTGTCTCCCTCTGTCGCCCTCTGTCTCTCTCTCTCCCTCCCTCTCTCTCCCTCTCCCTCCCTCTGTCTATCTCCCTCTGTCGCCCTCTGTCTCCCTCCCTCTCTCTCCCTCTCCCTCCGTCTGTCTTTCACCCTCTGTCGCCCTCCCTCTCTCTCCCTCTCCCTCCGTCTATCTGTCTCCCTCTGTCGCCCTCTGTCTCCCTCCCTTTCTCTCCCTCTCCCTCCATCTGTCTCCCTCTGTCGCCCTCTGTCTCCCTCCCTCTCTCTCCCTCTCCCTCCGTCTGTCTGTCACCCTCTGTTGCCCTCTGTCGCCCTCCCTCTCTCTCCCTCTCTCTCCCTCTCCCTCCCTCTGTCACCCTCTGTCTCCCTCCCTCTCTCTCCCTCTCCCTCCGTCTGTCTGTCACCCTCTGTCACCCTCTGTCGCCCTTCCTCTCTCTCCCTCTGTCTGTCTGTCACCCTCTGTCGCCCTCTGTCTCCCTCTTTCTCCCTCTCCCTCCGTCTGTCTGTCACCCTCTGTCGCTCTCTGTCTCCCTCCCTCTCTCTCCCTCTCCCTCCGTCTGTCTGTCGCCCTCTGTATCCCTCCCTCTCTCTCCCTCTCCCTCTGTCTGTCTCCCTCCCTCTCTCTCCCTCTCCCTCCCTCTGTCTGTCGCCCTCTGTCGCCCTCTGTCTCCTTCCCTCTCTCTCCCTCTCCCTCTGTCTGTCTGTCTCCCTCTGTCTCCCTCTGTCGCCCTCTGTCTCCTTCCCTCTCTCTCAATCTCTCCCTCCCTCTGTCTGTCTCCCTCTGTCGCCCTCTGTCTCCCTCCCTCTCTCTCCCTCTCTCTCTCTCCCTCTCCCTCCATCTGTCTGTCACCCACTGTCTCCCTCTGTCACCTTCTGTCTCCCTCCCTCTCTCTCCCTCTCCCTCCGTCTGTCTGTCTCCCTCTGTCGCCCTCTGTCTCCCTCCCTTTCTCTCCCTCTCCCTCCGTCTGTCTCCCTCTGTCGCCCTCTGTCTCCCTCCCTCTCTCTCCCTCTCCCTCCGTCTGTCTGTCTCTCTCTGTCTCCCTCTGTCGCCCTCTGTCTCCCTCCCTCTCTCTCCCTCTACCTCCGTCTGTCTGTCTCCCTCTGTCGCCCTCTGTCTCCCTCCCTCTCTCTCAATCTCTCTACGTCTGTCTGTCTGTCTCCCTCTGTCGCCCTCTGTCTCCCTCCCTCTCTCTCCCTCTCCCTCCGTTTGTCTGTCTCCCTCTGTCGCCCTCTGTCGCCCTCTATCTCCCTCCCTCTCTCTCCCTCCGTCTGTCTGTCACCCTCTGTCTCCCTCTGTCGCCCTCTGTCTCCCTCCCTCTCTCTCCCTCTCCCTCCGTCTGTCTGTCACCCTCTGTCTCCCTCTGTCACCCTCTGTCTCCCTCCCTCTCTCTCCCTCCGTCTGTCTGTCTCCCTCTGTCGCCCTCTATCTCCCTCCCTCTCTCTCCCTCTCCCTCCGTCTGTCTGTCTCCCTCTGTCGCTCTGTCTCCCTCCCTCTCTCTCCCTCTCCCTCCGTCTGTCTGTCTCCCTCTGTCGCCCTCTGTCGCCCTCTGTCTCCCTCCCTCTCTCTCCCTCCGTCTGTCTGTCACCCTCTGTCTCTCTCTGTCGCCCTCTGTCTCCCTCCCTCTCTCTCCCTCTCCCTCCGTCTGTCTGTCAACCTCTGTCTCCCTCTGTCGCCCTGTCTCCCTCCCTCTCTCTCCCTCTCCCTCCCTCTGTCTGTCTCCCTCTGTCGCCCTCTGTCTCCCTCCCTCTCTCTCCCTCTCCCTCCGTCTGTCGCCCTCTGTCTCCCTCCCTCTCTCTCCCTCTCCCTCCGTCTGTCGCCCTCTGTCGCCCTCTGTCTCCCTCCCTCTCTCTCCCTCTCCCTCCGTCTGTCTGTCTCCCTCTGTCTCCCTCTGTCGCCCTCTGTCTCCCTCCCTCTCTCTCCCTCTCCCTCCGTCTGTCTGTCACCCTCTGTCTCCCTCTGTCGCCCTGTCTCCCTCCCTCTCTCCCCCTCTCCCTCCGTCTGTCTGTCTCCCTCTGTCGCCCTCTGTCTCCCTCCCTCTTACTCCCTCTCCCTCCGTCTGTCTGTCACACTCTGTCGCCCTCTGTCGCCCTGTGTCTCCCTCTCTCTATCTCCCTCTCCCTCCCTCTGTCTGTCTCCCTCTGTTGCCCTCTGTCTCCCTCCCTCTCTCCCCCTCTCCCTCCGTCTGTCTGTCTCCCTCTGTCGCCCTCTGTCTCCCTCCCTCTCACTCCCTCTCCCTCCGTCTGTCTGTCACACTCTGTCGCCCTCTGTCGCCCTCTGTCTCCCTCCCTCTCTCTCCCTCCCTCTGTCTGTCTCCCTCTGTCCCCCTCTGTCTCCCTCCCTCTCTCTCCCTCTCCCTCCGTCTGTCTGTCACCCTCTGTCGCCCTCCCTCTCTCTCCGTCTGTCTGTCACCCTCTGTCGCCCTCTGTCTCCCTCCTTCTCCCTCTCCCTCCGTCTGTCTGTCACCCTCTGTCGCCCTCTGTCTCCCTCCCTCTCTCTCCCTTTCCCTCCGTCTGTCTGTCACCCTCTGTCTCCCTCCCTCTCTCTCCCTCTCCCTCCGTCTGTCTGTCGCCCTCTGTCTCCTTCCCTCTCTCTCCCTCTCCCTCCCTCTGTCTGTCTCTCTCTGTCGCCCTCTGTCTCCCTCCCTCTCTCTCCCTCTCCCTCCGTCTGTCTGTCACCCTCTGTCGCCCTCCCTCTCTCTCCCTCTCCCTCCCTCTGTCTGTCACCCTCTGTCGCCCTCTGTCTCCCTCCTTCTCCCTCTCCCTCCGTCTGTCTGTCACCCTCTGTCGCCCTCTGTCTCCCTCCCTCTCTCTCCCTCTCCCTCCGTCTGTCTCCCTCCCTCTCTCTCCCTCTCCCTCCATCTGTCTGTCCCCCTCTGTCGCCCTCTGTCTCCCTCCCTCTCTCTCCCTCTCTCTCCCTCTGTCTGTCGCCCTCTGTCGCCCTCTGTCTCCCTCCCTCTCACTCCCTCTCCCTCCGTCTGTCTGTCACACTCTGTCTCCCTCTGTCGCCCTCTGTCTCCTTCCCTCTCTCTCCCTCTCCCTCCCTCTGTCTGTCTCCCTCTGTCGCCCTCTGTCTCCCTCCCTCTCTCTCCCTCTCTCTCTCTCCCTCTCCCTCCATCTGTCTGTCACCCTCTGTCTCCCTCTGTCGCCTTCTGTCTCCCTCCCTCTCTCTCCCTCTCCCTCCGTCTATCTGTCTCCCTCTGTCGCCCTCTGTCTCCCTCCCTTTCTCTCCCTCTCCCTCCGTCTTTCTCCCTCTGTCGCCCTTTGTCTCCCTCCCTCTCTCTCCCTCTCCCTCCGTCTGTCTGTCTCTCTCTGTCTCCATCTGTCGCCCTCTGTCTCCCTCCCTCTCTCTCCCTCCGTCTGTCTGTCACCCTCTGTCTCCCTCTGTCGCCCTCTGTCTCCCTCCCTCTCCCTCCGTCTGTCTGTCACCCTCTGTCTCCCTCTGTCGCCCTCTGTCTCCCTCCCTCTCTCTCCCTCCGTCTGTCTGTCTCCCTCTGTCGCCCTCTGTCTCCCTCCCTCTCTCTCCCTCTCCCTCCGTCTGTCTGTCTCCCTCTGTCGCCCTCTGTCTCTCTCTCTCCCTCCCTCTCTCTCCCTCTCCCTCCGTCTGTCTGTTTCCCTCTGTCGCCCTCTGTTGCCCTCTGTCTCCCTCCCTCTCTCTCCCTCCGTCTGTCTGTCTCCCTCTGTCGCCCTCTGTCACCCTCTGTCTCCCTCCCTCTCTCTCCCTCCGTCTGTCTGTCACCCTCTGTCTGCCTCTGTCGCCCTCTGTCTCCCTCCCTCTCTCTCCCTCTCCCTCCGTCTGTCTGTCTCCCTCTGTCGCCCTCTGTAGCCCTCTGTCTCCCTCCCTCTCTCTCCCTCTCCCTCCGTCTGTCTGTCTCCCTCTGTCGCCCTCTGTCTCACTCCCTCTCTCTCCCTCTCCCTCCGTCTGTCTGTCTCCCTCTGTCGCTCTGTCTCCCTCCCTCTCTCTCCCTCTCCCTCCGTCTGTCTGTCTCCCTCTGTCGCCCTCTGTCTCCCTCCCTCTCTCTCCCTCCGTCTGTCTGTCACCCTATGTCTCCCTCTGTCGCCCTCTGTCTCCCTCCCTCTCTCTCCCTCTCCCTCCGTCTGTCTGTCACCCTCTGTCGCCCTCTGTAGCCCTCTGTCTGCCTCCCTCTCTCTCCCTCTCCCTCCCTCTGTCTGTCTCCCTCTGTCGCCCTCTGTCTCCCTCCCTCTCTCTCCCTCTCTCTCTCTCCCTCTCCCTCCATCTGTCTGTCACCCTCTGTCTCCCTCTGTCGCCTTCTGTCTCCCTCCCTCTCTCTCCCTCTCCCTCCGTCTATCTGTCTCCCTCTGTCGCCCTCTGTCTCCCTCCCTTTCTCTCCCTCTCCCTCCGTCTTTCTCCCTCTGTCGCCCTCTGTCTCCCTCCCTCTCTCTCCCTCTCCCTCCGTCTGTCTGTCTCTCTCTGTCTCCATCTGTCGCCCTCTGTCTCCCTCCCTCTCTCGCCCTCTCCCTCTGTCTGTCTTTCTCCCTCTGTCGCCCTCTGTCTCCCTCCCTCTCTCTCACTCTCTCTACGTCTGTCTGTCTGTCTCCCTCTGTCACCCTCTGTCTCCCTCCCTCTCTCTCCCTCCGTCTGTCTGTCTCCCTCTGTCACCCTCTGTCGCCCTCTGTCTCCCTCCCTCTCTCTCCCTCTGTCTGTCTGTCACCCTCTGTCTCCCTCTGTCGCCCTCTGTCTCCCTCCCTCTCTCTCCCTCTCTCTCCGTCTGTCACCCTCTGTCTCCCTCTGTCGCCCTCTGTCTCCCTCCCTCTCTCTCCCTCCGTCTGTCTGTCTCCCTCTGTCGCCCTCTGTCTCCCTCCCTCTCTCTCCCTCTCCCTCCGTCTGTCTGTCTCCCTCTGTCGCCCTCTGTCTCTCTCTCTCCCTTCTCTCTCTCCCTCTCCCTCCGTCTGTCTGTCTCCCTCTGTCGCCCTCTGTCTCCCTCTGTCGCCCTCTGTCTCCCTCCCTCTCTCTCCCTCTCCCTCTGTCTGTCTGTCTCCCTCTGTCGCCCTCTGTCTCACTCCCTCTCTCTCCCTCTCCCTCCGTCTGTCTGTCTCCCTCTGTCGCTCTGTCTCCCTCCCTCTCTCTCCCTCTCCCTCCGTCTGTCTGTCTCCCTCTGTCGCCCTCTGTCGCCCTCTGTCTCCCTCCCTCTCTCTCCCTCCGTCTGTCTGTCACCCTCTGTCTCCCTCTGTCGCCCTCTGTCTCCCTCCCTCTCTCTCCCTCTCCCTCCGTCTGTCGCCCTCTGTCTCCCTCCCTCTCTCTCCCTCTCCCTCCGTCTGTCGCCCTCTGTCTCCCTCCCTCTCTCTCCCTCTCCCTCCGTCTGTCTGTCTCCCTCTGTCTCCCTCTGTCGCCCTCTGTCTCCTTCCCTCTCTCTCCCTCTCCCTCCCTCTGTCTGTCTCCCTCTGTCGCCCTCTGTCTCCCTCCCTCTCTCTCCCTCTCCCTCCGTCTGTCTGTCTCCCTCTGTCGCTCTGTCTCCCTCCCTCTCTCTCCCTCTCCCTCCGTCTGTCTGTCTCCCTCTGTCGCCCTCTGTCTCCCTCCCTCTCTCTCCCTCTGTCTGTCTGTCACCCTCTGTCTCCCTCTGTCGCCCTGTCACCCTCCCTCTCTCTCCCTCTCCATCCGTCTGTCTGTCTCCCTCTGTTGCCCTCTGTCTCCCTCCCTCTCTCTCCCTCTCCCTCCGTCTGTGTGTCACCCTCTGTCGCCCTCCCTCTCTCTCCCTCTCCCTCCGTCTGTCTGTCACCCTCTGTCGCCCTCTGTCTCCCTCCCTCTCTCTCCCTCTCTCTCTCTCCCTCTCCCTCCATCTGTCTGTCACCCTTTGTCTCCCTCTGTCGCCCTCTGTCTCCCTCCCTCTCTCTCCCTCTCCCTCCGTCTGTCTGTCTCCCTCTGTCGCCCTCTGTCTCCCTCCCTCTCTCTCCCTCTCCCTCCCTCTGTCTGTCTCCCTCTGTCAGCCTCTGTCTCCCTCCCTCTCTCTCCCTCTCCCTCCGTCTGTCTGTCTCTCTCTGTCTCCCTCTATCGCCCTCTGTCTCCCTCCCTCTCTCTCCCTCTCCCTCCATCTGTCTGTCTCCCTCTGTCGCTCTGTCTCCCTCCCTCTCTCTCCCTCTCCCTCCGTCTGTCTGTCTCCCTCTGTCGCCCTCTGTCTCCCTCCCTCTCTCTCCCTCTGTCTGTCTGTCACCCTCTGTCTCTCTCTGTCGCCCTCTGTCTCCCTCCCTCTCTCTCCCTCTCCCTCCGTCTGTCTGTCTCCCTCTGTCGCCCTCTGTCTCCCTCCCTCTCTCTCCCTCCGTCTGTCTGTCACCCTCTGTCTCCCTCTGTCGCCCTCTGTCTCCCTCCCTCTCTCTCCCTCTCCCTCCGTCTGTCTGTCACCCTCTGTCGCCCTCTGTAGCCCTCTGTCTGCCTCCCTCTCTCTCCCTCTCCCTCCCTCTGTCTGTCTCCCTCTGTCGCCCTCTGTCTCCCTCCCTCTCTCTCCCTCTCTCTCTCTCCCTCTCCCTCCATCTGTCTGTCACCCTCTGTCTCCCTCTGTCGCCTTCTGTCTCCCTCCCTCTCTCTCCCTCTCCCTCCGTCTATCTGTCTCCCTCTGGCGCCCTCTGTCTCCCTCCCTTTCTCTCCCTCTCCCTCCGTCTTTCTCGCTCTGGCGCCCTCTGTCTCCCTCCCTCTCTCTCCCTCTCCCTCCGTCTGTCTGTCTCTCTCTGTCTCCATCTGTCGCCCTCTGTCTCCCTCCCTCTCTCGCCCTCTCCCTCTGTCTGTCTTTCTCCCTCTGTCGCCCTCTGTCTCCCTCCCTCTCTCTCACTCTCTCTATGTCTGTCTGTCTGTCTCCCTCTGTCACCCTCTGTCTCCCTCCCTCTCTCTCCCTCCGTCTGTCTGTCTCCCTCTGTCACCCTCTGTCGCCCTCTGTCTCCCTCCCTCTCTCTCCCTCTCCCTCCGTCTGTCTGTCTCCCTCTGTCGCCCTCTGTCGCCCTCTGTCTCCCTCCCTCTCTCTCCCTCCGTCTGTCTGTCACCCTCTGTCTCCCTCTGTTGCCCTCTGTCTCCCTCCCTCTCTCTCCCTCTCCCTCCGTCTGTCTGTCTCCCTCTGTCGCCCTCTGTCTCTCTATCTCCCTCCCTCTCTCTCCCTCTCCCTCCGTCTGTCTGTCTCCCTCTGTCGCCCTCTGTCTCTCTCTCTCCCTCCCTCTCTCTCCCTCTCCCTCCCTCTGTCTGTCTCCCTCTGTCGCCCTCTGTCTCCCTCCCTCTCTCTCCCTCTCCCTCCGTCTGTCTGTCTCCCTCTGTCGCCCTCTGTCTCCCTCCCTCTCTCTCCCTCCGTCTCTCTGTCTCCCTCTGTCGCCCTCTGTCACCCTCTGTCTCCCTCCCTCTCTCTCCTCTCCCTCCCTCTGGCTGTCTCCCTCTGTTGCCCTCTGTCTCCCTCCCTCTCTCTCCCTCTCCCTCCGTCTATCTGTCTCCCTCTGTCTCCTTCTGTAACCCTCTGTCTCCCTCCCTCTCTCTCCCTCTCCCTCCGTCTGTCTGTCACCCTCTGTTGCCCTCTGTCTCCCTCCTTCTCCCTCTCACTCCGTCTGTCTGTCACCCTCTGTCGCCCTCTGTCTCCCTCCCTCTCTCTCCCTCCGTCTGTCTGTCACCCTCTGTCTCCCTCTGTCGCCCTCTGTCTCCCTCCCTCTCCCTCCGTCTGTCTGTCACCCTCTGTCTCCCTCTGTCGCCCTCTGTCTCCCTCCCTCTCTCTCCCTCCGTCTGTCTGTCTCCCTCTGTCGCCCTCTGTCTCCCTCCCTCTCTCTCCCTCTCCCTCCGTCTGTCTGTCTCCCTCTGTCGCCCTCTGTCTCTCTCTCTCCCTCCCTCTCTCTCCCTCTCCCTCCGTCTGTCTGTTTCCCTCTGTCGCCCTCTGTTGCCCTCTGTCTCCCTCCCTCTCTCTCCCTCCGTCTGTCTGTCTCCCTCTGTCGCCCTCTGTCACCCTCTGTCTCCCTCCCTCTCTCTCCCTCCGTCTGTCTGTCACCCTCTGTCTGCCTCTGTCGCCCTCTGTCTCCCTCCCTCTCTCTCCCTCTCCCTCCGTCTGTCTGTCTCCCTCTGTCGCCCTCTGTCTCACTCCCTCTCTCTCCCTCTCCCTCCGTCTGTCTGTCTCCCTCTGTCGCTCTGTCTCCCTCCCTCTCTCTCCCTCCGTCTGTCTGTCACCCTATGTCTCCCTCTGTCGCCCTCTGTCTCCCTCCCTCTCTCTCCCTCTCCCTCCGTCTGTCTGTCACCCTCTGTCGCCCTCTGTAGCCCTCTGTCTGCCTCCCTCTCTCTCCCTCTCCCTCCCTCTGTCTGTCTCCCTCTGTCGCCCTCTGTCTCCCTCCCTCTCTCTCCCTCTCTCTCTCTCCCTCTCCCTCCATCTGTCTGTCACCCTCTGTCTCCCTCTGTCGCCTTCTGTCTCCCTCCCTCTCTCTCCCTCTCCCTCCGTCTATCTGTCTCCCTCTGTCGCCCTCTGTCTCCCTCCCTTTCTCTCCCTCTCCCTCCGTCTTTCTCCCTCTGTCGCCCTCTGTCTCCCTCCCTCTCTCTCCCTCTCCCTCCGTCTGTCTGTCTCTCTCTGTCTCCATCTGTCGCCCTCTGTCTCCCTCCCTCTCTCGCCCTCTCCCTCTGTCTGTCTTTCTCCCTCTGTCGCCCTCTGTCTCCCTCCCTCTCTCTCACTCTCTCTACGTCTGTCTGTCTGTCTCCCTCTGTCACCCTCTGTCTCCCTCCCTCTCTCTCCCTCCGTCTGTCTGTCTCCCTCTGTCACCCTCTGTCGCCCTCTGTCTCCCTCCCTCTCTCTCCCTCTGTCTGTCTGTCACCCTCTGTCTCCCTCTGTCGCCCTCTGTCTCCCTCCCTCTCTCTCCCTCTCTCTCCGTCTGTCACCCTCTGTCTCCCTCTGTCGCCCTCTGTCTCCCTCCCTCTCTCTCCCTCCGTCTGTCTGTCTCCCTCTGTCGCCCTCTGTCTCCCTCCCTCTCTCTCCCTCTCCCTCCGTCTGTCTGTCTCCCTCTGTCGCCCTCTGTCTCTCTCTCTCCCTTCTCTCTCTCCCTCTCCCTCCGTCTGTCTGTCTCCCTCTGTCGCCCTCTGTCTCCCTCTGTCGCCCTCTGTCTCCCTCCCTCTCTCTCCCTCTCCCTCCGTCTGTCTGTCTCCCTCTGTTGCCCTCTGTCTCACTCCCTCTCTCTCCCTCTCCCTCCGTCTGTCTGTCTCCCTCTGTCGCTCTGTCTCCCTCCCTCTCTCTCCCTCTCCCTCCGTCTGTCTGTCTCCCTCTGTCGCCCTCTGTCGCCCTCTGTCTCCCTCCCTCTCTCTCCCTCCGTCTGTCTGTCACCCTCTGTCTCCCTCTGTCGCCCTCTGTCTCCCTCCCTCTCTCTCCCTCTCCCTCCGTCTGTCGCCCTCTGTCTCCCTCCCTCTCTCTCCCTCTCCCTCCGTCTGTCGCCCTCTGTCTCCCTCCCTCTCTCTCCCTCTCCCTCCGTCTGTCTGTCTCCCTCTGTCTCCCTCTGTCGCCCTCTGTCTCCTTCCCTCTCTCTCCCTCTCCCTCCCTCTGTCTGTCTCCCTCTGTCGCCCTCTGTCTCCCTCCCTCTCTCTCCCTCTCCCTCCGTCTGTCTGTCTCCCTCTGTCGCTCTGTCTCCCTCCCTCTCTCTCCCTCTCCCTCCGTCTGTCTGTCTCCCTCTGTCGCCCTCTGTCTCCCTCCCTCTCTCTCCCTCTGTCTGTCTGTCACCCTCTGTCTCCCTCTGTCGCCCTGTCACCCTCCCTCTCTCTCCCTCTCCATCCGTCTGTCTGTCTCCCTCTGTTGCCCTCTGTCTCCCTCCCTCTCTCTCCCTCTCCCTCCGTCTGTGTGTCACCCTCTGTCGCCCTCCCTCTCTCTCCCTCTCCCTCCGTCTGTCTGTCACCCTCTGTCGCCCTCTGTCTCCCTCCCTCTCTCTCCCTCTCTCTCTCTCCCTCTCCCTCCATCTGTCTGTCACCCTTTGTCTCCCTCTGTCGCCCTCTGTCTCCCTCCCTCTCTCTCCCTCTCCCTCCGTCTGTCTGTCTCCCTCTGTCGCCCTCTGTCTCCCTCCCTCTCTCTCCCTCTCCCTCCCTCTGTCTGTCTCCCTCTGTCAGCCTCTGTCTCCCTCCCTCTCTCTCCCTCTCCCTCCGTCTGTCTGTCTCTCTCTGTCTCCCTCTATTGCCCTCTGTCTCCCTCCCTCTCTCTCCCTCTCCCTCCATCTGTCTGTCTCCCTCTGTCGCTCTGTCTCCCTCCCTCTCTCTCCCTCTCCCTCCGTCTGTCTGTCTCCCTCTGTCGCCCTCTGTCTCCCTCCCTCTCTCTCCCTCTGTCTGTCTGTCACCCTCTGTCTCTCTCTGTCGCCCTCTGTCTCCCTCCCTCTCTCTCCCTCTCCCTCCGTCTGTCTGTCTCCCTCTGTCGCCCTCTGTCTCCCTCCCTCTCTCTCCCTCCGTCTGTCTGTCACCCTCTGTCTCCCTCTGTCGCCCTCTGTCTCCCTCCCTCTCTCTCCCTCTCCCTCCGTCTGTCTGTCACCCTCTGTCACCCTCTGTAGCCCTCTGTCTGCCTCCCTCTCTCTCCCTCTCCCTCCCTCTGTCTGTCTCCCTCTGTCGCCCTCTGTCTCCCTCCCTCTCTCTCCCTCTCTCTCTCTCCCTCTCCCTCCATCTGTCTGTCACCCTCTGTCTCCCTCTGTCGCCTTCTGTCTCCCTCCCTCTCTCTCCCTCTCCCTCCGTCTATCTGTCTCCCTCTGGCGCCCTCTGTCTCCCTCCCTTTCTCTCCCTCTCCCTCCGTCTTTCTCCCTCTGGCGCCCTCTGTCTCCCTCCCTCTCTCTCCCTCTCCCTCCGTCTGTCTGTCTCTCTCTGTCTCCATCTGTCGCCCTCTGTCTCCCTCCCTCTCTCGCCCTCTCCCTCTGTCTGTCTTTCTCCCTCTGTCGCCCTCTGTCTCCCTCCCTCTCTCTCACTCTCTCTATGTCTGTCTGTCTGTCTCCCTCTGTCACCCTCTGTCTCCCTCCCTCTCTCTCCCTCCGTCTGTCTGTCTCCCTCTGTCACCCTCTGTCGCCCTCTGTCTCCCTCCCTCTCTCTCCCTCTCCCTCCGTCTGTCTGTCTCCCTCTGTCGCCCTCTGTCGCCCTCTGTCTCCCTCCCTCTCTCTCCCTCCGTCTGTCTGTCACCCTCTGTCTCCCTCTGTTGCCCTCTGTCTCCCTCCCTCTCTCTCCCTCTCCCTCCGTCTGTCTGTCTCCCTCTGTCGCCCTCTGTCTCTCTATCTCCCTCCCTCTCTCTCCCTCTCCCTCTGTCTGTCTGTCTCCCTCTGTCGCCCTCTGTCTCTCTCTCTCCCTCCCTCTCTCTCCCTCTCCCTCCCTCTGTCTGTCTCCCTCTGTCGCCCTCTGTCTCCCTCCCTCTCTCTCCCTCTCCCTCCGTCTGTCTGTCTCCCTCTGTCGCCCTCTGTCTCCCTCCCTCTCTCTCCCTCCGTCTCTCTGTCTCCCTCTGTCGCCCTCTGTCACCCTCTGTCTCCCTCCCTCTCTCTCCTCTCCCTCCCTCTGTCTGTCTCCCTCTGTTGCCCTCTGTCTCCCTCCCTCTCTCTCCCTCTCCCTCCGTCTATCTGTCTCCCTCTGTCTCCTTCTGTAACCCTCTGTCTCCCTCCCTCTCTCTCCCTCTCCCTCCGTCTGTCTGTCACCCTCTGTTGCCCTCTGTCTCCCTCCTTCTCCCTCTCACTCCGTCTGTCTGTCACCCTCTGTCACCCTCTGTCTCCCTCCCTCTCTCTCCCTCCGTCTGTCTGTCACCCTCTGTCTCCCTCCCTCTCTCTCTCTCTCCCTCCCTCTGTCTGTCGCCCTCTGTCGCCCTCTGTCTCCCTCCCTCTCTCTCTCCCTCTCCCTCCCTCTGTCTGTCTCCCTCTGTCGCCCTCTGTCTCCCTCCCTCTCTCTCCCTCTCTCTCTCTCCCTCTCCCTCCATCTGTCTGTCACCCTCTGTCTCCCTCTGTCACCCTCTGTCTCCCTCCCTCTCTCTCCCTCTCCCTCCGTCTGTCTGTCTCCCTCTGTCGCCCTCTGTCTCCCTCCCTCTCTCTCCCTCTCCCTCCCTCTGTCTCTCTCCCTCTGTCGCCCTCTGTCTCCCTCCCTCTCTCTTTCTCTCCCTCCGTCTGTCTGTCTCCCTCTGTCTCCCTCTGTAGCCCTCTGTCTCCCTCCCTCTCTCTCCCTCTCCCTCCATCTGTCTGTATCCCTCTGTCACCCTCTGTCTCTCTCTCTCCCTCCCTCTCTCTCCCTCTCCCTCCCTCTGTGTGTCACCCTCTGTCGCCCTCTGTCGCCCTCCCTCTCTCTCCCTCTCCCTCCGTCTGTCTGTCTCCCTCTGTCGCCCTCTGTCTCCCTCCCTCTCTCTCCCTCTCCCTCCGTCTGTCTGTCTCCCTCTGTCGCTCTGTCTCCCTCCCTCTCTCTCCCTCTCCCTCCCTCTGTCTGTCTCCCTCTGTCGCCCTCTGTCTCCCTCCCTCTCTCTCCCTCCGTCTGTCTGTCACCCTCTGTCTCCCTCTGTCGCCCTCTGTCTCCCTCCCTCTCTCTCCCTCTCCCTCCGTCTGTCTGTCTCCCTCTGTCGCTCTGTCTCCCTCCCTCTCTCTCCCTCTCCCTCCGTCTGTCTGTCTACCTCTGTCGCCCTCTGTCGCCCTCTGTCTCCCTCCCTCTCTCTCCCTCTCCCTCCGTCTGTCTGTCAGCCTCTCTCTCCCTCTGTCGCCCTGTCTCCCTCCCTCTCTCTCCCTCTCCCTCCGTCTGTCTGTCTCCCTCTGTCGCCCTCTGTCTCCCTCCCTCTCTCTCCCTCTCCCTCCGTCTGTCTGTCTCCCTCTGTCGCCCTCTGTCTCTCTCTCTCCCTCCCTCTCTCTCCCTCTCCCTCCGTCTGTCTGTGTCCCTCTGTCGCCCTCTGTCTCCCTCCCTCTCCCTCTGTCTGTCTGTCTCCCTCTGTCGCTCTGTCTCCTTCCCTCTCTCTCCCTCTTCCTCCGTCTGTCTGTCTCCCTCTGTCGCCTTCTGTCGCCCTCTGTCTCCATCCCTCTCTCTCCCTCCGTCTGTCTGTCACCCTCTGTCTCCCTCTGTCGCCCACTGTCTCCCTCCCTCTCTCTCCCTCTCCCTCCGTCTGTCTGTCACCCTCTGGCTCCCTCTGTCGCCCTGTCTCCCTCCCTCTCTCTCTTTCTCCCTCCGTCTGTCTGTCTCCCTCTGTCGCCCTCTTTCTCCCTCCCTCTCTCTCCCTCTCCCTCCGTCTGTCTGTCACTCTCTGTCGCCCTCTGTCGCCCTCTGTCTCCATCCCTCTCTCTCCCTCTCCCTCCCTCTGTCTGTCTCCCTCTGTCGCCCTCTGTCTCCCTCCCTCTCTCTCCCTCTCTCTCAGTCTGTCTGTCACCCTCTGTCGCCCTCTTTCGCCCTCCCTCTCTCTCCCTCTCCCTCCGTCTGTCTGTCACCCTCTGTCGCCCTCTGTCTCCCTCCTTCTCCCTCTCCCTCCGTCTGTCTGTCAGCCTCTGTCGCCCTCTGTCTCCCTCCCTTTCTCTCCCTCTCCCTCCCCCTCCGTCTGTCTGTCACCCTCTGTCTCCTTCCCTCTCTCTCCCTCTCCCTCTGTCTGTCTGTCGCCCTCTGTCTCCCTCCCTCTCTCTCCCTCTCCCTCCCTCTGTCTGTCTCCCTCTGTCGCCCTCTGTCTCCCTCCCTCTCTCTCCCTCTCCCTCCGTCTGTCTGTCGCCCTCTGTCTCCCTCCCTCTCTCTCCCTCTCCCTCCGTCTGTCTCCCTCCCTCTCTCTCCCTCTCCCTCCCTCTGTCTGTCGCCCTCTGTCGCCCTCTGTCGCCCTCCTTCTCTCTCCCTCTCCCTCCGTCTGTCTGTCACCCTCTGTCGCCCTCTGTCTCCCTCCTTCTCCCTCTCCCTCCGTCTGTCTGTCACCCTCTGTCGCCCTCTGTCTCCCTCCCTCTCCCTCCGTCTGTCTGTCACCCTCTGTCTCCCTCCCTCTCTCTCCCTCTCCCTCTGTCTGTCTGTCGCCCTCTGTCTCCCTCCCTCTCTCTCCCTCTCCCTCCGTCTGTCTCCCTCCCTCTCTCTCCCTCTCCCTCCCTCTGTCTGTCTCCCTCTGTCACCCTCTGTCTCTCTCTCTCTCCCTCCCTCTCTCTCCCTCTCCCTCCCTCTGTCTGTCTCCCTCTGTCGCCCTCTGTCTCCCTCCCTCTCTCTCCCTCTCCCTCTGTCTGTCTGTCACCCTCTGTCGCCCTCTGTCGCCCTCCCTCTCTCTCCCTCTCCCTCCGTCTGTCTGTCACCCTCTGTCGCCCTCTGTCGCCCTCTGTCTCCCTCCCTCTCTCCCTCTCCCTCCCTCTGTCTGTCTCCCTCTGTCGCCCTCTGTCTCCCTCCCTCTCTCTCCCTCTCCCTCCGTCTGTCTGTCACCCTCTGTAGCCCTCTGTAGCCCTCTTTCTCCCTCCCTCTCTCTCCCTCTGTCTGTCTGTCTCCCTCTGTCGCCCTCTGTCTCTCTCCCTCTCTCTCCCTCTCCCTCCGTCTGTCTGTCACCCTCTGTCGCCCTCCCTCTCTCTCCCTCTCCCTCTGTCTGTCTCCCTCCCTCTCTCTCCCTCTCCCTCCCTCTGTCTGTCGCCCTCTGTCGCCCTCTGTCTCCCTCCCTCTCTCTCCCTCCGTCTGTCTGTCACCCTCTGTCTCTCACTGTTGCCCTCTGTCTCCCTCCCTCTCTCTCCCTCTCCCTCCGTCTGTCTGTCACCCTCTGTCTCCCTCTGTCGCCCTGTCTCCCTCCCTCTCTCTCCCTCCGTCTGTCTGTCAACCTCTGTCGCCCTCCCTCTCTCTCCCTCTCCCTCCGTCTGTCTGTCACCCTCTGTCGCCCTCTGTCTCCCTCCTTCTCCCTCTCCCTCCCTCTGTCTGTCACCCTCTGTCGCCCTCTGTCTCCCTCCCTCTCTCTTCCTCTCCCTCCGTCTGTCTGTCTCCCTCTGTCGCCCTCTGTCTCTCTCCTTCTCTCTTCCTCTCCCTCCGTCTGTCTGTCACCCTCTGTCGCCCTCCCTCTCTCTCCCTCTCCCTCTGTCTGTCTCCCTCCCTCTCTCTCCCTCTCCCTCCCTCTGTCTGTCACCCTCTGTCGCCCTCTGTCTCCTTCCTTCTCCCTCTCCCTCCGTCTGTCTGTCGCCCTCTGTCTCCCTCCCTCTCTCTCCCTCTCCCTCTGTCTGTCTCCCTCCCTCTCTCTCCCTCTCCCTCCCTCTGTCTGTCGCCCTCTGTCGCCCTCTGTCGCCCTCTGTCTCCTTCCCTCTCTCTCCCTCTCCCTCCCTCTGTCTGTCTCCCTCTTTCGCCCTCTCCCTCCGTCTGTCTGTCTCCCTCTGTCTCCCTCTGTCGCACTCTGTCTCCTTCCCTCTCTCTCCCTCTCCCTCCCTCTGTCTGTCTCCCTCTGTCGCCCTCTGTCTCCCTCCCTCTCTCTCCCTCTCTCTCTCTCCCTCTCCCTCTCCCTCCATCTGTCTGTCACCCTCTGTCACCCTCTGTAGCCCTCTGTCTCCCTCCCTCTCTCTCCCTCTCCCTCCGTCTGTCTGTCTCCCTCTGTCGCCCTCTGTCTCCCTCCCTCTCTCTCCCTCTCCCTCCGTCTGTCTGTCTCCCTCTGTCGCTCTGTCTCCCTCCCTCTCTCTCCCTCCGTCTGTCTGTCTCCCTCTGTCGCCCTCTGTCGCCGTCTGTCTCCCTCCCTCTCTCGCCCTCCGTCTGTCTGTCACCCTCTGTCTCCCTCTGTCGCCCTCTGTCTCCCTCCCTCTCTCTCCCTCTCCCTCCACCTGTCTGTCACCCTCTGTCTCCCTCTGTCGCTCTGTCTCCCTCCCTCTCTCTCCCTCTCCCTCCGTCTGTATGTCTCCCTCTGTCGCCCTCTGTCTCCCTCCCTCTCTCTCCCTCTCCCTCCGTCTGTCTGTCACCCTCTGTTGCCCTCTGTCTCCCTCCTTCTCCCTCTCCCTCCATCTGTCTGTCACCCTCTGTCGCCCTCTGTCTCCCTCCCTCTCTCTCCCTCTCCCTCCGTCTGTCTGTCACCCTCTCTCTCCCTCTCCTTCCGTCTGTCTGTTGCCCTCTGTCTCCCTCCCTCTCTCCCTCTCCCTCCCTCTGTCTGTCTCCCTCTGTCGCCCTCTGTCTCCCTCCCTCTCTCTCCCTCTCCCTCCATCTGTCTGTCACCCTCTGTCGCCCTCCCTCTCTTTCCCTCTCCCTCCGTCTGTCTGTCACCCTCTGTCGCCCTCTGTCTCCCTCCTTTTCCCTCTCCCTCCGTCTGTCTGTCACCCTCTGTCGCCCTCTGTCTCCCTCCCTCTCTCTCCCTCTCCCTCCGTCTGTCTGTCACCCTCTGTCTCCCTCCCTCTCTCTCCCTCTCCCTCCGTCTGTCTGTCGCCCTCTGTCTCCCTCCCTCTCTCTCCCTCTCCCTCCCTCCGTCTGTCTCCCTCCCTCTCTCTCCCTCTCCCTCCGTCTGTCTGTCTCCCTCTGTCGCCCTCTGTCTCTCTCTTTCCCTCCCTCTCTCTCCCTCTCCCTCCCTCTGTCTGTCTCCCTCTGTCGCCCTCTGTCTCCCTCCCTCTCTCTCCCTCTCCCTCCGTCTGTCTGTCACCCTCTGTCGCCCTCTGTCACCCTCCCACTCTCTCCCTTTCCCTCCGTCTGTCTGTCACCCTCTGTCGCCCTCTGTCTCCCTCCTTCTCCCTCTCCCTCCGTCTGTCTGTCACTCTCTGTCGCCCTCTGTCTCCCTCCCTCTCTCTCCCTCTCCCTCCGTCTGTCTGTCACCCTCTGTCTCCCAACCTCTCTCCCTCTCCTTCCGTCTGTCTGTTGCCCTCTGTCTCCCTCCCTCTCTCTCCCTCTCCCTCCCTCTGTCTGTCTCCCTCTGTCGCCCTCTGTCTCCCTCCCTCTCTCTCCCTCTCCCTCCATCTGTCTGTCACCCTCTGTCGCCCTCCCTCTCTCTCCATCTCCCTCCGTCTGTCTGTCACCCTCTGTCGCCCTCTGTCTCCCTCCTTTTCCCTCTCCCTACGTCTGTGTGTCACCCTCTGTTGCCCTCTATCTCCCTCCCTCTCTCTCCCTCTCCCTCCGTCTGTCTGTCACCCTCTGTCTCCCTCCCTCTCTCTCCCTCTCACTCCGTCTGTCTGTCGCACTCTGTCTCCCTACCTCTCTCTCCCTCTCCCTCCGTCTGTCTCCCTCCCTCTCTCTCCCTCTCCCTCCCTCTGTCTGTCTCCCTCTGTCGCCCTCTGTCTCCCTCCCTCTCTCTCCCTCTCCCTCCGTCTGTCTGTCTCCCTCTGTCGCCCTCTGTCTCTCTCTCTCCCTCCCTCTCTCTCCCTCTCCCTCCCTCTGTCTGTCTCCCTCTGTCGCCCTCTGTCTCCCTCCCTCTCTCTCCCTCTCCCTCCGTCTGTCTGTCACCATCTGTCGCCCTCTGTCTCCCTCCCTCTCTCTCCCTCTCCCTCCATCTGTCTGTCACCCTCTGTCGCCCTCTGTCTCTCTCTCTCCCTCCCTCTCTCTCCCTCTCCCTCCGTCTGTCTGTCTCCCTCTGTCGCCCTCTGTCTCTCTCTCTCCCTCCCTCTCTCTCCCTCTCCCTCCCTCTGTCTATCTCCCTCTGTCGCCCTCTGTCTCCCTCCCTCTCTCTCCCTCTCCCTCCGTCTGTCTTTCACCCTCTGTCGCCCTCTGTCGCCCTCCCTCTCTCTCCCTCTCCCTCCGTCTATCTGTCTCCCTCTGTCGCCCTCTGTCTCCCTCCCTTTCTCTCCCTCTCCCTCCGTCTGTCTCCCTCTGTCGCCCTCTGTCTCCCTCCCTCTCTCTCCCTCTCCCTCCGTCTGTCTGTCTCCCTCTGTTGCCCTCTGTCGCCCTCCCTCTCTCTCCCTCTCCCTCCCTCTGTCACCCTCTGTCTCCCTCCCTCTCTCTCCCTCTCCTTTGTCTGTCTGTCACCCTCTGTCGCCATCTGTCGCCCTTCCTCTCTCTCCCTCTGTCTGTCTGTCACCCTCTGTCGCCCTCTGTCTCCCTCTTTCTCCCTCTCCCTCCGTCTGTCTGTCACCCTCTGTCGCTCTCTGTCTCCCTCCCTCTCTCTCCCTCTCCCTCCGTCTGTCTGTCGCCCTCCGTCTCCCTCCCTCTCTCTCCCTCTACCTCCGTCTGTCTCCCTCCCTCTCTCTCCCTCTCCCTCCCTCTGTCTGTCGCCCTCTGTCGCCCTCTGTCTCCTTCCCTCTCTCTCCCTCTCCCTCCGTCTGTCTGTCTCCCTCTGTCGCCCTCTGTCTCCTTACCTCTCTCTCCCTCTCCCTCCCTCTGTCTGTCTCCCTCTGTCGCCCTCTGTCTCCCTCCCTCTCTCTCCCTCTCTCTCTCTCCCTCTCCCTCCATCTGTCTGTCACCCACTGTCTCCCTCTGTCACCTTCTGTCTCCCTCCCTCTCTCTCCCTCTCCCTCCGTCTGTCTGTCTCCCTCTGTCGCCCTCTGTCTCCCTCCCTTTCTCTCCCTCTCCCTCCGTCTGTCTCCCTCTGTCGCCCTCTGTCTCCCTCCCTCTCTCTCCCTCTACCTCCGTCTGTCTGTCTCCCTCTGCCGCCCTCTGTCTCCCTCCCTCTCTCTCAATCTCTCTACGTCTGTCTGTCTGTCTCACTCTGTCGCCCTCTGTCTCCCTCCCTCTCTCTCCCTCTCCCTCCGTCTGTCTGTCTCCCTCTGTCGCCCTCTGTCGCCCTCTGTCTCCCTCCCTCTCTCTCCCTCCGTCTGTCTGTCACCCTCTGTCTCCCTCTGTCGCCCTCTGTCTCCCTCCCTCTCTCTCCCTCTCCCTCCGTCTGTCTGTCACCCTCTGTCTCCCTCTGTCGCCCTCTGTCTCCCTCCCTCTCTCTCCCTCCGTCTGTCTGTCTCCCTCTGTCGCCCTCTATCTCCCTCCCTCTCTCTCCCTCTCCCTCCGTCTGTCTGTCTCCCTCTGTCGCTCTGTCTCCCTCCCTCTCTCTCCCTCTCCCTCCGTCTGTCTGTCTCCCTCTGTCGCCCTCTGTCGCCCTCTGTCTCCCTCCCTCTCTCTCCCTCTGTCTGTCTGTCACCCTCTGTCTCTCTCTGTCGCCCTCTGTCTCCCTCCCTCTCTCTCCCTCTCCCTCCGTCTGTCTGTCACCCTCTGTCTCCCTCTGTCGCCCTGTCTCCCTCCCTCTCTCTCCCTCTCCCTCCCTCTGTCTGTCTCCCTCTGTCGCCCTCTGTCTCCCTCCCTCTCTCTCCCTCTCCCTCCGTCTCTCGCCCTCTGTCTCCCTCCCTCTCTCTCCCTCTCCCTCCGTCTGTCGCCCTCTGTCGCCCTCTGTCTCCCTCCCTCTCTCTCCCTCTCCCTCCGTCTGTCTGTCTCCCTCTGTCTCCCTCTGTCGCCCTCTGTCTCCCTCCCTCTCTCTCCCTCTCCCTCTGTCTGTCTGTCACCCTCTGTCTCCCTCTGTCGCCCTGTCTCCCTCCCTCTCTCCCCCTCTCCCTCCGTCTGTCTGTCTCCCTCTGTCGCCCTCTGTCTCCCTCCCTCTCACTCCCTCTCCCTCCGTCTGTCTGTCACACTCTGTCGCCCTCTGTCGCCCTCTGTCTCCCTCCCTCTCTCTCCCTCTCCCTCCCTCTGTCTGTCTCCCTCTGTTGCCCTCTGTCTCCCTCCCTCTCTCCCCCTCTCCCTCCGTCTGGCTGTCTCCCTCTGTCACCCTCTGTCTCCCTCCCTCTCACTCCCTCTCCCTCCGTCTGTCTGTCACCCTCTGTCGCCCTCCCTCTCTCTCCCTCTCCCTCCGTCTGTCTGTCACCCTCTGTCGCCCTCTGTCTCCCTCCTTCTCCCTCTCCCTCCGTCTGTCTGTCACCCTCTGTCGCCCTCTGTCTCCCTCCCTCTCTCTCCCTTTCCCTCCGTCTGTCTGTCACCCTCTGTCTCCCTCCCTCTCTCTCCCTCTCCCTCCGTCTGTCTGTCGCCCTCTGTCTCCTTCCCTCTCTCTCCCTCTCCCTCCCTCTGTCTGTCTCTCTCTGTCGCCCTCTGTCTCCCTCCCTCTCTCTCCCTCCGTCTGTCTGTCACCCTCTGTCGCCCTCCCTCTCTCTCCCTCCGTCTGTCTGTCACCCTCTGTCGCCCTCTGTCTCCCTCCTTCTCCCTCTCCCTCCGTCTGTCTGTCACCCTCTGTCGCCCTCTGTCTCCCTCCCTCTCTCTCCCTCTCCCTCCGTCTGTATGTCACCCTCTGTCTCCCTTCCTCTCTCTCCCTCTCCCTCCGTCTGTCTGTCGCCCTCTGTCTCCCTCCCTCTCTCTCCCTCTCCCTCCGTCTGTCTCCCTCCCTCTCTCTCCCTCTCCCTCCATCTGTCTGTCCCCCTCTGTCGCCCTCTGTCTCCCTCCCTCTCTCTCCCTCTCTCTCCCTCTGTCTGTCGCCCTCTGTCGCCCTCTGTCTCCCTCCCTCTCACTCCCTCTCCCTCCGTCTGTCTGTCACACTCTGTCTCCCTCTGTCGCCCTCTGTCTCCTTCCCTCTCTCTCCCTCTCCCTCCCTCTGTCTGTCTCCCTCTGTCGCCCTCTGTCTCCCTCCCTCTCTCTCCCTCTCTCTCTCTCCCTCTCCCTCCATCTGTCTGTCACCCTCTGTCTCCCTCTGTCGCCTTCTGTCTCCCTCCCTCTCTCTCCCTCTCCCTCCGTCTATCTGTCTCCCTCTGTCGCCCTCTGTCTCCCTCCCTTTCTCTCCCTCTCCCTCCGTCTTTCTCCCTCTGTCGCCCTCTGTCTCCCTCCCTCTCTCTCCCTCTCCCTCCGTCTGTCTATCTCTCTCTGTCTCCATCTGTCGCCCTCTGTCTCCCTCCCTCTCTCTCCCTCCCTCTCCCTCCGTCTGTCTTTCTCCCTCTGTCGCCCTCTGTCTCCCTCCGTCTCTCTCACTCTCTCTACGTCTGTCTGTCTGTCTCCCTCTGTCGCCCTCTGTCTCCCTCCCTCTCTCTCCCTCTCCCTCCGTCTGTCTGTCACCCTCTGTCTCCCTCTGTCGCCCTCTGTCTCCCTCCCTCTCTCTCCCTCCGTCTGTCTGTCTCCCTCTGTCGCCCTCTGTCTCCCTCCCTCTCTCTCCCTCTCCCTCCGTCTGTCTGTCTCCCTCTGTCGCCCTCTGTCTCTCTCTCTCCCTCCCTCTCTCTCCCTCTCCCTCCGTCTGTCTGTCTCCCTCTGTCGCCCTCTGTTGCCCTCTGTCTCCCTCCCTCTCTCTCCCTCCGTCTGTCTGTCTCCCTCTGTCGCCCTCTGTCGCCCTCTGTCTCCCTCCCTCTCTCTCCCTCCGTCTGTCTGTCACCCTCTGTCTCCCTCTGTCGCCCTGTCTCCCTCCCTCTCTCTCCCTCTCCCTCCCTCTGTCTGTCTCCCTCTGTCGCCCTCTGTCTCCCTCCCTCTCTCTCCCTCTCCCTCCGTCTGTCGCCCTCTGTCTCCCTCCCTCTCTCTCCCTCTCCCTCCGTCTGTCGCCCTCTGTCGCCCTCTGTCTCCCTCCCTCTCTCTCCCTCTCCCTCCGTCTGTCTGTCTCCCTCTGTCGCCCTCTATCTCCCTCCCTCTCTCTCCCTCTCCCTCCGTCTGTCTGTCTCCCTCTGTCGCTCTGTCTCCCTCCCTCTCTCTCCCTCTCCCTCCGTCTGTCTGTCTCCCTCTGTCGCCCTCTGTCGCCCTCTGTCTCCCTCCCTCTCTCTCCCTCTGTCTGTCTGTCACCCTCTGTCTCTCTCTGTCGCCCTCTGTCTCCCTCCCTCTCTCTCCCTCTCCCTCCGTCTGTCTGTCACCCTCTGTCTCCCTCTGTCGCCCTGTCTCCCTCCCTCTCTCTCCCTCTCCCTCCCTCTGTCTGTCTCCCTCTGTCGCCCTCTGTCTCCCTCCCTCTCTCTCCCTCTCCCTCCGTCTGTCGCCCTCTGTCTCCCTCCCTCTCTCTCCCTCTCCCTCCGTCTGTCGCCCTCTGTCGCCCTCTGTCTCCCTCCCTCTCTCTCCCTCTCCCTCCGTCTGTCTGTCTCCCTCTGTCTCCCTCTGTCCCCCTCTGTCTCCCTCCCTCTCTCTCCCTCTCCCTCTGTCTGTCTGTCACCCTCTGTCTCCCTCTGTCGCCCTGTCTCCCTCCCTCTCTCCCCCTCTCCCTCCGTCTGTCTGTCTCCCTCTGTCGCCCTCTGTCTCCCTCCCTCTCACTCCCTCTCCCTCCGTCTGTCTGTCACACTCTGTCGCCCTCTGTCGCCCTCTGTCTCCCTCCCTCTCTCTCCCTCTCCCTCCCTCTGTCTGTCTCCCTCTGTCGCCCTCTGTCTCCCTCCCTCTCACTCCCTCTCCCTCCATCTGTCTGTCACACTCTGTCGCCCTCTGTCGCCCTCTGTCTCCCTCCCTCTCTCTCCCTCTCCCTCCCTCTGTCTGTCTCCCTCTGTCGCCCTCTGTCTCCCTCCCTCTCTCTCCCTCTCCCTCCGTCTGTCTGTCACCCTCTGTCGCCCTCCCTCTCTCTCCCTCTCCCTCCGTCTGTCTGTCACCCTCTGTCGCCCTCTGTCTCCCTCCTTCTCCCTCTCCCTCTGTCTGTCTGTCACCCTCTGTCGCCCTCTGTCTCCCTCTGTCTCCCTCCCTCTCTCTCCCTTTCCCTCCGTCTGTCTGTCACCATCTGTCTCCCTCCCTCTCTCTCCCTCTCCCTCCGTCTGTCTGTCGCCCTCTGTCTCCTTCCCTCTCTCTCCCTCTCCCTCCCTCTGTCTGTCTCTCTCTGTCGCCCTCTGTCTCCCTCCCTCTCTCTCCCTCTGTCTGTCTGTCACCCTCTGTCGCCCTCCCTCTCTCTCCCTCCGTCTGTCTGTCACCCTCTGTCGCCCTCTGTCTCCCTCCTTCTCCCTCTCCCTCCGTCTGTCTGTCACCCTCTGTCGCCCTCTGTCTCCCTCCCTCTCTCTCCCTCTCCCTCCGTCTGTATGTCACCCTCTGTCTCCCTTCCTCTCTCTCCCTCTCCCTCCGTCTGTCTGTCGCCCTCTGTCACCCTCCCTCTCTTTCCCTCTCCCTCCGTCTGTCTCCCTCCCTCTCTCTCCCTCTCCCTCCATCTGTCTGTCCCCCTCTGTCGCCCTCTGTCTCCCTCCCTCTCTCTCCCTCTCTCTCCCTCTGTCTGTCGCCCTCTGTCGCGCTCTGTCTCCCTCCCTCTCACTCCCTCTCCCTCCGTCTGTCTGTCACACTCTGTCTCCCTCTGTCGCCCTCTGTCTCCTTCCCTCTCTCTCCCTCTCCCTCCCTCTGTCTGTCTCCCTCTGTCGCCCTCTGTCTCCCTCCCTCTCTCTCCCTCTCTCTCTCTCCCTCTCCCTCCATCTGTCTGTCACCCTCTGTCTCCCTCTGTCGCCTTCTGTCTCCCTCCCTCTCTCTCCCTCTCCCTCCGTCTATCTGTCTCCCTCTGTCGCCCTCTGTCTCCCTCCCTTTCTCTCCCTCTCCCTCCGTCTTTCTCCCTCTGTCGCCCTCTGTCTCCCTCCCTCTCTCTCCCTCTCCCTCCGTCTGTCTGTCTCTCTCTGTCTCCATCTGTCGCCCTCTGTCTCCCTCCCTCTCTCTCCCTCCCTCTCCCTCCGTCTGTCTTTCTCCCTCTGTCGCCCTCTGTCTCCCTCCGTCTCTCTCACTCTCTCTACGTCTGTCTGTCTGTCTCCCTCTGTCGCCCTCTGTCTCCCTCCCTCTCTCTCCCTCTCCCTCCGTCTGTCTGTCACCCTCTGTCTCCCTCTGTCGCCCTCTGTCTCCCTCCCTCTCTCTCCCTCCGTCTGTCTGTCTCCCTCTGTCTCTCTCTCTCCCTCCCTCTCTCTCCCTCTCCCTCCCTCTGTCTGTCTCCCTCTGTCGCCCTCTGTCTCCCTCCCTCTCTCTCCCTCTCCCTCCGTCTGTCTGTCACCATCTGTCGCCCTCTGTCTCCCTCCCTCTCTCTCCCTCTCCCTCCATCTGCCTGTCACCCTCTGTCGCCCTCTGTCTCTCTCTCTCCCTCCCTCTCTCTCCCTCTCCCTCCGTCTGTCTGTCTCCCTCTGTCGCCCTCTGTCTCTCTCTCTCCCTCCCTCTCTCTCCCTCTCCCTCCCTCTGTCTATCTCCCTCTGTCGCCCTCTGTCTCCCTCCCTCTCTCTCCCTCTCCCTCCGTCTGTCTTTCACCCTCTGTCGCCCTCTGTCGCCCTCCCTCTCTCTCCCTCTCCCTCCGTCTGTCTCCCTCTGTCGCCCTCTGTCTCCCTCCCTCTCTCTCCCTCTCCCTCCGTCTGTCTGTCACCCTCTGTTGCCCTCTGTCGCCCTCCCTCTCTCTCCCTCTCTCTCCCTCTCCCTCCCTCTGTCACCCTCTGTCTCCCTCCCTCTCTCTCCCTCTCCCTCCGTCTGTCTGTCACCCTCTGTCGCCATCTGTCGCCCTTCCTCTCTCTCCCTCTGTCTGTCTGTCACCCTCTGTCGCCCTCTGTCTCCCTCTTTCTCCCTCTCCCTCCATCTGTCTGTCACCCTCTGTCGCTCTCTGTCTCCCTCCCTCTCTCTCCCTCTCCCTCCGTCTGTCTGTCGCCCTCCGTCTCCCTCCCTCTCTCTTCCTCTCCCTCCGTCTGTCTCCCTCCCTCTCTCTCCCTCTCCCTCCCTCTGTCTGTCGCCCTCTGTCGCCCTCTGTCTCCTTCCCTCTCTCTCCCTCTCCCTCCGTCTGTCTGTCTCCCTCTGTCTCCCTCTGTCGCCCTCTGTCTCCTTACCTCTCTCTCCCTCTCCCTCCCTCTGTCTGTCTCCCTCTGTCACCCTCTGTCTCCCTCCCTCTCTCTCCCTCTCTCTCTCTCCCTCTCCCTCCATCTGTCTGTCACCCACTGTCTCCCTCTGTCACCTTCTGTCTCCCTCCCTCTCTCTCCCTCTCCCTCCGTCTGTCTGTCTCCCTCTGTCGCCCTCTGTCTCCCTCCCTTTCTCTCCCTCTCCCTCCGTCTGTCTCCCTCTGTCGCCCTCTGTCTCCCTCCCTCTCTCTCCCTCCGTCTGTCTGTCTCTCTCTGTCTCCCTCTGTCGCCCTCTGTCTCCCTCTGATGAATACAGGCCCCAGCTAGGCCCGCAGGACACAAGGGTTCGCTCTCCTGTAATGGAATCTACAAGGAAGTTGGCACGGAAACTGCAAAGTACAAAGACAGCATTTATTAACCCTTAAGGGTGGTCCTACAATCCACACAACACTCTTCAGTATTGCATAGAGTAGCACAAAGAACATTCGTACATGGTCCCCTTTTATACACAGTAGAGGGGCTCATAAGTGGGTGGATACAACATGAAGACGAAGAACATTACCATTTATGGTCATTTTCGATACTGAATCAATATGTGGGCGGAGCTAACGCACTCCTTGAGCCCGCGAAAACATGGTCAAGCAAGGCTAACTGATAACAGATGTGGTCAAGTCTGGGCATGCGCCAGATGGACAAAGGAGCTATTTATAGACTGTTACTGGGCAGATTACGAGAGCAACTAACACAGAGGTTGGACTCTTCTCGTGGGGAACACGTGGAGGCATGACAATACAAAATGGAGTCCAAGCTTTGGTCAACATAACAGAGAAAACACGATCTATAACAGAGGAACTAATGTCTTTAGTAAATGCTTAATCACATCGTTGTTTCAATTTACAACAGACGACCCTTTCAGCATTTACTGAAGACATCCGGCTTGTTAGGATAATCATCATATATATCAATTGTCATCATTTCTTCAACTTCTTTAGCTAAACGTTTTTGGTGGGCAACATCAGCAATAGCTTTCTTATCAGGGATACAGAATGATACACATAATGAGCAGAGTAAGGGACCACATTGGATACAAATACAGCATGAGAACAGAACCGCTACAATAATACAGAGACCAGTTAGAACCTTCCATCCCCAGGCAGTAATTAACGCCCAAAACCATCCAGAAAAAGACCAAGTGCCGTTTTCTGTATGGATCTCAGCTGCAATTTTATGCAGTTTATTGATGGCATTATAAACTGATGGCGTATGATCAGGGATAAACACACAGCAGCTACTTCCAATAATTTTACATGCTCCTCCTCTGTCAGCTAGCATAACGTCTAATACCATACGATTCTGCAATGCAACAATTCTTGTGATCTGCAATTCCTCCGTAAGATTCCCAAGAGCAGCAGCAGTCTGATTTGTCACAGCTTCTACCACTCTTGTTAATCTTCGGATCTTCCTACTGTTCAGGGCAGCTCCAACAAAGAAAAACAGTCCTAAGTTAAAATCAATATACTGTTGCAGACTGGTGTCAGTCTGATCTACATCATCAATTGATAGAGTACGTTTATACCTATTTACAGTCACATTATTCAATAATTTCAAATCCTTATGATAAGATGCAGGAGCTAGGAATACAGGAGGTAGTAGAAATGATACATAGCATACCCCAGACCACCCAGCCGGCAGACGGTAATAACCTTTATTTCCACACACAAAGTACGTATTATGGGAGGCTAAAAAGGTACTGTTGTTCAACCCATCAATGTTTAAAACAGTAATGCAATCACTGACACCAACAGGGATGAAACCCACACTCTGGACACACAGGTCCGCTTGAGCTTGTGCTACTTGAATTACAAATTTATCTCTTCCCACAGTGTCTCTTGTGTTCGTAAAGATGTAGGGAATGGATTCATTGTCTGGTCGGTACTCTTCCCACTCCCAAATTGTCCCATTCGCTTGTGGATACCCATTCTTATCTTGATGGCATTCTTTATTAAGTCTAAAAAGCAATCGTCCCACTGTCGGTTTCCGAGTGGCAAAAAGCAAAGTATACCATGCTCTACAAGAGCCATTATGAGAGAAAGGAAGTGGTATAAATGGCGTTCCTCCTTTCTTCTGATGGGCTGGCATCATCCCACATATCCAACAGTTCGTAGCATTCGTAGCAACGTGGGTATGATGCAGCATCTGGATGAAAGTGTTATTCAAGTAGGATTGTCGATGCTTCAACTCTTGATACGGTAATGTATAAAAATAGTGCTCCTCAGGCACCAGAGTTGTCAGCACAAGAATCTTCCGAGCTGGAGTTACATCCTCCACGAACCATGTGGTTATCCCAACAATGGCTACTGTCAACATGAACCCTAATGCGCAAAGAATTTTCTTTTTCTCCATATCAACGTAAAAAAGAAAATAAAATCCAATATCTTCCTGAAACTAAAAAGTCTGTCAGAACTCTTCCCCTTGGGCAGCGGTTGATTTCTTCACCAGCGGGCCAAGACGGGTGTCGCTACACTAATGCAGGGCTGATCCCCCCCCCCTTGCCTCATCGGCTCTCCGTTTCACTAGCCCAAGGGCCGTTCTGACAGTATGTCCCGATACTGGAAAACTCACTTCCGTGGTCGAAGATGATATCGCCTTCCTCCAGAAGTCGCGTGGTCCGGAAAGAGCTCCTCAGTGGCGTTTGGCTCCGCAGCACGACCTGTCTCTGCAGCCAAAATGTCTCGTTGATCGGTCAGCACGGCAGGTTCCACCAATC
Organism: Triturus cristatus; assembly: GCF_964204655.1. Lineage (NCBI taxonomy): Eukaryota > Metazoa > Chordata > Amphibia > Caudata > Salamandridae > Triturus > Triturus cristatus. Next base: position 428,410,626 of record NC_140579.1, on the reverse strand, counting down.
CGGGCGGCACCTTCCTACAGTGCAGAGAGTGGATCCAATTCTTTCTGTTGGAGACTCGCACAGCCGTCCTCGTGGCGAGGAGGACCTGCTCAGGGCCCACCCATCTCGGTTCCAAGCTGTTCGTTCTGTCGAAGACTTTCACCATGACATGGTCCCCAGGCCGGAGACCATGTCCTTCGCCGGTAGACCGATCAGGGAGCGCCTCTCGGACCTGTTGATGGATAGAATCCAAGTTATCCGTTAACTGTGCCAGATAATCGCTCATCATTACACAAGGTACATCATACACAGCCTTAGGTCTTGGTGGACCCCAAATATTCATTGGGCGTCCAAAGACAATCTCGTACGGCGTAAGGCCAGTTCGAGAGTGCGGTACTGATCTGATTGACAATAACGCCAGTGGCAGAGCGTCTGGCCAAGTCAAAGACGTCGAAGCTTGAATTTTGGCGATCTTAAGCTTCAGTGTACCATTATACTTCTCAACTAGGCCTGCAGACTGAGGGTGAAACACGGCGTGGAACTTCTGAGTGATGCCTAGACCCTTCAAGACATACTTTATAACATCCGCTACAAAGTGGGGGCCATTATCACTCCACAGAAGTCTACAAACGCCATATCGGGGGAAAAACTCCTTCAGCAGCAGCTTCGCAGTAGTCATTGCAGTATTGTCTTTCGTAGGGTACGCTTCAACCCATTTGCTGAAAGCGCAGACCACTACTAGAACATACTTCAGATTATTACAGCGCTCAAGCTGGATGTAATCCATCTGCAGAACCTCAAAGGGTGCAGTGGGTGTCACAAATCCTCCTGCTGGAGTTCGAGTACCCTTTCCTGGGTTATACCTCAGACAGATCATACAGGTCTGCACCACCCTCTTTGCCGTGCTAGCAATCTCTGGATGCTCCCAGACTTGGGTAAGCAATTTCACAATTGCGGAAGCTCCAACATGTGCTAGCCCATGTGCCATCTGAACCATCGGTTGTACAAAGGCCGTGGGTAATTTCCATCTATCCATCTGCTTATTTCTCCAGCAACCCTCGTCATCCAGTTCTCCCTCGCTAGCCCATTGTTCCCGCTCTTTGTCAGAAGCGGTCCTTTGCATTTCTCGCACTTCCTCCTTCGCATCATGCCATCTCTCCACCTGTGACTTTACTACATACATGGCAGTAGTACCGGGCTGCATCGCAGTCTCCCGTGCTACTCGATCCGCTAACGCATTCCCTTCTCCAACTTTATCAACCACTTTCCTATGGGCGCTACACTTTACAATGGCAATTTTCTTTGGGTACGTCAATGCAGTTAAAAGATTATGAACTAACTCTCCATGCATTATCTGTACTCCATGTGACGTTAAAAACCCTCTCTCCTTCCAGAGTAGGCCAAAGTCATGCGCTACCCCGAAGGCATAGCGGCTATCTGTATAAACATTCACACATAATCCTGTACTGAGCTCACATGCTCGTGTTAATGCTATCAGTTCCGCTGCTTGAGCTGATTTCTGTGGTATGCGTGCTGTCTCCACTATCGTTTGTAATGTGGTAATTGCATATGCTGCTAAAGCCGTACCATCTGGTAGCTTCAGACAGGATCCATCCACCCACAGTTCTCCATCTACATCTGAAAAGGGCGTATCCTGGAGATCAATACGACCCTTTGTTTGTTCCTCAGTCACGAGAATACAATCATGCGCTTTCCGCGCCTCAGGCTGGGTTTCGGGGTATGGCAGCAATGTTGCCGGGTTTAGCGTTACGCACCTTTTCAACGTAATATGAGGAGCCAAAAGCGTCAGCTCATATCCCGTTAAACGGGCACTGGTCAAATGCTGCGTCTTTGTTTGATTAAGCAGGGCATCAACAGCATGGGGGACTAATACCAACAGCTTATGAGATAACACAATTCCCTCGCTTTGGCGTATTGACACAGCTGTCGCCGCAACCGAGCGAAAACACCCTGGTAATGCTCGGGCGACAGGGTCAAGTACAGCCGAAAAATATGCACATGGGCGCTGCTTATCGCCGTGCATCTGCACTAAAACTGACAATGCACATCCATCTTTCTCATGCACATGCAACGAAAAGGGTTTTGCATAATCAGGGGTCCCTAACACTGGTGCTGAACAAAGGGCCTGTCGTAGTTGCTGAAAGGCAGTATCACACTCATCTGACCAAGGGATTGGGATAGGCGTGTCCTTTGTCAAGAGGGCTAACAATGGCTTAGCTATGTGCGAAAACCCCAATATCCACTGTCTACAAAAAGAAACAAGGCCCAAAAATGCACGCACATCCTTCTGTGTGGACGGCCTCGGTGTATCCAGAATTACTTGGATACGATCCGGTGTGAGTGCACGTCCCTCCTTAGACAAAAGGTGACCCAGATAAGTCACCTTTGGTCTACAGAATTGCAACTTCTTCCTAGATACCTTATGATTGCGGGACGCTAGAAAGGAAAGTAAGGATAACGTACTTTTTTCACATAACTCCAGAGTGTCAGCCGCCAGTAAGATGTCATCAACATATTGAATGAGGGCGACACCCTCGAGCAGGACAAAGGAATCCAATTGTCGTTTCAAAGCCTGACTGTAAATGCTAGGGCTTTCTGTATAGCCCTGGGGAATCCTACAGAAACGATAAGATCTATTATTCAGTGTAAACCCAAAAAGATATCGGCTATCAGGGTGAATGGGAATGGAAAAGAAGGCATTCTTCAAATCGATCACTGAGAACATAGTCGCCGTAGGCGGGACCAAGGTAAGCAACGTCGTGATATCGGAAACCACTGGGTATTGAGGGATCACGATCTTGTTCACTTCTCTTAAATCAATTATAAACCGATAAACTCTGGCATCCGTATCCTTTTTCAGTATGGGAAGAATCGGACTGTTACAAATGTTGTAGGGGACTTCCTCGACTACTCCTACCGTTATCAAATCCTGCACTATCTGTATGAGAGCCTCCTCGCCCTCCTGGGAAATACGGTACTGTGGGAGGCGTGGTAGCACCGCCCCCTCCTGGACGCTAATGTGGACCGGTGGAATCACCATTTGTCCCACATCAGTATCCGAAGTTGCCCACAAAGCACGAGGGAGGGTAGATAACAGCGCATCTTCTGACATCGTACACATGGCTGCCGAACAACGTATTGACCCGAAACTTGTAGCCTACGCTCCTTCTCTTGCCTGTCCGTCTGCTCTCTGTCCTCCCGACGCTTCGCTTCCTGTGCTCGCACATGATCATTCTTCCGTTGTTCCTTATCAAACAGCGCTTTCTCACGTTTCTCTCGCTCACGCACCTCCTTCACCCACAACCGTACACACTCAAACATATCCTGACGAGCACGCCGCTTACACATACACTGTTCCACATACTCAATCTTACGTATATCAAACGATCCATACAAAGGCCATCGCAACTCAGGATCTTTTTTTGTATATTTCCTCCATACTGTGCTGTACATTATGGAAGAAAGACCATGCTTCACGTACATATCCCTATTAGGAGTCCCCTCTGGGGGAGCTGGAGTAGATTCCTCGAGGTTCAACCGGTTTCCGAAACAGCAGCACCACTTACGGAGTGCGCTGAAAGCAGGCATGCTCAGAAATAATGCAAAATATGCAATATCATAAAAAAAATGGCACTTAATCGTTGCGCCGTTCAAAGTTACACAGTTCTGGAGAAATCTCTCCACATTACCTGCCTATATGTGTTGCAACGCATATATATTCACGAAGACAAACCCAAAATATGACTAGTCATCACAAATCAAACTCAAATAGCCAGATCAGGCTTCAAAAACTCGGAGCAAGTACCGTACACCGGTTCTTACCAATCAAGAGTCCAGGTTCCAACTGCCAAGCTCCACAATCGCCCAAACGGCTGTCACGGCAAGACCGACAGAAGAGGTCTCAGTCGAGGACCGGCGCCACCCAGACGGTCAGCTCGGAAGGGAAGGAAGAAAAACCTTGGGATGCCAGGGCTAAAACGCCGCTGGCAGTGATCACGTCCCCGGCCCAATTCCTCACCTTCGTCGCGACCAATCCTTCAAGCATCCGAGTCGCCGATGAGCCCCACGTGACGGGCGCCAATTGATGAATACAGGCCCCAGCTAGGCCCGCAGGACACAAGGGTTCGCTCTCCTGTAATGGAATCTACAAGGAAGTTGGCACGGAAACTGCAAAGTACAAAGACAGCATTTATTAACCCTTAAGGGTGGTCCTACAATCCACACAACACTCTTCAGTATTGCATAGAGTAGCACAAAGAACATTCGTACATGGTCCCCTTTTATACACAGTAGAGGGGCTCATAAGTGGGTGGATACAACATGAAGACGAAGAACATTACCATTTATGGTCATTTTCGATACTGAATCAATATGTGGGTGGAGCTAACGCACTCCTTGAGCCCGCGAAAACATGGTCAAGCAAGGCTAACTGATAACAGATGTGGTCAAGTCTGGGCATGCGCCAGATGGACAAAGGAGCTATTTATAGACTGTTACTGGGCAGATTACGAGAGCAACTAACACAGAGGTTGGACTCTTCTCGTGGGGAACACGTGGAGGCATGACAATACAAAATGGAGTCCAAGCTTTGGTCAACATAACAGAGAAAACACGATCTATAACAGAGGAACTAATGTCTTTAGTAAATGCTTAATCACATAGTTGTTTCAATTTACAACACCTCCCTCTCTCTCCCTCTACCTCCGTCTGTCTGTCTCCCTCTGTCGCCCTCTGTCTCCCTCCCTCTCTCTCAATCTCTCTACGTCTGTCTGTCTGTCTCCCTCTGTCGCCCTCTGTCTCCCTCCCTCTCTCTCCCTCTCCCTCCGTCTGTCTGTCTCCCTCTGTCGCCCTCTGTCGCCCTCTGTCTCCCTCCCTCTCTCTCCCTCCGTCTGTCTGTCACCCTCTGTCTCCCTCTGTCGCCCTCTGTCTCCCTCCCTCTCTCTCCCTCTCCCTCCGTCTGTCTGTCACCCTCTGTCTCCCTCTGTCGCCCTCTGTCTCCCTCCCTCTCTCTCCCTCCGTCTGTCTGTCTCCCTCTGTCGCCCTCTATCTCCCTCCCTCTCTCTCCCTCTCCCTCCGTCTGTCTGTCTCCCTCTGTCGCTCTGTCTCCCTCCCTCTCTCTCCCTCTCCCTCCGTCTGTCTGTCTCCCTCTGTCGCCCTCTGTCGCCCTCTGTCTCCCTCCCTCTCTCTCCCTCTGTCTGTCTGTCACCCTCTGTCTCTCTCTGTCGCCCTCTGTCTCCCTCCCTCTCTCTCCCTCTCCCTCCGTCTGTCTGTCACCCTCTGTCTCCCTCTGTCGCCCTGTCTCCCTCCCTCTCTCTCCCTCTCCCTCCCTCTGTCTGTCTCCCTCTGTCGCCCTCTGTCTCCCTCCCTCTCTCTCCCTCTCCCTCCGTCTGTCACCCTCTGTCTCCCTCCCTCTCTCTCCCTCTCCCTCCGTCTGTCGCCCTCTGTCGCCCTCTGTCTCCCTCCCTCTCTCTCCCTCTCCCTCCGTCTGTCTGTCTCCCTCTGTCTCCCTCTGTCGCCCTCTGTCTCCCTCCCTCTCTCTCCCTCTCCCTCTGTCTGTCTGTCACCCTCTGTCTCCCTCTGTCGCCCTGTCTCCCTCCCTCTCTCCCCCTCTCCCTCCGTCTGTCTGTCTCCCTCTGTCGCCCTCTGTCTCCCTCCCTCTCACTCCCTCTCCCTCCGTCTGTCTGTCACACTCTGTCGCCCTCTGTCGCCCTCTGTCTCGCTCCCTCTCTCTCCCTCTCCCTCCCTCTGTCTGTCTCCCTCTGTTGCCCTCTGTCTCCCTCCCTCTCTCCCCCTCTCCCTCCGTCTGTCTGTCTCCCTCTGTCGCCCTCTGTCTCCCTCCCTCTCACTCCCTCTCCCTCCGTCTGTCTGTCACACTCTGTCGCCCTCTGTCGCCCTCTGTCTCCCTCCCTCTCTCTCCCTCTCCCTCCCTCTGTCTGTCTCCCTCTGTCGCCCTCTGTCTCCCTCCCTCTCTCTCCCTCTCCCTCCGTCTGTCTGTCACCCTCTGTCGCCCTCCCTCTCTCTCCCTCTCCCTCCGTCTGTCTGTCACCCTCTGTCGCCCTCTGTCTCCCTCCTTCTCCCTCTCCCTCCGTCTGTCTGTCACCCTCTGTCGCCCTCTGTCTCCCTCCCTCTCTCTCCCTTTCCCTCCGTCTGTCTGTCACCCTCTGTCTCCCTCCCTCTCTCTCCCTCTCCCTCCGTCTGTCTGTCGCCCTCTGTCTCCTTCCCTCTCTCTCCCTCTCCCTCCCTCTGTCTGTCTCTCTCTGTCGCCCTCTGTCTCCCTCCCTCTCTCTCCCTCCGTCTGTCTGTCACCCTCTGTCGCCCTCCCTCTCTCTCCCTCCGTCTGTCTGTCACCCTCTGTCGCCCTCTGTCTCCCTCCCTCTCTCTCCCTCTCCCTCCGTCTGTATGTCACCCTCTGTCTCCCTTCCTCTCTCTCCCTCTCCCTCCGTCTGTCTGTCGCCCTCTGTCTCCCTCCCTCTCTCTCCCTCTCCCTCCGTCTGTCTCCCTCCCTCTCTCTCCCTCTCCCTCCATCTGTCTGTCCCCCTCTCTCTCCCTCTCCCTCCGTCTGTCACCCTCTGTCTCCCTCCCTCTCTCTCCCTCTCCCTCCGTCTGTCGCCCTCTGTCGCCCTCTGTCTCCCTCCCTCTCTCTCCCTCTCCCTCCGTCTGTCTGTCTCCCTCTGTCTCCCTCTGTCGCCCTCTGTCTCCCTCCCTCTCTCTCCCTCTCCCTCTGTCTGTCTGTCACCCTCTGTCTCCCTCTGTCGCCCTGTCTCCCTCCCTCTCTCCCCCTCTCCCTCCGTCTGTCTGTCTCCCTCTGTCGCCCTCTGTCTCCCTCCCTCTCACTCCCTCTCCCTCCGTCTGTCTGTCACACTCTGTCGCCCTCTGTCGCCCTCTGTCTCGCTCCCTCTCTCTCCCTCTCCCTCCCTCTGTCTGTCTCCCTCTGTTGCCCTCTGTCTCCCTCCTCTCTCCCCCTCTCCCTCCGTCTGTCTGTCTCCCTCTGTCGCCCTCTGTCTCCCTCCCTCTCACTCCCTCTCCCTCCGTCTGTCTGTCACACTCTGTCGCCCTCTGTCGCCCTCTGTCTCCCTCCCTCTCTCTCCCTCTCCCTCCCTCTGTCTGTCTCCCTCTGTCGCCCTCTGTCTCCCTCCCTCTCTCTCCCTCTCCCTCCGTCTGTCTGTCACCCTCTGTCGCCCTCCCTCTCTCTCCCTCTCCCTCCGTCTGTCTGTCACCCTCTGTCGCCCTCTGTCTCCCTCCTTCTCCCTCTCCCTCCGTCTGTCTGTCACCCTCTGTCGCCCTCTGTCTCCCTCCCTCTCTCTCCCTTTCCCTCCGTCTGTCTGTCACCCTCTGTCTCCCTCCCTCTCTCTCCCTCTCCCTCCGTCTGTCTGTCGCCCTCTGTCTCCTTCCCTCTCTCTCCCTCTCCCTCCCTCTGTCTGTCTCTCTCTGTCGCCCTCTGTCTCCCTCCCTCTCTCTCCCTCCGTCTGTCTGTCACCCTCTGTCGCCCTCCCTCTCTCTCCCTCCGTCTGTCTGTCACCCTCTGTCGCCCTCTGTCTCCCTCCCTCTCTCTCCCTCTCCCTCCGTCTGTATGTCACCCTCTGTCTCCCTTCCTCTCTCTCCCTCTCCCTCCGTCTGTCTGTCGCCCTCTGTCTCCCTCCCTCTCTCTCCCTCTCCCTCCGTCTGTCTCCCTCCCTCTCTCTCCCTCTCCCTCCATCTGTCTGTCCCCCTCTGTCGCCCTCTGTCTCCCTCCCTCTCTCTCCCTCTCTCTCCCTCTGTCTGTCGCCCTCTGTCGCCCTCTGTCTCCCTCCCTCTCACTCCCTCTCCCTCCGTCTGTCTGTCACACTCTGTCTCCCTCTGTCGCCCTCTGTCTCCTTCCCTCTCTCTCCCTCTCCCTCCCTCTGTCTGTCTCCCTCTGTCGCCCTCTGTCTCCCTCCCTCTCTCTCCCTCTCTCTCTCTCCCTCTCCCTCCATCTGTCTGTCACCCTCTGTCTCCCTCTGTCGCCTTCTGTCTCCCTCCCTCTCTCTCCCTCTCCCTCCGTCTATCTGTCTCCCTCTGTCGCCCTCTGTCTCCCTCCCTTTCTCTCCCTCTCCCTCCGTCTTTCTCCCTCTGTCGCCCTCTGTCTCCCTCCCTCTCTCTCCCTCTCCCTCCGTCTGTCTGTCTCTCTCTGTCTCCATCTGTCGCCCTCTGTCTCCCTCCCTCTCTCTCCCTCCCTCTCCCTCCGTCTGTCTTTCTCCCTCTGTCGCCCTCTGTCTCCCTCCGTCTCTCTCACTCTCTCTACGTCTGTCTGTCTGTCTCCCTCTGTCGCCCTCTGTCTCCCTCCCTCTCTCTCCCTCTCCCTCCGTCTGTCTGTCACCCTCTGTCTCCCTCTGTCGCCCTCTGTCTCCCTCCCTCTCTCTCCCTCCGTCTGTCTGTCTCCCTCTGTCGCCCTCTGTCTCCCTCCCTCTCTCTCCCTCTCCCTCCGTCTGTCTGTCTCCCTCTGTCGCCCTCTGTCTCTCTCTCTCCCTCCCTCTCTCTCCCTCTCCCTCCGTCTGTCTGTCTCCCTCTGTCGCCCTCTGTTGCCCTCTGTCTCCCTCCCTCTCTCTCCCTCCGTCTGTCTGTCTCCCTCTGTCGCCCTCTGTCGCCCTCTGTCTCCCTCCCTCTCTCTCCCTCCGTCTGTCTGTCACCCTCTGTCTCCCTCTGTCGCCCTGTCTCCCTCCCTCTCTCTCCCTCTCCCTCCCTCTGTCTGTCTCCCTCTGTCGCCCTCTGTCTCCCTCCCTCTCTCTCCCTCTCCCTCCGTCTGTCGCCCTCTGTCTCCCTCCCTCTCTCTCCCTCTCCCTCCGTCTGTCGCCCTCTGTCGCCCTCTGTCTCCCTCCCTCTCTCTCCCTCCGTCTGTCTGTCTCCCTCAGTCGCCCTCTATCTCCCTCCCTCTCTCTCCCTCTCCCTCCGTCTGTCTGTCTCCCTCTGTCGCTCTGTCTCCCTCCCTCTCTCTCCCTCTCCCTCCGTCTGTCTGTCTCCCTCTGTCGCCCTCTGTCGCCCTCTGTCTCCCTCCCTCTCTCTCCCTCTGTCTGTCTGTCACCCTCTGTCTCTCTCTGTCGCCCTCTGTCTCCCTCCCTCTCTCTCCCTCTCCCTCCGTCTGTCTGTCACCCTCTGTCTCCCTCTGTCGCCCTGTCTCCCTCCCTCTCTCTCCCTCTCCCTCCCTCTGTCTGTCTCCCTCTGTCGCCCTCTGTCTCCCTCCCTCTCTCTCCCTCTCCCTCCGTCTGTCGCCCTCTGTCTCCCTCCCTCTCTCTCCCTCTCCCTCCGTCTGTCGCCCTCTGTCGCCCTCTATCTCCCTCCCTCTCTCTCCCTCTCCCTCCGTCTGTCTGTCGCCCTCTGTCTCCCTCCCTCTCTCTCCCTCTCCCTCTGTCTGTCTCCCTCCCTCTCTCTCCCTCTCCCTCCCTCTGTCTGTCGCCCTCTGTCGCCCTCTGTCGCCCTCTGTCTCCTTCCCTCTCTCTCCCTCTCCCTCCCTCTGTCTGTCTCCCTCTTTCGCCCTCTCCCTCCGTCTGTCTGTCTCCCTCTGTCTCCCTCTGTCGCACTCTGTCTCCTTCCCTCTCTCTCCCTCTCCCTCCCTCTGTCTGTCTCCCTCTGTCGCCCTCTGTCTCCCTCCCTCTCTCTCCCTCTCTCTCTCTCCCTCTCCCTCTCCCTCCATCTGTCTGTCACCCTCTGTCACCCTCTGTAGCCCTCTGTCTCCCTCCCTCTCTCTCCCTCTCCCTCCGTCTGTCTGTCTCCCTCTGTCGCCCTCTGTCTCCCTTCCTCTCTCTCCCTCTCCCTCCGTCTGTCTGTCTCCCTCTGTCGCTCTGTCTCCCTCCCTCTCTCTCCCTCCGTCTGTCTGTCTCCCTCTGTCGCCCTCTGTCGCCGTCTGTCTCCCTCCCTCTCTCGCCCTCCGTCTGTCTGTCACCCTCTGTCTCCCTCTGTCGCCCTCTGTCTCCCTCCCTCTCTCTCCCTCTCCCTCCACCTGTCTGTCACCCTCTGTCTCCCTCTGTCGCTCTGTCTCCCTCCCTCTCTCTCCCACTCCCTCCGTCTGTATGTCTCCCTCTGTCGCCCTCCCTCTCTCTCCCTCTCCCTCCGTCTGTCTGTCACCCTCTGTTGCCCTCTGTCTCCCTCCTTCTCCCTCTCCCTCCGTCTGTCTGTCACCCTCTGTCGCCCTCTGTCTCCCTCCCTCTCTCTCCCTCTCCCTCCGTCTGTCTGTCACCCTCTCTCTCCCTCTCCTTCCGTCTGTCTGTTGCCCTCTGTCTCCCTCCCTCTCTCCCTCTCCCTCCCTCTGTCTGTCTCCCTCTGTCGCCCTCTGTCTCCCTCCCTCTCTCTCCCTCTCCCTCCATCTGTCTGTCACCCTCTGTCGCCCTCCCTCTCTTTCCCTCTCCCTCCGTCTGTCTGTCACCCTCTGTCGCCCTCTGTCTCCCTCCTTTTCCCTCTCCCTCCGTCTGTCTGTCACCCTCTGTCGCCCTCTGTCTCCCTCCCTCTCTCTCCCTCTCCCTCCGTCTGTCTGTCACCCTCTGTCTCCCTCCCTCTCTCTCCCTCTCCCTCCGTCTGTCTGTCGCCCTCTGTCTCCCTCCCTCTCTCTCCCTCTCCCTCCCTCCGTCTGTCTCCCTCCCTCTCTCTCCCTCTCCCTCCGTCTGTCTGTCTCCCTCTGTCGCCCTCTGTCTCTCTCTTTCCCTCCCTCTCTCTCCCTCTCCCTCCCTCTGTCTGTCTCCCTCTGTCGCCCTCTGTCTCCCTCCCTCTCTCTCCCTCTCCCTCCGTCTGTCTGTCACCCTCTGTCGCCCTCTGTCACCCTCCCACTCTCTCCCTTTCCCTCCGTCTGTCTGTCACCCTCTGTCGCCCTCTGTCTCCCTCCTTCTCCCTCTCCCTCCGTCTGTCTGTCACTCTCTGTCGCCCTCTGTCTCCCTCCCTCTCTCTCCCTCTCCTCCGTCTGTCTGTCACCCTCTGTCTCCCTCCCTCTCTCTCCCTCTCCTTCCGTCTGTCTGTTGCCCTCTGTCTCCCTCCCTCTCTCTCCCTCTCCCTCCCTCTGTCTGTCTCCCTCTGTCGCCCTCTGTCTCCCTCCCTCTCTCTCCCTCTCCCTCCATCTGTCTGTCACCCTCTGTCGCCCTCCCTCTCTTCTCCCTCTCCCTCCGTCTGTCTGTCACCCTCTGTCGCCCTCTGTCTCCCTCCTTTTCCCTCTCCCTACGTCTGTGTGTCACCCTCTGTTGCCCTCTATCTCCCTCCCTCTCTCTCCCTCTCCCTCCGTCTGTCTGTCACCCTCTGTCTCCCTCCCTCTCTCTCCCTCTCACTCCGTCTGTCTGTCGCACTCTGTCTCCCTCCCTCTCTCTCCCTCTCCCTCCGTCTGTCTCCCTCCCTCTTTCTCCCTCTCCCTCCCTCTGTCTGTCTCCCTCTGTCGCCCTCTGTCTCCCTCCCTCTCTCTCCCTCTCCCTCCGTCTGTCTGTCTCCCTCTGTCGCCCTCTGTCTCTCTCTCTCCCTCCCTCTCTCTCCCTCTCCCTCCCTCTGTCTGTCTCCCTCTGTCGCCCTCTGTCTCCCTCCCTCTCTCTCCCTCTCCCTCCGTCTGTCTGTCACCATCTGTCGCCCTCTGTCTCCCTCCCTCTCTCTCCCTCTCCCTCCATCTGTCTGTCACCCTCTGTCGCCCTCTGTCTCTCTCTCTCCCTCCCTCTCTCTCCCTCCGTCTGTCTGTCTCCCTCTGTCGCCCTCTGTCTCTCTCTCTCCCTCCCTCTCTCTCCCTCTCCCTCCCTCTGTCTATCTCCCTCTGTCGCCCTCTGTCTCCCTCCCTCTCTCTCCCTCTCCCTCCGTCTGTCTTTCACCCTCTGTCGCCCTCTGTCGCCCTCCCTCTCTCTCCCTCTCCCTCCGTCTATCTGTCTCCCTCTGTCGCCCTCTGTCTCCCTCCCTTTCTATCCCTCTCCCTCCGTCTGTCTCCCTCTGTCGCCCTTGTCTCCCTCCCTCTCTCTCCCTCTCCCTCCGTCTGTCTGTCACCCTCTGTTGCCCTCTGTCGCCCTCCCTCTCTCTCCCTCTCTCTCCCTCTCCCTCCCTCTGTCACCCTCTGTCTCCCTCCCTCTCTCTCCCTCTCCTTCGTCTGTCTGTCACCCTCTGTCGCCATCTGTCGCCCTTCCTCTCTCTCCCTCTGTCTGTCTGTCACCCTCTGTCGCCCTCTGTCTCCCTCTTTCTCCCTCTCCCTCCGTCTGTCTGTCACCCTCTGTCGCTCTCTGTCTCCCTCCCTCTCTCTCCCTCTCCCTCCGTCTGTCTGTCGCCCTCCGTCTCCCTCCCTCTCTCTCCCTCTCCCTCCGTCTGTCTCCCTCCCTCTCTCTCCCTCTCCCTCCCTCTGTCTGTCGCCCTCTGTCGCCCTCTGTCTCCTTCCCTCTCTCTCTCCCTCTCCCTCCGTCTGTCTGTCTCCCTCTGTCTCCCTCTGTCGCCCTCTGTCTCCTTACCTCTCTCTCCCTCTCCCTCCCTCTGTCTGTCTCCCTCTGTCGCCCTCTGTCTCCCTCCCTCTCTCTCCCTCTCTCTCTCTCCTTCTCCCTCCATCTGTCTGTCACCCACTGTCTCCCTCTGTCACCTTCTGTCTCCCTCCCTCTCTCTCCCTCTCCCTCCGTCTGTCTGTCTCCCTCTGTCACCCTCTGTCTCCCTCCCTTTCTCTCCCTCTCCCTCCGTCTGTCTCCCTCTGTCGCCCTCTGTCTCCCTCCCTCTCTCTCCCTCTACCTCCGTCTGTCTTTCACCCTCTGTCGCCCTCTGTCGCCCTCCCTCTCTCTCCCTCTCCCTCCGTCTATCTGTCTCCCTCTGTCGCCCTCTGTCTCCCTCCCTTTCTATCCCTCTCCCTCCGTCTGTCTGTCTCCCTCTGTCGCCCTCTGTCGCCCTCTGTCTCCCTCCCTCTCTCTCCCTCCGTCTGTCTGTCACCCTCTGTCTCCCTCTGTCGCCCTCTGTCTCCCTCCCTCTCTCTCCCTCTCCCTCCGTCTGTCTGTCACCCTCTGTCTCCCTCTGTCGCCCTCTGTCTCCCTCCCTCTCTCTCCCTCCGTCTGTCTGTCTCCCTCTGTCGCCCTCTATCTCCCTCCCTCTCTCTCCCTCTCCCTCCGTCTGTCTGTCTCCCTCTGTCGCTCTGTCTCCCTCCCTCTCTCTCCCTCTCCCTCCGTCTGTCTGTCTCCCTCTGTCGCCCTCTGTCGCCTCTGTCTCCCTCCCTCTCTCTCCCTCTGTCTGTCTGTCACCCTCTGTCTCTCTCTGTCGCCCTCTGTCTCCCTCCCTCTCTCTCCCTCTCCCTCCGTCTGTCTGTCACCCTCTGTCTCCCTCTGTCGCCCTGTCTCCCTCCCTCTCTCTCCCTCTCCCTCCCTCTGTCTGTCTCCCTCTGTCGCCCTCTGTCTCCCTCCCTCTCTCTCCCTCTCCCTCCGTCTGTCGCCCTCTGTCTCCCTCCCTCTCTCTCCCTCTCCCTCCGTCTGTCGCCCTCTGTCGCCCTCTGTCTCCCTCCCTCTCTCTCCCTCTCCCTCCGTCTGTCTGTCTCCCTCTGTCTCCCTCTGTCGCCCTCTGTCTCCCTCCCTCTCTCTCCCTCTCCCTCTGTCTGTCTGTCACCCTCTGTCTCCCTCTGTCGCCCTGTCTCCCTCCCTCTCTCCCCCTCTCCCTCCGTCTGTCTGTCTCCCTCTGTCTCCCTCTGTCGCCCTCTGTCTCCCTCCCTCTCACTCCCTCTCCCTCCCGTCTGTCTGTCACACTCTGTCGCCCTCTGTCGCCCTCTGTCTCCCTCCCTCTCTCTCCCTCTCCCTCCCTCTGTCTGTCTCCCTCTGTTGCCCTCTGTCTCCCTCCCTCTCTCCCCCTCTCCCTCCGTCTGTCTGTCTCCCTCTGTCGCCCTCTGTCTCCCTCCCTCTCACTCCCTCTCCCTCCGTCTGTCTGTCACACTCTGTCGCCCTCTGTCGCCCTCTGTCTCCCTCCCTCTCTCTCCCTCTCCCTCCCTCTGTCTGTCTCCCTCTGTCGCCCTCTGTCTCCCTCCCTCTCTCTCCCCTCTCCCTCCGTCTGTCTGTCACCCTCTGTCGCCCTCCCTCTCTCTCCCTCTCCCTCCGTCTGTCTGTCACCCTCTGTCGCCCTCTGTCTCCCTCCTTCTCCCTCTCCCTCCGTCTGTCTGTCACCCTCTGTCGCCCTCTGTCTCCCTCCCTCTCTCTCCCTTTCCCTCCGTCTGTCTGTAACCCTCTGTCTCCCTCCCTCTCTCTCCCTCTCCCTCCGTCTGTCTGTCGCCCTCTGTCTCCTTCCCTCTCTCTCCCTCTCCCTCCCTCTGTCTGTCTCTCTCTGTCGCCCTCTGTCTCCCTCCCTCTCTCTCCCTCCGTCTGTCTGTCACCCTCTGTCGCCCTCCCTCTCTCTCCCTCCGTCTGTCTGTCACCCTCTGTCGCCCTCTGTCTCCCTCCTTCTCCCTCTCCCTCCGTCTGTCTGTCACCCTCTGTCGCACTCTGTCTCCCTCCCTCTCTCTCCCTCTCCCTCCGTCTGTATGTCACCCTCTGTCTCCCTTCCTCTCTCTCCCTCTCCCTCCGTCTGTCTGTCGCCCTCTGTCTCCCTCCCTCTCTCTCCCTCTCCCTCCGTCTGTCTCCCTCCCTCTCTCTCCCTCTCCCTCCATCTGTCTGTCCCCCTCTGTCGCCCTCTGTCTCCCTCCCTCTCTCTCCCTCTCTCTCCCTCTGTCTGTCGCCCTCTGTCGCCCTCTGTCTCCCTCCCTCTCACTCCCTCTCCCTCCGTCTGTCTGTCACACTCTGTCTCCCTCTGTCGCCCTCTGTCTCCTTCCCTCTCTCTCCCTCTCCCTCCCTCTGTCTGTCTCCCTCTGTCGCCCTCTGTCTCCCTCCCTCTCTCTCCCTCTCTCTCTCTCCCTCTCCCTCCATCTGTCTGTCACCCTCTGTCTCCCTCTGTCGCCTTCTGTCTCCCTCCCTCTCTCTCCCTCTCCCTCCGTCTATCTGTCTCCCTCTGTCGCCCTCTGTCTCCCTCCCTTTCTCTCCCTCTCCCTCCGTCTTTCTCCCTCTGTCGCCCTCTGTCTCCCTCCCTCTCTCTCCCTCTCCCTCCGTCTGTCTGTCTCTCTCTGTCTCCATCTGTCGCCCTCTGTCTCCCTCCCTCTCTCTCCCTCCCTCTACCTCGGTCTGTCTTTCTCCCTCTGTCGCCCTCTGTCTCCCTCCGTCTCTCTCACTCTCTCTACGTCTGTCTGTCTGTCTCCCTCTGTCGCCCTCTGTCTCTCTCCCTCTCCCTCCCGTCTGTCTGTCACCCTCTGTCTCCCTCTGTCGCCCTCTGTCTCCCTCCCTCTCTCTCCCTCCGTCTGTCTGTCTCCCTCTGTCGCCCTCTGTCTCCCTCCCTCTCTCTCCCTCCGTCTGTCTGTCTCCCTCTGTCGCCCTCTGTCTCTCTCTCTCCCTCCCTCTCTCTCCCTCTCCCTCCGTCTGTCTGTCTCCCTCTGTCGCCCTCTGTTGCCCTCTGTCTCCCTCCCTCTCTCTCCCTCCGTCTGTCTGTCTCCCTCTGTCGCCCTCTGTCGCCCTCTGTCTCCCTCCCTCTCTCTCCCTCCGTCTGTCTGTCACCCTCTGTCTCCCTCTGTCACCCTGTCTCCCTCCCTCTCTCTCCCTCTCCCTCCCTCTGTCTGTCTCCCTCTGTCGCCCTCTGTCTCCCTCCCTCTCTCTCCCTCTCCCTCCGTCTGTCGCCCTCTGTCTCCCTCCCTCTCTCTCCCTCTCCCTCCGTCTGTCGCCCTCTGTCGCCCTCTGTCTCCCTCCCTCTCTCTCCCTCTCCCTCCGTCTGTCTGTCTCCCTCTGTCGCCCTCTATCTCCCTCCCTCTCTCTCCCTCTCCCTCCGTCTGTCTGTCTCCCTCTGTCGCTCTGTCTCCCTCCCTCTCTCTCCCTCTCCCTCCGTCTGTCTGTCTCCCTCTGTCGCCCTCTGTCGCCCTCTGTCTCCCTCCCTCTCTCTCCCTCTGTCTGTCTGTCACCCTCTGTCTCTCTCTGTCGCCCTCTGTCTCCCTCCCTCTCTCTCCCTCTCCCTCCGTCTGTCTGTCACCCTCTGTCTCCCTCTGTCGCCCTGTCTCCCTCCCTCTCTCTCCCTCTCCCTCCCTCTGTCTGTCTCCCTCTGTCGCCCTCTGTCTCCCTCCCTCTCTCTCCCTCTCCCTCCGTCTGTCGCCCTCTGTCTCCCTCCCTCTCTCTCCCTCTCCCTCCGTCTGTCGCCCTCTGTCGCCCTCTGTCTCCCTCCCTCTCTCTCCCTCTCCCTCCCGTCTGTCTGTCTCCCTCTGTCTCCCTCTGTCGCCCTCTGTCTCCCTCCCTCTCTCTCCCTCTCCCTCTGTCTGTCTGTCACCCTCTGTCTCCCTCTGTCGCCCTGTCTCCCTCCCTCCCTCTCTCCCCCTCTCCCTCCGTCTGTCTGTCTCCCTCTGTCGCCCTCTGTCTCCCTCCCTCTCACTCCCTCTCCCCTCCGTCTGTCTGTCACACTCTGTCGCCCTCTGTCGCCCTCTGTCTCCCTCCCTCTCTCTCCCTCTCCCTCCCTCTGTCTGTCTCCCTCTGTTGCCCTCTGTCTCCCTCCCTCTCTCCCCCTCTCCCTCCGTCTGTCTGTCTCCCTCTGTCGCCCTCTGTCTCCCTCCCTCTCTCTCCCTCTCCCTCCGTCTGTCTGTCACCCTCTGTCGCCCTCCCTCTCTCTCCCTCTCCCTCCGTCTGTCTGTCACCCTCTTTCGCCCTCTGTCTCCCTCCTTCTCCCTCTCCCTCCGTCTGTCTGTCACCCTCTGTCGCCCTCTGTCTCCCTCCCTCTCTCTCCCTTTCCCTCCGTCTGTCTGTCACCATCTGTCTCCCTCCCTCTCTCTCCCTCTCCCTCCGTCTGTCTGTCGCCCTCTGTCTCCTTCCCTCTCTCTCCCTCTCCCTCCCTCTGTCTGTCTCTCTCTGTCGCCCTCTGTCTCCCTCCCTCTCTCTCCCTCCGTCTGTCTGTCACCCTCTGTCGCCCTCCCTCTCTCTCCCTCCGTCTGTCTGTCACCCTCTGTCGCCCTCTGTCTCCCTCCTTCTCCCTCTCCCTCCGTCTGTCTGTCACCCTCTGTCGCCCTCTGTCTCCCTCCCTCTCTCTCCCTCTCCCTCCGTCTGTATGTCACCCTCTGTCTCCCTTCCTCTCTCTCCCTCTCCCTCCGTCTGTCTGTCGCCCTCTGTCACCCTCCCTCTCTTTCCCTCTCCCTCCGTCTGTCTCCCTCCCTCTCTCTCCCTCTCCCTCCATCTGTCTGTCCCCCTCTGTCGCCCTCTGTCTCCCTCCCTCTCTCTCCCTCTCTCTCCCTCTGTCTGTCGCCCTCTGTCGCGCTCTGTCTCCCTCCCTCTCACTCCCTCTCCCTCCGTCTGTCTGTCACACTCTGTCTCCCTCTGTCACCCTCTGTCTCCTTCCCTCTCTCTCCCTCTCCCTCCCTCTGTCTGTCTCCCTCTGTCGCCCTCTGTCTCCCTCCCTCTCTCTCCCCCTCTCTCTCTCCCTCTCCCTCCATCTGTCTGTCACCCTCTGTCTCCCTCTATCGCCTTCTGTCTCCCTCCCTCTCTCTCCCTCTCCCTCCGTCTATCTGTCTCCCTCTGTCGCCCTCTGTCTCCCTCCCTTTCTCTCCCTCTCCCTCCGTCTTTCTCCCTCTGTCGCCCTCTGTCTCCCTCCCTCTCTCTCCCTCTCCCTCCGTCTGTCTGTCTCTCTCTGTCTCCATCTGTCGCCCTCTGTCTCCCTCCCTCTCTCTCCCTCCCTCTCCCTCCGTCTGTCTTTCTCCCTCTGTCGCCCTCTGTCTCCCTCCGTCTCTCTCACTCTCTCTACGTCTGTCTGTCTGTCTCCCTCTGTCGCCCTCTGTCTCCCTCCCTCTCTCTCCCTCTCCCTCCGTCTGTCTGTCACCCTCTGTCTCCCTCTGTCGCCCTCTGTCTCCCTCCCTCTCTCTCCCTCCGTCTGTCTGTCTCCCTCTGTCTCTCTCTCTCCCTCCCTCTCTCTCCCTCTCCCTCCCTCTGTCTGTCTCCCTCTGTCGCCCTCTGTCTCCCTCCCTCTCTCTCCCTCTCCCTCCGTCTGTCTGTCACCATCTGTCGCCCTCTGTCTCCCTCCCTCTCTCTCCCTCTCCCTCCATCTGTCTGTCACCCTCTGTCGCCCTCTGTCTCTCTCTCTCCCTCCCTCTCTCTCCCTCTCCCTCCGTCTGTCTGTCACCCTCTGTCTCCCTCTGTCGCCCTCTGTCTCCCTCCCTCTCTCTCCCTCCGTCTGTCTGTCTCCCTCTGTCGCCCTCTGTCTCCCTCCCTCTCTCTCCCTCTCCCTCCGTCTGTCTGTCTCCCTCTGTCGCCCTCTGTCTCTCTCTCTCCCTCCCTCTCTCTCCCTCTCCCTCCGTCTGTCTGTCTCCCTCTGTCGCCCTCTGTTGCCCTCTGTCTCCCTCCCTCTCTCTCCCTCCGTCTGTCTGTCTCCCTCTGTCGCCCTCTGTCGCCCTCTGTCTCCCTCCCTCTCTCTCCCTCCGTCTGTCTGTCACCCTCTGTCTCCCTCTGTCGCCCTGTCTCCCTCCCTCTCTCTCCCTCTCCCTCCCTCTGTCTGTCTCCCTCTGTCGCCCTCTGTCTCCCTCCCTCTCTCTCCCTCTCCCTCCGTCTGTCGCCCTCTGTCTCCCTCCCTCTCTCTCCCTCTCCCTCCGTCTGTCGCCCTCTGTCGCCCTCTGTCTCCCTCCCTCTCTCTCCCTCTCCCTCCGTCTGTCTGTCTCCCTCTGTCGCCCTCTATCTCCCTCCCTCTCTCTCCCTCTCCCTCCGTCTGTCTGTCTCCCTCTGTCGCTCTGTCTCCCTCCCTCTCTCTCCCTCTCCCTCCGTCTGTCTGTCTCCCTCTGTCGCCCTCTGTCGCCCTCTGTCTCCCTCCCTCTCTCTCCCTCTGTCTGTCTGTCACCCTCTGTCTCTCTCTGTCGCCCTCTGTCTCCCTCCCTCTCTCTCCCTCTCCCTCCGTCTGTCTGTCACTCTCTGTCTCCCTCTGTCGCCCTGTCTCCCTCCCTCTCTCTCCCTCTCCCTCCCTCTGTCTGTCTCCCTCTGTCGCCCTCTGTCTCCCTCCCTCTCTCTCCCTCTCCCTCCGTCTGTCGCCCTCTGTCTCCCTCCCTCTCTCTCCCTCTCCCTCCGTCTGTCGCCCTCTGTCGCCCTCTGTCTCCCTCCCTCTCTCTCCCTCTCCCTCCGTCTGTCTGTCACCCTCTGTCTCCCTCTGTCGCCCTCTGTCTCCCTCCCTCTCTCTCCCTCCGTCTGTCTGTCTCCCTCTGTCGCCCTCTGTCTCCCTCTCTCTCTCTCCCTCTCCCTCCGTCTGTCTGTCTCCCTCTGTCGCCCTCTGTCTCTCTCTCTCCCTCCCTCTCTCTCCCTCTCCCTCCGTCTGTCTGTCTCCCTCTGTCGCCCTCTGTTGCCCTCTGTCTCCCTCCCTCTCTCTCCCTCCGTCTGTCTGTCTCCCTCTGTCGCCCTCTGTCGCCCTCTGTCTCCCTCCCTCTCTCTCCCTCCGTCTGTCTGTCACCCTCTGTCTCCCTCTGTCGCCCTGTCTCCCTCCCTCTCTCTCCCTCTCCCTCCCTCTGTCTGTCTCCCTCTGTCGCCCTCTGTCTCCCTCCCTCTCTCTCCCTCTCCCTCCGTCTGTCGCCCTCTGTCTCCCTCCCTCTCTCTCCCTCTCCCTCCGTCTGTCGCCCTCTGTCGCCCTCTGTCTCCCTCCCTCTCTCTCCCTCTCCCTCCGTCTGTCTGTCTCCCTCTGTCGCCCTCTATCTCCCTCCCTCTCTCTCCCTCTCCCTCCGTCTGTCTGTCTCCCTCTGTCGCTCTGTCTCCCTCCCTCTCTCTCCCTCTCCCTCCGTCTGTCTGTCTCCCTCTGTCGCCCTCTGTCGCCCTCTGTCTCCCTCCCTCTCTCTCCCTCTGTCTGTCTGTCACCCTCTGTCTCTCTCTGTCGCCCTCTGTCTCCCTCCCTCTCTCTCCCTCTCCCTCCGTCTGTCTGTCACCCTCTGTCTCCCTCTGTCGCCCTGTCTCCCTCCCTCTCTCTCCCTCTCCCTCCCTCTGTCTGTCTCCCTCTGTCGCCCTCTGTCTCCCTCCCTCTCTCTCCCTCTCCCTCCGTCTGTCGCCCTCTGTCTCCCTCCCTCTCTCTCCCTCTCCCTCGTCTGTCGCCCTCTGTCGCCCTCTGTCTCCCTCCCTCTCTCTCCCTCTCCCTCCGTCTGTCTGTCTCCCTCTGTCTCCCTCTGTCGCCCTCTGTCTCCCTCCCTCTCTCTCCCTCTCCCTCTGTCTGTCTGTCACCCTCTGTCTCCCTCTGTCGCCCTGTCTCCCTCCCTCTCTCCCCCTCTCCCTCCGTCTGTCTGTCTCCCTCTGTCGCCCTCTGTCTCCCTCCCTCTCACTCCCTCTCCCTCCGTCTGTCTGTCACACTCTGTCGCCCTCTGTCGCCCTCTGTCTCCCTCCCTCTCTCTCCCTCTCCCTCCCTCTGTCTGTCTCCCTCTGTTGCCCTCTGTCTCCCTCCCTCTCTCCCCCTCTCCCTCCGTCTGTCTGTCTCCCTCTGTCGCCCTCTGTCTCCCTCCCTCTCACTCCCTCTCCCTCCATCTGTCTGTCACACTCTGTCGCCCTCTGTCGCCCTCTGTCTCCCTCCCTCTCTCTCCCTCTCCCTCCCTCTGTCTGTCTCCCTCTGTCGACCTCTGTCTCCCTCCCTCTCTCTCCCTCTCCCTCCGTCTGTCTGTCACCCTCTGTCGCCCTCCCTCTCTCTCCCTCTCCCTCCGTCTGTCTGTCACCCTCTGTCGCCCTCTGTCTCCCTCCTTCTCCCTCTCCCTCCGTCTGTCTGTCACCCTCTGTCGCCCTCTGTCTCCCTCCCTCTCTCTCCCTTTCCCTCCGTCTGTCTGTCACCATCTGTCTCCCTCCCTCTCTCTCCCTCTCCCTCCGTCTGTCTGTCGCCCTCTGTCTCCTTCCCTCTCTCTCCCTCTCCCTCCCTCTGTCTGTCTCTCTCTGTCGCCCTCTGTCTCCCTCCCTCTCTCTCCCTCCGTCTGTCTGTCACCCTCTGTCGCCCTCCCTCTCTCTCCCTCCGTCTGTCTGTCACCCTCTGTCGCCCTCTGTCTCCCTCCTTCTCCCTCTCCCTCCGTCTGTCTGTCACCCTCTGTCGCCCTCTGTCTCCCTCCCTCTCTCTCCCTCTCCCTCCGTCTGTATGTCACCCTCTGTCTCCCTTCCTCTCTCTCCCTCTCCCTCCGTCTGTCTGTCGCCCTCTGTCACCCTCCCTCTCTTTCCCTCTCCCTCCGTCTGTCTCCCTCCCTCTCTCTCCCTCTCCCTCCATCTGTCTGTCCCCCTCTGTCGCCCTCTGTCTCCCTCCCTCTCTCTCCCTCTCTCTCCCTCTGTCTGTCGCCCTCTGTCGCGCTCTGTCTCCCTCCCTCTCACTCCCTCTCCCTCCGTCTGTCTGTCACACTCTGTCTCCCTCTGTCACCCTCTGTCTCCTTCCCTCTCTCTCCCTCTCCCTCCCTCTGTCTGTCTCCCTCTGTCGCCCTCTGTCTCCCTCCCTCTCTCTCCCTCTCTCTCTCTCCCTCTCCCTCCATCTGTCTGTCACCCTCTGTCTCCCTCTGTCGCCTTCTGTCTCCCTCCCTCTCTCTCCCTCTCCCTCCGTCTATCTGTCTCCCTCTGTCGCCCTCTGTCTCCCTCCCTTTCTCTCCCTCTCCCTCCGTCTTTCTCCCTCTGTCGCCCTCTGTCTCCCTCCCTCTCTCTCCCTCTCCCTCCGTCTGTCTGTCTCTCTCTGTCTCCATCTGTCGCCCTCTGTCTCCCTCCCTCTCTCTCCCTCCCTCTCCCTCCGTCTGTCTTTCTCCCTCTGTCGCCCTCTGTCTCCCTCCGTCTCTCTCACTCTCTCTACGTCTGTCTGTCTGTCTCCCTCTGTCGCCCTCTGTCTCCCTCCCTCTCTCTCCCTCTCCCTCCGTCTGTCTGTCACCCTCTGTCTCCCTCTGTCGCCCTCTGTCTCCCTCCCTCTCTCTCCCTCCGTCTGTCTGTCTCCCTCTGTCTCTCTCTCTCCCTCCCTCTCTCTCCCTCTCCCTCCCTCTGTCTGTCTCCCTCTGTCGCCCTCTGTCTCCCTCCCTCTCTCTCCCTCTCCCTCCGTCTGTCTGTCACCATCTGTCGCCCTCTGTCTCCCTCCCTCTCTCTCCCTCTCCCTCCATCTGTCTGTCACCCTCTGTCGCCCTCTGTCTCTCTCTCTCCCTCCCTCTCTCTCCCTCTCCCTCCGTCTGTCTGTCTCCCTCTGTCGCCCTCTGTCTCTCTCTCTCCCTCCCTCTCTCTCCCTCTCCCTCCCTCTGTCTATCTCCCTCTGTCGCCCTCTGTCTCCCTCCCTCTCTCTCCCTCTCCCTCCGTCTGTCTTTCACCCTCTGTCGCCCTCTGTCGCCCTCCCTCTCTCTCCCTCTCCCTCCGTCTATCTGTCTCCCTCTGTCGCCCTCTGTCTCCCTCCCTTTCTCTCCCTCTCCCTCCGTCTGTCTCCCTCTGTCGCCCTCTGTCTCCCTCCCTCTCTCTCCCTCTCCCTCCGTCTGTCTGTCACCCTCTGTTGCCCTCTGTCGCCCTCCCTCTCTCTCCCTCTCTCTCCCTCTCCCTCCCTCTGTCACCCTCTGTCTCCCTCCCTCTCTCTCCCTCTCCCTCCGTCTGTCTGTCACCCTCTGTCGCCATCTGTCGCCCTTCCTCTCTCTCCCTCTGTCTGTCTGTCACCCTCTGTCGCCCTCTGTCTCCCTCTTTCTCCCTCTCCCTCCGTCTGTCTGTCACCCTCTGTCGCTCTCTGTCTCCCTCCCTCTCTCTCCCTCTCCCTCCGTCTGTCTGTCGCCCTCCGTCTCCCTCCCTCTCTCTCCCTCTCCCTCCGTCTGTCTCCCTCCCTCTCTCTCCCTCTCCCTCCCTCTGTCTGTCGCCCTCTGTCGCCCTCTGTCTCCTTCCCTATCTCTCCCTCTCCCTCCGTCTGTCTGTCTCCCTCTGTCTCCCTCTGTCGCCCTCTGTCTCCTTACCTCTCTCTCCCTCTCCCTCCCTCTGTCTGTCTCCCTCTGTCGCCCTCTGTCTCCCTCCCTCTCTCTCCCTCTCTCTCTCTCCCTCTCCCTCCATCTGTCTGTCACCCACTGTCTCCCTCTGTCACCTTCTGTCTCCCTCCCTCTCTCTCCCTCTCCCTCCGTCTGTCTGTCTCCCTCTGTCGCCCTCTGTCTCCCTCCCTTTCTCTCCCTCTCCCTCCGTCTGTCTCCCTCTGTCGCCCTCTGTCTCCCTCCCTCTCTCTCCCTCCGTCTGTCTGTCTCTCTCTGTCTCCCTCTGTCGCCCTCTGTCTCCCTCCCTCTCTCTCCCTCTACCTCCGTCTGTCTGTCTCCCTCTGTCGCCCTCTGTCTCCCTCCCTCTCTCTCAATCTCTCTACGTCTGTCTGTCTGTCTCCCTCTGTCGCCCTCTGTCTCCCTCCCTCTCTCTCCCTCTCCCTCCGTCTGTCTGTCTCCCTCTGTCGCCCTCTGTCGCCCTCTGTCTCCCTCCCTCTCTCTCCCTCCGTCTGTCTGTCACCCTCTGTCTCCCTCTGTCGCCCTCTGTCTCCCTCCCTCTCTCTCCCTCTCCCTCCGTCTGTCTGTCACCCTCTGTCTCCCTCTGTCGCCCTCTGTCTCCCTCCCTCTCTCTCCCTCTGTCTGTCTGTCTCCCTCTGTCGCCCTCTATCTCCCTCCCTCTCTCTCCCTCTCCCTCCGTCTGTCTGTCTCCCTCTGTCGCTCTGTCTCCCTCCCTCTCTCTCCCTCTCCCTCCGTCTGTCTGTCTCCCTCTGTCGCCCTCTGTCGCCCTCTGTCTCCCTCCCTCTCTCTCCCTCTGTCTGTCTGTCACCCTCTGTCTCTCTCTGTCGCCCTCTGTCTCCCTCCCTCTCTCTCCCTCTCCCTCCGTCTGTCTGTCACCCTCTGTCTCCCTCTGTCGCCCTGTCTCCCTCCCTCTCTCTCCCTCTCCCTCCCTCTGTCTGTCTCCCTCTGTCGCCCTCTGTCTCCCTCCCTCTCTCTCCCTCTCCCTCCGTCTGTCGCCCTCTGTCTCCCTCCCTCTCTCTCCCTCTCCCTCCGTCTGTCGCCCTCTGTCGCCCTCTGTCTCCCTCCCTCTCTCTCCCTCCGTCTGTCTGTCTCCCTCTGTCTCCCTCTGTCGCCCTCTGTCTCCCTCCCTCTCTCTCCCTCTCCCTCTGTCTGTCTGTCACCCTCTGTCTCCCTCTGTCGCCCTGTCTCCCTCCCTCTCTCCCCCTCTCCCTCCGTCTGTCTGTCTCCCTCTGTCGCCCTCTGTCTCCCTCCCTCTCACTCCCTCTCCCTCCGTCTGTCTGTCACACTCTGTCGCCCTCTGTCGCCCTCTGTCTCCCTCCCTCTCTCTCCCTCTCCCTCCCTCTGTCTGTCTCCCTCTGTTGCCCTCTGTCTCCCTCCCTCTCTCCCCCTCTCCCTCCGTCTGTCTGTCTCCCTCTGTCGCCCTCTGTCTCCCTCCCTCTCACTCCCTCTCCCTCCGTCTGTCTGTCACACTCTGTCACCCTCTGTCGCCCTCTGTCTCCCTCCCTCTCTCTCCCTCTCCCTCCCTCTGTCTGTCTCCCTCTGTCGCCCTCTGTCTCCCTCCCTCTCTCTCCCTCTCCCTCCGTCTGTCTGTCACCCTCTGTCGCCCTCCCTCTCTCTCCCTCTCCCTCCGTCTGTCTGTCACCCTCTGTCGCCCTCTGTCTCCCTCCTTCTCCCTCTCCCTCCGTCTGTCTGTCACCCTCTGTCGCCCTCTGTCTCCCTCCCTCTCTCTCCCTTTCCCTCCGTCTGTCTGTCACCCTCTGTCTCCCTCCCTCTCTCTCCCTCTCCCTCCGTCTGTCTGTCGCCCTCTGTCTCCTTCCCTCTCTCTCCCTCTCCCTCCCTCTGTCTGTCTCTCTCTGTCGCCCTCTGTCTCCCTCCCTCTCTCTCCCTCCGTCTGTCTGTCACCCTCTGTCGCCCTCCCTCTCTCTCCCTCCGTCTGTCTGTCACCCTCTGTCGCCCTCTGTCTCCCTCCTTCTCCCTCTCCCTCCGTCTGTCTGTCACCCTCTGTCGCCCTCTGTCTCCCTCCCTCTCTCTCCCTCTCCCTCTCCCTCCGTCTGTATGTCACCCTCTGTCTCCCTTCCTCTCTCTCCCTCTCCCTCCGTCTGTCTGTCGCCCTCTGTCTCCCTCCCTCTCTCTCCCTCTCCCTCCGTCTATCTCCCTCCCTCTCTCTCCCTCTCCCTCCATCTGTCTGTCCCCCTCTGTCGCCCTCTGTCTCCCTCCCTCTCTCTCCCTCTCTCTCCCTCTGTCTGTCGCCCTCTGTCGCCCTCTGTCTCCCTCCCTCTCACTCCCTCTCCCTCCGTCTGTCTGTCACACTCTGTCTCCCTCTGTCGCCCTCTGTCTCCTTCCCTCTCTCTCCCTCTCCCTCCCTCTGTCTGTCTCCCTCTGTCGCCCTCTGTCTCCCTCCCTCTCTCTCCCTCTCTCTCTCTCCCTCTCCCTCCATCTGTCTGTCACCCTCTGTCTCCCTCTGTCGCCTTCTGTCTCCCTCCCTCTCTCTCCCTCTCCCTCCGTCTATCTGTCTCCCTCTGTCGCCCTCTGTCTCCCTCCCTTTCTCTCCCTCTCCCTCCGTCTTTCTCCCTCTGTCGCCCTCTGTCTCCCTCCCTCTCTCTCCCTCTCCCTCCGTCTGTCTGTCTCTCTCTGTCTCCATCTGTCGCCCTCTGTCTCCCTCCCTCTCTCTCCCTCCCTCTCCCTCCGTCTGTCTTTCTCCCTCTGTCGCCCTCTGTCTCCCTCCGTCTCTCTCACTCTCTCTACGTCTGTCTGTCTGTCTCCCTCTGTCGCCCTCTGTCTCCCTCCCTCTCTCTCCCTCTCCCTCCGTCTGTCTGTCACCCTCTGTCTCCCTCTGTCACCCTCTGTCTCCCTCCCTCTCTCTCCCTCCGTCTGTCTGTCTCCCTCTGTCGCCCTCTGTCTCCCTCCCTCTCTCTCCCTCTCCCTCCGTCTGTCTGTCTTCTTCTGTCGCCCTCTGTCTCTCTCTCTCCCTCCCTCTCTCTCCCTCTCCCTCCGTCTGTCTGTCTCCCTCTGTCGCCCTCTGTTGCCCTCTGTCTCCCTCCCTCTCTCTCCCTCCGTCTGTCTGTCTCCCTCTGTCGCCCTCTGTCACCCTCTGTCTCCCTCCCTCTCTCTCCCTCCGTCTGTCTGTCACCCTCTGTCTCCCTCTGTCGCCCTCTGTCTCCCTCCCTCTCTCTCCCTCTCCCTCCGTCTGTCTGTCTCCCTCTGTCGCCCTCTGTAGCCCTCTGTATCCCTCCCTCTCTCTCCCTCTCCCTCCGTCTGTCTGTCTCCCTCTGTCACCCTCTGTCTCACTCCCTCTCTCTCCCTCTCCCTCCGTCTGTCTGTCTCCCTCTGTCGCTCTGTCTCCCTCCCTCTCTCTCCCTCTCCCTCCGTCTGTCTGTCTCCCTCTGTCGCCCTCTGTCTCCCTCCCTCTCTCTCCCTCCGTCTGTCTGTCACCCTCTGTCTCCCTCTGTCGCCCTCTGTCTCCCTCCCTCTCTCTCCCTCTCCCTCCGTCTGTCTGTCACCCTCTGTCGCCCTCTGTAGCCCCCTGTCTGCCTCCCTCTCTCTCCCTCTCCCTCCCTCTGTCTGTCTCCCTCTGTCACCCTCTGTCTCCCTCCCTCTCTCTCCCTCTCTCTCTCTCCCTCTCCCTCCATCTGTCTGTCACCCTCTGTCTCCCTCTGTCGCCTTCTGTCTCCCTCCCTCTCTCTCCCTCTCCCTCCGTCTATCTGTCTCCCTCTGTCGCCCTCTGTCTCCCTCCCTTTCTCTCCCTCTCCCTCCGTCTTTCTCCCTCTGTCGCCCTCTGTCTCCCTCCCTCTCTCTCCCTCTCCCTCCGTCTGTCTGTCTCTCTCTGTCTCCATCTGTCGCCCTCTGTCTCCCTCCCTCTCTCGCCCTCTCCCTCTGTCTGTCTTTCTCCCTCTGTCGCCCTCTGTCTCCCTCCCTCTCTCTCACTCTCTCTATGTCTGTCTGTCTGTCTCCCTCTGTCACCCTCTGTCTCCCTCCCTCTCTCTCCCTCCGTCTGTCTGTCTCCCTCTGTCACCCTCTGTCGCCCTCTGTCTCCCTCCCTCTCTCTCCCTCCGTCTGTCTGTCACCCTCTGTCTCCCTCTGTCGCCCTCTGTCTCCCTCCCTCTCTCTCCCTCTCCCTCCGCCTGTCACCCTCTGTCTCCCTCTGTCGCCCTCTGTCTCCCTCCCTCTCTCTCCCTCCGTCTGTCTGTCTCCCTCTGTCGCCCTCTGTCTCCCTCCCTCTCTCTCCCTCTCCCTCCGTCTGTCTGTCTCCCTCTGTCGCCCTCTGTCTCTCTCTCTCCCTCCCTCTCTCTCCCTCTCCCTCCGTCTGTCCGTCTCCCTCTGTCGCCCTCTGTCTCCCTCTGTCGCCCTCTGTCTCCCTCCATCTCTCTCCCTCTCCCTCCGTCTGTCTGTCTCCCTCTGTCGCCCTCTGTCTCACTCCCTCTCACTCCCTCTCCCTCCGTCTGTCTGTCTCCCTCTGTCGCTCTGTCTCCCTCCCTCTCTCTCCCTCTCCCTCCGTCTGTCTGTCTCCCTCTGTCGCCCTCTGTCGCCCTCTGTCTCCCTCCCTCTCTCTCCCTCCGTCTGTCTGTCACCCTCTGTCTCCCTCTGTCGCCCTCTGTCTCCCTCCCTCTCTCTCCCTCTCCCTCCGTCTGTCTGTCACCCTCTGTCTCCCTCTGTCGCCCTGTCTCCCTCCCTCTCTCTCCCTCTCCCTCCGTCTGTCTGTCTCCCTCTGTCGCCCTCTGTCTCCCTCCCTCTCACTCCCTCTCCCTCCGTCTGTCTGTCACACTCTGTCGCCCTCTGTCGCCCTCTGTCTCCCTCCCTCTCTCTCCCTCTCCCTCCCTCTGTCTGTCTCCCTCTGTCGCCCTCTGTCTCCCTCCCTCTCTCTCCCTCTCCCTCCGTCTGTCTGTCACCCTCTGTCGCCCTCCCTCTCTCTCCCTCTCCCTCCGTCTGTCTGTCACCCTCTGTCGCCCTCTGTCTCCCTCCTTCTCCCTCTCCCTCCGTCTGTCTGTCACCCTCTGTCTCCCTTCTTCTCTCTCCCTCTCCCTCCGTCTGTCTGTCGCCCTCTGTCTCCCTCCCTCTCTCTCCCTCTCCCTCCGTCTGTCTCCCTCCCTCTCTCTCCCTCTCCCTCCCTCTGTCTGTCTCCCTCTGTCGCCCTCTGTCTCCCTCCCTCTCTCTCCCTCTCCCTCCATCTGTCTGTCTCCCTCTCTCGCCCTCTGTATCCCTCCCTCTCTCTCCCTCTCCCTCCGTCTGTCTGTCACCCTCCCTCTCTCTCCCTCTCCCTCCGTCTGTCTGTCGCCCTCTGTCTCCCTCCCTCTCTCTCCCTCTCCCTCCCTCTGTCTGTCTCTCTCTGTCGCCCTCTGTCTCCCTCCCTCTCTCTCCCTCTCCCTCCGTCTGTCTGTCACCCTCTGTCGCCCTCCCTCTCTCTCCCTCTCCCTCCGTCTGTCTGTCACCCTCTGTCGCCCTCTGTCTCCCTCCTTCTCCCTCTCCCTCCGTCTGTCTGTCACCCTCTGTCGCCCTCTGTCTCCCTCCCTCTCTCTCCCTCTCCCTCCGTCTGTCTGTCACCCTCTCTCTCCCTCTCCTTCCGTCTGTCTGTTGCCCTCTGTCTCCCTCCCTCTCTCCCTCTCCCTCCCTCTGTCTGTCTCCCTCTGTCGCCCTCTGTCTCCCTCCCTCTCTCTCCCTCTCCCTCCATCTGTCTGTCACCCTCTGTCGCCCTCCCTCTCTTTCCCTCTCCCTCCGTCTGTCTGTCACCCTCTGTTGCCCTCTGTCTCCCTCCTTTTCCCTCTCCCTCCGTCTGTCTGTCACCCTCTGTCGCCCTCTGTCTCCCTCCCTCTCTCTCCCTCTCCCTCCGTCTGTCTGTTACCCTCTGTCTCCCTCCCTCTCTCTCCCTCTCCCTCCGTCTGTCTGTCGCCCTCTGTCTCCCTCCCTCTCTCTCCCTCTCCCTCCCTCCGTCTGTCTCCCTCCCTCTCTCTCCCTCTCCCTCCGTCTGTCTGTCTCCCTCTGTCGCCCTCTGTCTCTCTCTCTCCCTCCCTCTCTCTCCCTCTCCCTCCCTCTGTCTGTCTCCCTCTGTAGCCCTCTGTCTCCCTCCCTCTCTCTCCCTCTCCCTCCGTCTGTCTGTCACCCTCTGTCGCCCTCTGTCACCC
The DNA here is from genome assembly GCF_964204655.1 of Triturus cristatus. Taxonomy (NCBI): domain Eukaryota; kingdom Metazoa; phylum Chordata; class Amphibia; order Caudata; family Salamandridae; genus Triturus; species Triturus cristatus. The sequence goes on along the minus strand of NC_140579.1, from coordinate 428,381,640 downwards.
TCCCTCTCTCTCCCTTTCCCTCCGTCTGTCTGTCACCCTCTGTCGCCCTCTGTCTCCCTCCTTCTCCCTCTCCCTCCGTCTGTCTGTCACCCTCTGTCGCCCTCTGTCTCCCTCCCTCTCTCTCCCTCTGTCTGTCTGTCACCCTCTGTCTCCCTCCCTCTCTCTCCCTCTCCTTCCGTCTGTCTGTTGCCCTCTGTCTCCCTCCCTCTCACTCCCTCTCCCTCCCTCTGTCTGTCTCCCTCTGTCGCCCTCTGTCTCCCTCCCTCTCTCTCCCTCTCCCTCCATCTGTCTGTCACCCTCTGTCGCCCTCCCTCTCTCTCCCTCTCCCTCCGTCTGTCTGTCACCCTCTGTCGCCCTCTGTCTCCCTCCTTTTCCCTCTCCCTACGTCTGTGTGTCACCCTCTGTTGCCCTCTATCTCCCTCCCTCTCTCTCCCTCTCCCTCCGTCTGTCTGTCACCCTCTGTCTCCCTCCCTCTCTCTCCCTCTCCCTCCGTCTGTCTGTCGCCCTCTGTCTCCCTCCCTCTCTCTCCCTCTCCCTCCGTCTGTCTCCCTCCCTCTCTCTCCCTCTCCCTCCCTCTGTCTGTCTCCCTCTGTCGCCCTCTGTCTCCCTCCCTCTCTCTCCCTCTCCCTCCGTCTGTCTGTCTCCCTCTGTCGCCCTCTGTCTCTCTCTCTCCCTCCCTCTCTCTCCCTCTCCCTCCCTCTGTCTGTCTCCCTCTTTCGCCCTCTGTCTCCCTCCCTCTCTCTCCCTCTCCCTCCGTCTGTCTGTCACCATCTGTCGCCCTCTGTCTCCCTCCCTCTCTCTCCCTCTCCCTCCATCTGTCTGTCACCCTCTGTCGCCCTCTGTCTCTCTCTCTCCCTCCCTCTCTCTCCCTCTCCCTCCGTCTGTCTGTCTCCCTCTGTCGCCCTCTGTCTCTCTCTCTCCCTCCCTCTCTCTCCCTCTCCCTCCCTCTGTCTATCTCCATCTGTCGCCCTCTGTCTCCCTCCCTCTCTCTCCCTCTCCCTCCGTCTGTCTTTCACCCTCTGTCGCCCTCTGTCGCCCTCCCTCTCTCTCCCTCTCCCTCCGTCTATCTGTCTCCCTCTGTCGCCCTCTGTCTCCCTCCCTTTCTCTCCCTCTCCCTCCGTCTGTCTCCCTCTGTCGCCCTCTGTCTCCCTCCCTCTCTCTCCCTCTCCCTCCGTCTGTATGTCACCCTCTGTTGCCCTCTGTCGCCCTCCCTCTCTCTCCCTCTCTCTCCCTCTCCCTCCCTCTGTCACCCTCTGTCTCCCTCCCTCTCTCTCCCTCTCCCTCCGTCTGTCTGTCACCCTCTGTCGCCCTCTGTCGCCCTTCCTCTCTCTCCCTCTGTCTGTCTGTCACCCTCTGTCGCCCTCTGTCTCCCCCTTTCTCCCTCTCCCTCCGTATGTCTGTCACCCTCTGTCGCTCTCTGTCTCCCTCCCTCTCTCTCCCTCTCCCTCCGTCTGTCTGTCGCCCTCCGTCTCCCTCCCTCTCTCTCCCTCTCCCTCCGTCTGTCTCCCTCCCTCTCTCTCCCTCCCTCTGTCTGTCGCCCTCTGTCGCCCTCTGTCTCCTTCCCTCTCTCTCCCTCTCCCTCCGTCTGTCTGTCTCCCTCTGTCTCCCTCTGTCGCTCTCTGTCTCCTTCCCTCTCTCTCCCTCTCCCTCCCTCTGTCTGTCTCCCTCTGTCGCCCTCTGTCTCCCTCCCTCTCTCTCCTTCTCTCTCTCTCCCTCTCCCTCCATCTGTCTGTCACCCACTGTCTCCCTCTGTCACCTTCTGTCTCCCTCCCTCTCTCTCCCTCTCCCTCCGTCTGTCTGTCTCCCTCTGTCGCCCTCTGTCTCCCTCCCTTTCTCTCCCTCTCCCTCCATCTGTCTCCCTCTGTCGCCCTCTGTCTCCCTCCCTCTCTCTCCCTCTCCCTCCGTCTGTCTGTCTCTCTCTGTCTCCCTCTGTCGCCCTCTGTCTCCCTCCCTCTCTCTCCCTCTACCTCCGTCTGTCTGTCTCCCTCTGTCGCCCTCTGTCTCCCTCCCTCTCTCTCAATCTCTCTACGTCTGTCTGTCTGTCTCCCTCTATCGCCCTCTGTCTCCCTCCCTCTCTCTCCGTCTCCCTCCGTCTGTCTGTCTCCCTCTGTCGCCCTCTGTCGCCCTCTGTCTCCCTCCCTCTCTCTCCCTCCGTCTGTCTGTCACCCTCTGTCTCCCTCTGTCGCCCTCTGTCTCCCTCCCTCTCTCTCCCTCTCCCTCCGTCTGTCTGTCACCCTCTGTCTCCCTCTGTCGCCCTCTGTCTCCCTCCCTCTCTCTCCCTCCGTCTGTCTGTCTCCCTCTGTCGCCCTCTATCTCCCTCCCTCTCTCTCCCTCTCCCTCCGTCTGTCTGTCTCCCTCTGTCGCTCTGTCTCCCTCCCTCTCTCTCCCTCTCCCTCCGTCTGTCTGTCTCCCTCTGTCGCCCTCTGTCGCCCTCTGTCTCCCTCCCTCTCTCTCCCTCCGTCTGTCTGTCACCCTCTGTCTCTCTCTGTCGCCCTCTGTCTCCCTCCCTCTCTCTCCCTCTCCCTCCGTCTGTCTGTCACCCTCTGTCTCCCTCTGTCGCCCTGTCTCCCTCCCTCTCTCTCCCTCTCCCTCCCTCTGTCTGTCTCCCTCTGTCGCCCTCTGTCTCCCTCCCTCTCTCTCCCTCTCCCTCCGTCTGTCGCCCTCTGTCTCCCTCCCTCTCTCTCCCTCTCCCTCCGTCTGTCGCCCTCTGTCGCCCTCTGTCTCCCTCCCTCTCTCTCCCTCTCCCTCCGTCTGTCTGTCTCCCTCTGTCTCCCTCTGTCGCCCTCTGTCTCCCTCCCTCTCTCTCCCTCTCCCTCCGTCTGTCTGTCACCCTCTGTCTCCCTCTGTCGCCCTGTCTCCCTCCCTCTCTCCCCCTCTCCCTCCGTCTGTCTGTCTCCCTCTGTCACCCTCTGTCTCCCTCCCTCTCACTCCCTCTCCCTCCGTCTGTCTGTCACACTCTGTCGCCCTCTGTCGCCCTCTGTCTCCCTCCCTCTCTCTCCCTCTCCCTCCCTCTGTCTGTCTCCCTCTGTTGCCCTCTGTCTCCCTCCCTCTCTCCCCCTCTCCCTCCGTCTGTCTGTCTCCCTCTGTCGCCCTCTGTCTCCCTCCCTCTCACTCCCTCTCCCTCCGTCTGTATGTCACCCTCTGTCTCCCTTCCTCTCTCTCCCTCTCCCTCCGTCTGTCTGTCGCCCTCTGTCTCCCTCCCTCTCTCTCCCTCTCCCTCCGTCTGTCTCCCTCCCTCTCTCTCCCTCTCCCTCCATCTGTCTGTCCCCCTCTGTCGCCCTCTGTCTCCCTCCCTCTCTCTCCCTCTCTCTCCCTCTGTCTGTCGCCCTCTGTCGCCCTCTGTCTCCCTCCCTCTCACTCCCTCTCCCTCCGTCTGTCTGTCACACTCTGTCTCCCTCTGTCGCCCTCTGTCTCCTTCCCTCTCTCTCCCTCTCCCTCCCTCTGTCTGTCTCCCTCTGTCGCCCTCTGTCTCCCTCCCTCTCTCTCCCTCTCTCTCTCTCCCTCTCCCTCCATCTGTCTGTCACCCTCTGTCTCCCTCTGTCGCCTTCTGTCTCCCTCCCTCTCTCTCCCTCTCCCTCCGTCTATCTGTCTCCCTCTGTCGCCCTCTGTCTCCCTCCCTTTCTCTCCCTCTCCCTCCGTCTTTCTCCCTCTGTCGCCCTCTGTCTCCCTCCCTCTCTCTCCCTCTCCCTCCGTCTGTCTGTCTCTCTCTGTCTCCATCTGTCGCCCTCTGTCTCCCTCCCTCTCTCTCCCTCCCTCTCCCTCCGTCTGTCTTTCTCCCTCTGTCGCCCTCTGTCTCCCTCCGTCTCTCTCACTCTCTCTACGTCTGTCTGTCTGTCTCCCTCTGTCGCCCTCTGTCTCCCTCCCTCTCTCTCCCTCTCCCTCCGTCTGTCTGTCACCCTCTGTCTCCCTCTGTCGCCCTCTGTCTCCCTCCCTCTCTCTCCCTCCGTCTGTCTGTCTCCCTCTGTCGCCCTCTGTCTCCCTCCCTCTCTCTCCCTCTCCCTCCGTCTGTCTGTCTTCTTCTGTCGCCCTCTGTCTCTCTCTCTCCCTCCCTCTCTCTCCCTCTCCCTCCGTCTGTCTGTCTCCCTCTGTCGCCCTCTGTTGCCCTCTGTCTCCCTCCCTCTCTCTCCCTCCGTCTGTCTGTCTCCCTCTGTCGCCCTCTGTCGCCCTCTGTCTCCCTCCCTCTCTCTCCCTCCGTCTGTCTGTCACCCTCTGTCTCCCTCTGTCGCCCTCTGTCTCCCTCCCTCTCTCTCCCTCTCCCTCCGTCTGTCTGTCTCCCTCTGTCGCCCTCTGTAGCCCTCTGTATCCCTCCCTCTCTCTCCCTCTCCCTCCGTCTGTCTGTCTCCCTCTGTCGCCCTCTGTCTCACTCCCTCTCTCTCCCTCTCCCTCCGTCTGTCTGTCTCCCTCTGTCGCTCTGTCTCCCTCCCTCTCTCTCCCTCTCCCTCCGTCTGTCTGTCTCCCTCTGTCGCCCTCTGTCTCCCTCCCTCTCTCTCCCTCCGTCTGTCTGTCACCCTCTGTCTCCCTCTGTCGCCCTCTGTCTCCCTCCCTCTCTCTCCCTCTCCCTCCGTCTGTCTGTCACCCTCTGTCGCCCTCTGTAGCCCTCTGTCTGCCTCCCTCTCTCTCCCTCTCCCTCCCTCTGTCTGTCTCCCTCTGTCGCCCTCTGTCTCCCTCCCTCTCTCTCCCTCTCTCTCTCTCCCTCTCCCTCCATCTGTCTGTCACCCTCTGTCTCCCTCTGTCGCCTTCTGTCTCCCTCCCTCTCTCTCCCTCTCCCTCCGTCTATCTGTCTCCCTCTGTCGCCCTCTGTCTCCCTCCCTTTCTCTCCCTCTCCCTCCGTCTTTCTCCCTCTGTCGCCCTCTGTCTCCCTCCCTCTCTCTCCCTCTCCCTCCGTCTGTCTGTCTCTCTCTGTCTCCATCTGTCGCCCTCTGTCTCCCTCCCTCTCTCGCCCTCTCCCTCTGTCTGTCTTTCTCCCTCTGTCGCCCTCTGTCTCCCTCCCTCTCTCTCACTCTCTCTATGTCTGTCTGTCTGTCTCCCTCTGTCACCCTCTGTCTCCCTCCCTCTCTCTCCCTCCGTCTGTCTGTCTCCCTCTGTCACCCTCTGTCGCCCTCTGTCTCCCTCCCTCTCTCTCCCGCCGTCTGTCTGTCACCCTCTGTCTCCCTCTGTCGCCCTCTGTCTCCCTCCCTCTCTCTCCCTCTCCCTCCGCCTGTCACCCTCTGTCTCCCTCTGTCGCCCTCTGTCTCCCTCCCTCTCTCTCCCTCCGTCTCTCTGTCTCCCTCTGTCGCCCTCTGTCTCCCTCCCTCTCTCTCCCTCTCCCTCCGTCTGTCTGTCTCCCTCTGTCGCCCTCTGTCTCTCTCTCTCCCTCCCTCTCTCTCCCTCTCCCTCCGTCTGTCCGTCTCCCTCTGTCGCCCTCTGTCTCCCTCTGTCGCCCTCTGTCTCCCTCCATCTCTCTCCCTCTCCCTCCGTCTGTCTGTCTCCCTCTGTCGCCCTCTGTCTCACTCCCTCTCTCTCCCTCTCCCTCCGTCTGTCTGTCTCCCTCTGTCGCTCTGTCTCCCTCCCTCTCTCTCCCTCTCCCTCCGTCTGTCTGTCTCCCTCTGTCGCCCTCTGTCGCCCTCTGTCTCCCTCCCTCTCTCTCCCTCCGTCTGTCTGTCACCCTCTGTCTCCCTCTGTCGCCCTCTGTCTCCCTCCCTCTCTCTCCCTCTCCCTCCGTCTGTCTGTCACCCTCTGTCTCCCTCTGTCGCCCTGTCTCCCTCCCTCTCTCTCCCTCTCCCTCCGTCTGTCTGTCTCCCTCTGTCGCCCTCTGTCTCCCTCCCTCTCACTCCCTCTCCCTCCGTCTGTCTGTCACACTCTGTCGCCCTCTGTCGCCCTCTGTCTCCCTCCCTCTCTCTCCCTCTCCCTCCCTCTGTCTGTCTCCCTCTGTCGCCCTCTGTCTCCCTCCCTCTCTCTCCCTCTCCCTCCGTCTGTCTGTCACCCTCTGTCGCCCTCCCTCTCTCTCCCTCTCCCTCCGTCTGTCTGTCACCCTCTGTCGCCCTCTGTCTCCCTCCTTCTCCCTCACCCTCCGTCTGTCTGTCACCCTCTGTCTCCCTTCTTCTCTCTCCCTCTCCCTCCGTCTGTCTGTCGCCCTCTGTCTCCCTCCCTCTCTCTCCCTCTCCCTCCGTCTGTCTCCCTCCCTCTCTCTCCCTCTCCCTCCCTCTGTCTGTCTCCCTCTGTCGCCCTCTGTCTCCCTCCCTCTCTCTCCCTCTCCCTCCATCTGTCTGTCTCCCTCTCTCGCCCTCTGTATCCCTCCCTCTCTCTCCCTCTCCCTCCGTCTGTCTGTCACCCTCTGTCTCCCTCCCTCTCTCTCCCTCTCCCTCCGTCTGTCTGTCGCCCTCTGTCTCCCTCCCTCTCTCTCCCTCTCCCTCCCTCTGTCTGTCTCTCTCTGTCGCCCTCTGTCTCCCTCCCTCTCTGTCCCTCTCCCTCCGTCTGTCTGTCACCCTCTGTCGCCCTCCCTCTCTCTCCCTCTCCCTCCGTCTGTCTGTCACCCTCTGTCGCCCTCTGTCTCCCTCCTTCTCCCTCTCCCTCCGTCTGTCTGTCACCCTCTGTCGCCCTCTGTCTCCCTCCCTCTCTCTCCCTCTCCCTCCGTCTGTGTGTCACCCTCTCTCTCCCTCTCCTTCCGTCTGTCTGTTGCCCTCTGTCTCCCTCCCTCTCTCCCTCTCCCTCCCTCTGTCTGTCTCCCTCTGTCGCCCTCTGTCTCCCTCCCTCTCTCTCCCTCTCCCTCCATCTGTCTGTCACCCTCTGTCGCCCTCCCTCTCTTTCCCTCTCCCTCCGTCTGTCTGTCACCCTCTGTTGCCCTCTGTCTCCCTCCTTTTCCCTCTCCCTCCGTCTGTCTGTCACCCTCTGTCGCCCTCTGTCTCCCTCCCTCTCTCTCCCTCTCCCTCCGTCTGTCTGTTACCCTCTGTCTCCCTCCCTCTCTCTCCCTCTCCCTCCGTCTGTCTGTCGCCCTCTATCTCCCTCCCTCTCTCTCCCTCTCCCTCCCTCCGTCTGTCTCCCTCCCTCTCTCTCCCTCTCCCTCCGTCTGTCTGTCTCCCTCTGTCGCCCTCTGTCTCTCTCTCTCCCTCCCTCTCTCTCCCTCTCCCTCCCTCTGTCTGTCTCCCTCTGTCGCCCTCTGTCTCCCTCCCTCTCTCTCCCTCTCCCTCCGTCGTCTGTCACCCTCTGTCGCCCTCTGTCACCCTCCCTCTCTCTCCCTTTCCCTCCGTCTGTCTGTCACCCTCTGTCGCCCTCTGTCTCCCTCCTTCTCCCTCTCCCTCCGTCTGTCTGTCACCCTCTGTCGCCCTCTGTCTCCCTCCCTCTCTCTCCCTCTCCCTCCGTCTGTCTGTCACCCTCTGTCTCCCTCCCTCTCTCTCCCTCTCCTTCCGTCTGTCTGTTGCCCTCTGTCTCCCTCCCTCTCTCTCCCTCTCCCTCCCTCTGTCTGTCTCCCTCTGTCGCCCTCTGTCTCCCTCCCTCTCTCTCCCTCTCCCTCCATCTGTCTGTCACCCTCTGTCGCCCTCCCTCTCTCTCCCTCTCCCTCCATCTGTCTGTCACCCTCTGTCGCCCTCTGTCTCCCTCCTTTTCCCTCTCCCTACGTCTGTGTGTCACCCTCTGTTGCCCTCTATCTCCCTCCCTCTCTCTCCCTCTCCCTCCGTCTGTCTGTCACCCTCTGTCTCCCTCCCTCTCTCTCCCTCTCCCTCCGTCTGTCTGTCGCCCTCTGTCTCCCTCCCTCTGTCTCCCTCTCCCTCCGTCTGTGTCCCTCCCTCTCTCTCCCTCTCCCTCCCTCTGTCTGTCTCCCTCTGTCGCCCTCTGTCTCCCTCCCTCTCTCTCCCTCTCCCTCCGTCTGTCTGTCTCCCTCTGTCGCCCTCTGTCTCTCTCTCTCCCTCCCTCTCTCTCTCTCTCCCTCCCTCTGTCTGTCTCCCTCTGTCGCCCTCTGTCTCCCTCCCTCTCTCTCCCTCTCCCTCCGTCTGTCTGTCACCATCTGTCGCCCTCTGTCTCCCTCCTTCTCTCTCCCTCTCCCTCCATCTGTCTGTCACCCTCTGTCGCCCTCTGTCTCTCTCTCTCCCTCCCTCTCTCTCCCTCTCCCTCCGTCTGTCTGTCTCCCTCTGTCGCCCTCTGTCTCTCTCTCTCCCTCCCTCTCTCTCCCTCTCCCTCCCTCTGTCTATCTCCATCTGTCGCCCTCTGTCTCCCACCCTCTCTCTCGCTCTCCCTCCGTCTGTCTTTCACCCTCTGTCGTCCTCTGTCGCCCTCCCTCTCTCTCCCTCTCCCTCCGTCTATCTGTCTCCCTCTGTCGCCCTCTGTCTCCCTCCCTTTCTCTCCCTCTCCCTCCGTCTGTCTCCCTCTGTCGCCCTCTGTCTCCCTCCCTCTCTCTCCCTCTCCCTCCGTCTGTATGTCACCCTCTGTTGCCCTCTGTCGCCCTCCCTCTCTCTCCCTCTCTCTCCCTCCCTCTGTCACCCTCTGTCTCCCTCCCTCTCTCTCCCTCTCCCTCCCTTTCTGTCTGTCACCCTCTGTCGCCCTCTGTCGCCCTTCCTCTCTCTCCCTCTGTCTGTCTGTCACCCTCTGTCGCCCTCTGTCTCCCTCTTTCTCCCTCTCCCTCCGTATGTCTGTCACCCTCTGTCGCTCTCTGTCTCCCACCCTCTCTCTCCCTCTCCCTCCGTCTGTCTGTCGCCCTCCGTCTCCTTCCCTCTCTCTCCCTCTCCCTCCGTCTGTCTCCCTCCCTCTCTCTCCCTCCCTCTGTCTGTCGCCCTCTGTCGCCCTCTGTCTCCTTCCCTCTCTCTCCCTCTCCCTCCGTCTGTCTCTCTCCCTCTGTCTCCCTCTGTCGCTCTCTGTCTCCTTCCCTCTCTCTCCCTCTCCCTCCCTCTGTCTGTCTCCCTCTGTCGCCCTCTGTCTCCCTCCCTCTCTCTCCCTCTCTCTCTCTCCCTCTCCCTCCATCTGTCTGTCACCCACTGTCTCCCTCTGTCACCTTCTGTCTCCCTCCCTCTCTCTCCCTCTCCCTCCGTCTGTCTGTCTCCCTCTGTCGCCCTCTGTCTCCCTCCCTTTCTCTCCCTCTCCCTCCGTCTGTCTCCCTCTGTCGCCCTCTGTCTCCCTCCCTCTCTCTCCCTCTCCCTCCGTCTGTCTGTCACCCTCTGTCTCCCTCTGTCGCCCTGTCTCCCTCCCTCTCTCTCCCTCTCCCTCCGTCTGTCTGTCTCCCTCTGTCGCCCTCTGTCTCCCTCCCTCTCACTCCCTCTCCCTCCGTCTGTCTGTCACACTCTGTCGCCCTCTGTCGCCCTCTGTCTCCCTCCCTCTCTCTCCCTCTCCCTCCCTCTGTCTGTCTCCCTCTGTCGCCCTCTGTCTCCCTCCCTCTCTCTCCCTCTCCCTCCGTCTGTCTGTCACCCTCTGTCGCCCTCCCTCTCTCTCCCTCTCCCTCCGTCTGTCTGTCACCCTCTGTCGCCCTCTGTCTCCCTCCTTCTCCCTCTCCCTCCGTCTGTCTGTCACCCTCTGTCTCCCTTCTTCTCTCTCCCTCTCCCTCCGTCTGTCTGTCGCCCTCTGTCTCCCTCCCTCTCTCTCCCTCTCCCTCCGTCTGTCTCCCTCCCTCTCTCTCCCTCTCCCTCCCTCTGTCTGTCTCCCTCTGTCGCCCTCTGTCTCCCTCCCTCTCTCTCCCTCTCCCTCCATCTGTCTGTCTCCCTCTCTCGCCCTCTGTATCCCTCCCTCTCTCTCCCTCTCCCTCCGTCTGTCTGTCACCCTCCCTCTCTCTCCCTCTCCCTCCGTCTGTCTGTCGCCCTCTGTCTCCCTCCCTCTCTCTCCCTCTCCCTCCCTCTGTCTGTCTCTCTCTGTCGCCCTCTGTCTCCCTCCCTCTCTCTCCCTCTCCCTCCGTCTGTCTGTCACCCTCTGTCGCCCTCCCTCTCTCTCCCTCTCCCTCCGTCTGTCTGTCACCCTCTGTCGCCCTCTGTCTCCCTCCTTCTCCCTCTCCCTCCGTCTGTCTGTCACCCTCTGTCGCCCTCTGTCTCCCTCCCTCTCTCTCCCTCTCCCTCCGTCTGTCTGTCACCCTCTCTCTCCCTCTCCTTCCGTCTGTCTGTTGCCCTCTGTCTCCCTCCCTCTCTCCCTCTCCCTCCCTCTGTCTGTCTCCCTCTGTCGCCCTCTGTCTCCCTCCCTCTCTCTCCCTCTCCCTCCATCTGTCTGTCACCCTCTGTCGCCCTCCCTCTCTTTCCCTCTCCCTCCGTCTGTCTGTCACCCTCTGTTGCCCTCTGTCTCCCTCCTTTTCCCTCTCCCTCCGTCTGTCTGTCACCCTCTGTCGCCCTCTGTCTCCCTCCCTCTCTCTCCCTCTCCCTCCGTCTGTCTGTTACCCTCTGTCTCCCTCCCTCTCTCTCCCTCTCCCTCCGTCTGTCTGTCGCCCTCTGTCTCCCTCCCTCTCTCTCCCTCTCCCTCCCTCCGTCTGTCTCCCTCCCTCTCTCTCCCTCTCCCTCCGTCTGTCTGTCTCCCTCTGTCGCCCTCTGTCTCTCTCTCTCCCTCCCTCTCTCTCCCTCTCCCTCCCTCTGTCTGTCTCCCTCTGTAGCCCTCTGTCTCCCTCCCTCTCTCTCCCTCTCCCTCCGTCTGTCTGTCACCCTCTGTCGCCCTCTGTCACCCTCCCTCTCTCTCCCTTTCCCTCCGTCTGTCTGTCACCCTCTGTCGCCCTCTGTCTCCCTCCTTCTCCCTCTCCCTCCGTCTGTCTGTCACCCTCTGTCGCCCTCTGTCTCCCTCCCTCTCTCTCCCTCTGTCTGTCTGTCACCCTCTGTCTCCCTCCCTCTCTCTCCCTCTCCTTCCGTCTGTCTGTTGCCCTCTGTCTCCCTCCCTCTCTCTCCCTCTCCCTCCCTCTGTCTGTCTCCCTCTGTCGCCCTCTGTCTCCCTCCCTCTCTCTCCCTCTCCCTCCATCTGTCTGTCACCCTCTGTCGCCCTCCCTCTCTCTCCCTCTCCCTCCGTCTGTCTGTCACCCTCTGTCGCCCTCTGTCTCCCTCCTTTTCCCTCTCCCTACGTCTGTGTGTCACCCTCTGTTGCCCTCTATCTCCCTCCCTCTCTCTCCCTCTCCCTCCGTCTGTCTGTCACCCTCTGTCTCCCTCCCTCTCTCTCCCTCTCCCTCCGTCTGTCTGTCGCCCTCTGTCTCCCTCCCTCTCTCTCCCTCTCCCTCCGTCTGTCTCCCTCCCTCTCTCTCCCTCTCCCTCCCTCTGTCTGTCTCCCTCTGTCGCCCTCTGTCTCCCTCCCTCTCTCTCCCTCTCCCTCCGTCTGTCTGTCTCCCTCTGTCGCCCTCTGTCTCTCTCTCTCCCTCCCTCTCTCTCCCTCTCCCTCCCTCTGTCTGTCTCCCTCTTTCGCCCTCTGTCTCCCTCCCTCTCTCTCCCTCTCCCTCCGTCTGTCTGTCACCATCTGTCGCCCTCTGTCTCCCTCCCTCTCTCTCCCTCTCCCTCCATCTGTCTGTCACCCTCTGTCGCCCTCTGTCTCTCTCTCTCCCTCCCTCTCTCTCCCTCTCCCTCCGTCTGTCTGTCTCCCTCTGTCGCCCTCTGTCTCTCTCTCTCCCTCCCTCTCTCTCCCTCTCCCTCCCTCTGTCTATCTCCATCTGTCGCCCTCTGTCTCCCTCCCTCTCTCTCCCTCTCCCTCCGTCTGTCTTTCACCCTCTGTCGCCCTCTGTCGCCCTCCCTCTCTCTCCCTCTCCCTCCGTCTATCTGTCTCCCTCTGTCGCCCTCTGTCTCCCTCCCTTTCTCTCCCTCTCCCTCCGTCTGTCTCCCTCTGTCGCCCTCTGTCTCCCTCCCTCTCTCTCCCTCTCCCTCCGTCTGTATGTCACCCTCTGTTGCCCTCTGTCGCCCTCCCTCTCTCTCCCTCTCTCTCCCTCTCCCTCCCTCTGTCACCCTCTGTCTCCCTCCCTCTCTCTCCCTCTCCCTCCGTCTGTCTGTCACCCTCTGTCGCCCTCTGTCGCCCTTCCTCTCTCTCCCTCTGTCTGTCTGTCACCCTCTGTCGCCCTCTGTCTCCCCCTTTCTCCCTCTCCCTCCGTATGTCTGTCACCCTCTGTCGCTCTCTGTCTCCCTCCCTCTCTCTCCCTCCGTCTGTCTGTCGCCCTCCGTCTCCCTCCCTCTCTCTCCCTCTCCCTCCGTCTGTCTCCCTCCCTCTCTCTCCCTCCCTCTGTCTGTCGCCCTCTGTCGCCCTCTGTCTCCTTCCCTCTCTCTCCCTCTCCCTCCGTCTGTCTGTCTCCCTCTGTCTCCCTCTGTCGCTCTCTGTCTCCTTCCCTCTCTCTCCCTCTCCCTCCCTCTGTCTGTCTCCCTCTGTCGCCCTCTGTCTCCCTCCCTCTCTCTCCCTCTCTCTCTCTCCCTCTCCCTCCATCTGTCTGTCACCCACTGTCTCCCTCTGTCACCTTCTGTCTCCCTCCCTCTCTCTCCCTCTCCCTCCGTCTGTCTGTCTCCCTCTGTCACCCTCTGTCTCCCTCCCTTTCTCTCCCTCTCCCTCCGTCTGTCTCCCTCTGTCGCCCTCTGTCTCCCTCCCTCTCTCTCCCTCTCCCTCCGTCTGTCTGTCTCTCTCTGTCTCCCTCTGTCGCCCTCTGTCTCCCTCCCTCTCTCTCCCTCTACCTCCGTCTGTCTGTCTCCCTCTGTCGCCCTCTGTCTCCCTCCCTCTCTCTCAATCTCTCTACGTCTGTCTGTCTGTCTCCCTCTATCGCCCTCTGTCTCCCTCCCTCTCTCTCCGTCTCCCTCCGTCTGTCTGTCTCCCTCTGTCGCCCTCTGTCGCCCTCTGTCTCCCTCCCTCTCTCTCCCTCCGTCTGTCTGTCACCCTCTGTCTCCCTCTGTCGCCCTCTGTCTCCCTCCCTCTCTCTCCCTCTCCCTCCGTCTGTCTGTCACCCTCTGTCTCCCTCTGTCGCCCTCTGTCTCCCTCCCTCTCTCTCCCTCCGTCTGTCTGTCTCCCTCTGTCGCCCTCTATCTCCCTCCCTCTCTCTCCCTCTCCCTCCGTCTGTCTGTCTCCCTCTGTCGCTCTGTCTCCCTCCCTCTCTCTCCCTCTCCCTCCGTCTGTCTGTCTCCCTCTGTCGCCCTCTGTCGCCCTCTGTCTCCCTCCCTCTCTCTCCCTCCGTCTGTCTGTCACCCTCTGTCTCTCTCTGTCGCCCTCTGTCTCCCTCCCTCTCTCTCCCTCTCCCTCCGTCTGTCTGTCACCCTCTGTCTCCCTGTCGCCCTGTCTCCCTCCCTCTCTCTCCCTCTCCCTCCCTCTGTCTGTCTCCCTCTGTCGCCCTCTGTCTCCCTCCCTCTCTCTCCCTCTCCCTCCGTCTGTCGCCCTCTGTCTCCCTCCCTCTCTCTCCCTCTCCCTCCGTCTGTCGCCCTCTGTCGCCCTCTGTCTCCCTCCCTCTCTCTCCCTCTCCCTCCGTCTGTCTGTCTCCCTCTGTCTCCCTCTGTCGCCCTCTGTCTCCCTCCCTCTCTCTCCCTCTCCCTCCGTCTGTCTGTCACCCTCTGTCTCCCTCTGTCGCCCTGTCTCCCTCCCTCTCTCCCCCTCTCCCTCCGTCTGTCTGTCTCCCTCTGTCACCCTCTGTCTCCCTCCCTCTCACTCCCTCTCCCTCCGTCTGTCTGTCACACTCTGTCGCCCTCTGTCGCCCTCTGTCTCCCTCCCTCTCTCTCCCTCTCCCTCCCTCTGTCTGTCTCCCTCTGTTGCCCTCTGTCTCCCTCCCTCTCTCCCCCTCTCCCTCCGTCTGTCTGTCTCCCTCTGTCGCCCTCTGTCTCCCTCCCTCTCACTCCCTCTCCCTCCGTCTGTATGTCACCCTCTGTCTCCCTTCCTCTCTCTCCCTCTCCCTCCGTCTGTCTGTCGCCCTCTGTCTCCCTCCCTCTCTCTCCCTCTCCCTCCGTCTGTCTCCCTCCCTCTCTCTCCCTCTCCCTCCATCTGTCTGTCCCCCTCTGTCGCCCTCTGTCTCCCTCCCTCTCTCTCCCTCTCTCTCCCTCTGTCTGTCGCCCTCTGTCGCCCTCTGTCTCCCTCCCTCTCACTCCCTCTCCCTCCGTCTGTCTGTCACACTCTGTCTCCCTCTGTCGCCCTCTGTCTCCTTCCCTCTCTCTCCCTCTCCCTCCCTCTGTCTGTCTCCCTCTGTCGCCCTCTGTCTCCCTCCCTCTCTCTCCCTCTCTCTCTCTCCCTCTCCCTCCATCTGTCTGTCACCCTCTGTCTCCCTCTGTCGCCTTCTGTCTCCCTCCCTCTCTCTCCCTCTCCCTCCGTCTATCTGTCTCCCTCTGTCGCCCTCTGTCTCCCTCCCTTTCTCTCCCTCTCCCTCCGTCTTTCTCCCTCTGTCGCCCTCTGTCTCCCTCCGTCTCTCTCCCTCTCCCTCCGTCTGTCTGTCTCTCTCTGTCTCCATCTGTCGCCCTCTGTCTCCCTCCCTCTCTCTCCCTCCCTCTCCCTCCGTCTGTCTTTCTCCCTCTGTCGCCCTCTGTCTCCCTCCGTCTCTCTCACTCTCTCTACGTCTGTCTGTCTGTCTCCCTCTGTCGCCCTCTGTCTCCCTCCCTCTCTCTCCCTCTCCCTCCGTCTGCCTGTCAACCTCTGTCTCCCTCTGTCGCCCTCTGTCTCCCTCCCTCTCTCTCCCTCCGTCTGTCTGTCTCCCTCTGTCGCCCTCTGTCTCCCTCCCTCTCTCTCCCTCTCCCTCCGTCTGTCTGTCTTCTTCTGTCGCCCTCTGTCTCTCTCTCTCCCTCCCTCTCTCTCCCTCTCCCTCCGTCTGTCTGTCTCCCTCTGTCGCCCTCTGTTGCCCTCTGTCTCCCTCCCTCTCTCTCCCTCCGTCTGTCTGTCTCCCTCTGTCGCCCTCTGTCGCCCTCTGTCTCCCTCCCTCTCTCTCCCTCCGTCTGTCTGTCACCCTCTGTCTCCCTCTGTCGCCCTCTGTCTCCCTCCCTCTCTCTCCCTCTCCCTCCGTCTGTCTGTCTCCCTCTGTCGCCCTCTGTAGCCCTCTGTATCCCTCCCTCTCTCTCCCTCTCCCTCCGTCTGTCTGTCTCCCTCTGTCGCCCTCTGTCTCACTCCCTCTCTCTCCCTCTCCCTCCGTCTGTCTGTCTCCCTCTGTCGCTCTGTCTCCCTCCCTCTCTCTCCCTCTCCCTCCGTCTGTCTGTCTCCCTCTGTCGCCCTCTGTCTCCCTCCCTCTCTCTCCCTCCGTCTGTCTGTCACCCTCTGTCTCCCTCTGTCGCCCTCTGTCTCCCTCCCTCTCTCTCCCTCTCCCTCCGTCTGTCTGTCACCCTCTGTCGCCCTCTGTAGCCCTCTGTCTGCCTCCCTCTCTCTCCCTCTCCCTCCCTCTGTCTGTCTCCCTCTGTCGCCCTCTGTCTCCCTCCCTCTCTCTCCCTCTCTCTCTCTCCCTCTCCCTCCATCTGTCTGTCACCCTCTGTCTCCCTCTGTCGCCTTCTGTCTCCCTCCCTCTCTCTCCCTCTCCCTCCGTCTATCTGTCTCCCTCTGTCGCCCTCTGTCTCCCTCCCTTTCTCTCCCTCTCCCTCCGTCTTTCTCCCTCTGTCGCCCTCTGTCTCCCTCCCTCTCTCTCCCTCTCCCTCCGTCTGTCTGTCTCTCTCTGTCTCCATCTGTCGCCCTCTGTCTCCCTCCCTCTCTCGCCCTCTCCCTCTGTCTGTCTTTCTCCCTCTGTCGCCCTCTGTCTCCCTCCCTCTCTCTCACTCTCTCTATGTCTGTCTGTCTGTCTCCCTCTGTCACCCTCTGTCTCCCTCCCTCTCTCTCCCTCCGTCTGTCTGTCTCCCTCTGTCACCCTCTGTCGCCCTCTGTCTCCCTCCCTCTCTCTCCCGCCGTCTGTCTGTCACCCTCTGTCTCCCTCTGTCGCCCTCTGTCTCCCTCCCTCTCTCTCCCTCTCCCTCCGCCTGTCACCCTCTGTCTCCCTCTGTCGCCCTCTGTCTCCCTCCCTCTCTCTCCCTCCGTCTCTCTGTCTCCCTCTGTCGCCCTCTGTCTCCCTCCCTCTCTCTCCCTCTCCCTCCGTCTGTCTGTCTCCCTCTGTCGCCCTCTGTCTCTCTCTCTCCCTCCCTCTCTCTCCCTCTCCCTCCGTCTGTCCGTCTCCCTCTGTCGCCCTCTGTCTCCCTCTGTCGCCCTCTGTCTCCCTCCATCTCTCTCCCTCTCCCTCCGTCTGTCTGTCTCCCTCTGTCGCCCTCTGTCTCACTCCCTCTCTCTCCCTCTCCCTCCGTCTGTCTGTCTCCCTCTGTCGCTCTGTCTCCCTCCCTCTCTCTCCCTCTCCCTCCGTCTGTCTGTCTCCCTCTGTCGCCCTCTGTCGCCCTCTGTCTCCCTCCCTCTCTCTCCCTCCGTCTGTCTGTCACCCTCTGTCTCCCTCTGTCGCCCTCTGTCTCCATCCCTCTCTCTCCCTCTCCCTCCGTCTGTCTGTCACCCTCTGTCTCCCTCTGTCGCCCTGTCTCCCTCCCTCTCTCTCCCTCTCCCTCCGTCTGTCTGTCTCCCTCTGTCGCCCTCTGTCTCCCTCCCTCTCACTCCCTCTCCCTCCGTCTGTCTGTCACACTCTGTCGCCCTCTGTCGCCCTCTGTCTCCCTCCCTCTCTCTCCCTCTCCCTCCCTCTGTCTGTCTCCCTCTGTCGCCCTCTGTCTCCCTCCCTCTCTCTCCCTCTCCCTCCGTCTGTCTGTCACCCTCTGTCGCCCTCCCTCTCTCTCCCTCTCCCTCCGTCTGTCTGTCACCCTCTGTCGCCCTCTGTCTCCCTCCTTCTCCCTCTCCCTCCGTCTGTCTGTCACCCTCTGTCTCCCTTCTTCTCTCTCCCTCTCCCTCCGTCTGTCTGTCGCCCTCTGTCTCCCTCCCTCTCTCTCCCTCTCCCTCCGTCTGTCTCCCTCCCTCTCTCTCCCTCTCCCTCCCTCTGTCTGTCTCCCTCTGTCGCCCTCTGTCTCCCTCCCTCTCTCTCCCTCTCCCTCCATCTGTCTGTCTCCCTCTCTCGCCCTCTGTATCCCTCCCTCTCTCTCCCTCTCCCTCCGTCTGTCTGTCACCCTCTGTCTCCCTCCCTCTCTCTCCCTCTCCCTCCGTCTGTCTGTCGCCCTCTGTCTCCCTCCCTCTCTCTCCCTCTCCCTCCCTCTGTCTGTCTCTCTCTGTCGCCCTCTGTCTCCCTCCCTCTCTGTCCCTCTCCCTCCGTCTGTCTGTCACCCTCTGTCGCCCTCCCTCTCTCTCCCTCTCCCTCCGTCTGTCTGTCACCCTCTGTCGCCCTCTGTCTCCCTCCTTCTCCCTCTCCCTCCGTCTGTCTGTCACCCTCTGTCGCCCTCTGTCTCCCTCCCTCTCTCTCCCTCTCCCTCCGTCTGTGTGTCACCCTCTCTCTCCCTCTCCTTCCGTCTGTCTGTTGCCCTCTGTCTCCCTCCCTCTCTCCCTCTCCCTCCCTCTGTCTGTCTCCCTCTGTCGCCCTCTGTCTCCCTCCCTCTCTCTCCCTCTCCCTCCATCTGTCTGTCACCCTCTGTCGCCCTCCCTCTCTTTCCCTCTCCCTCCGTATGTCTGTCACCCTCTGTTGCCCTCTGTCTCCCTCCTTTTCCCTCTCCCTCCGTCTGTCTGTCACCCTCTGTCGCCCTCTGTCTCCCTCCCTCTCTCTCCCTCTCCCTCTCCCTCCGTCTGTCTGTTACCCTCTGTCTCCCTCCCTCTCTCTCCCTCTCCCTCCGTCTGTCTGTCGCCCTCTATCTCCCTCCCTCTCTCTCCCTCTCCCTCCCTCCGTCTGTCTCCCTCCCTCTCTCTCCCTCTCCCTCCGTCTGTCTGTCTCCCTCTGTCGCCCTCTGTCTCTCTCTCTCCCTCCCTCTCTCTCCCTCTCCCTCCCTCTGTCTGTCTCCCTCTGTCGCCCTCTGTCTCCCTCCCTCTCTCTCCCTCTCCCTCCGTCGTCTGTCACCCTCTGTCGCCCTCTGTCACCCTCTCTCTCTCTCCCTTTCCCTCCGTCTGTCTGTCACCCTCTGTCGCCCTCTGTCTCCCTCCTTCTCCCTCTCCCTCCGTCTGTCTGTCACCCTCTGTCGCCCTCTGTCTCCCTCCCTCTCTCTCCCTCTCCCTCCGTCTGTCTGTCACCCTCTGTCTCCCTCCCTCTCTCTCCCTCTCCTTCCGTCTGTCTGTTGCCCTCTGTCTCCCTCCCTCTCTCTCCCTCTCCCTCCCTCTGTCTGTCTCCCTCTGTCGCCCTCTGTCTCCCTCCCTCTCTCTCCCTCTCCCTCCATCTGTCTGTCACCCTCTGTCGCCCTCCCTCTCTCTCCCTCTCCCTCCGTCTGTCTGTCACCCTCTGTCGCCCTCTGTCTCCCTCCTTTTCCCTCTCCCTACGTCTGTGTGTCACCCTCTGTTGCCCTCTATCTCCCTCCCTCTCTCTCCCTCTCCCTCCGTCTGTCTGTCACCCTCTGTCTCCCTCCCTCTCTCTCCCTCTCCCTCCGTCTGTCTGTCGCCCTCTGTCTCCCTCCCTCTGTCTCCCTCTCCCTCCGTCTGTCTCCCTCCCTCTCTCTCCCTCTCCCTCCCTCTGTCTGTCTCCCTCTGTCGCCCTCTGTCTCCCTCCCTCTCTCTCCCTCTCCCTCCGTCTGTCTGTCTCCCTCTGTCACCCTCTGTCTCTCTCTCTCCCTCCCTCTCTCTCTCTCTCCCTCCCTCTGTCTGTCTCCCTCTGTCGCCCTCTGTCTCCCTCCCTCTCTCTCCCTCTCCCTCCGTCTGTCTGTCACCATCTGTCGCCCTCTGTCTCCCTCCTTCTCTCTCCCTCTCCCTCCATCTGTCTGTCACCCTCTGTCGCCCTCTGTCTCTCTCTCTCCCTCCCTCTCTCTCCCTCTCCCTCCGTCTGTCTGTCTCCCTCTGTCGCCCTCTGTCTCTCTCTCTCCCTCCCTCTCTCTCCCTCTCCCTCCCTCTGTCTATCTCCATCTGTCGCCCTCTGTCTCCCTCCCTCTCTCTCCCTCTCCCTCCGTCTGTCTTTCACCCTCTGTCGTCCTCTGTCGCCCTCCCTCTCTCTCCCTCTCCCTCCGTCTATCTGTCTCCCTCTGTCGCCCTCTGTCTCCCTCCCTTTCTCTCCCTCTCCCTCCGTCTGTCTCCCTCTGTCGCCCTCTGTCTCCCTCCCTCTCTCTCCCTCTCCCTCCGTCTGTATGTCACCCTCTGTTGCCCTCTGTCGCCCTCCCTCTCTCTCCCTCTCTCTCCCTCTCCCTCCCTCTGTCACCCTCTGTCTCCCTCCCTCTCTCTCCCTCTCCCTCCCTTTCTGTCTGTCACCCTCTGTCGCCCTCTGTCGCCCTTCCTCTCTCTCCCTCTGTCTGTCTGTCACCCTCTGTCGCCCTCTGTCTCCCTCTTTCTCCCTCTCCCTCCGTATGTCTGTCACCCTCTGTCGCTCTCTGTCTCCCACCCTCTCTCTCCCTCTCCCTCCGTCTGTCTGTCGCCCTCCGTCTCCTTCCCTCTCTCTCCCTCTCCCTCCGTCTGTCTCCCTCCCTCTCTCTCCCTCCCTCTGTCTGTCGCCCTCTGTCGCCCTCTGTCTCCTTCCCTCTCTCTCCCTCTCCCTCCGTCTGTCTCTCTCCCTCTGTCTCCCTCTGTCGCTCTCTGTCTCCTTCCCTCTCTCTCCCTCTCCCTCCCTCTGTCTGTCTCCCTCTGTCGCCCTCTGTCTCCCTCCCTCTCTCTCCCTCTCTCTCTCTCCCTCTCCCTCCATCTGTCTGTCACCCACTGTCTCCCTCTGTCACCTTCTGTCTCCCTCCCTCTCTCTCCCTCTCCCTCCGTCTGTCTGTCTCCCTCTGTCGCCCTCTGTCTCCCTCCCTTTCTCTCCCTCTCCCTCCGTCTGTCTCCCTCTGTCGCCCTCTGTCTCCCTCCCTCTCTCTCCCTCTCCCTCCGTCTGTCTGTCTCTCTCTGTCTCCCTCTGTCGCCCTCTGTCTCCCTCCCTCTCTCTCCCTCTACCTCCGTCTGTCTGTCTCCCTCTGTCGCCCTCTGTCTCCCTCCCTCTCTCTCAATCTCTCTACGTCTGTCTGTCTGTCTCCCTCTATCGCCCTCTGTCTCCCTCCCTCTCTCTCCGTCTCCCTCCGTCTGTCTGTCTCCCTCTGTCGCCCTCTGTCGCCCTCTGTCTCCCTCCCTCTCTCTCCCTCCGTCTGTCTGTCACCCTCTGTCTCCCTCTGTCGCCCTCTGTCTCCCTCCCTCTCTCTCCCTCTCCCTCCGTCTGTCTGTCACCCTCTGTCTCCCTCTGTCGCCCTCTGTCTCCCTCCCTCTCTCTCCCTCCGTCTGTCTGTCTCCCTCTGTCGCCCTCTATCTCCCTCCCTCTCTCTCCCTCTCCCTCCGTCGTCTGTCACCCTCTGTCGCCCTCTGTCACCCTCCCTCTCTCTCCCTTTCCCTCCGTCTGTCTGTCACCCTCTGTCGCCCTCTGTCTCCCTCCTTCTCCCTCTCCCTCCGTCTGTCTGTCACCCTCTGTCGCCCTCTGTCTCCCTCCCTCTCTCTCCCTCTCCCTCCGTCTGTCTGTCACCCTCTGTCTCCCTCCCTCTCTCTCCCTCTCCTTCCGTCTGTCTGTTGCCCTCTGTCTCCCTCCCTCTCTCTCCCTCTCCCTCCCTCTGTCTGTCTCCCTCTGTCGCCCTCTGTCTCCCTCCCTCTCTCTCCCTCTCCCTCCATCTGTCTGTCACCCTCTGTCGCCCTCCCTCTCTCTCCCTCTCCCTCCGTCTGTCTGTCACCCTCTGTCGCCCTCTGTCTCCCTCCTTTTCCCTCTCCCTACGTCTGTGTGTCACCCTCTGTTGCCCTCTATCTCCCTCCCTCTCTCTCCCTCTCCCTCCGTCTGTCTGTCACCCTCTGTCTCCCTCCCTCTCTCTCCCTCTCCCTCCGTCTGTCTGTCGCCCTCTGTCTCCCTCCCTCTGTCTCCCTCTCCCTCGGTCTGTCTCCCTCCCTCTCTCTCCCTCTCCCTCCCTCTGTCTGTCTCCCTCTGTCGCCCTCTGTCTCCCTCCCTCTCTCTCCCTCTCCCTCCGTCTGTCTGTCTCCCTCTGTCGCCCTCTGTCTCTCTCTCTCCCTCCCTCTCTCTCTCTCTCCCTCCCTCTGTCTGTCTCCCTCTGTCGCCCTCTGTCTCCCTCCCTCTCTCTCCCTCTCCCTCCGTCTGTCTGTCACCATCTGTCGCCCTCTGTCTCCCTCCCTCTCTCTCCCTCTCCCTCCATCTGTCTGTCACCCTCTGTCGCCCTCTGTCTCTCTCTCTCCCTCCCTCTCTCTCCCTCTCCCTCCGTCTGTCTGTCTCCCTCTGTCGCCCTCTGTCTCTCTCTCTCCCTCCCTCTCTCTCCCTCTCCCTCCCTCTGTCTATCTCCATCTGTCGCCCTCTGTCTCCCTCCCTCTCTCTCCCTCTCCCTCCGTCTGTCTTTCACCCTCTGTCGTCCTCTGTCGCCCTCCCTCTCTCTCCCTCTCCCTCCGTCTATCTGTCTCCCTCTGTCGCCCTCTGTCTCCCTCCCTTTCTCTCCCTCTCCCTCCGTCTGTCTCCCTCTGTCGCCCTCTGTCTCCCTCCCTCTCTCTCCCTCTCCCTCCGTCTGTATGTCACCCTCTGTTGCCCTCTGTCGCCCTCCCTCTCTCTCCCTCTCTCTCCCTCTCCCTCCCTCTGTCACCCTCTGTCTCCCTCCCTCTCTCTCCCTCTCCCTCCCTTTCTGTCTGTCACCCTCTGTCGCCCTCTGTCGCCCTTCCTCTCTCTCCCTCTGTCTGTCTGTCACCCTCTGTCGCCCTCTGTCTCCCTCTTTCTCCCTCTCCCTCCGTATGTCTGTCACCCTCTGTCGCTCTCTGTCTCCCTCCCTCTCTCTCCCTCTCCCTCCGTCTGTCTGTCGCCCTCCGTCTCCTTCCCTCTCTCTCCCTCTCCCTCCGTCTGTCTCCCTCCCTCTCTCTCCCTCCCTCTGTCTGTCGCCCTCTGTCGCCCTCTGTCTCCTTCCCTCTCTCTCCCTCTCCCTCCGTCTGTCTGTCTCCCTCTGTCTCCCTCTGTCGCTCTCTGTCTCCTTCCCTCTCTCTCCCTCTCCCTCCCTCTGTCTGTCTCCCTCTGTCGCCCTCTGTCTCCCTCCCTCTCTCTCCCTCTCTCTCTCTCCCTCTCCCTCCATCTGTCTGTCACCCACTGTCTCCCTCTGTCACCTTCTGTCTCCCTCCCTCTCTCTCCCTCTCCCTCCGTCTGTCTGTCTCCCTCTGTCGCCCTCTGTCTTCCTCCCTTTCTCTCCCTCTCCCTCCGTCTGTCTCCCTCTGTCGCCCTCTGTCTCCCTCCCTCTCTCTCCCTCTCCCTCCGTCTGTCTGTCTCTCTCTGTCTCCCTCTGTCGCCCTCTGTCTCCCTCCCTCTCTCTCCCTCTACCTCCGTCTGTCTGTCTCCCTCTGTCGCCCTCTGTCTCCCTCCCTCTCTCTCAATCTCTCTACGTCTGTCTGTCTGTCTCCCTCTATCGCCCTCTGTCTCCCTCCCTCTCTCTCCGTCTCCCTCCGTCTGTCTGTCTCCCTCTGTCGCCCTCTGTCGCCCTCTGTCTCCCTCCCTCTCTCTCCCTCCGTCTGTCTGTCACCCTCTGTCTCCCTCTGTCGCCCTCTGTCTCCCTCCCTCTCTCTCCCTCTCCCTCCGTCTGTCTGTCACCCTCTGTCTCCCTCTGTCGCCCTCTGTCTCCCTCCCTCTCTCTCCCTCCGTCTGTCTGTCTCCCTCTGTCGCCCTCTATCTCCCTCCCTCTCTCTCCCTCTCCCTCCGTCTGTCTGTCTCCCTCTGTCGCTCTGTCTCCCTCCCTCTCTCTCCCTCTCCCTCCGTCTGTCTGTCTCCCTCTGTCGCCCTCTGTCGCCCTCTGTCTCCCTCCCTCTCTCTCCCTCCGTCTGTCTGTCACCCTCTGTCTCTCTCTGTCGCCCTCTGTCTCCCTCCCTCTCTCTCCCTCTCCCTCCGTCTGTCTGTCACCCTCTGTCTCATTCTGTCGCCCTGTCTCCCTCCCTCTCTCTCCCTCTCCCTCCCTCTGTCTGTCTCCCTCTGTCGCCCTCTGTCTCCCTCCCTCTCTCTCCCTCTCCCTCCGTCTGTCGCCCTCTGTCTCCCTCCCTCTCTCTCCCTCTCCCTCCGTCTGTCGCCCTCTGTCGCCCTCTGTCTCCCTCCCTCTCTCTCCCTCTCCCTCCGTCTGTCTGTCTCCCTCTGTCTCCCTCTGTCGCCCTCTGTCTCCCTCCCTCTCTCTCCCTCTCCCTCCGTCTGTCTGTCACCCTCTGTCTCCCTCTGTCGCCCTGTCTCCCTCCCTCTCTCCCCCTCTCCCTCCGTCTGTCTGTCTCCCTCTGTCACCCTCTGTCTCCCTCCCTCTCACTCCCTCTCCTCCGTCTGTCTGTCACACTCTGTCGCCCTCTGTCGCCCTCTGTCTCCCTCCCTCTCTCTCCCTCTCCCTCCCTCTGTCTGTCTCCCTCTGTTGCCCTCTGTCTCCCTCCCTCTCTCCCCCTCTCCCTCCGTCTGTCTGTCTCCCTCTGTCGCCCTCTGTCTCCCTCCCTCTCACTCCCTCTCCCTCCGTCTGTCTGTCACACTCTGTCGCCCTGTGTCGCCCTCTGTCTCCCTCCCTCTCTCTCCCTCTCCCTCCCTCTGTCTGTCTCCCTCTGTCGCCCTCTGTCTCCCTCCCTCTCTCTCCCTCTCCCTCCGTCTGTCTGTCACCCTCTGTCGCCCTCCCTCTCTCTCCCTCTCCCTCCGTCTGTCTGTCACCCTCTGTCGCCCTCTGTCTCCCTCCTTCTCCCTCTCCCTCCGTCTGTCTGTCACCCTCTGTCGCCCTCTGTCTCCCTCCCTCTCTCTCCCTTTCCCTCCGTCTGTCTGTCACCCTCTGTCTCCCTCCCTCTCTCTCCCTCTCCCTCCGTCTGTCTGTCGCCTTCTGTCTCCTTCCCTCTCTCTCCCTCTCCCTCCCTCTGTCTGTCTCTCTCTGTCGCCCTCTGTCTCCCTCCCTCTCTCTCCCTCCGTCTGTCTGTCACCCTCTGTCGCCCTCCCTCTCTCTCCCTCTCCCTCCGTCTGTCTGTCACCCTCTGTCGCCCTCTGTCTCCCTCCTTCTCCCTCTCCCTCCGTCTGTCTGTCACCCTCTGTCGCCCTCTGTCTCCCTCCCTCTCTCTCCCTCTCCCTCCGTCTGTATGTCACCCTCTGTCTCCCTTCCTCTCTCTCCCTCTCCCTCCGTCTGTCTGTTGCCCTCTGTCTCCCTCCCTCTCTCTCCCTCTCCCTCCGTCTGTCTCCCTCCCTCTCTGTCCCTCTCCCTCCATCTGTCTGTCCCCCTCTGTCGCCCTCTGTCTCCCTCCCTCTCTCTCCCTCTGTCTGTCGCCCTCTGTCGCCCTCTGTCTCCCTCCCTCTCACTCCCTCTCCCTCCGTCTGTCTGTCACACTCTGTCTCCCTCTGTCGCCCTGTCTCCTTCCCTCTCTCTCCCTCTCCCTCCCTCTGTCTGTCTCCCTCTGTCGCCCTCTGTCTCCCTCCCTCTCTCTCCCTCTCTCTCTCTCCCTCTCCCTCCATCTGTCTGTCACCCTCTGTCTCCCTCTGTCGCCTTCTGTCTCCCTCCCTCTCTCTCCCTCTCCCTCCGTCTATCTGTCTCCCTCTGTCGCCCTCTGTCTCCCTCCCTTTCTCTCCCTCTCCCTCCGTCTTTCTCCCTCTGTCGCCCTCTGTCTCCCTCCCTCTCTCTCTCTCTCCCTCCGTCTGTCTGTCTCTCTCTGTCTCCATCTGTCGCCCTCTGTCTCCCTCCCTCTCTCTCCCTCTCCCTCCGTCTGTCTTTCTCCCTCTGTCGCCCTCTGTCTCCCTCCCTCTCTCTCACTCTCTCTACGTCTGTCTGTCTGTCTCCCTCTGTCGCCCTCTGTCTCCCTCCCTCTCTCTCCCTCTCCCTCCGTCTGTCTGTCACCCTCTGTCTCCCTCTGTCGCCCTCTGTCTCCCTCCCTCTCTCTCCCTCCGTCTGTCTGTCTCCCTCTGTCGCCCTCTGTCTCCCTCCCTCTCTCTCCCTCTCCCTCCGTCTGTCTGTCTCCCTCTGTCGCCCTCTGTCTCTCTCTCTCCCTCCCTCTCTCTCCCTCTCCCTCCGTCTGTCTGTCTCCCTCTGTCGCCATCTGTTGCCCTCTGTCTCCCTCCCTCTCTCTCCCTCCGTCTATCTGTCTCCCTCTGTCGCCCTCTGTCTCCCTCCCTTTCTCTCCCTCTCCCTCCGTCTTTCTCCCTCTGTCGCCCTCTGTCTCCCTCCCTCTCTCTCCCTCTCCCTCCGTCTGTCTGTCTCTCTCTGTCTCCATCTGTTGCCCTCTGTCTCCCTCTCTCTCTCTCCCTCTCCCTCTGTCTGTCTTTCTCCCTCTGTCGCCCTCTGTCTCCCTCCCTCTCTCTCACTCTCTCTACGTCTGTCTGTCTGTCTCCCTCTGTCGCCCTCTGTCTCCCTCCCTCTCTCTCCCTCTCCCTCCGTCTGTCTGTCACCCTCTGTCTCCCTCTGTCGCCCTCTGTCTCCCTCCCTCTCTCTCCCTCCGTCTGTCTGTCTCCCTCTGTCGCCCTCTGTCTCCCTCCCTCTCTCTCCCTCTCCCTCCGTCTGTCTGTCTCCCTCTGTCGCCCTCTGTCTCTCTCTCTCCCTCCCTCTCTCTCCCTCTCCCTCCGTCTGTCTGTCTCCCTCTGTCGCCCTCTGTTGCCCTCTGTCTCCCTCCCTCTCTCTCCCTCCGTCTGTCTGTCTCCCTCTGTCGCCCTCTGTCGCCCTCTGTCTCCCTCCCTCTCTCTCCCTCCGTCTGTCTGTCACCCTCTGTCTCCCTCTGTCGCCCTCTGTCTCCCTCCCTCTCTCTCCCTCTCCCTCCGTCTGTCTGTCTCCCTCTGTCGCCCTCTGTAGCCCTCTGTATCCCTCCCTCTCTCTCCCTCTCCCTCCGTCTGTCTGTCTCCCTCTGTCGCCCTCTGTCTCACTCCCTCTCTCTCCCTCTCCCTCCGTCTGTCTGTCTCCCTCTGTCGCTCTGTCTCCCTCCCTCTCTCTCCCTCTCCCTCCGTCTGTCTGTCTCCCTCTGTCGCCCTCTGTCTCCCTCCCTCTCTCTCCCTCCGTCTGTCTGTCACCCTCTGTCTCCCTCTGTCGCCCTCTGTCTCCCTCCCTCTCTCTCCCTCTCCCTCCGTCTGTCTGTCACCCTCTGTCGCCCTCTGTAGCCCTCTGTCTGCCTCCCTCTCTCTCCCTCTCCCTCCCTCTGTCTGTCTCCCTCTGTCGCCCTCTGTCTCCCTCCCTCTCTCTCCCTCTCTCTCTCTCCCTCTCCCTCCATCTGTCTATCACCCTCTGTCTCCCTCTGTCGCCTTCTGTCTCCCTCCCTCTCTCTCCCTCTCCCTCCGTCTATCTGTCTCCCTCTGTCGCCCTCTGTCTCCCTCCCTTTCTCTCCCTCTCCCTCCGTCTTTCTCCCTCTGTCGCCCTCTGTCTCCCTCCCTCTCTCTCCCTCTCCCTCCGTCTGTCTGTCTCTCTCTGTCTCCATCTGTCGCCCTCTGTCTCCCTCCCTCTCTCGCCCTCTCCCTCTGTCTGTCTTTCTCCCTCTGTCGCCCTCTGTCTCCCTCCCTCTCTCTCACTCTCTCTACGTCTGTCTGTCTGTCTCCCTCTGTCACCCTCTGTCTCCCTCCCTCTCTCTCCCTCCATCTGTCTGTCTCCCTCTGTCACCCTCTGTCGCCCTCTGTCTCCCTCCCTCTCTCTCCCTCCGTCTGTCTGTCACCCTCTGTCTCCCTCTGTCGCCCTCTGTCTCCCTCCCTCTCTCTCCCTCTCCCTCCGTCTGTCACCCTCTGTCTCCCTCTGTCGCCCTCTGTCTCCCTCCCTCTCTCTCCCTCCGTCTGTCTGTCTCCCTCTGTCGCCCTCTGTCTCCCTCCCTCTCTCTCCCTCTCCCTCCGTCTGTCTCCCTCCCTCTCTCTCCCTCTCCCTCCATCTGTCTGTCCCCCTCTGTCGCCCTCTGTCTCCCTCCCTCTCTCTCCCTCTCTCTCCCTCTGTCTGTCACCCTCTGTCGCCCTCTGTCTCCCTCCCTCTCACTCCCTCTCCCTCCGTCTGTCTGTCACACTCTGTCTCCCTCTGTCGCCCTCTGTCTCCTTCCCTCTCTCTCCCTCTCCCTCCCTCTGTCTGTCTCCCTCTGTCGCCCTCTGTCTCCCTCCCTCTCTCTCCCTCTCTCTCTCTCCCTCTCCCTCCATCTGTCTGTCTCCCTCTGTCGCCCTCTGTCTCCCTCCCTCTCTCTCCCTCTCCCTCCGTCTGTCTCCCTCCCTCTCTCTCCCTCTCCCTCCATCTGTCTGTCCCCCTCTGTCGCCCTCTGTCTCCCTCCCTCTCTCTCCCTCTCTCTCCCTCTGTCTGTCACCCTCTGTCGCCCTCTGTCTCCCTCCCTCTCACTCCCTCTCCCTCCGTCTGTCTGTCACACTCTGTCTCCCTCTGTCGCCCTCTGTCTCCTTCCCTCTCTCTCCCTCTCCCTCCCTCTGTCTGTCTCCCTCTGTCGCCCTCTGTCTCCCTCCCTCTCTCTCCCTCTCTCTCTCTCCCTCTCCCTCCATCTGTCTGTCACCCTCTGTCTCCCTCTGTCGCCTTCTGTCTCCCTCCCTCTCTCTCCCTCTCCCTCCGTCTATCTGTCTCCCTCTGTCGCCCTCTGTCTCCCTCCCTTTCTCTCCCTCTCCCTCCGTCTTTCTCCCTCTGTCGCCCTCTGTCTCCCTCCCTCTCTCTCCCTCTCCCTCCGTCTGTCTGTCTCTCTCTGTCTCCATCTGTCGCCCTCTGTCTCCCTCCCTCTCTCTCCCTCTCCCTCCGTCTGTCTTTCTCCCTCTGTCGCCCTCTGTCTCCCTCCCTCTCTCTCACTCTCTCTACGTCTGTCTGTCTGTCTCCCTCTGTCGCCCTCTGTCTCCCTCCCTCTCTCTCCCTCTCCCTCCGTCTGTCTGTCACCCTCTGTCTCCCTCTGTCGCCCTCTGTCTCCCTCCCTCTCTCTCCCTCCGTCTGTCTGTCTCCCTCTGTCGCCCTCTCTCTCCCTCCCTCTCTCTCCCTCTCCCTCCGTCTGTCTGTCTCCCTCTGTCGCCCTCTGTCTCTCTCTCTCCCTCCCTCTCTCTCCCTCTCCCTCCGTCTGTCTGTCTCCCTCTGTCGCCCTCTGTTGCCCTCTGTCTCCCTCCCTCCGTCTGTCTGTCTCCCTCTGTTGCTCTGTCTCCCTCCCTCTCTCTCCCTCTCCCTCCGTCTGTCTGTCTCCCTCTGTCGCCCTCTCTCTCCCTCCCTCTCTCTCCCTCCGTCTGTCTGTCACCCTCTGTCTCCCTCTGTCGCCCTCTGTCTCCCTCCCTCTCTCTCCCTCTCCCTCCGTCTGTCTGTCACCCTCTGTCGCCCTCTGTAGCCCTCTGTCTGCCTCCCTCTCTCTCCCTCTCCCTCCCTCTGTCTGTCTCCCTCTGTCGCCCTCTGTCTCCCTCCCTCTCTCTCCCTCTCTCTCTCTCCCTCTCCCTCCATCTGTCTGTCACCCTCTGTCTCCCTCTGTCGCCTTCTGTCTCCCTCCCTCTCTCTCCCTCTCCCTCCGTCTATCTGTCTCCCTCTGTCGCCCTCTGTCTCCCTCCCTTTCTCTCCCTCTCCCTCCGTCTTTCTCCCTCTGTCGCCCTCTGTCTCCCTCCCTCTCTCTCCCTCTCCCTCCGTCTCTCTGTCTCTCTCTGTCTCCATCTGTCGCCCTCTGTCTCCCTCCCTCTCTCGCCCTCTCCCTCTGTCTGTCTTTCTCCCTCTGTCGCCCTCTGTCTCCCTCCCTCTCTCTCACTCTCTCTACGTCTGTCTGTCTGTCTCCCTCTGTCACCCTCTGTCTCCCTCCCTCTCTCTCCCTCCGTCTGTCTGTCTCCCTCTGTCACCCTCTGTCGCCCTCTGTCTCCCTCCCTCTCTCTCCCTCCGTCTGTCTGTCACCCTCTGTCTCCCTCTGTCGCCCTCTGTCTCCCTCCCTCTCTCTCCCTCTCCCTCCGTCTGTCACCCTCTGTCTCCCTCTGTCGCCCTCTGTCTCCCTCCCTCTCTCTCCCTCCGTCTGTCTGTCTCCCTCTGTCGCCCTCTGTCTCCCTCCCTCTCTCTCCCTCTCCCTCCGTCTGTCTGTCTCCCTCTGTCGCCCTCTGTCTCTCTCTCTCCCTCCCTCTCTCTCCCTCTCCCTACGTCTGTCTGTCTCCCTCTGTCGCCCTCTGTCTCCCTCTGTCGCCCTCTGTCTCCCTCCCTCTCTCTCCCTCTCCCTCTGTCTGTCTGTCTCCCTCTGTCGCCCTCTGTCTCACTCCCTCTCTCTCCCTCTCCCTCCGTCTGTCTGTCTCCCTCTGTCGCTCTGTCTCCCTCCCTCTCTCTCCCTCTCCCTCCGTCTGTCTGTCTCCCTCTGTCGCCCTCTGTCGCCCTCTGTCTCCCTCCCTCTCTCTCCCTCCGTCTGTCTGTCACCCTCTGTCTCCCTCTGTCGCCCTCTGTCTCCCTCCCTCTCTCTCCCTCTCCCTCCGTCTGTCTGTCACCCTCTGTCTCCCTCTGTCGCCCTGTCTCCCTCCCTCTCTCTCCCTCTCCCTCCGTCTGTCTGTCTCCCTCTGTCGCCCTCTGTCTCCCTCCCTCTCACTCCCTCTCCTTCCGTCTGTCTGTCACACTCTGTCGCCCTCTGTCGCCCTCTGTCTCCCTCCCTCTCTCTCCCTCTCCCTCCCTCTGTCTGTCTCCCTCTGTCGCCCTCTGTCTCCCTCCCTCTCTCTCCCTCTCCCTCCGTCTGTCTGTCACCCTCTGTCGCCCTCCCTCTCTCTCCCTCTCCCTCCGTCTGTCTGTCACCCTCTGTCGCCCTCTGTCTCCCTCCTTCTCCCTCTCCCTCCGTCTGTCTGTCACCCTCTGTCTCCCTTCTTCTCTCTCCCTCCCTCTCCCTCCGTCTGTCTGTCGCCCTCTGTCTCCCTCCCTCTCTCTCCCTCTCCCTCCGTCTGTCTCCCTCCCTCTCTCTCCCTCTCCCTCTCCCTCCCTCTGTCTGTCTCCCTCTGTCGCCCTCTGTCTCCCTCCCTCTCTCTCCCTCTCCCTCCATCTGTCTGTCTCCCTCTCTCGCCCTCTGTATCCCTCCCTCTCTCTCCCTCTCCCTCCGTCTGTCTGTCACCCTCTGTCTCCCTCCCTCTCTCTCCCTCTCCCTCCGTCTGTCTGTCGCCCTCTGTCTCCCTCCCTCTCTCTCCCTCTCCCTCCGTCTGTCTTTCTCCCTCTGTCGCCCTCTGTCTCCCTCCCTCTCTCTCACTCTCTCTACGTCTGTCTGTCTGTCTCCCTCTGTCGCCCTCTGTCTCCCTCCCTCTCTCTCCCTCTCCCTCCGTCTGTCTGTCACCCTCTGTCTCCCTCTGTCGCCCTCTGTCTCCCTCCCTCTCTCTCCCTCCGTCTGTCTGTCTCCCTCTGTCGCCCTCTGTCTCCCTCCCTCTCTCTCCCTCTCCCTCCGTCTGTCTGACTTCCTCTGTCGCCCTCTGTCTCTCTCTCTCCCTCCCTCTGTCTCCCTCTCCCTCCGTCTGTCTGTCTCCCTCTGTCGCCCTCTGTTGCCCTCTGCCTCCCTCCCTCTCTCTCCCTCCGTCTATCTGTCTCCCTCTGTCGCCCTCTGTCTCCCTCCCTTTCTCTCCCTCTCCCTCCGTCTTTCTCCCTCTGTCGCCCTCTGTCTCCCTCCCTCTCTCTCCCTCTCCCTCCGTCTGTCTTTCTCCCTCTGTCGCCCTCTGTCTCCCTCCCTCTCTCTCACTCTCCCTCCCTCTGTCTGTCGCCCTCTGTCGCCCTCTGTCTCCTTCCCTCTCTCTCCCTCTCCCTCCGTCTGTCTGTCTCCCTCTGTCTCCCTCTGTCGCTCTCTGTCTCCTTCCCTCTCTCTCCCTCTCCCTCCCTCTGTCTGTCTCCCTCTGTCGCCCTCTGTCTCCCTCCCTCTCTCTCCCTCTCTCTCTCTCCCTCTCCCTCCATCTGTCTGTCACCCACTGTCTCCCTCTGTCACCTTCTGTCTCCCTCCCTCTCTCTCCCTCTCCCTCCGTCTGTCTGTCTCCCTCTGTCGCCCTCTGTCTCCCTCCCTTTCTCTCCCTCTCCCTCCGTCTGTCTCCCTCTGTCGCCCTCTGTCTCCCTCCCTCTCTCTCCCTCTCCCTCCATCTGTCTGTCTCTCTCTGTCTCCCTCTGTCGCCCTCTGTCTCCCTCCCTCTCTCTCCCTCTACCTCCATCTGTCTGTCTCCCTCTGTCGCCCTCTGTCTCCCTCCCTCTCTCTCAATCTCTCTACGTCTGTCTGTCTGTCTCCCTCTATCGCCCTCTGTCTCCCTCCCTCTCTCTCCCTCTCCCTCCGTCTGTCTGTCTCCCTCTGTCGCCCTCTGTCGCCCTCTGTCTCCCTCCCTCTCTCTCCCTCCGTCTGTCTGTCACCCTCTGTCTCCCTCTGTCGCCCTCTGTCTCCCTCCCTCTCTCTCCCTCTCCCTCCGTCTGTCTGTCACCCTCTGTCTCCCTCTGTCGCCCTCTGTCTCCCTCCCTCTCTCTCCCTCCGTCTGTCTGTCTCCCTCTGTCGCCCTCTATCTCCCTCCCTCTCTCTCCCTCTCACTCCGTCTGTCTGTCTCCCTCTGTCGCTCTGTCTCCCTCCCTCTCTCTCCCTCTCCCTCCGTCTGTCTGTCTCCCTCTGTCGCCCTCTGTCGCCCTCTGTCTCCCTCCCTCTCTCTCCCTCCGTCTGTCTGTCACCCTCTGTCTCTCTCTGTTGCCCTTTGTCTCCCTCCCTCTCTCTCCCTCTCCCTCCGTCTGTCTGTCACCCTCTGTCTCCCTCTGTCGCCCTGTCTCCCTCCCTCTCTCTCCCTCTCCCTCCCTCTGTCTGTCTCCCTCTGTCGCCCTCTGTCTCCCTCCCTCTCTCTCCCTCTCCCTCCGTCTGTCGCCCTCTGTCTCCCTCCCTCTCTCTCCCTCTCCCTCCGTCTGTCGCCCTCTGTCGCCCTCTGTCTCCCTCCCTCTCTCTCCCTCTCCCTCCGTCTGTCTGTCTCCCTCTGTCTCCCTCTGTCGCCCTCTGTCTCCCTCCCTCTCTCTCCCTCTCCCTCCGTCTGTCTGTCACCCTCTGTCTCCCTCTGTCGCCTTGTCTCCCTCCCTCTCTCCCCCTCTCCCTCCGTCTGTCTGTCTCCCTCTGTCACCCTCTGTCTCCCTCCCTCTCACTCCCTCTCCCTCCGTCTGTCTGTCACACTCTGTCGCCCTCTGTCGCCCTCTGTCTCCCTCCCTCTCTCTTCCTCTCCCTCCCTCTGTCTGTCTCCCTCTGTTGCCCTCTGTCTCCCTCCCTCTCTCCCCCACTCCCTCCGTCTGTCTGTCTCCCTCTGTCGCCCTCTGTCTCCCTCCCTCTCACTCCCTCTCCCTCCGTCTGTCTGTCACACTCTGTCGCCCTCTGTCGCCCTCTGTCTCCCTCCCTCTCTCTCCCTCTCCCTCCCTCTGTCTGTCTCCCTCTGTCGCCCTCTGTCTCCCTCCCTCTCTCTCCCTCTCCCTCCGTCTGTCTGTCACCCTCTGTCGCCCTCCCTCTCTCTCCCTCTCCCTCCGTCTGTCTGTCACCCTCTGTCGCCCTCTGTCTCCCTCCTTCTCCCTCTCCCTCCGTCTGTCTGTCACCCTCTGTCGCCCTCTGTCTCCCTCCCTCTCTCTCCCTTTCCCTCCGTCTGTCTTTCACCCTCTGTCTCCCTCCCTCTCTCTCCCTCTCCCTCCGTCTGTCTGTCGCCTTCTGTCTCCTTCCCTCTCTCTCCCTCTCCCTCCCTCTGTCTGTCTCTCTCTGTCGCCCTCTGTCTCCCTCCCTCTCTCTCCCTCCGTCTGTCTGTCACCCTCTGTCGCCCTCCCTCTCTCTCCCTCTCCCTCCGTCTGTCTGTCACCCTCTGTCGCCCTCTGTCTCCCTCCTTCTCCCTCTCCCTCCGTCTGTCTGTCACCCTCTGTCGCCCTCTGTCTCCCTCCCTCTCTCTCCCTCTCCCTCCGTCTGTATGTCACCCTCTGTCTCCCTTCCTCTCTCTCCCTCTCCCTCCGTCTGTCTGTCGCCCTCTGTCTCCCTCCCTCTCTCTCCCTCTCCCTCCGTCTGTCTCCCTCCCTCTCTCTCCCTCTCCCTCCATCTGTCTGTCCCCCTCTGTCGCCCTCTGTCTCCCTCCCTCTCTCTCCCTCTCTCTCCCTCTGTCTGTCGCCCTCTGTCGCCCTCTGTCTCCCTCCCTCTCACTCCCTCTCCCTCCGTCTGTCTGTCTCCCTCTGTCGCCCTCTGTCTCCCTCCCTCTCTCTCCCTCTCTCTCTCTCCCTCTCCCTCCATCTGTCTTTCACCCTCTGTCTCCCTCTGTCGCCTTCTGTCTCCCTCCCTCTCTCTCCCTCTCCCTCCGTCTATCTGTCTCCCTCTGTCGCCCTCTGTCTCCCTCCCTTTCTCTCCCTCTCCCTCCGTCTTTCTCCCTCTGTCGCCCTCTGTCTCCCTCCCTCTCTCTCCCTCTCCCTCCGTCTGTCTGTCTCTCTCTGTCTCCATCTGTCGCCCTCTGTCTCCCTCCCTCTCTCTCCCTCTCCCTCCGTCTGTCTTTCTCCCTCTGTCGCCCTCTGTCTCCCTCCCTCTCTCTCACTCTCTCTACGTCTGTCTGTCTGTCTCCCTCTGTCGCCCTCTGTCTCCCTCCCTCTCTCTCCCTCTCCCTCCGTCTGTCTGTCACCCTCTGTCTCCCTCTGTCGCCCTCTGTCTCCCTCCCTCTCTCTCCCTCCGTCTGTCTGTCTCCCTCTGTCGCCCTCTGTTGCCCTCTGTCTCCCTCCCTCTCTCTCCCTCCGTCTATCTGTCACCCTCTGTTGCCCTCTGTCGCCCTCCCTCTCTCTCCCTCTCTCTCCCTCTCCCTCCCTCTGTCACCCTCTGTCTCCCTCCCTCTCTCTCCCTCTCCCTCCGTCTGTCTGTCACCCTCTGTCGCCCTCTGTCGCCCTTCCTCTCTCTCCCTCTGTCTGTCTGTCACCCTCTGTCGCCCTCTGTCTCCCTCTTTCTCCCTCTCCCTCCGTCTGTCTGTCACCCTCTGTCGCTCTCTGTCTCCCTCCCTCTCTCTCCCTCTCCCTCCGTCTGTCTGTCGCCCTCCGTCTCCCTCCCTCTCTCTCCCTCTCCCTCCGTCTGTCTCCCTCCCTCTCTCTCCCTCTCCCTCCCTCTGTCTGTCGCCCTCTGTCGCCCTCTGTCTCCTTCCCTCTCTCTCCCTCTCCCTCCGTCTGTCTGTCTCCCTCTGTCTCCCTCTGTCGCTCTCTGTCTCCTTCCCTCTCTCTCCCTCTCCCTCCCTCTGTCTGTCTCCCTCTGTCGCCCTCTGTCTCCCTCCCTCTCTCTCCCTCTCTCTCTCTCCCTCTCCCTCCATCTGTCTGTCACCCACTGTCTCCCTCTGTCACCTTCTGTCTCCCTCCCTCTCTCTCCCTCTCCCTCCGTCTGTCTGTCTCCCTCTGTCGCCCTCTGTCTCCCTCCCTTTCTCTCCCTCTCCCTCCGTCTGTCTCCCTCTGTCGCCCTCTGTCTCCCTCCCTCTCTCTCCCTCTCCCTCCATCTGTCTGTCTCTCTCTGTCTCCCTCTGTCGCCCTCTGTCTCCCTCCCTCTCTCTCCCTCTACCTCCATCTGTCTGTCTCCCTCTGTCGCCCTCTGTCTCCCTCCCTCTCTCTCAATCTCTCTACGTCTGTCTGTCTGTCTCCCTCTATCGCCCTCTGTCTCCCTCCCTCTCTCTCCCTCTCCCTCCGTCTGTCTGTCTCCCTCTGTCGCCCTCTGTCGCCCTCTGTCTCCCTCCCTCTCTCTCCCTCCGTCTGTCTGTCACCCTCTGTCTCCCTCTGTCGCCCTCTGTCTCCCTCCCTCTCTCTCCCTCTCCCTCCGTCTGTCTGTCACCCTCTGTCTCCCTCTGTCGCCCTCTGTCTCCCTCCCTCTCTCTCCCTCCGTCTGTCTGTCTCCCTCTGTCGCCCTCTATCTCCCTCCCTCTCTCTCCCTCTCCCTCCGTCTGTCTGTCTCCCTCTGTCGCTCTGTCTCCCTCCCTCTCTCTCCCTCTCCCTCCGTCTGTCTGTCTCCCTCTGTCGCCCTCTGTCGCCCTCTGTCTCCCTCCCTCCCTCTCCCTCCGTCTTTCTCCCTCTGTCGCCCTCTGTCTCCCTCCCTCTCTCTCCCTCTCCCTCCGTCTGTCTGTCTCTCTCTGTCTCCATCTGTTGCCCTCTGTCTCCCTCCCTCTCTCTCCCTCTCCCTCCGTCTGTCTTTCTCCCTCTGTCGCCCTCTGTCTCCCTCCCTCTCTCTCACTCTCTCTACGTCTGTCTGTCTGTCTCCCTCTGTCGCCCTCTGTCTCCCTCCCTCTCTCTCCCTCTCCCTCCGTCTGTCTGTCACCCTCTGTCTCCCTCTGTCGCCCTCTGTCTCCCTCCCTCTCTCTCCCTCCGTCTGTCTGTCTCCCTCTGTCGCCCTCTGTTGCCCTCTGTCTCCCTCCCTCTCTCTCCCTCTCCCTCCCTCTGTCTGTCTCCCTCTGTCGCCCTCTGTCTCCCTCCCTCTCTCTCCCTCTCCCTCCGTCTGTCTGTCACCCTCTGTCGCCCTCCCTCTCTCTCCCTCTCCCTCCGTCTGTCTGTCACCCTCTGTCGCCCTCTGTCTCCCTCCTTCTCCCTCTCCCTCCGTCTGTCTGTCACCCTCTGTCTCCCTTCTTCTCTCTCCCTCTCCCTCCGTCTGTCTGTCGCCCTCTGTCTCCCTCCCTCTCTCTCCCTCTCCCTCCGTCTGTCTCCCTCCCTCTCTCTCCCTCTCCCTCTCCCTCCCTCTGTCTGTCTCCCTCTGTCGCCCTCTGTCTCCCTCCCTCTCTCTCCCTCTCCCTCCATCTGTCTGTCTCCCTCTCTCGCCCTCTGTATCCCTCCCTCTCTCTCCCTCTCCCTCCGTCTGTCTGTCACCCTCTGTCTCCCTCCCTCTCTCTCCCTCTCCCTCCGTCTGTCTGTCGCCCTCTGTCTCCCTCCCTCTCTCTCCCTCTCCCTCCGTCTGTCTTTCTCCCTCTGTCGCCCTCTGTCTCCCTCCCTCTCTCTCACTCTCTCTACGTCTGTCTGTCTGTCTCCCTCTGTCGCCCTCTGTCTCCCTCCCTCTCTCTCCCTCTCCCTCCGTCTGTCTGTCACCCTCTGTCTCCCTCTGTCGCCCTCTGTCTCCCTCCCTCTCTCTCCCTCCGTCTGTCTGTCTCCCTCTGTCGCCCTCTGTCTCCCTCCCTCTCTCTCCCTCTCCCTCCGTCTGTCTGTCTTCCTCCGTCGCCCTCTGTCTCTCTCTCTCCCTCCCTCTGTCTCCCTCTCCCTCCGTCTGTCTGTCTCCCTCTGTCGCCCTCTGTTGCCCTCTGCCTCCCTCCCTCTCTCTCCCTCCGTCTATCTGTCTCCCTCTGTCGCCCTCTGTCTCCCTCCCTTTCTCTCCCTCTCCCTCCGTCTTTCTCCCTCTGTCGCCCTCTGTCTCCCTCCCTCTCTCTCCCTCTCCCTCCGTCTGTCTTTCTCCCTCTGTCGCCCTCTGTCTCCCTCCCTCTCTCTCACTCTCTCTACGTCTGTCTGTCTGTCTCCCTCTGTCGCCCTCTGTCTCCCTCCCTCTCTCTCCCTCTCCCTCCGTCTGTCTGTCACCCTCTGTCTCCCTCTGTCGCCCTCTGTCGCCCTCTGTCTCCCGCCCTCTCTCTCCCTCCGTCTGTCTGTCTCCCTCTGTCGCCCTCTGTCTCCCTCCCTCTCTCTCCCTCTCCCTCCGTCTGTCTGTCTCCCTCTGTCGCCCTCTGTCTCTCTCTCTCCCTCCCTCTCTCTCCCTCTCCCTCCGTCTGTCTGTCTCCCTCTGTCGCCCTCTGTTGCCCTCTGTCTCCCTCCCTCTCTCTCCCTCCGTCTGTCTGTCTCCCTCTGTCGCCCTCTGTCGCCCTCTGTCTCCCTCCCTCTCTCTCCCTCCGTCTGTCTGTCACCCTCTGTCTCCCTCTGTCGCCCTCTGTCTCCCTCCCTCTCTCTCCCTCTCCCTCCGTCTGTCTGTCTCCCTCTGTCGCCCTCTGTAGCCCTCTGTATCCCTCCCTCTCTTTCCCTCTCCCTCCGTCTGTCTGTCTCCCTCTGTCGCCCTCTGTCTCACTCCCTCTCTCTCCCTCTCCCTCCGTCTGTCTGTCTCCCTCTGTCGCTCTGTCTCCCTCCCTCTCTCTCCCTCTCCCTCCGTCTGTCTGTCTCCCTCTGTCGCCCTCTGTCTCCCTCCCTCTCTCTCCCTCCGTCTGTCTGTCACCCTCTGTCTCCCTCTGTCGCCCTCTGTCTCCCTCCCTCTCTCTCCCTCTCCCTCCGTCTGTCTGTCACCCTCTGTCGCCCTCTGTAGCCCTCTGTCTGCTTCCCTCTCTCTCCCTCTCCCTCCCTCTGTCTGTCTCCCTCTGTCGCCCTCTGTCTCCCTCCCTCTCTCTCCCTCTCTCTCTCTCCCTCTCCCTCCATCTGTCTGTCACCCTCTGTCTCCCTCTGTCGCCTTCTGTCTCCCTCCCTCTCTCTCCCTCTCCCTCCGTCTATCTGTCTCCCTCTGTCGCCCTCTGTCTCCCTCCCTTTCTCTCCCTCTCCCTCCGTCTTTCTCCCTCTGTTGCCCTCTGTCTCCCTCCCTCTCTCTCCCTCTCCCTCCGTCTGTCTGTCTCTCTCTGTCTCCATCTGTCGCCCTCTGTCTCCCTCCCTCTCTCGCCCTCTCCCTCTGTCTGTCTTTCTCCCTCTGTCGCCCTCTGTCTCCCTCCCTCTCTCTCACTCTCTCTACGTCTGTCTGTCTGTCTCCCTCTGTCACCCTCTGTCTCCCTCACTCTCTCTCCCTCCGTCTGTCTGTCTCCCTCTGTCACCCTCTGTCGCCCTCTGTCTCCCTCCCTCTCTCTCCCTCCGTCTGTCTGTCACCCTCTGTCTCCCTCTGTCGCCCTCTGTCTCCCTCCCTCTCTCTCCCTCTCCCTCCGTCTGTCACCCTCTGTCTCCCTCTGTCGCCCTCTGTCTCCCTCCCTCTCTCTCCCTCCGTCTGTCTGTCTCCCTCTGTCGCCCTCTGTCTCCCTCCCTCTCTCTCAATCTCCCTCCGTCTGTCTCCCTCCCTCTCTCTCCCTCTCCCTCCATCTGTCTGTCCCCCTCTGTCGCCCTCTGTCTCCCTCCCTCTCTCTCCCTCTCTCTCCCTCTGTCTGTCGCCCTCTGCCGCCCTCTGTCTCCCTCCCTCTCACTCCCTCTCCCTCCGTCTGTCTGTCACACTCTGTCTCCCTCTGTCGCCCTCTGTCTCCCTCCCTCTCTCTCCCTCCGTATGTCTGTCACCCTCTGTCTCCCTCTGTCGCCCTCTGTCTCCCTCCCTCTCTCTCCCTCTCCCTCCGTCTGTCTCCCTCCCTCTCTCTCCCTCTCCCTCCATCTGTCTGTCCCCCTCTGTCGCCCTCTGTCTCCCTCCCTCTCTCTCCCTCTCTCTCCCTCTGTCTGTCGCCCTCTGTCGCCCTCTGTCTCCCTCCCTCTCACTCCCTCTCCCTCTGTCTGTCTGTCACACTCTGTCTCCCTCTGTCGCCCTCTGTCTCCTTCCCTCTCTCTCCCTCCCTCTGTCTGTCTCCCTCTGTCGCCCTCTGTCTCCCTCCCTCTCTCTCCCTCTCTCTCTCTCCCTCTCCCTCCATCTGTCTGTCACCCTCTGTCTCCCTCTGTCGCCTTCTGTCTCCCTCCCTCTCTCTCCCTCTCCCTCCGTCTATCTGTCTCCCTCTGTCGCCCTCTGTCTCCCTCCCTTTCTCTCCCTCTCCCTCCGTCTGTCTGTCACCCTCTGTCGCCCTCTGTCTCCCTCCCTCTCTCTCCCTCTCCCTCCGTCTGTCTGTCACCCTCTGTCTCCCTCCCTCTCTCTCCCTCTCCTTCCGTCTGTCTGTTGCCCTCTGTCTCCCTCCCTCTCTCTCCCTCTCCCTCCCTCTGTCTGTCTCCCTCTGTCGCCCTCTGTCTCCCTCCCTCTCTCTCCCTCTCCCTCCATCTGTCTGTCACCCTCTGTCGCCCTCCCTCTCTCTCCCTCTCCCTCCGTCTGTCTGTCACCCTCTGTCGCCCTCTGTCTCCCTCCTTTTCCCTCTCCCTACGTCTGTGTGTCACCCTCTGTTGCCCTCTATCTCCCTCCCTCTCTCTCCCTCTCCCTCCGTCTGTCTGTCACCCTCTGTCTCCCTCCCTCTCTCTCCCTCTCCCTCCGTCTGTCTGTCGCCCTCTGTCTCCCTCCCTCTCTCTCCCTCTCCCTCCGTCTGTCTCCCTCCCTCTCTCTCCCTCTCCCTCCCTCTGTCTGTCTCCCTCTGTCGCCCTCTGTCTCCCTCCCTCTCTCTCCCTCTCCCTCCGTCTGTCTGTCTCCCTCTGTCGCCCTCTGTCTCTCTCTCTCCCTCCCTCTCTCTCCCTCTCCCTCCCTCTGTCTGTCTCCCTCTGTCGCCCT
Organism: Triturus cristatus; assembly: GCF_964204655.1. Lineage (NCBI taxonomy): Eukaryota > Metazoa > Chordata > Amphibia > Caudata > Salamandridae > Triturus > Triturus cristatus. The sequence continues at coordinate 428,342,661 of NC_140579.1, read as the reverse complement.
CTGTCTCCCTCCCTCTCTCTCCCTCTCCCTCCGTCTGTCTGTCACCATCTGTCGCCCTCTGTCTCCCTCCCTCTCTCTCCCTCTCCCTCCATCTGTCTGTCACCCTTTGTCGCCCTCTGTCTCTCTCTCTCCCTCCCTCTCTCTCCCTCTCCCTCCGTCTGTCTGTCTCCCTCTGTCGCCCTCTGTCTCTCTCTCTCCCTCCCTCTCTCTCCCTCTCCCTCCCTCTGTCTATCTCCATCTGTCGCCCTCTGTCTCCCTCCCTCTCTCTCCCTCTCCCTCCGTCTGTCTTTCACCCTCTGTCGCCCTCTGTCGCCCTCCCCCTCTCTCCCTCTCCCTCCGTCTATCTGTCTCCCTCTGTCGCCCTCTGTCTCCCTCCCTTTCTCTCCCTCTCCCTCCGTCTGTCTCCCTCTGTCGCCCTCTGTCTCCCTCCCTCTCTCTCCCTCTCCCTCCGTCTGTATGTCACCCTCTGTTGCCCTCTGTCGCCCTCCCTCTCTCTCCCTCTCTCTCCCTCTCCCTCCCTCTGTCACCCTCTGTCTCCCTCCCTCTCTCTCCCTCTCCCTCCGTCTGTCTGTCACCCTCTGTCGCCCTCTGTCGCCCTTCCTCTCTCTCCCTCTGTCTGTCTGTCACCCTCTGTCGCCCTCTGTCTCCCTCTTTCTCCCTCTCCCTCCGTCTGTCTGTCACCCTCTGTCGCTCTCTGTCTCCCTCCCTCTCTCTCCCTCTCCCTCCGTCTGTCTGTCGCCCTCCGTCTCCCTCCCTCTCTCTCCCTCTCCCTCCGTCTGTCTCCCTCCCTCTCTCTCCCTCTCCCTCCCTCTGTCTGTCGCCCTCTGTCGCCCTCTGTCTCCTTCCCTCTCTCTCCCTCTCCCTCCGTCTGTCTGTCTCCCTCTGTCTCCCTCTGTCGCTCTCTGTCTCCTTCCCTCTCTCTCCCTCTCCCTCCCTCTGTCTGTCTCCCTCTGTCGCCCTCTGTCTCCCTCCCTCTCTCTCCCTCTCTCTCTCTCCCTCTCCCTCCATCTGTCTGTCACCCACTGTCTCCCTCTGTCACCTTCTGTCTCCCTCCCTCTCTCTCCCTCTCCCTCCGTCTGTCTGTCTCCCTCTGTCGCCCTCTGTCTCCCTCCCTTTCTCTCCCTCTCCCTCCATCTGTCTCCCTCTGTCGCCCTCTGTCTCCCTCCCTCTCTCTCCCTCTCCCTCCATCTGTCTGTCTCTCTCTGTCTCCCTCTGTCGCCCTCTGTCTCCCTCCCTCTCTCTCCCTCTACCTCCATCTGTCTGTCTCCCTCTGTCGCCCTCTGTCTCCCTCCCTCTCTCTCAATCTCTCTACGTCTGTCTGTCTGTCTCCCTCTATCGCCCTCTGTCTCCCTCCCTCTCTCTCCCTCTCCCTCCGTCTGTCTGTCTCCCTCTGTCGCCCTCTGTCGCCCTCTGTCTCCCTCCCTCTCTCTCCCTCCGTCTGTCTGTCACCCTATGTCTCCCTCTGTCGCCCTCTGTCTCCCTCCCTCTCTCTCCCTCTCCCTCCGTCTGTCTGTCACCCTCTGTCTCCCTCTGTCGCCCTCTGTCTCCCTCCCTCTCTCTCCCTCCGTCTGTCTGTCTCCCTCTGTCGCCCTCTATCTCCCTCCCTCTCTCTCCCTCTCACTCCGTCTGTCTGTCTCCCTCTGTCGCTCTGTCTCCCTCCCTCTCTCTCCCTCTCCCTCCGTCTGTCTGTCTCCCTCTGTCGCCCTCTGTCGCCCTCTGTCTCCCTCCCTCTCTCTCCCTCCGTCTGTCTGTCACCCTCTGTCTCTCTCTGTTGCCCTCTGTCTCCCTCCCTCTCTCTCCCTCTCCCTCCGTCTGTCTGTCACCCTCTGTCTCCCTCTGTCGCCCTGTCTCCCTCCCTCTCTCTCCCTCTCCCTCCCTCTGTCTGTCTCCCTCTGTCGCCCTCTGTCTCCCTCCCTCTCTCTCCCTCTCCCTCCGTCTGTCGCCCTCTGTCTCCCTCCCTCTCTCTCCCTCTCCCTCCGTCTGTCGCCCTCTGTCGCCCTCTGTCTCCCTCCCTCTCTCTCCCTCTCCCTCCGTCTGTCTGTCTCCCTCTGTCTCCCTCTGTCGCCCTCTGTCTCCCTCCCTCTCTCTCCCTCTCCCTCCTTCTGTCTGTCACCCTCTGTCTCCCTCTGTCGCCTTGTCTCCCTCCCTCTCTCCCCCTCTCCCTCCGTCTGTCTGTCTCCCTCTGTCACCCTCTGTCTCCCTCCCTCTCACTCCCTCTCCCTCCGTCTGTCTGTCACACTCTGTCGCCCTCTGTCGCCCTCTGTCTCCCTCCCTCTCTCTTCCTCTCCCTCCCTCTGTCTGTCTCCCTCTGTTGCCCTCTGTCTCCCTCCCTCTCTCCCCCACTCCCTCCGTCTGTCTGTCTCCCTCTGTCACCCTCTGTCTCCCTCCCTCTCACTCCCTCTCCCTCCGTCTGTCTGTCACACTCTGTCGCCCTCTGTCGCCCTCTGTCTCCCTCCCTCTCTCTCCCTCTCCCTCCCTCTGTCTGTCTCCCTCTGTCGCCCTCTGTCTCCCTCCCTCTCTCTCCCTCTCCCTCCGTCTGTCTGTCACCCTCTGTCGCCCTCCCTCTCTCTCCCTCTCCCTCCGTCTGTCTGTCACCCTCTGTCGCCCTCTGTCTCCCTCCTTCTCCCTCTCCCTCCGTCTGTCTGTCACCCTCTGTCGCCCTCTGTCTCCCTCCCTCTCTCTCCCTTTCCCTCCGTCTGTCTGTCACCCTCTGTCTCCCTCCCTCTCTCTCCCTCTCCCTCCGTCTGTCTGTCGCCTTCTGTCTCCTTCCCTCTCTCTCCCTCTCCCTCCCTCTGTCTGTCTCTCTCTGTCGCCCTCTGTCTCCCTCCCTCTCTCTCCCTCCGTCTGTCTGTCACCCTCTGTCGCCCTCCCTCTCTCTCCCTCTCCCTCCGTCTGTCTGTCACCCTCTGTCGCCCTCTGTCTCCCTCCTTCTCCCTCTCCCTCCGTCTGTCTGTCACCCTCTGTCGCCCTCTGTCTCCCTCCCTCTCTCTCCCTCTCCCTCCGTCTGTATGTCACCCTCTGTCTCCCTTCCTCTCTCTCCCTCTCCCTCCGTCTGTCTGTCGCCCTCTGTCTCCCTCCCTCTCTCTCCCTCTCCCTCCGTCTGTCTCCCTCCCTCTCTCTCCCTCTCCCTCCATCTGTCTGTCCCCCTCTGTCGCCCTCTGTCTCCCTCCCTCTCTCTCCCTCTCTCTCCCTCTGTCTGTCGCCCTCTGTCTCCCTCTGTCTCCCTCCCTCTCACTCCCTCTCCCTCCGTCTGTCTGTCTCCCTCTGTCGCCCTCTGTCTCCCTCCCTCTCTCTCCCTCTCTCTCTCTCCCTCTCCCTCCATCTGTCTTTCACCCTCTGTCTCCCTCTGTCGCCTTCTGTCTCCCTCCCTCTCTCTCCCTCTCCCTCCGTCTATCTGTCTCCCTCTGTCGCCCTCTGTCTCCCTCCCTTTCTCTCCCTCTCCCTCCGTCTTTCTCCCTCTGTCGCCCTCTGTCTCCCTCCCTCTCTCTCCCTCTCCCTCCGTCTGTCTGTCTCTCTCTGTCTCCATCTGTCGCCCTCTGTCTCCCTCCCTCTCTCTCCCTCTCCCTCCGTCTGTCTTTCTCCCTCTGTCGCCCTCTGTCTCCCTCCCTCTCTCTCACTCTCTCTACGTCTGTCTGTCTGTCTCCCTCTGTCGCCCTCTGTCTCCCTCCCTCTCTCTCCCTCTCCCTCCGTCTGTCTGTCACCCTCTGTCTCCCTCTGTCGCCCTCTGTCTCCCTCCCTCTCTCTCCCTCCGTCTGTCTGTCTCCCTCTGTCGCCCTCTGTTGCCCTCTGTCTCCCTCCCTCTCTCTCCCTCCGTCTATCTGTCACCCTCTGTTGCCCTCTGTCGCCCTCCCTCTCTCTCCCTCTCTCTCCCTCTCCCTCCCTCTGTCACCCTCTGTCTCCCTCCCTCTCTCTCCCTCTCCCTCCGTCTGTCTGTCACCCTCTGTCGCCCTCTGTCGCCCTTCCTCTCTCTCCCTCTGTCTGTCTGTCACCCTCTGTCGCCCTCTGTCTCCCTCTTTCTCCCTCTCCCTCCGTCTGTCTGTCACCCTCTGTCGCTCTCTGTCTCCCTCCCTCTCTCTCCCTCTCCCTCCGTCTGTCTGTCGCCCTCCGTCTCCCTCCCTCTCTCTCCCTCTCCCTCCGTCTGTCTCCCTCCCTCTCTCTCCCTCTCCCTCCCTCTGTCTGTCGCCCTCTGTCGCCCTCTGTCTCCTTCCCTCTCTCTCCCTCTCCCTCCGTCTGTCTGTCTCCCTCTGTCTCCCTCTGTCGCTCTCTGTCTCCTTCCCTCTCTCTCCCTCTCCCTCCCTCTGTCTGTCTCCCTCTGTCGCCCTCTGTCTCCCTCCCTCTCTCTCCCTCTCTCTCTCTCCCTCTCCCTCCATCTGTCTGTCACCCACTGTCTCCCTCTGTCACCTTCTGTCTCCCTCCCTCTCTCTCCCTCTCCCTCCGTCTGTCTGTCTCCCTCTGTCGCCCTCTGTCTCCCTCCCTTTCTCTCCCTCTCCCTCCGTCTGTCTCCCTCTGTCGCCCTCTGTCTCCCTCCCTCTCTCTCCCTCTCCCTCCATCTGTCTGTCTCTCTCTGTCTCCCTCTGTCGCCCTCTGTCTCCCTCCCTCCCTCTCTCTCCCTCTACCTCCATCTGTCTGTCTCCCTCTGTCGCCCTCTGTCTCCCTCCCTCTCTCTCAATCTCTCTACGTCTGTCTGTCTGTCTCCCTCTATCGCCCTCTGTCTCCCTCCCTCTCTCTCCCTCTCCCTCCGTCTGTCTGTCTCCCTCTGTCGCCCTCTGTCGCCCTCTGTCTCCCTCCCTCTCTCTCCCTCCGTCTGTCTGTCACCCTCTGTCTCCCTCTGTCGCCCTCTGTCTCCCTCCCTCTCTCTCCCTCTCCCTCCGTCTGTCTGTCACCCTCTGTCTCCCTCTGTCGCCCTCTGTCTCCCTCCCTCTCTCTCCCTCCGTCTGTCTGTCTCCCTCTGTCGCCCTCTATCTCCCTCCCTCTCTCTCCCTCTCCCTCCGTCTGTCTGTCTCCCTCTGTCGCTCTGTCTCCCTCCCTCTCTCTCCCTCTCCCTCCGTCTGTCTGTCTCCCTCTGTCGCCCTCTGTCGCCCTCTGTCTCCCTCCCTCCCTCTCCCTCCGTCTTTCTCCCTCTGTCGCCCTCTGTCTCCCTCCCTCTCTCTCCCTCTCCCTCCGTCTGTCTGTCTCTCTCTGTCTCCATCTGTCGCCCTCTGTCTCCCTCCCTCTCTCTCCCTCTCCCTCCGTCTGTCTTTCTCCCTCTGTCGCCCTCTGTCTCCCTCCCTCTCTCTCACTCTCTCTACGTCTGTCTGTCTGTCTCCCTCTGTCGCCCTCTGTCTCCCTCCCTCTCTCTCCCTCTCCCTCCGTCTGTCTGTCACCCTCTGTCTCCCTCTGTCGCCCTCTGTCTCCCTCCCTCTCTCTCCCTCCGTCTGTCTGTCTCCCTCTGTCGCCCTCTGTTGCCCTCTGTCTCCCTCCCTCTCTCTCCCTCCGTCTATCTGTCACCCTCTGTTGCCCTCTGTCGCCCTCCCTCTCTCTCCCTCTCTCTCCCTCTCCCTCCCTCTGTCACCCTCTGTCTCCCTCCCTCTCTCTCCCTCTCCCTCCGTCTGTCTGTCACCCTCTGTCGCCCTCTGTCGCCCTTCCTCTCTCTCCCTCTGTCTGTCTGTCACCCTCTGTCGCCCTCTGTCTCCCTCTTTCTCCCTCTCCCTCCGTCTGTCTGTCACCCTCTGTCGCTCTCTGTCTCCCTCCCTCTCTCTCCCTCTCCCTCCGTCTGTCTGTCGCCCTCCGTCTCCCTCCCTCTCTCTCCCTCTCCCTCCGTCTGTCTCCCTCCCTCTCTCTCCCTCTCCCTCCCTCTGTCTGTCGCCCTCTGTCGCCCTCTGTCTCCTTCCCTCTCTCTCCCTCTCCCTCCGTCTGTCTGTCTCCCTCTGTCTCCCTCTGTCGCTCTCTGTCTCCTTCCCTCTCTCTCCCTCTCCCTCCCTCTGTCTGTCTCCCTCTGTCGCCCTCTGTCTCCCTCCCTCTCTCTCCCTCTCTCTCTCTCCCTCTCCCTCCATCTGTCTGTCACCCACTGTCTCCCTCTGTCACCTTCTGTCTCCCTCCCTCTCTCTCCCTCTCCCTCCGTCTGTCTGTCTCCCTCTGTCGCCCTCTGTCTCCCTCCCTTTCTCTCCCTCTCCCTCCGTCTGTCTCCCTCTGTCGCCCTCTGTCTCCCTCCCTCTCTCTCCCTCTCCCTCCATCTGTCTGTCTCTCTCTGTCTCCCTCTGTCGCCCTCTGTCTCCCTCCCTCTCTCTCCCTCTACCTCCATCTGTCTGTCTCCCTCTGTCGCCCTCTGTCTCCCTCCCTCTCTCTCAATCTCTCTACGTCTGTCTGTCTGTCTCCCTCTATCGCCCTCTGTCTCCCTCCCTCTCTCTCCCTCTCCCTCCGTCTGTCTGTCTCCCTCTGTCGCCCTCTGTCGCCCTCTGTCTCCCTCCCTCTCTCTCCCTCCGTCTGTCTGTCACCCTCTGTCTCCCTCTGTCGCCCTCTGTCTCCCTCCCTCTCTCTCCCTCTCCCTCCGTCTGTCTGTCACCCTCTGTCTCCCTCTGTCGCCCTCTGTCTCCCTCCCTCTCTCTCCCTCCGTCTGTCTGTCTCCCTCTGTCGCCCTCTATCTCCCTCCCTCTCTCTCCCTCTCCCTCCGTCTGTCTGTCTCCCTCTGTCGCTCTGTCTCCCTCCCTCTCTCTCCCTCTCCCTCCGTCTGTCTGTCTCCCTCTGTCGCCCTCTGTCGCCCTCTGTCTCCCTCCCTCTCTCTCCCTCCGTCTGTCTGTCACCCTCTGTCTCTCTCTGTTGCCCTCTGTCTCCCTCCCTCTCTCTCCCTCTCCCTCCGTCTGTCTGTCACCCTCTGTCTCCCTCTGTCGCCCTGTCTCCCTCCCTCTCTCTCCCTCTCCCTCCCTCTGTCTGTCTCCCTCTGTCGCCCTCTGTCTCCCTCCCTCTCTCTCCCTCTCCCTCCGTCTGTCGCCCTCTGTCTCCCTCCCTCTCTCTCCCTCTCCCTCCGTCTGTCGCCCTCTGTCGCCCTCTGTCTCCCTCCCTCTCTCTCCCTCTCCCTCCGTCTGTCTGTCTCCCTCTGTCTCCCTCTGTCGCCCTCTGTCTCCCTCCCTCTCTCTCCCTCTCCCTCCGTCTGTCTGTCACCCTCTGTCTCCCTCTGTCGCCCTGTCTCCCTCCCTCTCTCCCCCTCTCCCTCCGTCTGTCTGTCTCCCTCTGTCACCCTCTGTCTCCCTCCCTCTCACTCCCTCTCCCTCCGTCTGTCTGTCACACTCTGTCGCCCTCTGTCGCCCTCTGTCTCCCTCCCTCTCTCTTCCTCTCCCTCCCTCTGTCTGTCTCCCTCTGTTGCCCTCTGTCTCCCTCCCTCTCTCCCCCTCTCCCTCCGTCTGTCTGTCTCCCTCTGTCGCCCTCTGTCTCCCTCCCTCTCACTCCCTCTCCCTCCGTCTGTCTGTCACACTCTGTCGCCCTCTGTCGCCCTCTGTCTCCCCCCCTCTCTCTCCCTCTCCCTCCCTCTGTCTGTCTCCCTCTGTCGCCCTCTGTCTCCCTCCCTCTCTCTCCCTCTCCCTCCGTCTGTCTGTCACCCTCTGTCGCCCTCCCTCTCTCTCCCTCTCCCTCCGTCAGTCTGTCACCCTCTGTCGCCCTCTGTCTCCCTCCTTCTCCCTCTCCCTCCGTCTGTCTGTCACCCTCTGTCGCCCTCTGTCTCCCTCCCTCTCTCTCCCTTTCCCTCCGTCTGTCTGTCACCCTCTGTCTCCCTCCCTCTCTCTCCCTCTCCCTCCGTCTGTCTGTCGCCTTCTGTCTCCTTCCCTCTCTCTCCCTCTCCCTCCCTCTGTCTGTCTCTCTCTGTCGCCCTCTGTCTCCCTCCCTCTCTCTCCCTCCGTCTGTCTGTCACCCTCTGTCGCCCTCCCTCTCTCTCCCTCTCCCTCCGTCTGTCTGTCACCCTCTGTCGCCCTCTGTCTCCCTCCTTCTCCCTCTCCCTCCGTCTGTCTGTCACCCTCTGTCGCCCTCTGTCTCCCTCCCTCTCTCTCCCTCTCCCTCCGTCTGTATGTCACCCTCTGTCTCCCTTCCTCTCTCTCCCTCTCCCTCCGTCTGTCTGTCGCCCTCTGTCTCCCTCCCTCTCTCTCCCTCTCCCTCCGTCTGTCTCCCTCCCTCTCTCTCCCTCTCCCTCCATCTGTCTGTCCCCCTCTGTCGCCCTCTGTCTCCCTCCCTCTCTCTCCCTCTCTCTCCCTCTGTCTGTCGCCCTCTGTCGCCCTCTGTCTCCCTCCCTCTCACTCCCTCTCCCTCCGTCTGTCTGTCACACTCTGTCTCCCTCTGTCGCCCTCTGTCTCCTTCCCTCTCTCTCCCTCTCCCTCCCTCTGTCTGTCTCCCTCTGTCGCCCTCTGTCTCCCTCCCTCTCTCTCCCTCTCTCTCTCTCCCTCTCCCTCCATCTGTCTGTCACCCTCTGTCTCCCTCTGTCGCCTTCTGTCTCCCTCCCTCTCTCTCCCTCTCCCTCCGTCTATCTGTCTCCCTCTGTCGCCCTCTGTCTCCTTCCCTTTCTCTCCCTCTCCCTCCGTCTTTCTCCCTCTGTCGCCCTCTGTCTCCCTCCCTCTCTCTCCCTCTCCCTCCGTCTGTCTGTCTCTCTCTGTCTCCATCTGTCGCCCTCTGTCTACCTCCCTCTCTCTCCCTCTCCCTCCGTCTGTCTTTCTCCCTCTGTCGCCCTCTGTCTCCCTCCCTCTCTCTCACTCTCTCTACGTCTGTCTGTCTGTCTCCCTCTGTCGCCCTCTGTCTCCCTCCCTCTCTCTCCCTCTCCCTCCGTCTGTCTGTCACCCTCTGTCTCCCTCTGTCGCCCTCTGTCTCCCTCCCTCTCTCTCCCTCCGTCTGTCTGTCTCCCTCTGTCGCCCTCTGTCTCCCTCCCTCTCTCTCCCTCTCCCTCCGTCTGTCTGTCTCCCTCTGTCGCCCTCTGTCTCTCTCTCTCCCTCCCTCTCTCTCCCTCTCCCTCCGTCTGTCTGTCTCCCTCTGTCGCCCTCTGTTGCCCTCTGTCTCCCTCCCTCTCTCTCCCTCCGTCTATCTGTCTCCCTCTGTCGCCCTCTGTCTCCCTCCCTTTCTCTCCCTCTCCCTCCGTCTTTCTCCCTCTGTCGCCCTCTGTCTCCCTCCCTCTCTCTCCCTCTCCCTCCGTCTGTCTGTCTCTCTCTGTCTCCATCTGTCGCCCTCTGTCTCCCTCCCTCTCTCTCCCTCTCCCTCCGTCTGTCTTTCTCCCTCTGTCGCCCTCTGTCTCCCTCCCTCTCTCTCACTCTCTCTACGTCTGTCTGTCTGTCTCCCTCTGTCGCCCTCTGTCTCCCTCCCTCTCTCTCCCTCTCGCCCCGTCTGTCTGTCACCCTCTGTCTCCCTCTGTCGCCCTCTGTCTCCCTCCCTCTCTCCTTCTCCGTCTGTCTGTCTCCCTCTGTCGCCCTCTGTCTCCCTCCCTCTCTCTCCCTCTCCCTCCGTCTGTCTGTCTCCCTCTGTCGCCCTCTGTCTCTCTCTCTCCCTCCCTCTCTCTCCCTCTCCCTCCGTCTGTCTGTCTCCCTCTGTCGCCCTCTGTTGCCCTCTGTCTCCCTCCCTCTCTCTCCCTCCGTCTGTCTGTCTCCCTCTGTCGCCCTCTGTCGCCCTCTGTCTCCCTCCCTCTCTCTCCCTCCGTCTGTCCGTCACCCTCTGTCTCCCTCTGTCGCCCTCTGTCTCCCTCCCTCTCTCTCCCTCTCCCTCCATCTGTCTGTCTCCCTCTGTCGCCCTCTGTAGCCCTCTGTATCCCTCCCTCTCTCTCCCTCTCCCTCCGTCTGTCTGTCTCCCTCTGTCGCCCTCTGTCTCACTCCCTCTCTCTCCCTCTCCCTCCGTCTGTCTGTCTCCCTCTGTCGCTCTGTCTCCCTCCCTCTCTCTCCCTCTCCTTCTGTCTGTCTGTCTCCCTCTGTCGCCCTCTGTCTCCCTCCCTCTCTCTCCCTCCGTCTGTCTGTCACCCTCTGTCTCCCTCTGTCGCCCTCTGTCTCCCTCCCTCTCTCTCCCTCTCCCTCCGTCTGTCTGTCACCCTCTGTCGCCCTCTGTAGCCCTCTGTCTGCCTCCCTCTCTCTCCCTCTCCCTCCCTCTGTCTGTCTCCCTCTGTCGCCCTCTGTCTCCCTCCCTCTCTCTCCCTCTCTCTCTCTCCCTCTCCCTCCATCTGTCTGTCACCCTCTGTCTCCCTCTGTCGCCTTCTGTCTCCCTCCCTCTCTCTCCCTCTCCCTCCGTCTATCTGTCTCCCTCTGTCGCCCTCTGTCTCCCTCCCTTTCTCTCCCTCTCCCTCCGTCTTTCTCCCTCTGTCGCCCTCTGTCTCCCTCCCTCTCTCTCCCTCTCCCTCCGTCTGTCTGTCTCTCTCTGTCTCCATCTGTCGCCCTCTGTCTCCCTCCCTCTCTCGCCCTCTCCCTCTGTCTGTCTTTCTCCCTCTGTCGCCCTCTGTCTCCCTCCCTCTCTCTCACTCTCTCTACGTCTGTCTGTCTGTCTCCCTCTGTCACCCTCTGTCTCCCTCCCTCTCTCTCCCTCCGTCTGTCTGTCTCCCTCTGTCACCCTCTGTCGCCCTCTGTCTCCCTCCCTCTCTCTCCCTCCGTCTGTCTGTCACCCTCTGTCTCCCTCTGTCGCCCTCTGTCTCCCTCCCTCTCTCTCCCTCTCCCTCCGTCTGTCACCCTCTGTCTCCCTCTGTCGCCCTCTGTCTCCCTCCCTCTCTCTCCCTCCGTCTGTCTGTCTCCCTCTGTCGCCCTCTGTCTCCCTCCCTCTCTCTCCCTCTCCCTCCGTCTGTCTCCCTCCCTCTCTCTCCCTCTCCCTCCATCTGTCTGTCCCCCTCTGTCGCCCTCTGTCTCCCTCCCTCTCTCTCCCTCTCTCTCCCTCTGTCTGTCACCCTCTGTCGCCCTCTGTCTCCCTCCCTCTCACTCCCTCTCCCTCCGTCTGTCTGTCACACTCTGTCTCCCTCTGTCGCCCTCTGTCTCCTTCCCTCTCTCTCCCTCTCCCTCCCTCTGTCTGTCTCCCTCTGTCGCCCTCTGTCTCCCTCCCTCTCTCTCCCTCTCTCTCTCTCCCTCTCCCTCCATCTGTCTGTCACCCTCTGTCTCCCTCTGTCGCCTTCTGTCTCCCTCCCTCTCTCTCCCTCTCCCTCCGTCTATCTGTCTCCCTCTGTCGCCCTCTGTCTCCCTCCCTTTCTCTCCCTCTCCCTCCGTCTTTCTCCCTCTGTCGCCCTCTGTCTCCCTCCCTCTCTCTCCCTCTCCCTCCGTCTGTCTGTCTCTCTCTGTCTCCATCTGTCGCCCTCTGTCTCCCTCCCTCTCTCTCCCTCTCCCTCCGTCTGTCTTTCTCCCTCTGTCGCCCTCTGTCTCCCTCCCTCTCTCTCACTCTCTCTACGTCTGTCTGTCTGTCTCCCTCTGTCGCCCTCTGTCTCCCTCCCTCTCTCTCCCTCTCCCTCCGTCTGTCTGTCACCCTCTGTCTCCCTCTGTCGCCCTCTTTCTCCCTCCCTCTCTCTCCCTCCGTCTGTCTGTCTCCCTCTGTCGCCCTCTGTCTCCCTCCCTCTCTCTCCCTCTCCCTCCGTCTGTCTGTCTCCCTCTGTCGCCCTCTGTCTCTCTCTCTCCCTCCCTCTCTCTCCCTCTCCCTCCGTCTGTCTGTCTCCCTCTGTCGCCCTCTGTTGCCCTCTGTCTCCCTCCCTCTCTCTCCCTCCGTCTATCTGTCTCCCTCTGTCGCCCTCTGTCTCCCTCCCTTTCTCTCCCTCTCCCTCCGTCTTTCTCCCTCTGTCGCCCTCTGTCTCCCTCCCTCTCTCTCCCTCTCCCTCCGTCTGTCTGTCTCTCTCTGTCTCCATCTGTCGCCCTCTGTCTCCCTCCCTCTCTCTCCCTCTCCCTCCGTCTGTCTTTCTCCCTCTGTCGCCCTCTGTCTCCCTCCCTCTCTCTCACTCTCTCTACGTCTGTCTGTCTGTCTCCCTCTGTCGCCCTCTGTCTCCCTCCCTCTCTCTCCCTCTCCCTCCGTCTGTCTGTCACCCTCTGTCTCCCTCTGTCGCCCTCTGTCTCCCTCCCTCTCTCTCCCTCCGTCTGTCTGTCTCCCTCTGTCGCCCTCTGTCTCCCTCCCTCTCTCTCCCTCTCCCTCCGTCTGTCTGTCTCCCTCTGTCGCCCTCTGTCTCTCTCTCTCCCTCCCTCTCTCTCCCTCTCCCTCCGTCTGTCTGTCTCCCTCTGTCGCCCTCTGTTGCCCTCTGTCTCCCTCCCTCTCTCTCCCTCCGTCTGTCTGTCTCCCTCTGTCGCCCTCTGTCTCCCTCTGTCTCCCTCCCTCTCTCTCCCTCCATCTGTCTGTCACCCTCTGTCTCCCTCTGTCGCCCTCTGTCTCCCTCCCTCTCTCTCCCTCTCCCTCCGTCTGTCTGTCTCCCTCTGTCGCCCTCTGTAGCCCTCTGTATCCCTCCCTCTCTCTCCCTCTCCCTCCGTCTGTCTGTCTCCCTCTGTCGCCCTCTGTCTCACTCCCTCTCTCTCCCTCTCCCTCCGTCTGTCTGTCTCCCTCTGTCGCTCTGTCTCCCTCCCTCTCTCTCCCTCTCCCTCCGTCTGTCTGTCTCCCTCTGTCGCCCTCTGTCTCCCTCCCTCTCTCTCCCTCCGTCTGTCTGTCACCCTCTGTCTCCCTCTGTCGCCCTCTGTCTCCCTCCCTCTCTCTCCCTCTCCCTCCGTCTGTCTGTCACCCTCTGTCGCCCTCTGTAGCCCTCTGTCTGCCTCCCTCTCTCTCCCTCTCCCTCCCTCTGTCTGTCTCCCTCTGTCGCCCTCTGTCTCCCTCCCTCTCTCTCCCTCTCTCTCTCTCCCTCTCCCTCCATCTGTCTGTCACCCTCTGTCTCCCTCTGTCGCCTTCTGTCTCCCTCCCTCTCTCTCCCTCTCCCTCCGTCTATCTGTTTCCCTCTGTCGCCCTCTGTCTCCCTCCCTTTCTCTCCCTCTCCCTCCGTCTTTCTCCCTCTGTCGCCCTCTGTCTCCCTCCCTCTCTCTCCCTCTCCCTCCGTCTGTCTGTCTCTCTCTGTCTCCATCTGTCGCCCTCTGTCTCCCTCCCTCTCTCGCCCTCTCCCTCTGTCTGTCTTTCTCCCTCTGTCGCCCTCTGTCTCCCTCCCTCTCTCTCACTCTCTCTACGTCTGTCTGTCTGTCTCCCTCTGTCACCCTCTGTCTCCCTCCCTCTCTCTCCCTCCTTCTGTCTGTCTCCCTCTGTCACCCTCTGTCGCCCTCTGTCTCCCTCCCTCTCTCTCCCTCCGTCTGTCTGTCACCCTCTGTCTCCCTCTGTCGCCCTCTGTCTCCCTCCCTCTCTCTCCCTCTCCCTCCGTCTGTCACCCTCTGTCTCCCTCTGTCGCCCTCTGTCTCCCTCCCTCTCTCTCCCTCCGTCTGTCTCCCTCTGTCGCCCTCTGTCTCCCTCCCTCTCTCTCCCTCTCCCTCCGTCTGTCTCCCTCCCTCTCTCTCCCTCTACCTCCATCTGTCTGTCCCCCTCTGTCGCCCTCTGTCTCCCTCCCTCTCTCTCCCTCTCTCTCCCTCTGTCTGTCACCCTCTGTCGCCCTCTGTCTCCCTCCCTCTCACTCCCTCTCCCTCCGTCTGTCTGTCACACTCTGTCTCCCTCTGTCGCCCTCTGTCTCCTTCCCTCTCTCTCCCTCTCCCTCCCTCTGTCTGTCTCCCTCTGTCGCCCTCTGTCTCCCTCCCTCTCTCTCCCTCTCTCTCTCTCCCTCTCCCTCCATCTGTCTGTCACCCTCTGTCTCCCTCTGTCGCCTTCTGTCTCCCTCCCTCTCTCTCCCTCTCCCTCCGTCTATCTGTCTCCCTCTGTCGCCCTCTGTCTCCCTCCCTTTCTCTCCCTCTTCCTCCGTCTTTCTCCCTCTGTCGCCCTCTGTCTCCCTCCCTCTCTCTCCCTCTCCCTCCGTCTGTCTGTCTCTCTCTGTCTCCATCTGTCGCCCTCTGTCTCCCTCCCTCTCTCTCCCTCTCCCTCCGTCTGTCTTTCTCCCTCTGTCGCCCTCTGTCTCCCTCCCTCTCTCTCACTCTCTCTACGTCTGTCTGTCTGTCTCCCTCTGTCGCCCTCTGTCTCCCTCCCTCTCTCTCCCTCTCCCTCCGTCTGTCTGTCACCCTCTGTCTCCCTCTGTCGCCCTCTGTCTCCCTCCCTCTCTCTCCCTCCGTCTGTCTGTCTCCCTCTGTCGCCCTCTGTCTCCCTCCCTCTCTCTCCCTCTCCCTCCGTCTGTCTGTCTCCCTCTGTCGCCCTCTGTCTCTCTCTCTCCCTCCCTCTCTCTCCCTCTCCCTCCGTCTGTCTGTCACCCTCTGTCTCCCTCTGTCGCCCTCTGTCTCCCTCCCTCTCTCTCCCTCCGTCTGTCTGTCTCCCTCTGTCGCCCTCTGTCTCCCTCCCTCTCTCTCCCTCTCCCTCCGTCTGTCTGTCTCCCTCTGTCGCCCTCTGTCTCTCTCTCTCCCTCCCTCTCTCTCCCTCTCCCTCCGTCTGTCTGTCTCCCTCTGTCGCCCTCTGTTGCCCTCTGTCTCCCTCCCTCTCTCTCCCTCCGTCTATCTGTCTCCCTCTGTCGCCCTCTGTCTCCCTCCCTTTCTCTCCCTCTCCCTCCGTCTTTCTCCCTCTGTCGCCCTCTGTCTCCCTCCCTCTCTCTCCCTCTCCCTCCGTCTGTCTGTCTCTCTCTGTCTCCATCTGTCGCCCTCTGTCTCCCTCCCTCTCTCTCCCTCTCCCTCCGTCTGTCTTTCTCCCTCTGTCGCCCTCTGTCTCCCTCCCTCTCTCTCACTCTCTCTACGTCTGTCTGTCTGTCTCCCTCTGTCGCCCTCTGTCTCCCTCCCTCTCTCTCCCTCTCCCTCCGTCTGTCTGTCACCCTCTGTCTCCCTCTGTCGCCCTCTGTCTCCCTCCCTCTCTCTCCCTCCGTCTGTCTGTCTCCCTCTGTCGCCCTCTGTCTCCCTCCCTCTCTCTCCCTCTCCCTCCGTCTGTCTGTCTCCCTCTGTCGCCCTCTGTCTCTCTCTCTCCCTCCCTCTCTCTCCCTCTCCCTCCGTCTGTCTGTCTCCCTCTGTCGCCCTCTGTTGCCCTCTGTCTCCCTCCCTCTCTCTCCCTCCGTCTGTCTGTCTCCCTCTGTCGCCCTCTGTCGCCCTCTGTCTCCCTCCCTCTCTCTCCCTCCGTCTGTCTGTCACCCTCTGTCTCCCTCTGTCGCCCTCTGTCTCCCTCCCTCTCTCTCCCTCTCCCTCCATCTGTCTGTCTCCCTCTGTCGCCCTCTGTAGCCCTCTGTATCCCTCCCTCTCTCTCCCTCTCCCTCCGTCTGTCTGTCTCCCTCTGTCGCCCTCTGTCTCACTCCCTCTCTCTCCCTCTCCCTCCGTCTGTCTTTCTCCCTCTGTCGCTCTGTCTCCCTCCCTCTCTCTCCCTCTCCCTCCGTCTGTCTGTCTCCCTCTGTCGCCCTCTGTCTCCCTCCCTCTCTCTCCCTCCGTCTGTCTGTCACCCTCTGTCTCCCTCTGTCGCCCTCTGTCTCCCTCCCTCTCTCTCCCTCTCCCTCCGTCTGTCTGTCACCCTCTGTCGCCCTCTGTAGCCCTCTGTCTGCCTCCCTCTCTCTCCCTCTCCCTCCCTCTGTCTGTCTCCCTCTGTCGCCCTCTGTCTCCCTCCCTCTCTCTCCCTCTCTCTCTCTCCCTCTCCCTCCATCTGTCTGTCACCCTCTGTCTCCCTCTGTCGCCTTCTGTCTCCCTCCCTCTCTCTCCCTCTCCCTCCGTCTATCTGTCTCCCTCTGTCGCCCTCTGTCTCCCTCCCTTTCTCTCCCTCTCCCTCCGTCTTTCTCCCTCTGTCGCCCTCTGTCTCCCTCCCTCTCTCTCCCTCTCCCTCCGTCTGTCTGTCTCTCTCTGTCTCCATCTGTCGCCCTCTGTCTCCCTCCCTCTCTCGCCCTCTCCCTCTGTCTGTCTTTCTCCCTCTGTCGCCCTCTGTCTCCCTCCCTCTCTCTCACTCTCTCTACGTCTGTCTGTCTGTCTCCCTCTGTCACCCTCTGTCTCCCTCCCTCTCTCTCCCTCCGTCTGTCTGTCTCCCTCTGTCACCCTCTGTCGCCCTCTGTCTCCCTCCCTCTCTCTCCCTCCGTCTGTCTGTCACCCTCTGTCTCCCTCTGTCGCCCTCTGTCTCCCTCCCTCTATCTCCCTCTCCCTCCGTCTGTCACCCTCTGTCTCCCTCTGTCGCCCTCTGTCTCCCTCCCTCTCTCTCCCTCCGTCTGTCTGTCTCCCTCTGTCGCCCTCTGTCTCCCTCCCTCTCTCTCCCTCTCCCTCCGTCTGTCTCCCTCCCTCTCTCTCCCTCTCCCTCCATCTGTCTGTCCCCCTCTGTCGCCCTCTGTCTCCCTCCCTCTCTCTCCCTCTCTCTCCCTCTGTCTGTCACCCTCTGTCGCCCTCTGTCTCCCTCCCTCTCACTCCCTCTCCCTCCGTCTGTCTGTCACACTCTGTCTCCCTCTGTCGCCCTCTGTCTCCTTCCCTCTCTCTCCCTCTCCCTCCCTCTGTCTGTCTCCCTCTGTCGCCCTCTGTCTCCCTCCCTCTCTCTCCCTCTCTCTCTCTCTCCCTCTCCCTCCATCTGTCTGTCACCCTCTGTCTCCCTCTGTCGCCTTCTGTCTCCCTCCCTCTCTCTCCCTCTCCCTCCGTCTATCTGTCTCCCTCTGTCGCCCTCTGTCTCCCTCCCTTTCTCTCCCTCTCCCTCCGTCTTTCACCCTCTGTAGCCCTCTGTCTCCCTCCCTCTCTCTCCCTCTCCCTCCGTCTGTCTGTCTCTCTCTGTCTCCATCTGTCGCCCTCTGTCTCCCTCCCTCTCTCTCCCTCTCCCTCCGTCTGTCTTTCTCCCTCTGTCGCCCTCTGTCTCCCTCCCTCTCTCTCACTCTCTCTACGTCTGTCTGTCTGTCTCCCTCTGTCGCCCTCTGTCTCCCTCCCTCTCTCTCCCTCTCCCTCCGTCTGTCTGTCACCCTCTGTCTCCCTCTGTCGCCCTCTGTCTCCCTCCCTCTCTCTCCCTCCGTCTGTCTGTCTCCCTCTGTCGCCCTCTGTCTCCCTCCCTCTCTCTCCCTCTCCCTCCGTCTGTCTGTCTCCCTCTGTCACCCTCTGTCTCTCTCTCTCCCTCCCTCTCTCTCCCTCTCCCTCCGTCTGTCTGTCTCCCTCTGTCGCCCTCTGTTGCCCTCTGTCTCCCTCCCTCCGTCTGTCTGTCTCCCTCTGTCGCCCTCTGTCGCCCTCTGTCTCCCTCCCTCTCTCTCCCTCCGTCTGTCTGTCACCCTCTGTCTCCCTCTGTCTCCCTCTGTCTCCCTCCCTCTCTCTCCCTCTCCCTCCGTCTGTCTGTCTCCCTCTGTCGCCCTCTGTAGCCCTCTGTATCCCTCCCTCTCTCTCCCTCTCCCTCCGTCTGTCTGTCTCCCTCTGTCGCCCTCTGTCTCACTCCCTCTCTCTCCCTCTCCCTCCGTCTGTCTGTCTCCCTCTGTCGCTCTGTCTCCCTCCCTCTCTCTCCCTCTCCCTCCGTCTGTCTGTCTCCCTCTGTCGCCCTCTGTCTCCCTCCCTCTCTCTCCCTCCGTCTGTCTGTCACCCTCTGTCTCCCTCTGTCGCCCTCTGTCTCCCTCCCTCTCTCTCCCTCTCCCTCCGTCTGTCTGTCACCCTCTGTCGCCCTCTGTAGCCCTCTGTCTGCCTCCCTCTCTCTCCCTCTCCCTCCCTCTGTCTGTCTCCCTCTGTCGCCCTCTGTCTCCCTCCCTCTCTCTCCCTCTCTCTCTCTCCCTCTCCCTCCATCTGTCTGTCACCCTCTGTCTCCCTCTGTCGCCTTCTGTCTCCCTCCCTCTCTCTCCCTCTCCCTCCGTCTATCTGTCTCCCTCTGTCGCCCTCTGTCTCCCTCCCTTTCTCTCCCTCTCCCTCCGTCTTTCTCCCTCTGTCGCCCTCTGTCTCCCTCCCTCTCTCTCCCTCTCCCTCCGTCTGTCTGTCTCTCTCTGTCTCCATCTGTCGCCCTCTGTCTCCCTCCCTCTCTCGCCCTCTCCCTCTGTCTGTCTTTCTCCCTCTGTCGCCCTCTGTCTCCCTCCCTCTCTCTCACTCTCTCTACGTCTGTCTGTCTGTCTCCCTCTGTCACCCTCTGTCTCCCTCCCTCTCTCTCCCTCCGTCTGTCGATCTCCCTCTGTCACCCTCTGTCGCCCTCTGTCTCCCTCCCTCTCTCTCCCTCCGTCTGTCTGTCACCCTCTGTCTCCCTCTGTCGCCCTCTGTCTCCCTCCCTCTCTCTCCCTCTCCCTCCGTCTGTCACCCTCTGTCTCCCTCTGTCGCCCTCTGTCTCCCTCCCTCTCTCTCCCTCCGTCTGTCTGTCTCCCTCTGTCGCCCTCTGTCTCCCTCCCTCTCTCTCCCTCTCCCTCCGTCTGTCTGTCTCCCTCTGTCGCCCTCTGTCTCTCTCTCTCCCTCCCTCTCTCTCCCTCTCCCTCCGTCTGTCTGTCTCCCTCTGTCGCCCTCTGTCTCCCTCTGTCGCCCTCTGTCTCCCTCCCTCTCTCTCCCTCTCCCTCCGTCTGTCTGTCTCCCTCTGTCGCCCTCTGTCTCACTCCCTCTCTCTCCCTCTCCCTCCGTCTGTCTGTCTCCCTCTGTCGCTCTGTCTCCCTCCCTCTCTCTCCCTCTCCCTCCGTCTGTCTGTCTCCCTCTGTCGCCCTCTGTCGCCCTCTGTCTCCCTCCCTCTCTCTCCCTCCGTCTGTCTGTCATCCTCTGTCTCCCTCTGTTGCCCTCTGTCTCCCTCCCTCTCTCTCCCTCTCCCTCCATCTGTCTGTCACCCTCTGTCTCCCTCTGTCGCCCTGTCTCCCTCCCTCTCTCTCCCTCTCCCTCCGTCTGTCTGTCTCCCTCTGTCGCCCTCTGTCTCCCTCCCTCTCACTCCCTCTCCCTCCGTCTGTCTGTCACACTCTGTCGCCCTCTGTCTCCCTCTGTCTCCCTCCCTCTCTCTCCCTCTCCCTCCCTCTGTCTGTCTCCCTCTGTCACCCTCTGTCTCCCTCCCTCTCTCTCCCTCTCCCTCGTCTGTCTGTCACCCTCTGTCGCCCTCCCTCTCTCTCCCTCTCCCTCTGTCTGTCTGTCACCCTCTGTCGCCCTCTGTCCTTCTCCTTCTCCCTCTCCCTCCGTCTGTCTGTCACCCTCTGTCTCCCTTCTTCTCTCTCCCTCTCCCTCCGTCTGTCTGTCGCCCTCTGTCTCCCTCCCTCTCTCTCCCTCTCCCTCCGTCTGTCTCCCTCCCTCTCTCTCCCTCTCCCTCCCTCTGTCTGTCTCCCTCTGTCGCCCTCTGTCTCCCTCCCTCTCTCTCCCTCTCCCTCCATCTGTCTGTCTCCCTCTCTCGCCCTCTGTATCCCTCCCTCTCTCTCCCTCTCCCTCCGTCTGTCTGTCACCCTCTGTCTCCCTCCCTCTCTCTCCCTCTCCCTCCGTCTGTCTGTCGCCCTCTGTCTCCCTCCCTCTCTCTCCCTCTCCCTCCGTCTGTCTTTCTCCCTCTGTCGCCCTCTGTCTCCCTCCCTCTCTCTCACTCTCTCTACGTCTGTCTGTCTGTCTCCCTCTGTCGCCCTCTGTCTCCCTCCCTCTCTCTCCCTCTCCCTCCGTCTGTCTGTCACCCTCTGTCTCCTTCTCCCTCTCCCTCCGTCTGTCTGTCACCCTCTGTCGCCCTCTGTTTCCCTCCCTCTCTCTCCCTCTCCCTCCGTCTGTATGTCACCCTCTGTCTCCCTTCCTCTCTCTCCCTCTCCCTCCGTCTGTCTGTCGCCCTCTGTCTCCCTCCCTCTCTCTCCCTCTCCCTCCGTCTGTCTCCCTCCCTCTCTCTCCCTCTCCCTCCCTCTGTCTGTCCCCCTCTGTCGCCCTCTGTCTCCCTCCCTCTCCCTCCCTCTCCCTCCCTCTGTCTGTCACCCTCTGTCGCCCTCTATCTCCTTCCTTCTCTCTCCCTCTCCCTCCGTCTGTCTGTCTCCCTCTGTCTCCCTTTGTGGCCCTCTGTCTCCTTCCCTCCCTCTCCCTCTCCCTCCCTCTGTCTGTCTCCCTCTGTCGCCCTCTGTCTCCCTCCCTCTCTCTCCCTCTCTCTCTCTCCCTCTCCCTCCATCTGTCTGTCACCCTCTGTCTCACTCTGTCGCCTTCCTTCTCCCTCCCTCTCTCTCCCTCTCCCTCCGTCTATCTGTCTCCCTCTGTCGCCCTCTGTCTCCCTCCCTTTCTCTCCCTCTCCCTCCGTCTGTCTCCCTCTGTCGCCCTCTGTCTCCCTCCCTCTCTCTCCCTCCGTCTGTCTGTCTCTCTCTGTCTCCATCTGTCGCCCTCTGTCTCCCTCCCTCTCTCTCCCTCTCCCTCCGTCTGTCTTTCTCCCTCTGTCGCCCTCTGTCTCTCTCTCTCCCTCCCTCTCTCTCCCTCTCTCCCTCTCCCTCCGTCTGTCTGTCACCCTCTGTCTCCCTTCTTCTCTCCCCCTCTCCCTCCGTCTGTCTGTCGCCCTCTGTCTCCCTCCCTCTCTCTCCCTCTCCCTCCGTCTGTCTCCCTCCCTCTCTCTCCCTCTCCCTCCCTCTGTCTGTCTCCCTCTGTTGCCCTCTGTCTCCCTCCCTCTCTCTCCCTCTCCCTCCATCTGTCTGTCTCCCTCTCTCGCCCTCTGTATCCCTCCCTCTCTCTCCCTCTCCCTCCGTCTGTCTGTCACCCTCTGTCGCCCTCTGTTGCCCTCCCTCTCTCTCCCTCTCCCTCCATCTGTCTGTCACCCTCTTTCGCCCTCTGTCGCCCTCTGTCTCCCTCCCTCTCTCTCCCTCTCTCTCCCTCTGTCTGACTCCCTCTGTCACCCTCTGTCTCCCTCCCTCTCTCTCCATCTCCCTCCGTCTGTCTGTCACCCTCTGTCGCCCTCCCTCTCTCTCCCTCTCCCTCCGTCTGTCTGTCACCCTCTGTCGCCCTCTGTCTCCCTCCCTCTCTCTCCCTCCGTCTGTCTGTCACCCTCTGTCTCCCTCCCTCTCTCTCCCTCTCCCTCCGTCTGTCTGTCGCCCTCTGTCTCCCTCCCTCTCTCTCCCTCTCTCTCTCTCCCTCTCCCTCCATCTGTCTGTCACCCTCTGTCTCCCTCTGTCGCCCTCTGTCTCCCTCCCTCTCTCACCCTCCGTCTGTCTGTCTCCCTCTGTCGCCCTCTGTCTCCCTCCCTCTCTCTCCCTCTCCCTCCATCTGTCTGTCTCCCTCTGTCGCCCTCTGTCTCTCTCTCTCCCTCCCTCTCTCTCCCTCTCCCTCTGTCTGTCTGTCTCCCTCTGTCGCCCTCCCTCTCTCTCCCTCCGTCTGTCTGTCACCCTCTGTCGCCCTCTGTCTCCCTCCCTCTCTCTCCCTCCGTCTGTCTGTCACCCTCTGTCTCCCTCCCTCTCTCTCCCTCTCCCTCCGTCTGTCTCTCGCCCTCTGTCTCCCTCCCTCTCTCTCCCTCTCTCTCTCTCCCTCTCCCTCCATCTGTCTGTCACCCTCTGTCTCCCTCTGTCGCCCTCTGTCTCCCTCCCTCTCTCACCCTCCGTCTGTCTGTCTCCCTCTGTCGCCCTCTGTCTCCCTCCCTCTCTCTCCCTCTCCCTCCGTCTGTCTGTCTCCCTCTGTCGCCCTCTGTCTCCCTCCCTCTCTCACCCTTCGTCTGTCTGTCACCCTCTGTCTCCCTCTGTCGCCCTCTGTCTCCCTCCCTCTCTCTCCCTCTCCCTCCGTCTGTCTGTCACCCTCTGTCGCCCTCCCTCTCTCTCCCTCTCCCTCCGTCTGTCTGTCACCCTCTGTCGCCCTCTGTCTCCCTCCTTCTCCCTCTCCCTCCGTCTGTCTGTCACCCTCTGTCGCCCTCTGTCTCCCTCCCTCTCTCTCCCTCTCCCTCCGTCTGTCTGTCACCCTCTGTCTCCCTTCCTCTCTCTCCCTCTCCTTCCGTCTGTCTGTCGCCCTCTGTCTCCCTCCCTCCCTCTCTCTCCCTCTCCCTCCGTCTGTCTCCCTCCCTCTCTCTCCCTCTCCCTCCGTCTGTCTGTCTCCCTCTGTCGCCCTCTGTCTCTCTCTCTCCCTCCCTCTCTCT
Source organism: Triturus cristatus (assembly GCF_964204655.1). Classification (NCBI taxonomy): domain Eukaryota; kingdom Metazoa; phylum Chordata; class Amphibia; order Caudata; family Salamandridae; genus Triturus; species Triturus cristatus. Next base: position 428,320,758 of record NC_140579.1, on the reverse strand, counting down.
CCCTCTCTCCTTCTCCCTCCGTCTGTCTGTCGCCCTCTGTCTCCCTCCCTCTCTCTCCCTCTCCCTCCATCTGTCTCCCTCCCTCTCTCTCCCTCTCCCTCCCTCTGTCTGTCTCCCTATGTCGCCCTCTGTCTCCCTCCCTCTCTCTCCCTCTCCCTCCATCTGTCTGTCTCCCTCTCTCGCCCTCTGTATCCCTCCCTCTCTCTCCCTCTCCCTCCGTCTGTCTGTCACCCTCTGTCGCCCTCTGTCGCCCTCCCTCTCTCTCCCTCTCCCTCCATCTGTCTGTCACCCTCTTTCGCCCTCTGTCGCCCTCTGTCTCCCTCCCTCCCTCTCTCTCCCTCTCTCTCCCTCTGTCTGTCTCCCTCTGTCACCCTCTGTCTCCCTCCCTCTCTCTCCCTCTCCCTCCGTCTGTCTGTCACCCTCTGTCGCCCTCCCTCTCTCTCCCTCTCCCTCCGTCTGTCTGTCACCCTCTGTCGCCCTCTGTCTCCCTCCCTCTCTCTCCCTCTCTCTCCCTCTGTCTGTCTCCCTCTGTCACCCTCTGTCTCCCTCCCTCTCTCTCCCTCTCCCTCCGTCTGTCTGTCACCCTCTGTCGCCCTCCCTCTCTCTCCCTCTCCCTCCGTCTGTCTGTCACCCTCTGTCGCCCTCTCTCTCCCTCTCTCCTTCTCCCTCCGTCTGTCTGTCACCCTCTGTCTCCCTTCTTCTCTCTCCCTCTCCCTCCGTCTGTCTGTCGCCCTCTGTCTCCCTCCCTCTCTCTCCCTCTCCCTCCATCTGTCTCCCTCCCTCTCTCTCCCTCTCCCTCCCTCTGTCTGTCTCCCTCGGTCGCCCTCTGTCTCCCTCCCTCTCTCTCTCTCTCCCTCCGTCTGTCTGTCGCCCTCTGTCTCCCTCCCTCTCTCTCCCTCTCCCTCCCTCTCTCTCCCTCTCCCTCCCTCTGTCTGTCGCCCTCTGTCGCCCTCTGTCTCCCTCCCTCTCTCTCCCTCTCCCTCCGTCTGTCTGTCTCCCTCTGTCACCTCAGCCCAGCTTCCTGGGCACACACACTTTGCAGGTATTTCAAAGGCCATTGGCTTGTTCATGTGGCTTTGTTTAGAATCTCCCGGACCCCATTGGGCAGAGTGTCTCTGAGTCTGCGCTGCAGCGGCGGTGTGTGCTGACACTCTTTCACAGTGTTGCCTCTTCATTAGCTGCTGTTATGTGCGAATTGGGCCTTCATACCCATGTCATCCTGCGACGCAGCCGCCATTTGCAGGGACTGTTGGAAGGCGTTCCCCGGGGAGGCTGTGGAATACGTTCCTGACCACCCGGAGGCCCACCTTTCCCAGAGTTAGGCCGAGCAAGAGCGGGGAGGCCCTTCCTGGAAGGGTCTCGTACCTAGGATCGCACACGCTGCGCGTACTCTCTTCGGATAGAGGGACACCACACAGTAATTCTTTGCAAGACAATAGACTTTATCGTTAATTGTCAGGGATCTTTATGATCCGGAAGGCGGGTGCAGAATTAGTGCCACAAGCGGCAGCGATCTCGGGATGAGGGGTAAGGGGTAGCGGGACAGTCTTTGAATCAGTGTCTCTGCGGAGGATCCGGTTCCCAGCTCTCAATCCTCGAGCTGAGGGGATGTTGCTTCTCTCGGCAATCTCTGCCGATTCTCTGGGAGGAGCGGGCCGCGAGTCACTCAGCAGGCACCGGAGGTTCGTAGTTCGGGGAGCCGCGACGGCGTCAGCAGGGCTCAGATGGTTCAGAGTTCGGGGAGCTGCGACGCCGTCAGCAGTGTGGAAATATGGATTTTTATGATCAGTTATGTCCCCTATCTTGGACCCCAACGGTTTCATGTATAAATCACAAGTACATGTATGTTCCCTCCAGTTCCAGTTATGAAGACGCAAATACATGTGCGTCCACCGTTAACATGTCCTCTTTCAGATCCGCCATGAATGGGCCGGAAATTCCATTCCTAAGTACGAAAGGCCACCGGCTTTATATGGTTCACTTATGCTATTTTTCAGTCCAGGCGAGTAGGCCCTGATTCTGCCATCAAGCTTTTCATGCCTCAGAACGCTCTGAAAGCTACAGCTACGTATCCTTGGCCTTGCACACTTGGGCCTCAGCCAAAGGGGCCCTGTCACAAGGTACTGAGACAGTATTGAGCACGGTTATCTGCTTACTCTTACTGAAACCACATTCTTGCCTGGTGAAGGAGGAATGAACGCGCCCATCTGCAAGGAGGGAGCCCAGCCCTACTGTCTCTCTTTGTGAGATTGCAAAGCTCACGTCAGTAAAAAGCCCATAGCCCCCATGTAAGGCTTCTGCAGTAAATGAAGTAAATGAAGAAATAGATGCCACATCGGCTCTTGGTGATGAGCAACCTATGTCACAAATCAGTCCCTGCTCCAGACATCGGATATCAGATAATACAAGATGTGCTGGTCGTCTTGACACTGAAGGCCTCACTAACTGAAGGCCTCACTTCCAGACTTGTTCGGTTGCATAGCAACCCTCCCCACGTCAGTTACACGTCATGCTCGAGTTGAGCACAAGTAAGGCAAAGTTCCAGTACAATTCCAGCAGATCACGCAACCCCCTCTAGGTATCCACCCACACATGACAAATTACCCATTATCATCAAGTGGACGCCCACATGGACGCCCACCTTCACGCCTACTTACACGCCCACATGCTCTTATCTCATTCTCTCTTGCTCTTTTGCTTACGTACAATTGAGAAATGTATATATACTGTACTCTGTGAATAATGTTTTGAGAATATATTGAGAATACTTTTGAGCCCCTTTCCAGATCCAATTTTGGTGATGGAAATATTCTCCCTTTGACTCGAGTTATTGGAATAAATCCCTTTATGAACCTGATACCACAGACTCAGCCTCTTGCTTTATGCATGATCTTATTTATATTTTAAAAGTCTGAGAGCGTAATATTTTATTTACCACATAATGGCGCCCGAACAGTTTAATCTCTTTCCCCACACGCCGGAGATGAAGGTCCAGTTTTGCCCCCTTCCACAGCCGTGATGGACTTCAAGCGCGCACATCGCGGGTCTTCCCGCCAACTCCCTCAGGCCAACGAAGGGGACAGACTGCGACCAGGCATCCATACGAGGCGGTGAGGAACGCAGATTGTCCTACCCAGAGCCCACCTGCGAGAGAGCTGTGTCCGAGGTATACAGAGGCCCACCAGATTCCGAAGTTCCGAAGTATCCAAGTCACGAGTCGAGTCCAGTCCAGTCCAGTTTGGTCTAGTCCAGTTCAGTTCCGAGGCCTTCCGTTCCGAGCTACCCGGTGAGTACCATTGCCGGGGAGGCGTTCTGACGTGCACATAGGTTGTGCCGGTCAAGACGGGTTTGGGTACACAAATCCGGTCTGCACTGTTTCAGCAGTGTATCTGTACTGTTTAGCAGTATATCTAGTATGTCTAGTATATAATTCAGAATCATCTAGTTAGTGTCGAGTATTATGCTAAGTGATTAGTTACCTAATGATCATTGTTGTTCGTTAAATGTTAAATGTTAAATGTTTTCAATACGTTCTACATATTGTGGTGTGAATGACTGTTCATTATTGTGTTTATTGTATTAAGTGTGTTCAAGTAATAAGGTCTAAAAATGCCGCTATTTTCAAAATTAAGACAGATCAAAACTAGAAAAGGGGTACTCGAAGAAGCTGTTCCCATTCCACCTAGGGACACTCCAGGGTACTTTATGTATCATAAGCATGGCCTAGATGCCGTATTATTTCTTGATTTATGGGTGGACTGCACCAGGGATTTACCAGAAAGTCAGAGGTGGCCCGCAGTTGGGACATGGGATGCAGATTGCATCATGAGAGTGGAAGAAGAATTATGGAAAAAGATAGCCAGACAGTAACAGACAGATGCCATTGAATTATGGCGTAAAAGCCCGAGAAAACGTGTTAGTTGAGGAAGGTATACGAGTAAAAGCAGAACAAGTAGATGGACAACGAAACACTCTTATGAAAGAGAAAATGTAGACCAGCTTAGAAGGATGCCATTGAGTTTTGGCGCAAGGAGTCACATAGTAGGTCAGAGTAAGTGTTTCACGAAGCAGAGAGGAGTAGACTGGAGTCTGGAAAAGCCAAGGAACAGATGTTACAGGAGTAATTGCAGTAGGTAAAATGAGCGCAGGCTGACAGAGAAAGAAATACTGACGTTGCTGGTATTTATCCCGTCCTTTCAGAGGACCTAGCAAGAGTGGCCCCAGTAGAAAGACCAGTTAGAGTGCCACCGCAAGTACCACGATACATATAATAATGATATAGTAGCCCAAAGGTTCTTGAGCCACCCACCAAATGAACAGCGCATAGCTGGTGTTTACATGGTCCAACATTTGACTACGTTGTCAATAGGAAATTGAGAGGGGTGTAGCTAGAGAAGGGGCAACACCTGTGATTTGATCACACCCCTAATGTACAAAGTGTTAATGAAAAATAATTAGTGAAAAGTTTAGCTTGAGAAAAATTGTGGGTATTTCGAATTTACAAAATTGTTCCAGAATCCAGGTTTGTGTTCTTGGTGGTCCAGTGAGCCAATGTGCTGGGTCAAGTCGGTAAGATTATGACCCCCTGAGTGCAAATTGTATGTAAAAATAATTTTTCAATTGAGCGAATTATTGCAGTTTTTATGGAATTGAGTAGTCTTTTTGTCTTTGACAGCTTCAGAGTGAGGAGAAGGTGGGGGCTGTGTAGAGCAGTATGTGATACAGAAATCGGAGACAGATTCTGACCTTGTAGCCAGTGTAGGTGGGGGCCGGTGAGAGGAGCAGAACAGAGGCACTGCTTAGAAAGCTTCTCTGACATCGCATCTGTGTAATGCCTGCAGCCGGAACAACGAAAAAAGTTGGCTGGCAGCCCAGGCTCAGGCCGCGCTGAGGGGCTATTTTTAACTTCTCTGATAAGACAGGGCAGCTGAGAAATGTAAGTCGAGAAAGATTCCCTTGTTCTATTCTGTGCAAAACGAGTGCCCCGAGGAAATGTCTATGGAGAAGATTTGTTTTATTTTTTAGCAAATGTTATATTGCATCTGGCCAGAAAGTAAAATGTTGCTCTTGCTTGGAATTTTAAGGGCTATGTGCCTATATAAAAACGATTTTCAAATTCAGACATTTTTGAATTGTGGCCACAAGCTGCCACCAGTTGCATTGGATAAATGATCCAGTGGTTAAAAGTCTGTGAGGAGAGATGAGAGGTGCGTCTTCGTCTGGGACATTAGGGTACATTGTGTTGACGAAGATGCATAGCTCATTTTTATAAAAGAAAACAAACAGGTTTGTGTGTTCTTCGTTTTTGATTATTATTGCTGATTCTGTTTTTATAAAAGAAAACAAACAGGTTCGTGTGTTCTTCGTTTTTGATTATTATTGCTGATTCTGTGTGTCAGACTTGACACGGTGATTTCAGATGGGGGTGTATAGGGCAGGTAAATGAATTATTGATTATAAGCCTGACAAATTAAGCAGGCCAGAATGTTCGCCTCTGAGCTGTAGGTACTGTAATTGCGCATCGCTGCTCATTTATATATGTTAGTGCAATTGTCTATGCTTTCTGTGCTTGGTATACTGATGGCTTGGCATATGTATTTTATATATGTTTTGTTTTTTTGTTGTATTGACCAGTCTGTTTAGCGTTTATACCAAGTTCTCCTGTGCAAGTACAGAGATAGTCGTGACGACGGCGATCTTTGCACAGCGCTTGGCTGGAACTTGTTCACAATTACTAAATTTCACAGACGTGATATTACCTTTATCATGCTGTCAAAATAGCAGACAACACGTTATCAGTGTATGTCTAATTGGTGTTGGAGATGAATGAAATAAAAGGAAAAATTATGCAAGACTAAAATATTTTTCACATGACTGCCTTTCTCTTATAGACAGGCAGCCTCGGTCATATGTTTCCAGATTGGACATTAAGGAACAATTATGATCTGTGCACTCGCATCTTAACTCTTGAAAGGCCTGTTTTAAATAAGGACTGCCACCACAGAGTGACAAATGAGGCTCGGTATTTAGGGTAATGAGAAAATATCTGACAGGATTTCCTTTTTAAAGTTTGCTTTAGTAAGCTCATTCTTGTAAGTGGTGGCCCCATAAGTTGACTTGTTTTTAAATTAGGCTGTTTATTGTATAGGTGGAAATTATTGCAGAATTACTGATTTTTTTTTAGCAGATGAATTATTAATTATCAACATTAACAACTGTTCTTAAACTTGGTTTTCCGAATATTTAGGTAATTTAGCATTCCTATTAGGGCCTACTAGCATTAATATTGACTTCAGGTTGGTGTGGGTTCATGTAATAGGGACATTTGCATATGAGATGTCATTTGGCCAGCTTATGAGCTAACACAATGAGGTTTGTACATTAATTTGAAGGATTTCTCGCCGTTTCAAATACGCTGTGTATCTCCTATAATTTTGCTTACGCCCAGTAGCTACACACAGGGATTAATAGTGTTGACAAGACACAGGGTTTGATAGTGTTTGACAGCAGTGAAATCTGTTTCAGATTTCCTCCTGTCAAAAAGGGGGGGAAGGAGGAGAATATTGGCTTTCTGCTGGCCCCTGAGGAGGTTCGCTTCCCGCTAGCCCCTTAAGAAATTAAGCCCCTTAGAAATAAGCCCCCTTTGAAATTAAGTCGAGGAAATAGGTATGGTGCTTTCCCCTTTTTCTCATGTTTTATTGTGATCTTTCAGGGGAATTAGTCCAAGCCCCTAATACAGCTTCTACTAAAGTCCTCCCTTGGACACAAGAACACACTGTGGCATTTGAAGAATTAAAGAGAGCTTTATGTCAAGCACCAGTTTTAGCAAACCCTGATTACAACAAATCGTTTATGTTTTTTGTGACAGAGCGGGATGGAACAGCACTATCTGTCCTAACACAAGATCATGCAGGAAAACACGAGCCCTGTGCTTATTTTTCTAGTACATTAGACCCAGTAGCACAGGCTTTGCCTGCGTGTCTAAAATCAGTTGCAGCAACGGCCTTAGCCATAAGACAAAGTGACTTGATAGTGCTGGGCCACCCTCTGACAGTACAAGTACCACGCGCAGTAGAGGTTCTCTTGAACCGGACACAAACACAACACCTGACTGTAGCTAGACTGACAGGCTATGAGCCAACGTTATTTCAACCACACATAGAGATCAGACGATGCAACATACTGAATCCTGCTACCCTTTTGCCCTCCAGTACAGAAAGCGTTTCACCACACGACTGTGTTGAAGTAATACATACCGTGACTAAACCAAGACAAGACTTGACAGACGTTGCACTCCCAGACCCCGACCTAACACTATAAGTTGACGGCTCATGCATGAGGACAGGGGCGGGAGAATTAGTGGCAGCATATGCAGTGACTACTGATACTGTAATAATAGAGACTAAAAGAATAGACATATTGTCAACACAAGCAGCAGAGCTCATCGCCCTGACACAAGCGTGCATAAGAGCTAAGAGAGCTGAGAGTAAACATTTACACCGATTCTCTGGCGAGAAAGAGGTTGCTTGACCTCTCATGGGGCCAAGATACAGCATGGCCCCCATATTCAAGCCCTACTGGAAGCAATACATTTACCAACAGCCATAGCTATCCTAAAATGTAAAGCACATACTAGAGCCACAGATACCATTTCCCAAGGCAATGATCTGGCAGACCGAACTGCTAAACAGACAGCTCAGACCCCACTAGACATGACAAAGTTACAGGTTCAATAAGTGTCCAAAGCCATGACAGTTAGGGATCCTTCCAAGGATGTACAAGACATACAGACACATGCTACTATGGACGAATTAAAGAAATGGTCGGAACAAGGAGGGGTACTGACTGATCAGGGTTGGATGAATAAGGGCAAATCCATATGGTTTCTTCCTGATTCTATGGTACAAGTGATTATAAATACCGCACATAGTCCTGCACACTTAGGAGAGAAAGCAATGATAGATAGCTTACAGAATATATGGTTCAACAAGCACCTGCGTGCAGCAGCGAAACAAAAGGTCAGAACATGTATGATCTGTTGCCAATTCAATCCAGGTAAAGGCATTCCGATGGAACAAGGTGGATTCCATCCACCTGACCACCCTTTTGAAGTGCTCCAAATGGATTATATCCAAATAAACAGATGTAGAGGTTACAAATATGTCCTGGTACTAATGAAGCAGGTGTCCCTTCTGTTAGGGTATACCTGGAAATTCCATTGTGTGCGACATCCTGAAGCAGCAGGCCTTGTAGAAAGACATAAACAGACATTAAAAATTTGCGCAGACAAAGGTGTAGATTGGACGGTAGCCCTGCCGGTTGCCCTCTTTTACATGCGAATGGTAGCTCATTCTAGAACAGGCTTATCTCCCTATGAAGTGGTCTTTGGTAGACCACCAAATATGTGGGGCACTCCAATGCCTAAAAGATTACTGATGCTGACAGATTACCTGGCTTCCATGATGTCTGCACTACTCTCTTGTTGTTCGCAGGTTGCTGCCGCCTTCCCTGACAACACCCAGGTCAAAGAATACTCCATCGCTCCTGGATGGAAGGCGCCAAAGTCAGTGCTCTGGACCACGGGGACGGCCGTTAAAGTCAAAGTGCACCTTCACCACTCTTTTACAAAGGAAAAAGACTTTGAACTTGGATTTTGGATTTTGAACACCATTTTCTAGAGGAGACTCCCCAGAAGTTTCCACAAAGCTAAACTTTGATCTAAGAAGTCAGAACCCGTTTGATCAATTAAGTCCACTAGGTGGTTAAGCGGTTGAACATGTATTCTGGCTTGCATAAGATCTTGGACAATAATATTGATAAGAAAAAGCAAGATGTGCATCACGATAATATGTATCAGCTTAATACTACATGCTATTTTTCCTCCTATTGCCTCACTCTTATACTCCTCCACTAATGATACCATAAAGCACACATTTAGTGATCTGCCATCCTATGAGCTATCATATCGACTTGCCTTACGCAACAATACCTTTATTCAGATGCTGCACCATTCACATCAGACTAGCAATGCTACAGACTGCTGGGTCTGTGGCCGACTCCCCCCCTATCAGAACTATAAGGGAGTTTTGCCCCTCTTTCTCTATCCGTTCACACACAATGGCTCCTGTGGAGCATGGTTTAGTTTGATTAATTCCCTAGATTCGAATTCCGCAGTTTATCAAGACAACTGGGTATGGGGAAACCTGAACTTAGTTTTGCTTAAAGTCTGCTACCCTAACAAGGAGGGACTTCCCAAAAGAACAGGAACTGATCTAAGAAATGAAGTATATGGATTAGGTAATTTTACACTTAACCTCATGATCCTGAACGTTGAATCTGAAGCTACACCAATCTTGCCCGCCATGTCCGTATTCCCAGTAAAAGGGGAATTATGTATAAGAAAGAATGGCTCCATACACATGGGCTATAGTAAATGCACCACTGTAATAAAATTCAGTGATCAAGGCAAGTCTACATTTAGAGCTTCTCGTCATTCCTACTTTATATGTGGCCAGACCGCATATGTACGCCTACCTCTAGATTGGGATGGTACCTGCTACATCGGATTCCTTTTGCCACCTGTTTTCCTAGCTCCTCCTGATTATCATAGAAATACTCATTTAGTACACAATAGACAGCAGAGAGATCTCCCAATTGTCGATTACACTGAAACAGCATGGGAAAAATACACAGATTTCAATAAAGGTTTCTTTCCCTATATAGGTACAGTTACCAATAGTAAGCTGATACGTAGATTAACCAGAACCCTTGAAGCAGTAGTGAACGAAACTATTTCCGCCTTAGGCAATTTAACAGAAGAGCAGTCTGCTATGCGGATTGTTGTGCTTCAAAATAGTCTTGTCCTTGACGTTATCCTGGCCGATAGGGGCGGAGCTTGTAGGGTCATCAAATCAAGCTGTTGCATTTTTCATACCAGAAAATTCGCCATCTGTATATAAAGCCATAACTCGCCTTCATAAGATTGTAAGCCAGATACACCAGAATCCAGGCACCTGGACTTGGTCCGGTTGGTTTTGGAGTGTATTATCTACCTTTGGATGGAGGGTCCTATCCTTCCTAGGTATTGGCTTTCTCATACTATTCAGTTGCTGCTTATGCCTACAATGTGGACCAGCGATTTGTGGTCTGTGTGCCACATCGTGTATTCCACCACCAAGATTTCATTCATCCCGGAAGAAAAAAGAAGAACAAATGATGTTATATGAACAGATCAATGGATTGATGAAGATTGATATCTCTTGACGGGCAAGTAGGGGACAAGGAGGGAATGTGGAAATATGGATTTTTATGATCAGTTATGTCCCCTATCTTGGACCCCAACGGTTTCATGTATAAATCACAAGTACATGTATGTTCCCTCCAGTTCCAGTTATGAAGACGCAAATACATGTACGTCCACCGTTAACATGTCCTCTTTCAGATCCGCCATGAATGGGCCGGATATTCCATTCCTAAGTACGAAAGGCCACCGGCTTTATATGGTTCACTTATGCTATTTTTCAGTCCAGGCGAGTAGGCCCTGATTCTGCCATCAAGCTTTTCATGCCTCAGAACGCTCTGAAAGCTACAGCTACGTATCCTTGGCCTTGCACACTTGGGCCTCAGCCAAAGGGGCCCTGTCACAAGGTACTGAGACAGTATTGAGCACGGTTATCTGCTTACTCTTACTGAAACCACATTCTTGCCTGGTGAAGGAGGAATGAACGCGCCCATCTGCAAGGAGGGAGCCCAGCCCTACTGTCTCTGTTTGTGAGATTGCAAAGCTCACGTCAGTAAAAAGCCCATAGCCCCCATGTAAGGCTTCTGCAGTAAATGAAGTAAATGAAGAAATAGATGCCACATCGGCTCTTGGTGATGAGCAACCTATGTCACAAATCAGTCCCTGCTCCAGACATCGGATATCAGATAATACAAGATGTGCTGGTCGTCTTGACACTGAAGGCCTCACTAACTGAAGGCCTCACTTCCAGACTTGTTCGGTTGCATAGCAACCCTCCCCACGTCAGTTACACGTCATGCTCGAGTTGAGCACAAGTAAGGCAAAGTTCCAGTACAATTCCAGCAGATCACGCAACCCCCTCTAGGTATCCACCCACACATGACAAATTACCCATTATCATCAAGTGGACGCCCACATGGACGCCCACCTTCACGCCTACTTACACGCCCACATGCTCTTATCTCATTCTCTCTTGCTCTTTTGCTTACGTACAATTGAGAAATGTATATATACTGTACTCTGTGAATAATGTTTTGAGAATATATTGAGAATACTTTTGAGCCCCTTTCCAGATCCAATTTTGGTGATGGAAATATTCTCCCTTTGACTCGAGTTATTGGAATAAATCCCTTTATGAACCTGATACCACAGACTCAGCCTCTTGCTTTATGCATGATCTTATTTATATTTTAAAAGTCTGAGAGCGTAATATTTTATTTACCACAGCAGGGCTCAGATGGTTCAGAGTTCGGGGAGCCGCGACAGCGTCAGCGTCAGCAGGGCTCAGATGGTTCAGAGTTCGGGGAGCCGCGACAGCGTCAGCAGGGCTCAGATGGTTCAGAGTTCGGGGAGCCGCGACAGCGTCAGCAGGGCTCAGAGGGTTCAGAGTTCTTCGGTTCGGGGAGCGATCGAGCCGCGACCAGGTCCGCAGGCTCTCGTCAGTCCAGGTCTTCTCTCTCTCCCGTCCCTTCAGCACCCCTTTTTATACTCCCCCTCCTCTTTGAAGTCCGGAGTCCTCGTGGAGAGGGGTCTGGTGCCTGGGGGGCGGTGTGTCGGGATTTCCTGTCGCTCGGCCCTTTGATCTGTTCAGGTGGGTCCGGGAGGGACTCCAGACACCCAGCAGGTGAGGCGCCCGCTCACCGGGGGCCTGGTGGTCGATCGAAACCTCCCTCGGGGAAGAGACCAGAGGTGTGACAGGGTCGGCGCCTCTCGGTCTGGTTTGGGGGGTTTCGCTCTCCCTCGGCCGGGCATGCGTGTTGGGGATCTGGCCGGCCCTCGGGATGTTGGGCCATGGGGGCCGGAAGTCTGTGACATCGAGGATCGGTGCGGTTGCAGGGTAGCTTGCTGGTCGGGAGGGCCCACGCCACGAGGCCGGTCTCACACGTGCCCCCCCAGCTGAAAGGCGGGGAGAACTACCCATCCACTTGGGGGTTCTCCTCACTGAAGCGGAAGAATCGGGACAGGCCGTCCGCGTTGGCGTGGTCCGTCCCGGGGCGATGTTCCACAGTGAAATCCATCCCCTGGAGGGAGATGGACCAGCGTAGCAGCTTGGGGTTTTCCCCTCGCATCTGCATCAACCACCGCAAGGGTCAGTGATCTGTTTGTACTCGGAAGTGTGTTCCGAACAGGTAGGGCCGTAGCTTTTTGAGGGCCCAGACTACTGCGAAGGTCTCTCTTTCAATTGTGCTCCACCGCTGTTCTCGGGGCAGCAACCTTCGGCTGATGAAGGCTATGGGCTGATCTATGCCTTTGTCGTCGAACTGTGAGAGGACTGCCCCGATGCCGTGTTCCGAGGCGTCCGTCTGGACCACAAACTCCTGGGCGTAGTCGGGGGCCTTAAGCATCGGAGCCGTACACATAGCGGCTTTTAGGGCGTCGAACGCTTTCTGGCAGGGGGGAGTCCATTGTACTTTCTTGGGGTGTCTTTTGGAGGTTAGCTCTGTGAGGGGGCCTGCGATGCTGCCATAGTTCTTAATAAACCTCCGGTAGTAACCGGTGAGGCCCAGGAAGGCCCGGACTTCCGTTTGGGTCGGTGGGGGTTCCCAGGACAAGATGGCGTCGATCTTTGGCTGGAGGGGGGCGACCTGTCTGCTTCCCACCTGGTGCCCCAGATAGGTTACGGAGCCGTGCCCAATTTGATATTTGCTGGCCTTGATGGTGAGGCCGGCCCGGCGCAGAGCCAGCAGGACTTGTCGGAGGTGCTGGAGGTGCTCGGTCCATTGGGAGCTGAATACCGCTATATCGTCGAGGTATGCTGCGCTGAACCCCTCTAGTCCAGACAGGACCCTGTTCACCAGACGCTGGAAGGTGGCCGGGGCATTCTTCATTCCAAACGGCATAACCCTAAAGCGGTAGTGCCCATCCGGGGTGGAGAAGGCGGACCGCTCCTTGGCTCCTTCGGTGAGGGCAATCTGCCAGTATCCACAGGTTAGGTCGAAGGTGCTGAGGTAGCGAGCGGCCCCGAGCAGCTCGTCTGCACGGGGGATAGGGTGAGCGTCCGCTCGGGTGACCGCATTGAGTCCTCGGTAGTCCACGCAAAACCTCAGCTCGGGGGCGATACCCGGGGTAGCCGCTTTCGGAACTAGGACTACCGGGCTGGCCCAGGGGCTGTCGGAGGGTTCAATCACCCCGAGGGCCAGCATCTTCGCTTACTCGGTCTGGATGCAGGTTCGGACCCGATCAGGGTCCCGGTAGGCCCGGTGTCTCACTGGCTGGCTGTCGCCGGTGTTCACGTCGTGGACACACCAGTCGGTGACCCCAGGGGTTAGGGAGAAGAGGTCCGCAAACTGCCTTAGGAGCTGGCGGCAGTCGTCGGACTGTTGGGCTGTGAGGGCGGTTGATAGTCTCATCCCCTCCACGGAACCATTGGTCTCTTTCGACCCCAGGGGGTCTGGTAGGGGCTCGGTGTCTTCTTCGGCCCCATCGTCGGTGGCCAGGAGTAAACTCAACTCCGTCCTTACAAAGTGGGGTTTGAGGCGGTTCACGTGGAGAACCCGGAGGGGGTTCCGCGGGGACTGCACATCGACGAGATAGGTGACTTGGCTCTTCCGCTCGACCACCTTGAAGGGTCCAGTCCATTTATCTTGGAGGGCGCAGGGTTTCACCGGGGCCATGACTCAGACTTGTTGGCCCGGCTGAAACTCGACCAGCGTAGCATTCTGGTCATACCAGCGCTTCATCTCTTCCTGGCTAGCCTCGAGGTTCGCCTCTGCGAGTTCTCGGAATTTCCGGGTCTGGTTGCGGTGCGCCAAGATGTATCGGAACACATCCGGAGGGGTCCCCCGGAGAGTCGTTTCCCAACCCTCCTTGACCAGGCTCAGGGGTCCCCGGACGGGGTGTCCATATAGCAGTTCGAATGGGCTGAACCCCAGGGATTTTTGTGGAACCTCCCGGTAGGCGAACAGGAGGCATGGGAGGAGGACGTCCCATCTCCGGCGTAGAGGTTCTTCGAGGCCCATGATCATTCCTTTCAGTGTCCTGTTAAAGCGCTCGACTAGGCCATTCCCTTGGGGGTGGTACGGGGTGGTGAACTTGTACGATACTCCGCACTGCTGCCAGAGGGACCTCATGTATCTGGAGATAAAGTTCGTACCCCGATCACTCACGACTTTGCGGGGGAACACCACGCGGGAGAAGATCCCCATCAAGGCCCGGCCTACCACGGGGCTGTCACGGTGCGGAGGGGGATGGCTTCGGGGTAGCGGGTGGCATGGTCCACCAGGACGAGGATGAACCGGTGGCCCTGGGCGGTCTTGGGGTCCAGCGGTCCCACGATGTCGATTCCTACCCGCTCAAAAGGGGTACTGACGACGGGGAAGGGTTGTAGCGGAGCCTTGCGCTTCCCCCCACTCTTTCTGCTGGCCTGGCACGTGAGGCAGGCCTTGCAGTGGGCCTCCACATTCGCCCGCATCTTGGGCCAATAGAAGTGGGTGACGAGTCGCTGGTAGGTCTTATCTTGGCCTAAGTGTCCGGCCAGGGGTACATCATGGGCCAGGCCCAGGAGGAGACTTCGGAAGAGCCGGGGTACCACCAGTACTCGGGCCGATCCCAACTCGGCCGACTTCTGTTCGCTGTACGGGAGGCCGTTTTCCCAGTATACCCAGTGGGTGCCGGTCCGGTCGCCTGCTGCTTGGGCCTCGGCCTGTTGTCGGGGTCCAATGAGGGAAGGGCAGGTGGATTTTTCTTGGCAGAATTCTTCTCGGGAGGGGCCTCCTTCGCAGTGCCACTGGGCCATTTCCGGCAGGTCCCCGAGCTCGGTCAGGGGTTCGGGGTCGGAAGGCACGGACCCCTCGTCGGGACCGGTCGCTTCATCCGGAAGGGGGTCGTTGGACTCGGGTGGCGCATCCTGGACCTCGGGGATGGTGGCGGTGCTCCGCGGCATGGCCTCCCCCCCCTCGGAGGAAGGCACTCTGAGAGTCATCGAGCGCGTGGTGGCGCATACCCATTCGGGTAGGCCCATCATCTCGAGATGGGCTCTTCGTTCCACTTGTCCCCACGGGGAATTCTCAAGGTCGTTGCCCAGGAGGCAGTCCACGGGCTGGGAGGTTCGGACCGCCACTTTTAACTTGCCAGTGACTCCCCCCCATTCGAAGGGAACTAGGGCCATCCGGCAGAGGCTCTCGGAATTGTCTGATGATATGACGAGACAAAAGGCGCCGGGCAGGATCTGATCTTCGGAGACCAGGTGACAATGAACCGCCGTGACACTCGCCCCCGTGTCCCGGAGGCCCTCGACGCGGTGACCGTTGACCGTCACCTGCTGTCGGTACTTCTTCGTGTTGGCGGGTAGGGACGTTCCGGGGACCATCTCCCGGTCCCCTAGGGAGACCAAGGCCATGGCGGCTGGTTCCCACTCTTCGGAGTCTTCCATCTCTTCCCCCAGGGCTACGGAGGCCATTTGTCGAGCCGGCGGGGTGGTTGTGGCGGTTTGCTGGTACATGGGACATTGAGGGTCGCTGGCGTAGTG
Organism: Triturus cristatus; assembly: GCF_964204655.1. Lineage (NCBI taxonomy): Eukaryota > Metazoa > Chordata > Amphibia > Caudata > Salamandridae > Triturus > Triturus cristatus. Next base: position 428,305,051 of record NC_140579.1, on the reverse strand, counting down.
TCCGGTCTGTTGGCAGCGGAAGCAGGTGATCCTCACTCGGGGCCCTGGCCTCCCCGGTGGCCCGGTGCTGGCTGGAGGTGGAGCTGAAAAGGGCGGAGGTTGTCCTCTGGGTGGGCTGAGCGGGGATCCCCCCGGGAGTTCTCTTGGCCGGCCTTGATTCCCTCCGCCCCTCTGGCGGGGGGGTCCCTGACTGTGGCGACCGTAGTCTCCCACGGGACCCCGGGAGGCCCGGGTGTTTACCCACCGGTCAGCCTCGGCAGCCAGTTTTCGAGGGTCTGTGAGTTTGCTGTCCAGGAGGTGCTGGCGCAGCTCTACAAAGCAATTAGCGGACAAGTGTTCCCATGCGATTAGGTCGAACAGCTCCTCAAAGGTGGAGACCTTGCTGCCCTTGATCCACCCGTCCAAGGCCCGGCTGTAAAAGTTCACGCACTCCACCCAGGTGGTACCGGGTATCTTCTTGCAGTCCCTAAACCGTTGCCGGTACATTTCAGGGGTGAGCCCATATCTGGCTACTAGGGCCTCTTTCATGTGACTGTAGGAGCTCATCACCGTGGAGGGCAGGTCCAGCAGGGTATCTCTCCCCTCGCTCAGGAACCGGCCCCACAGCCCAGCCCCCCAGTCTTTCTGCGGGACTCGGTGGGAGGTCATGGCGACTTCGTAGGCTTTGAACCATTGCTGGATGTCGTCGTTCTTATAGTATTCCTTCACCACATCTTTGGGGATGTGGACCTTTGGTTCCACGGTGGAGGAGAGGGGTTGGGTTTCCGAGGGTCTGGCCTCCGCATTCTTAGCCTTGAGCTCGATCTCTTTCAGGCCACGTTCGTGCTCCAGTTGGAGTTTTCTTTCTTCGTGCTCTCTTTGTCATTTCTTTTCCTCGAGTTCTCCTTGTAGGCGTAACTGTTCTACCGCCAGCTTCTTTTCGGCCAGTTTTAGCTCTCCTTCGATTTTTAAATTTGCTAGCTCTAGTTCGTGGTTGCGACCTCTTTCTCAGTCCGCTAGCTCCTCTGGGGATAGGCCCCCCTCGGGGGCGCCGTTCCTCCCCGGGGTGCTTCGTGGTTCGTTTGTGTCCGGGGAGTTCCCGCCTCGACCCAGGTTTTTAATGCTCCCTGGAAGTCCTCTTTCGTGCTTAGTCCGGTGGTAGCGATTCCAAGGTCTTTGCAAAACTGTTTCAGTTCTCGGTGCGTATAAGATTCCAACTGTTCCTCTTGGAATGTCGTGCTCGGGTTGGTGCCTGCAGCACTTAGGGAGGTTTCTCCTTCCATTTCTTCTTGGTGGTGCGTTAGCCGTCTACTGCACGATCTCTAGGTGTTGGCTCGGATCCCGTCGCCTGCCACCAAATGTTGGAAGGCGTTCCCCGGGGAGGCTGTGGAATACGTTCCTGACCACCCGGAGGCCCACCTTTCCCAGAGTTAGGCCGAGCAAGAGCGGGGAGGCCCTTCCTGGAAGGGTCTCGTACCTAGGATCGCACACGCTGCGCGTACTCTCTTCGGATAGAGGGACACCACACAGTAATTCTTTGCAAGACAATAGACTTTATCGTTAGTTGTCAGGGATCTTTATGATCCGGAAGGCGGGTGCAGAATTAGTGCCACAAGCGGCAGCGATCTCGGGATGAGGGGTAAGGGGTAGCGGGACAGTCTTTGAAGCAGTGTCTCTGCGGAGGATCCGGCGCCCTCGAGCTGAGGGGATGTTGCTTCTCTCGGCAATCTCTGCCGATTCTCTGGGAGGAGCGGGCCGCGAGTCACTCAGCAGGCACTGGAGGTTCGTAGTTCGGGGAGCCGCGACGGCGTCAGCAGGGCTCAGATGGTTCAGAGTTCGGGGAGCCGCGACAGCGTCAGCAGGGCTCAGATGGTTCAGAGTTCGGGGAGCCGCGACAGCGTCAGCAGGGCTCAGATGGTTCAGAGTTCGGGGAGCCGCGACAGCGTCAGCAGGGCTCAGAGGGTTCAGAGTTCTTCGGTTCGGGGAGCGATCGAGCCGCGACCAGGTCCGCAGGCTCTCGTCAGTCCAGGTCTTCTCTCTCTCCCGTCCCTTCAGCACCCCTTGTTATACTCCCCCTCCTCTTTGAAGTCCGGAGTCCTCGCGGAGAGGGGTCTGGTGCCTGGGGGCGGTGTGTCGGGATTTCCTGTCGCTCGGCCCTTTGATCTGTTCAGGTGGGTCCGGGAGGGACTCCAGACACCCAGCAGGCGAGGCACCCGCTCACCGGGGGCCTGGTGGTCGATCGAAACCTCCCTCGGGGAAGAGACCAGAGGTGTGACAGGGTCGGCGCCTCTCGGTCTGGTTTGGGGGGTTTCGCTCTCCCTCGGCCGGGCATGCGTGTTGGGGATCTGGCCAGCCCTCGGGATGTTGAGCCATGGGGGCCGGAAGTCTGTGACATCGAGGATCGGTGCAGTTGCAGGGTAGCTTGCTGGTCGGGAGGGCCCACGCCACGAGGCCGGTCTCACAGGGACACACTGTATAGCTCTGCCCTAGGCCATATGGGCTGAGGGCATTGGTGTCTGCTTCTGAGTTGCACAATGGGATCTTGGAGGCCCCCCTCCCGGCATCACGGACATCCTGTCTTGTGTCGGTGTTTTGTGTGGCTTGTGACTTGGCATGGCCTTGCTTGGTGCATGGGGCATGGAGCCGATTGTGGCATGTGCGTGTTGTTGGAATGTGGTTGCGTCCGGTGATGGCTTTGGGTTAGTTGCGTGCATTATCGGGAGTTGGGTTGTGGATGCGGTTCCCCCCATGTGGGGTGAGTTGTTTGTGTACTCACCAGGCTCGGCGACTCCTTCTACTCCGTATAGTCCCACCGGCGGCAGCGTGCGCATCACCTTCTCCTCCCAGGGATGGTAGTGTACCGGTCTGCGGGGCGGCCCACCTCCAGTGATGTTCCCCTGGTTGTATTCGTCGGTCATTTTGCGGCGGACCGTCCTCCGCAGATCGTACCACCTGGCTTGGCATTCATGCCTGGTCCTTCTGATGGGCGCAACAGCATTCACCCTCTCGATGATCCTCTGCCACATGGCTGATTTTTCAGCTATGCTGGTCTGTCTGACCAATGTTCCAAAGAGCTGTGGCTCGACTCTGATGATTTCGTCGACAAGGATCTCCAGCTCCGCTGTAGTGAACTTTGGATTCCTGTCTGTGGGCATGGTGTGGGGTGTGGGTGTGGATGGTTGTGGGTGTGTGTGTGTGTGGTTGTGAAGGTGTGTGTGTGAATGTGATGAGGGGGTGTTTGTGAAGGTGGTTGTGTGAAGGTGTGCAAGTGTAAGGTGTACTAAAGGTTCAAGTCTGGTGCTGTGGGTTGTCTGTGGGGTCTGGCAGCAGTGGGTCTGTTGCAAAGGCTCATGGTTTGTGTGTGTGGGCCCTTTTTATTAGTCCATTTATGGGTGTGGCTGTGTTTGAACTTTGGGTGGGTGTGTTATAAGGGGTGGTTGTGTTTTGGGCCTCTGTTTACCTGTTTGGCTGTTGCAGGTCAGTGTATTGGATGTATTTGGGCTTGTTGGACGTGTTTTGTGGTGTTGTGCGATTCAAATTGACTCTCCTTGTGCTGTTTTGCAGTGTCCTGGTTCAGTACGTGTGTTTTTCGCGTCTGTGCGGTGCGTACATCAGCCATGTTGTTGTACAGTGCTCACATTTGTTATGGCTTGGTACGACTCGTACATGCGCATGGCTGGGTGAGGGTGCTGGTGTAGGGGCCTCGGGTAGGGTGCGTACAGGCACGGGCAGGGTGTTGGGGCCTGGGGGTACATGCCGTACATACGTGAACCGAGGGTACGGCGCGTACATGGGGGGGCTGGGGGTACGGCGCGTACATACGGGATACTGGGGGTACGGTGTGTGCCCCCACCCCCGTATGGACAGTGCGTACCCCCACCTCCGTATGGACGGTGCATACCCCCAGCCTCCGTATGTAAGCACCGTCCCCCAGCACATACCCCCACCCCCCGTATGTACGCGCAGTACCCCCAGCCCCCGTATGTACGTGCCATACACCCGCCCCCCCATATGTATGCGCCGTACCCCCAGCCCACCCCTATGGACGGAGCATACCCCCACCCCCCCCTAGGTACGGAGCGTACCACCACCCCCGTAGGTATGCTGTGGACCCCCCAGCGCGTAATGCACCGTACATGGGGGGGTACGCTTCGTACCTACAGGGTGGGGGTACGCTTCGTACCTACGGGGTGGGGTGGGGGTACGGCGCGTACGTGGGGGGGTGTGCTGGGGGGGTGTTCGGCGCATATGCGGGCAACTATTTGGACGTCTCCATAGTTGCTATGGGAGTTCGCACCGTACGGTGTTTTTTCCATACGGTTGTGCATTCGGACGGACGGGACGGATCGTACTTGCGCGCTCGGACTTCAGTTTCCCGATTCGTAGGTAAAACTGTCCGGGGACGTGTCGGACACTTTTTCCGACGCGAGGACGTGTCGGGGAATTTTCCCAATGCGATCCGTATGGAATTTTTCACATACGATTCGTACTTGCCAGTTTGTACGGGACTTGTACGATTCGTACGGTAAAAAAAACGGATACGATTCGTACGGGGGAAATTTTTAACGGATCGGAATCGGCACCAAAGTGTATTTGTGATTCTGGAAAACACACTAAAAGCCATAATCCGTAAACTAGAAAAGCCTACTAAGCCTTATTTCCGACCATTCCTCTACACATTGGTTCATGGGGATACGATCTGGAGGTTTTTGGCTTGGTCTGTCAGGTCCGGTTGCGGGTTGAGGCTGCTGTAGAAGGCAATGATTTTGTTGCTGAAGAACTGAGAGAGATTGTTCCACAGGTCCTGCGAGGGGGCTGTTCGAGTTGGAGGCGGCCGATGGTGAGGTAAAATCTTTCACATTTGCGACGATTTATCTGCCAGAGTGGCACCTTTGGTGCTACAGATCATCTGGTGGTACCGTCTTGTATTTCAATTTAGATACCCTTATATAGGTTTCCCTGAATCATGTCCTTATATAGGCACAATTTGTATTGCCCTTATTTAGGCATAAGAATCCCAGTCCTTATTTAGGCATCAGCCATGCTATCCAAATACAGGCATGGTCATCTACATCCGTCAATCCCACGTCACAACGAGTTCTTAGAAACCAGACCCATAAGTCGACGGGACTTTCCCTAGCTAGGATTATTGATTTCTCCAAGAACTCCTCTATTATGCATGAACTACTATTCCTTAGGGGTTCATCCATGACTTCTTCATCTGCCCGACTTTACGTCAATGCTAGCATTCCTGAGCACCTTCCAGGTATAAATATACCTTCCCTTACCATGGCAAACCACGGCACGACTCAGCACGACTTGACTGCATGGTTCGTCACGTCAAGTTCGGAAGAGACCATATCCCGGCCTAACGCACTGACCAGATGCTGTCATCCCTTCTTGCAGAGAATCCAGCTTCCAGTGTTCTGACTCCCTTCGCGGGGTGTTAGAGTTTGAGACCCGGAAAGAGATACCCACCTCTCTCATTCTAAAGGTATGGAGCTGAATAGAACCTAGAGGGACTCTTGGCATACTAAACTTAGTATATACCATACTATAGAAAACAGCACCTACTTCTTACCTCGTACTACACTTAGGTTAGGTACACTGGGGTAGAAATATTTAAAAGCATCAGACGAGTATTCACTTTTTAGCCTATGTTATTTATGTATGTGTATGAATATATGTCATAGCTAAAAGACAATGCTATTGCAGTATTATTTCTTCTTACTGCTTATGCTGTGCGTATTATATCTTGCTTACTGTCTAATGATTGTAACAGCTCATATCTTTTACACGAGAAACAAGACTGTTCAATAAATCCTTGTATAGAAATGCCCGTCTATCTATTTCTGTGTACCTCTGGAGAAACTAAGCATGCACGATTGACTGAGGGAAACTGTTATCTATAGTTTTCACGATTCTGAGACGCGTTCGATTCTAAGGGAAACAAAGCTGTCATGTTTATGCGGTTGTCAGAAACTAATCCCTTCTTGTTCATTCGAGAAGTTTCTAGTGACCTCTGAGTTAGCTGGCACACACAAGTAATTAAGTTTAATGTACTCGATAGGAGCATACTAACCTTAGTCCTATGCAAAAACTATAGTATATATTATTCTAATGTGCAGAGCCTATAAGGGAAATAGGAACTACACTACATGGCGCCCAACATTTGGTAAGGCACTAATTTAATGCTAGATACTGAAGTAACTCAGTCGTGCTTTTCTCAGAGACCCCTACTCATAATACTCCATAAGATGTCTGGAGTGGGTAGGGATAATATCCGTCATTGCTGAGTAGGACAAAAATCCTATGTATTAGCTGTTTGGTTTATTCAACGTTAAAGGATACAGTGTTCCAAAATATTGTGCACCTTATCTTTGTTTCCTTGAAACTTGTTCTACGTTTTTCATTAAACAAAATGTCTGATACAGAGGCTGCGGCTGACCAAGTCGTAGCAAGCCTTAATACTACAGGTTTAAATGAAACCGATGAGGGTGTTATAAACATCCATCCAAATTTAAGGAGAGCCATCACTCTAAAACTTATAAAACATGGCCTAACACCAAGAGGTGGTAGAGCAATTTTGGTGAAAGAGGCACATGAATCTTTTCAGTCAGAGGTATTCTATTCATGGATTACATTCCCAAAATCAAATCCAGTAACAAAAATGTTTCACTTCTTCAAAAAAGATGAACCACCTGAGGTATACATTCCCTTCGAGGATGTTGAAATTCCACTCACATACCAGGAGCATCAGCTCTGGTTTAAAGGCACCTTAAAACATTACAATCACATTACTAGGCTTGGTCTACTAGGTAGACCAGGAGCAACATGGTCGATTTTAGCCGGTTACATACCTCATTCTGACATTGAAGCAATGTCAGATAAGGAATTACTTAATCAAATACAAGAATTGATAGAATTACACAGTTAAACCACAACTGTCTGCGGGTCCTGAAAATAACTCAATTAAACACAACCCTACGTCTTCTAAAAAGAAGTGGGAAAATAACAAACAACATTGAAAAGAGAAAGATTCTCAATCCCGATGTAGGTCTCCTCAAAAGGAGCACTCTGACAGGAGGTATAATTTGAAAAAACCTGACAGGTATCAAGATACTGATACACGTTCCTCTCGTACCTTTCAGGCATCATCACAGACATCCGAAAGAAGAGGACGGTCAGATCACAAAGAAGAACGCATGAAGTCCAGAGACGATCAACACGTTCAGAAAAACAAACCAAAACCTCAATTCACTAAGAAAACGGTAGCAGGTCTGAAGATCAGACATGCCGAGAATTCTGAGGCTACAACTCAACAATGGAGAATGGGCTCAGACAATGCTGGACAGTGCAGCAGAAGTAACAATAGCTCACCAGAACCTGAAGGAACTTCTGGAGACAGTAGACTTGAATGAGTACATAACAGTTGAAACTGTAGACACCAGGGTTAGTTCTCCACAAATGTTATATGAAATACCACTCCGGTTGGAGGGAGACATACCAAGAAAAGTGAAAGCACTCTTTAGGGAAAAACTTTCAACGGGTTATGACATACGTCTAGCAGAAAAAGACTGGCCACCAGAATTTGTCAGGGAGTGCCCACATGGCGAAGACACCATTATGCCAGCCTTCTCCAACCATGTTCCTATAAATTTAAAATACACTTATGCCAGAAAATGGGCAGTAGCCCAGTCCCCAGCACTATACAAAAATCATGTAGGATGGGATGAGGACTCACCTCACCACAAAATCCAATTAAAATGTCGACCTACTGCACAAAGGCAGTACCGAATTAAGCAAGAAGCTAAAAAACAGGTCAGGGAGATCTTAGATCAACTTGAATATCTAAGGGGTGATTGAAACATGCACCTCATCAATGAACAATCCTTTGTTTTCTGTTTTCAAACCAGACAACACATATCGTTTAGTTTTGGATTACAGACACCTGAACACTTGTTCTAAGACATTTGCTGTGTAAAATGCACACACTACAGCATTAATTAATAAGATTGTGCGTAAAAAATATAAAGCCACATTAGACATTTCAAATGGTTTCTTTTGTCTAGGCCTGGGCGGTAAATTCCGTTCCGTTCGCGGAATTTGCGGAATTTGGGTAATTTCGCGTTCCGTGGAGAACGCGAAATTGCCCAAAAATCTGCGTTCCGCGACTTCGTGAAATTTTTTGCTTGTTCGCGTTCTCAATATGCGTGTTCGCGAGATATTTCACCCCGAGCACGCAAACAGCGATCGCGAACAGGAAAAAAGTATCGCGAAAAAGCAATTCCGCGTGTTCGCGGAATTTCTGCGTGTTCGCGGAGATTTTTTACCGATTACGCAAATTCCGCCCACCCCTACTTTTGTCAAAACATAGCACATGAAAGTAGGTACTTGACAGCTTTCTCAATAATGAGGACCCAGCGTCACTTCTGTTGACTCTCTCAAGGGTTCAAAAACAGCCCGTGGTTATTCTCAGCAAGAGTAACAGAGTTACTCCAAATTTATGATGACGAGGCATTGTCATATGTCGATGATATCTATCTGACAGACGATGACCTGGATAGGCACTTGAAAAGGGTAAATACCATTATACTGGGCTTTGCCTCTGAGGGCTACAAATTCAATTTTAAAAAATCAAGAATTGCCCATCTCATTGTCCTTTTCCTAGGATATGAACTTTCAAGTGAAGGTAAAAGCCCGGCAGTTAACTTTTTAGAAAAGTGTGCGCTGCTCCAACCTCCAAAAATGCTGAAAAACTTACAGTCAATTCTAGGTTTCCTGAATTTTGGAAGAACTTACATTCTAAATTACGCAGAAAGGGTTAAACCTCTCTACAAATTAATCAAACCTGATTTCAAAATCAAAGATTGGACACAGGAACACACAGAAATCCTGCGCTCACTTCAAGCTGACTTGTTAGCAACAAATCACTTACACATACTCGTAAATACATGCAATTTAGTGATCCAAATAATTTCGGGTCAATGCGGATTCACCTACTTAACTTTTAATGAAGGTGAAAAAATACCTATTGCATACAAATCACATTTGTACACACAAGAGGTAATGCGATTCACTTCGACAGAAAAAATTCTGACAGCAGTTCAAACCGCTGTAGCAAAAGAAAGAGCTCTAGCTCAGAGGAAACGCATTATTGTCGTGACTCCAGTACCAGCCTTAGAGGCAGTTACAAAAGCAAGCATTCCAAATGCAAAAGCTTTACATCCAAGATGGATACAATGGGTTAATTCTCTTGCTGCAACAGATGTTGAATATGTTTTTGATCCTTATTAAAAAACAAAAGCATTCCTTCAATATGGAAAAATGTCCTCTGCCTATTGAGATTCTCCCTCTTGACCAGTATGAATTCATAATTTATACTGACGGATCAGCACAACCCGCTACGGAAAGTAAGCAAGCTTACAGTGCAGCCTGCGCGATCGTTAAAGGTTGTATGCGCAATGGTAAATTCCGACCGATGGTCACTAAAACACAATCTCTGGGAGATTATACAGCTCAGCCAACTGAACTACAAGCATTCAAATTTGCACTTGAAAATACGGATCGCGAATTCCCCACACTTATAGTGTGCGATTCTTTTTACTGTGTTCAATCCTACAATGAATATTTACAGAATTGGCTTCAAAATGGTTTCAAAGATGCACAAGGTGGCACAATCAAGCATAAAATGCTTTGGGAACAAGTAGTTGAGCTGCGAGATGGACTACAAAACACTCACGTGATACACACGCTGAGTCATCAACGTGATGGCGCTCATGTTGCAGGGAATTCATTGGCTGATGAAGCCGCAAAGGGGGATGTGCAAACGGCTTCCGTAGCTGCAATCACTCGTTCAAAAACGAAAATAGACAGTGAGATATTGTTGGCTGTCAATGCTTCAAGCAAAGGCAGTGGTGCAGCGTTACCTAAAAAATTTCCACTCAAATACTCGTATATAATTGATGCGAACAACAATCCGTTTGCTCGAATCCCTGGAGTGGGGGATAGGGTAATTCCAAACATGGAACGTAGATTAGGACTAATCCTAGCAGCACATGAAGGGATAGCCTCTGCCCATGCAGGTGTTTCCGCCACAGTATCGTTATTAAAACAGAGATATTGGTGGCCCGGCATCAGGAAACAGACCAAAAACTATGTTTTGGAATGTGAAATATGCTAAAAGATGAAAGTCTCTACAGTGAAACGTACTGCGCAGACGCCCTTGTTAATTTCAGATAAACCTTTAGCTTGTGTTTATCTGGATCACTGCGGTCCCTTGCAAAGGGATGGTAACTATAAATATATCATGGTCACAGTGGATTCATGCTCAAGGTTCCTATGGATGTGGCCTCAGCGCTCGGCTGACGCTCAAACTGTTATAAAAGATTTGCGAGTCTTTATCGGCACATACGCAATAGGCACGCTACACTATGGCCAGGGCCCTGCGTTTTGCTCTCAGGCTTACAAAGAAGCCATGGCCAGTTTGGGCGTTGCATTGCGGTACTCCTCTCCATTCCATCCTGAGGGAAATTTGGTTGTGGAAAGGAAAAACCGGGACATAAAGCGGTCTATAACAGCTAGGGTATTAGGTTCGGGTGATGGGTGGGTCAAACATCTGTATGGGGTCCAAAGCTCATTAAACAATTTGCCAAGAAGTTCTCTAGGGGGAGTCACTCCATATGAGGTCCTATTTGGGACAAGAATGTGGGTTCCTGATCTCGAATGTAAAGGCACAGTGGTGGAAAATAAATAGGGGTGGGCGGAATTGGCGGAAGGCACTTCCGCCAATTCTCGCGAGAATGCCCGCAATTTCCGCGATCACGCGATATTTCCGTGATCGCGGAAATTGGTGCTTCCGGCCTGCCGCTGCCGTTACAGTGACCATGTGTGTCTGTAACGTTGACACGGCGCCGACGTTCCTGGGGTCCCTCGAGTCAGCTGTCCATCAGTGGGGGAAAGGGCGGAAGACGTTGCCCACCGCTGGTGTGTGGGGCGGGGCTTCCATGCAGTTCACATGCCTTCTGTTTATGGGCCAGAGACCGAGCAGAGCAGCAGATGAGGAGACTGAACCTCCTGGAGACTACGCGGGGATTGCGTTCGAGTCGGAATCACGGATCGGGTAAGTGACGACGACCTGGGGGAAAAGCACACCTGCCCAGCCTCGACCTAGCTCCCTAATGTTTTGTGCTGATAAAGCGTTACTGAATTTGAGCTTCCACTCGGGCCCCTGCTTTATTTATATCTGTAAGTGCTTCCTGTTGTGGTTGGCCAGGCAACAATTTCCGTTCCCTCCCGGAAATTGCGACAATTCGGCATTTCCGCGTTCCGGTCGGAACGCGGAAATGTCGAATTGTCGCAATTTCCAGGAGCGGAACGGAAATTGTCGCCCACCCCTAAAAATAAACCATTTGATATCAAAGATCGTTTGGCTGTTAACAGGTCTTAAATGAACTAAGATGGAAACAAAAGAACGTTTTCCTGAAGCCAACCACCACTGGGGAAAATCCAGCCGTCCCAGCAAGGCCTGTCTGGATCCCAAAGCTTGGGGATCTAGTCAGAGAGAAGATCGCGGACAAGAAGGAATTTGGGCCTTCTTACAGACAACCAGTACCTGTCCTAGCCATCCACGGAACAAGAACAGTACTTCTGCCGTCCCTTGCTAGAAAAAAGGAGAAAACATTTGTGTCCATCGACCTCATCAAACCACACTATGTGGCCGATACTAAGCAGTAGGCCATGTAGACTCCGACCAAGTAGCAGACACACTCCTCTAGCTACTATCCAAGAGGTTCAAACTGAAAGACTCATCACCACTGAGAATCCAACAGTAAGAAATGAGGGACTAAGCAACAATGCTATGGAACTCACTCCTCTTGAAACCCAAATAACAGTTTGTCCTGATACACCGGTCTACACCAACGTAGCAAGTGATCCACTGGTTCCAGCGAATTCAACAAATCCTGATGCAATTCCAACCATTGATAGAACTGCTTCTGGCTATTTCATTAACTTTGATACGTTTTCTGAGGATCCCAGCGAGCCTGAAACGACGCCAGTGAAAAGAACTTTCAAAGAACAAGCACAAGACTTTTTTCATCACGTGAAAAATACTTATCTGGTTTCACCATGGATTGAATTATGGATTATTTCTGGAATATTTTTCTTTCTACTTTGGCTAGCTTTAGTAATAACTCTGAGCATGATGATAGATGGAAGATATATTCATTTGGACACAGGAAGTAAAAATGTGAACTTACTTTTGAAACCACACAAATCATCCCATTGTGAAGCAAGAGACTTGTCAGCAGTGAACATCACAGCCGTTCTTATACAAGATGGTATAGTTTGGGACAAAACGGATTATGATATATTTGGTCCATCAGAACTTTGGAAGATTCCACACTTATTTAAAATTTCATTAAGTGACTTTATTACCTCCAGTACCTATTCTGATGATTGGGACTTTAAGACTGTTAATAACATGATGTCTGATCTAGAAAGGTCTGCTGCATTCTCTAACCATAAATACTTAGAGGGTTCAACAGACTATGAACAGCTTTATTATGACAACCACTATGGTCATCATTTCTTGCATAAATCTGCAAAACCTAGAAATGTATTATGTATAACCAATGGGAACATTGTCCTACACCACCTAGGGGTAGCTCAAAAACGTTTGAAATGAAGTTTCCATATTTTTCGGGATACATCCAATCCAGAAACGTTTTACTTTAAAAATGTGAACAAAACAGGAACTAAAAATATGTTAACCAATACAAAACAGATTTATTCTGCAGTCTTTGTTACCCAATTGTCTAGACAGGGTTTTGACTTTTGGAAAGACACAATTGACACAAAATCTGTCTGAGGTACAAATAACAGTTTGTCCTGATACACCGGTCTACACCAACGTAGCAAGTGATCCACTGGTTCCAGCGAATTCAACAAATCCTGATGCAATTCCAACCATTGATAGAACTGCTTCTGGCTATTTCATTAACTTTGATACGTTTTCTGAGGATCCCAGCGAGCCTGAAACGACGCCAGTGAAAAGAACTTTCAAAGAACAAGCACAAGACTTTTTTCATCACGTGAAAAATACTTATCTGGTTTCACCATGGATTGAATTATGGATTATTTCTGGAATATTTTTCTTTCTACTTTGGCTAGCTTTAGTAATAACTCTGAGCATGATGATAGATGGAAGATATATTCATTTGGACACAGGAAGTAAAAATGTGAACTTACTTTTGAAACCACACAAATCATCCCATTGTGAAGCAAGAGACTTGTCAGCAGTGAACATCACAGCCGTTCTTATACAAGATGGTATAGTTTGGGACAAAACGGATTATGATATATTTGGTCCATCAGAACTTTGGAAGATTCCACACTTATTTAAAATTTCATTAAGTGACTTTATTACCTCCAGTACCTATTCTGATGATTGGGACTTTAAGACTGTTAATAACATGATGTCTGATCTAGAAAGGTCTGCTGCATTCTCTAACCATAAATACTTAGAGGGTTCAACAGACTATGAACAGCTTTATTATGACAACCACTATGGTCATCATTTCTTGCATAAATCTGCAAAACCTAGAAATGTATTATGTATAACCAATGGGAACATTGTCCTACACCACCTAGGGGTAGCTCAAAAACGTTTGAAATGAAGTTTCCATATTTTTCGGGATACATCCAATCCAGAAACGTTTTACTTTAAAAATGTGAACAAAACAGGAACTAAAAATATGTTAACCAATACAAAACAGATTTATTCTGCAGTCTTTGTTACCCAATTGTCTAGACAGGGTTTTGACTTTTGGAAAGACACAATTGACACAAAATCTGTCTGAGGTACAAAAGATTGGCAAGTGCAGGGGATAGAAGCTTTGTTTAGAGCCTGAATCATCCCACAGCAGATAATGTTTTGAATGACACTGTCCAACAAACATCTTGCCCTGGGTTAGCCAAGATCAAAGACATGAACACACCGTCCATACCTACACCTGCAAGTAATAGCAATACACAGGGGAAGGTCAACGTACATACTATTTTACAAAACAACAGATCAGATCCTGAATGGAAAAAATGGTTGCTCTGGCCCACAGACACAAACATCTGTCAAGAATGATTCCTGAACAAAACACAAGGTTTAACAATCAATAGGCCAGACCCACGTTATGTTCAAAGACAGCATCCAGGGGTAGTAACAACATACAGTGTAGGTAAATTATGCCTTGATTGGCTACAGATATCTACACTAGAGGATGTGAAACAACACTTATCTTTACTTAAAGAAGACGCAGACCTTAGGAAATTCTTGCTAGGTCCAAGAAAACCACGTCAAATACGTTTCATATATGCCGGCATCTTTGCTGCTTATAATGAAAAATGGAAGGTTACCCAAGCAGACGCCGCAGGAAGAATACGAGAAATTGATTGTGTTAATTTAGAGAAATCTCTTGCTGTGGTCGACAATGGGTTAACGACTCTGTCATCCAGGATATATTCATTGGGCAACATTGTATCCTCTGCTATAGACATTGTGGAACAAGATTTGGTCCTACTGCGTCATGGCCAGTCTCAATTACGTTCTATTCTGTTATTAGGCTGGATGCTACAAAACTTGCGTGCCTTGGCGTTTCATCAACACGTCTTCTCTGTTTTCTGATTACAATCTCACTGATAAACAGATCAAACTGGCACAAAGGGGAGCAAAGTATACAGTGCTGAGCATTAAAAAACTGGAAAAATTGCCATTTACGGTAGCAGAAAAACCAGCTACAGAATGGATCGTACATGGCAAAATAACTCTGCCTATTACAACTTTCCATTTTCATTATTGCCTTAAACCCATGCCAGTAGGCAAATATGAAAGGTTGGGTAAAGAATACTTATAACACAGAAAAATCCTGAGGTCTATAAAGGCAAAGAGAAAAGGTGGTATGTATAGTGAGGGAAAGAAGCCTAATGTACGTGGTGGAAGGGCAAAAGCTCCGAAGACGTGGTCATACAATCACCCTGGGTAACTAACCCCATCACATGGGATTTTCATCCCAAAGAAAATCTCAAACTCCCAAGGGGCAACAGGACCCTCAGCGAGAGGTGAGAGCTTTATGCTATTGGTATTATGCACTGAGAAGTAGAATGAATCCACATATGAACGGGATGTGAGTGGGGGTTGCAGTGCTAGTGAAATAGTAGTGCAAAAAGGAGTGTATTAAAACTAGTGACGGGACGGCCAGGAGAACTCTGTTAGGCAACGCCGTACCGATGCTAGATTAAAAGGAGTGAAGGCACCACTGATCCGATGTAATCAGTGGAGCAATGTATGAGATAATGGTCGACATGTTTCAGCCGCGGCGCCTAACTAGGCTCTGCTTTCATCAGGACCTAGTAAGCTACTGCAAGAAAGAACGTGACAAAGGATATAGGGGACGCCCTCAAGTTGCTTGTAGGGTGCACGACTCCTCAATGATACATACATCACCTAGACAAAAAAAGGGGGAGACTCAGTGTCAGAATGTGGGACAATGTTGCTCAGTAAAGACAAGTGAGAAAGTATAAACTTAAAGCAAACTCCACTCACCCGTATAAACTGGGTGGAAAAAGGACCTCCACCTGGCAACCGCTCAGGAAGGAACACCGCTCTGAAAAGAAGATGTAAGACTACTGAAGGGATAGTGGCTTACATGTCATGAGCGAGTGTGAAATATGTGAGTAGGTCATCTAAAAACGAGGGAGACTGACAAAAGCAGTATTTGCACAGAAAGCTAAACTAAGCAAAGATCATCATTTGTCAATTGAAAGAAGCAGAGTTGGAAACGTGACCTGTGCATGGGTAATAGGTCAGAGCAAAATGAAATTGTACATGTCTTTACAATAGTAAATCAAAGTCAACAGATATACTTTAAAAACATCGCTCGAAGGTGGAGGAGTAGTCACCTTCATAGTAATGTGAACGAACAAAGAAAAGAGAAACAGGGGCAGTGGAGCCCAGCGAGCAAGCGTCCTACCTCTCCGTCGGGGAACCGGGCTGGAATGAGCCTGCAGCCGGAGGTCCCGCGGGGTTGGACGGAGGCGGATAAAGTAAGAATGTGTCAGCAAAAAACGGACCAATCACGGGACAGGTAGTTCATGCTCACAAGAGCGAGAGCCAATGCGGAGCGCTGAGACACCCGTATGGCAGTAACCTAGGAGATAGGAATGCAGCTGACAAGTAGAGGGTGACGCTGTCAGAAGTTCAAAGGAAAGAGCGCCACATTCAATTAGGGAGATGACGTGGTAGCGCAATAGCGCAAAGAATGCGGAAACGCACGTCTTATAGCAAAGCTAGCTGTCAAAGCGCGTGTTGCTCCGTGTTGCACAGAACGCTGAGGAGGGTGCGAACTGATGCGAGAGTTCGGCTCCAACAGCGCAGGAGGTGAAAACTGCCCTGTATTCGCCGGGAAATAAATGGCGAATAAAAGATGAAGCTGCAGGGAATAGTACATCAGCAGGGGGTGTATGTGCCGGTGTACAGAAGCCGTGCAGAGCGGATGCAAACAAAGGTTTATCATGACGATAGATTTGTATACAGGCTAGATCGAAGGTGCCCATGAAAACGGTGTGAGGCATGGGTAAGTTGGTGAGGAGGTACGAACGAGCCAAGTGTGTTATAAAGATAGCCAAGGAATATCATCGTTCAGACCCTGAACGTGTGTCTTCAACTTGTACACCCACCTCTGCTCACGTTTGAATAGGAAAGAGGAGCTGTCTCTGAGATGAGGTGGTATGTAGGCTTTGTCAATGACTGTCCAATGTAGGTCATTGGGAGCATGATTGACCTCTAGAAAGTGGTTGGTGAGTTTGGTAGAGGAGCGACCACACCGTATCGTGCTTTTGTGTTCCAAAATGCGAGTTTTGATACGGCGGGTGGTCATTCCAATATATCTCAGCCCGCAGGGGCAGGTTATTAGATAGATCAATTGAGAGCTGTTGCAATTACTGTGGCTTCTAAGAGTCCACGGTCTGCCAGTACCAATGTCAATTTCCTTGTTCACGGAGGTAAGGCTGCATGCCGCACATGAACCACATGGGTAGTGGCCCACAACTGGAGGGAGACCCCACAGAGTTTGTTGGGTGCATCTTTGGTTGGTGCGTGGGCGGGTGTGTACCAACTGGTCTCTGATATTGCTGCTGCGTTTGAACGCAAAGAGGGGTCTAGGCAGCCCTACCTCACCTATGTTGAGAATTTTCCAATTGGATAAAATGATTTTCTTGAGTTGGTTGGAAAATTGACAATAGGTGTGCACACAAGTGAGTCTGTTCTCGGATGCCTTGGGGATCTTAGGTGCCAAAAGAGCCTCCCGATTGTTATTCGCGGCTCGTTTGGACGCTCTGCGGATCAAATGTTTGGGATAGTCTCTGGCCTGCAATTGTCTAGATAGGTTGCTGGCGTGTTCCTTGTACTTGTCAGTAGAGGAACAGTTCCGTTTGAGGCGCAGAAACTGGCCGAAGGGCAGGTTGTCACGCAGAGCTCGTGGGTGAAAGCTATCATATTTTAAAAGGGCATTCACCGCCATGGGTTTTTTGTATAGCTCAGTACTCAAGCGGCCATCCGACGGGGTTATCAGAATGTCAAGGAATGGTAGATGAGTCTTAGAGTACTCACAGGTGAAGTTCAAAAAGGGGTCGCAGTTGTTGAGCCAGTTCTTGAAAGCCAAAAGAGAGGAAAGAGGTCCCTGCCAAAGTGCGAACACGTCATCTATATACCTCTTCCATATTTTGATGTGATTTCTATATGGATTGTTGGTATTAAGCACATGTTGTTCCTCAAAAACATGAACGTACAAATTTGCCAGGCTGGGAGCAAAAATGCTTCCCATTGAAGTGCCTGACACTTGCAAAAACAACTGTTCCTCAAATTGAAAGAAGTTCTCTTTCATGGCGAGCTTAGCACACGACATGATAAATGAAACAGGAGTGATGGAGTCAGGTGGATCTGCCAGCAGGAGAGATTCGATGACAGCTAAAGTCTCATCCTGCGGGATGCATGTGTACAATGACTCTACATCAAATGAAACTAGGAATTCTGTTGCACAGTCAAAGGACAAGTCTTCAAGTAGGATCAGAATATCCTTGGTATCCTTAAGGTACGTTGGCATTTTGGCCACAAAAGGACGAAGGAAGTGGTCAGCAAATGCCGACAGTGGTTCCAATAGGGACCCTAGTCCTGAAATTATGGGGCGGCCAGGAGGAGGATTTACATTCTTATGTACCTTGGGTAGGATATAGAAATAAGGTACAGTGGAAGTGGAGTTGACCAAATATTGTGCTTCATTAGAAGTAATCCAACCATTGGTACTGGCTTCATTCACTAAGATCCGAATGGTCTGAAGTAAACGTGTGGTGGGATCTTCAGCAAGGGGTTGATAGAAATTGGTGTTGCCCAACTGTCTCAAGCATTCAGAGCGATAAGCAGTGGTGTCCATGATGACAGTGGCACCACCCTTGTCAGCTGGCTTGATCATTATGGAATCATCAGAGGTTAGAGAGCGCAAAGCCAGGCACTCTAATTTGGTAAGGTTCTGGTATTGGCGGTTTATTGAGACACAGGAGGAAGATATCTGTGAGGTCACTGCTTTTTCAAACGTGAGAACCTGTGGAGGGACTTGACTGGGCAAGGGATTAAAAGTGGATTTAACACGTAGGCCCGTGTTCAAGTCATGGTCACTTAGAGAGGTGCTGGGTTCTGCACGAAAGAAGAAATTCAAGCGAATTTTTCTAAAGAATTGAGCGAGTTCATGATTTATGGAGAACATGTCTCCTCTGAAGGAAGGAACAAATCCAAGACCTTTATTCAGGAGGGACTTCTCGTCCTGTGTGAGAACTCTGCTGGATAAGTTGATGACTAGGTTGTGCTCGTGCTCGGGACGGCTGGAGTGTCCCTCGAGCTCGATGATGGAGTTCCTTGTTGCTGGTCTAACCACTGGACTTGGTTCCGTCTTCTTCCCCTTGACCTTCCTCGGCCAAACCCTAAAAAAGGCTGGTTGGAATACATTTGTGGAGGAGGGGGATAGGGACAGGGTTGTCCGAAGGGAGGGGGTTGTCCAAATGGTGGAAACGGGGGGTAGTTGTAAGCAGCAGGGGGCCACCATTGAGAAGGATACATAGGGTTGGGTGCACCCCTCTGGTTTCTCCTGTTGCCTCCACCTCTCCTTTTATTCCCTCTCAGTGAAGAATCTTCGCCTGAAGCAGTGTCTGACCCACTGGACCAGTCATCACTGCCTGATGTGGAGTAGTTGGACCCATACCTACGGCCCTGGGTAAAGAATACATCAGGACATCCTATGATTTACCTTACACACACAGATGTTGGAGTGGGGGGCGTGAAGTGTTTATTAGCGGTACACACAGTGAAAATGCACTGAGCGGTTCCCTCATATGTCGGGATATTAGTCTACACGGGGCCTGTAGCAGTTCCACTGCAAATTTATCCCGCCACCTGCAAGGTTCACCGGCCGCTGTGATTAATCCAATGTTTGGACAACTTTCAAATGGGAGTTACCTCATGTTGAATGATCAGAGCAGTTGTGGCATGTTGCCAGGTATCCCATATCTAGTAACGGTTACTTCCAGGGTCACTTGCTGTATGCAAGTCTTGTTCCCCCAAATAGACACAGTCAGGGAGTCACCTTTATGGCCTTCACTGAACATCTCTTCTATACAAATTGATACTTTAAGCAGAATAAAACCCATTTCTTTTACAACAAACCATGCCTTTGACCTCGGCCAAAGAAACCTATGATCTACAAGTTGCAAGGACTTTCGGGTGACATACAGGCTCTGTTAAGGACAAATTGCCCCACACATTTCACAGAAATGTTGGGACATATCTTAAACATGGCTGATATGAGCGGTATTGTGCATGTATTTAAGACCGTATGTTCGGGACTGTTAACACCTTTTCAAGCAGTCCTCGAAATCATTCCAAACTTCATGCACTCGGTGTTTGGTGGTCTGCCGCTAATTCTAGCAATCGTCGCAGGAATCCTATTTTTATTCCTACTGCTGCGCCATGGCAAGCCAATCCACCAGTGTCACTCCCAGCACCCTGGAGAAGGCTCTCCTGGAAAGGAGGTGTTGTGAGCGCATAGTGCAACTATTGGGTTTACCTCGTCTACGAGAACTAAATACCACATGGATTCTGTCGTTCAGACCAATCTGGCAAGATTGCATCTTACCTGTTCTACGCTGTCTGCTTTGCGGTGAAGAATGCGTGCTAGACATCTGTCTAACACTCCCATCAGTCGTGCCAATGGATATCGATACTCTGCTGGACCCGATAACGGCCCATGCTCTGTGTTTTCCCCAGAGGCTACCGATCCTGATGACGGCATTCATTATGATCTCACAGACGCAACATGCTACTGCTGAGGTACGAGATGGATCAACGGGCACACAGGTAACATCGGCAACAAACACTGCTACTGACGATGCATCACATCTATGTGCAGTTAGTCTTCTAAACGAGGTAATCGACCTGTCACCGACAATGGTAGACGATTTTTTGTCTACAGAATTAGAAGATTTCATGTTTTCCCAGCATCTTCAAATAACTTTTGATTTGGCTCACAGTGTACCTTGTAATGTATGAATTCGGCCTTCCTTTTTTCAAAACAAAAAGACAAAATTTGGAACTTTCCTAAGATCGCACTTTTGTGCATATTGACTTTTTCTTTTATGGCTAAAAGCTCTGCTTACAGTAGACCTATTCATAGACAACAGACTTCTTTGAAAAAACTTCCAGGGACACGTTGTCACCTTTTTCCACATTTATGTAATCATGACATGAAATGGCTCTGAACTTTTTCTTTCTGTAAAACTGGACCATTTCATTCCATATGTGTATGTATTTTGTTCATTCACTTAAGCATTCACTGTAAATATATGCTTAGAATGAAACACTGCTTCAATATGTACAGCACCTTTGCATTTCATGTGTAGCTAACGTTTTAACAAAGACTTCTTTTAGTATGCTTTTACAAATGTTTTTAGTGAACATGTGATACTCAATTTTATGTGTTTAGCACTTTTAGCATTTAGTAATATCGATCATTCATCAATGGAGTTGGTGTTGTGTTTCGATTTAGATACCCATATATAGGTTTCCCTGAATCATGTCCTTATATAGACTCAATTTGTATTGCCCTTATTTAGTCATAAGAATCCCAGTCCTTATTTAGGCATTAGCTATGCTATCTAAATACAGGCATGGTCACCTACATCCGTCCATCCCACGTCACAACGAGTTCTTAAAAACCAGATCCTTAAGCCAACGGGACTTTCCCTAGCTAGGATTATTGATTTCTTCAAGAACTCATCTATTATGCATGAACTACTATTCCTTAAGGGTTCATCCATGACGTCTTTCTCTGCCCGACTTTACGTCAATGCTAGCATTCCTAAGCACCTTCCAGGTATAAATATACCTTCCCTTACCATGGCAAACCACGGCACGACTCAGCACGACCTGACCTCACGGTTCGCCACGGCAAGTTCGGAAGAGACCATATCCCGGCCTGACGCACTGACCAGACGCTGTCATCCCTGCTCGCAGAGAATCCAGCTTCCTAGTGTTCTGACTCCCTTCGCGGTGTGTTAGAGTTTGATACCCGGAAAGAGATACCCACCTCTCTCATTCTAAAGGTATGGAGCTGAATAGAACCTAAAGGGACTCTTGGCATACTAAACTTAGTACATACCATACTATAGAAAACAGCACCTACTTCTTACATCGTAATACACTTAGGTTAGGTACACTGGGGTAGAACTATTTAGAAGCATCAGATGAGTATTCACTTTTTAGCCTATGTTATTTATGTATGTATATATGAATATATGTCATAGCTAAAAGACAATTGCAGTATTATTTCTTCTTACTGCTTATGCTGTGCGTATTATATCTTGCTTACTGTCTAATGATTGTAACAGCTCATATCTCTTACACGAGAAATAACACTGTTCAATAAATCCTTTTATTGAAACACCCGTCTATCTATTTCTGTATACCTCTGGAGAAACTAAGCATGCACGATTGACTGAGTGAAACTGTTATCTATTGTTTCCACGATTCTGAGACGCGTTCCGATTCTAAGGGAGACAAAGTTGTCATGTTTATGCAGTTGTCAGAAACTAATCCCTTGTTGTTCATTCGAGAAGTTCCTAGTGACTTCTTTGTTAGCTGGCACATACAAGTAATTAAGTTTAATGTTCTCGATAGGAGCATACTGACCTTAGTCCTATGCAAATACTATAGTGTATATTATTCCAATGCGCAGAGCCTATAAGGAAAATAGGAACTACACTACAGTCTTGGGGCGGATTGGAATGTGCTTCTGTCTGCATTGTCCTTGCTCTTTCTCCATTTGCATTCCAGTTGTTTGCAGTGGCATTCAATTGTTCCGAGATTCTCTGTCTACCATCTGGTCTGGGGTCTGGATCATGTTGTATTGCTGAGCTTGAGGGGCGCAACACGTGATCCAATTGTTGAAATTCTTGATGGCTTTGGGGAGGCTGTTGCTTTGTTGAAGTTGGTGAGTGTTGAGAGCGATGTTCCAATTCCTGTCTGTGATGCCGCTCCAATTTTGGAGGACTGGTCTTACAGTTGCCCGTATGCGTTGAACCGGGATGGAGATATTGAACTTGGGAAGAGCCTGGTCTATCCAGGTGTGGGCTCATCATCTCTGATGTTGATGAGCCCACATTCTGGGTTTTCTGTCCTGTCACAGTTTTCACCCTTCCTAGTTCCCCCAGTTATTGGTTTGGTATTTACCTCATGTTTGTAGTTCTTGTATTGCCGGCTCCAGCTTCATCCATATTGATGCTGCATTGTCCTCTTTCTCTGTAGCACATGGGCAGGTATTGAGTATGCTTCGGGCCTATTCACAGCCCTCCTTCATGCAGCACTGAGTAAGTTGTAAAAAGTAAATGTTACTTATTGTGCTCTCGATCTATAAGATCGGGAAGTCACTTTTCCTTGAATCCTCTTCAAAACGTTGTGCTACAACAGTCCAGTCCAGATCTTCCATTCCAATACATACAGTAGCAAGTCTCTCTCTCTCTCTCTCGCTCTCTTTCTCTCACTCTCTCGCTCTCTCTCTCTCTCTCTCTCTCTCACTCTCACTCTCTCTTTCTCTCTCTCGCTCCGTCTCTCCTTCACTATCCTTGAGTTTATAGCTTGGAGTAAATGGACCTACAGGGGAGAAATCAGTATTGGTGTCGACATCCTCAACCTTGTATGCACTCAGGTTGTGACAGAGCATAACAAATACTAGGAAGAGATGTTGCTATGAGATGGCAGAGTGGGGCCATGTTCTCAATGCCTCAAACTAGAACCGATGGACATACTCCTGGTCGGGAATCAGTTGGAAGAACCGGTAAAGCAAGACCATCCCAGCGCAGGTGTAGAAAGTGTGAATTGGATCCTCGCTCTATGATCAGTGGATAATGGGTGCCTCCATACATGATTAGTCCAACTCTATTGCCGGATAAACCCACAGTAGAGAAATTCCCTATTACACGCATCTATGGGGACACTAAGATTTATCCCCCAGCCTGTATCGCTTTGGGGGTTCAAGGGAAAGAATATTTGATAGAAGATTTGGTGTGTTTGAAAGCTCTCAGTAAGTGCCTTATCCAGTTCTACTTCACCTGCAGCTAGAGTCTGGTGGGTTTCTGGTGCATTGTTAGGTAAATCTACAATATGTCTTGAAACAGGAGTTTCTAGTCATGATGATGGTACTGCTACAAAGTTGCCATCACATTCTTGCACATTCTCACTCAATGAAATGCTTACCACTTGTTGATCTGCTCTTGAACATAGGTGCCTTTCACAAGTAAGTCGAGATTGCTGGTGTGCAGTGTTTTCATTAACAGCACTAGCACTGTGAAGGATGGGCCACATGGTATGGCTTGACCGAGTTGATCTTTTTTTTCTTTCCAGGTAGAAGTAGTCAGATTACCATTCTTGTGCCTTCTGTTGTTATGACTGGTACAGGCTCTGTGTAGGCTGGACCAAACCCTTCGCTTTCTCCCAGCTTTTACAGTCACTAGCTTACCAACCTTTGATAACCAGCCAACAGTAGTCCATGTGGAAGGAAAAGCATCTTGCACCTCGCTTAAACTTTTGCAAATGTGTTCCTAATTCTGTAACAGATCGAGGCATGGTTACGCTCCATTTATCTTGTCTTCTATGCTCTTTAAATGTTTTCTAGCAACAGATGTAACTTGTAACTGATGTACCTTTGTAACAATGTGGAACCTCATGTAAAGCGCTCTGATACCTCCGGGTCTAGCCGGCGCTATATAAAACTCATCAAATAAAAAATAAATAAATGGTTGAAAATGTGGATGATTTCCTCTTGAAAAGTTTGGCGCATGCATCCTCATGCCTAATAAGATTTCATACTGTGAGTGTTCACCAATAAATGTCTTGCACATTAGTCAAAGCCCTCTGTCAAGACCTTTTTAAGTATGCTGTTGATTTACTCTACCACTCCGTTAGTACTTGGCTTGAAATAGTTATAGAATTGACAGTACAATGCCACTTCTCTAGTCAGTGGTAAATTTGAGCTGGTAGATGTGGGTGGACCCCACTGGTTCAGTGACTTAATATCGAGAGACAAAATATCGACTACACAAAATATCGACGCCAAAATATAGAAGGACAGAATATCGACTCCCTATCTACAAACAGGTAAGTACTAAAATATCGATTCCAAAATATAGAGGTACCGATTCCGATCCGGCAAAATAAATTTGCGTACGACTCGTATCCGTATATTTTCACGTACGAATCGTACAAGTACCGTACAAACTGCGAAGTACGATTCGTACGTGAAAAATACATACTAATTGCGTCTGGAAAAGGGTACGAGAGGGAGCCGGAAATTTTTACGTCCGAATAGCGTCGGGAAAAGTGTACGATAGGGAGCCGGATATTTTTACGTGCAAATCGTAAAACAGAAGTCCGAGCGCGCAAGTACGATCCGCACCGCCCGTCCGTATACACAACCGCATGTAAAAGGCCCCGTACGGAGCGAACGCAGTAGCACACATGTACACGGGTAAACTTGTGGCCAGATACGAGTCGTACAGCCCCCCCTCCCCCCGCATATGTCAGCACCGTTTCCCCGTATGTCAGCACTGTACTCCTCCTGTCCGCACTGTACCCCAGCCCCGTACCTGTACACACCGTACCCCATGCCTGTACTCCAGCCCCGCACCTGTACGCGCCGCACCCCAGGACCGTACCCCAGGCCCGTACCTGTACGCACCGCACCCCATGGCCGTACCCCAGCCCCGCACCTGTACGCACCGTACCCCAGGCCCGTACCCCAGTTCGTACCTGTACGCACCGCACCCAATGGCCGTACCCCAGCCCCGTACCTGTACACACCGTACCCCAGGCCCATACCTCAGCCCCGTACCTGTACGCACCGCACCCCAGGCCCGTACCCCCACACCTGTACACGCCGCACCCCAGGACCGTACCTGTACGCACCATACCCCAGGCCCGTACCCCAGCCCCGTACCTGTACGCACCGTACCCCAGGCCCGTACCCCAGCCCCGCACCTATACGCGCCGCACCCCAGGACCGTACCCCAGGCCCATACCTGTACGCACCGCACCCCATGGCTGTACCCCAGCCCGGTACCTGTATGCACAGTACCCCAGGCGCGTACCCCAGCCCCGTACCTGTACGCACCACACCCCAGGCCCGTACCCCAGCCCCGCACCTGTACGCGCCGCACCACAACACCGTACCCCAGCACCCTCACCCAGCATCGCGTATGTACGGACCTCACCTACGCGAAAAAGACTCGTACAGAACCAGGACACTGTAAAACAGCACAAGGAGGGTCAATTCGACTCGCACAACACCACAAAACACGTCTACATGACAAAATACATCTCAATGACTGACCTGGGACATCCAAACAGAGGCCCAAAATCACAACCAACTCTTATAACACACCCACCAAAATTTCAAACCCAGCCACACCCACAAATGGACCAATATAAAGGGACCACACACACAACCCATGAACCTTTGCAACAGACCCACTGCTGACAGACCCCACAGACAAACAACTGCACCTTACTTACACCTTAACTACACCTTAACTTACACACCTTCACACAACCTCCTTCACAAACACCCCCTCTTCACATTCACACACACACCGTCACATTCACACCCACACACCCACAACCATCCACACCCACACCCCACACCATGCCCACAGACAAGAATCCAAAGTTCACAAGAGCGGAGCTGGACCTCCTTGTCAACGAAGTCATCAGAGTCGAGCCACAGCTGTTTGGAACATTGGTCAGACAGACCAGCATAGCCCAAAAAACCAGCCTGTGGCAGAGGATCGTCGATAAGGTGAATGCTGTTGCGCCCATCCGAAGGACCAGGCATGAATGCCAAGCCAGGTGGTACGATCTGCGCAGGGCAGTCAAGAGGAAAATGAACGAGGAATACGCCCAGAGTAACATCACTGGAGGTGGGCTGCCCCGCAGGCCCGTACATTACCATCCCTGAGAGGAGAAGGTGATGGCCATGCTTCCGCCGGTGGGAGTACACGGAGTCGAAGGAGTCGCAGAGCCTGGTGAGTACACAAACAACTCATGTAACATGGGGGTAATGGCATCCACACCACAAATACACCAAATGCACGCAACTTCCCCCAAGCCCTCACCGCACACAACCACACTCAAAAACCACGCTCATGCCACTAACGTCTCCATGCCCCATTCACAAATAAAGGCAATGCCATGTCCCAGGCCACACCAACCACAAACCCAAGACTGGATGTCCGGGATGCTGGGAGGGTGGGGCTCACACAACACATTGTGCAACTCAGAAGCAGACACCAATGCCCTCAGACCATATGGCCTAGGTACATACCCATGCACCATGCCCAATGCACAGGGACTGGCAAAGTACTGACAAGGTAGCTGACACTTGGCCCTGCTGTATGCAGCACAAGGCCCTCCTGTGACCACTGTACACTCAAACACCAACTCCACAAGCTCAGATATCTAGCACAGGAACTCACACTCACTGACATGCCAGCATGCACCATGAGGGGACAGACACATCATCTGGGAGACCCAATGACAAATCACACTACACCCAACAGCAGGCCCGGTCACACACCCCCCCCTTACACAAGCACACAACCCCGGGGCAGGCAACGGATTTACCCACACTCACAATGGACATGTGACACAACAAGACCAATCCATAGCCAAATAAGCATCCTAGCCAAAATTCAACTGGTCAAACACTCAGGAGAACATATCAATCTGGCCCCCGCAACATACCCATCCCCAAGTGGACATTGAGAGGAATGCTAGGCACATCCAACTACCTGGAGGAACTGTGACAACTTGAATATGTATGAAACATCGATGTGCCATGAAACAGCATTAACATTGTCTCTCTCTCACACACAGGGCAACGTCATGGACCTCCCCTCAACAATGGGGGGGAACAATCACAGTCCCAGTTTCAGCGTGAAGATGATCCCACCGGCAGCGACGACTCTCACCACTCCGTGGATGACCCCGACCAACCTGGCCCCTCTGGTGCCCAAGCCCCTGCAGCACCTGCGTCAGGTACATCTGTGCCAACCCCCACCCCCATTCCTGCCACATCCCAGGAGACACCCAGGAGCCCTGCTCGCACTAAACAACACAGCCAGTCTGACCAGGAGGGACAAGGTTCTCCGGGCACCCAGGAGGAGGTAGACAACCCCGCAAATGCCATCCCTCAGGGGTCCCATAGACCCGATGAGCCCACAACGGCAGGCCAGGCTCGTGTGGGCAGGGGTGGTGGGAGTGGAGGCAGGCCGAGGCGCAAACCTGACCAGCCAGCTGAGGGAACAGGTATGTCACACATATGCCACATCCTGGACACATACCGGTGTGACACCAGGGGCATCAGCCAGGTAGTGGCGAGCCTCACAGAGATGAAGGGGACCCCCGACGAGATGAAGAACCTGCAGGCCGAGCAACATGCCAGTCAACAACAACACCAAGGACGGATGGAGGCAAGACTGGCTGAGCTCCTGGCGGTGCAAACGGACATGAGCCGTTCACTCCGTCGGATCGCCGACCACATGGGCAACCCTCCCTGTGCCACCAGGCGAAGACCACCACCAGCCACAGGCAGGAAGGAGGAGGAAGATTCGTCCGACGGAGCATCACAGACATCGTCAAGGCCTGCATCTGAGGGTCCCCCCAGGAAGGTGGGTCGTCCACGGAAAAGACCGTGAGAGTCAGCGGACCATCCACATCTCCCAGGTCACCTGGCCTGGCACCTGGCCCTCTGGCGCAATTGCAGCACCTCATCCAATGACATTCTCTGCCACATGGACTTGCTGGTCACAGTCTGACCAATGATGACCAACACTGTGGTCTGGACTCTGATGACTTCCAAAGCAAAGGATACCATCTCCCCCTGTGAACTTTGGATTCTATGCACCCGGTAGAGCACCTTAGTTTATCTACCAAAACACGTACCACACCGTAAATAAAAACGTAATTTTTTCATGCGATGTTGCTGTCATTTTGCATTAGTCCACAACATATGTGTGTGTAAATGTCAAACTATGCCTGAGTGTTGAACTAACTCCACCCATCCATACCCTGGGATCTGAGTCTGGTACAGGACACACATGGGTCACAATGTATCATTCAATGTAGACATGGAGCACAATACTCACCTGTGATGGCCTCAAGCTGCTGAGGGTGGGCTTGCAATACTGTGCGGACAGACCTATTTGGAAGAGTATCATTAAGGCGTAGAGGTCATGCCTCATTCGGAGGTTCCCGG
The DNA here is from genome assembly GCF_964204655.1 of Triturus cristatus. Classification (NCBI taxonomy): domain Eukaryota; kingdom Metazoa; phylum Chordata; class Amphibia; order Caudata; family Salamandridae; genus Triturus; species Triturus cristatus. The sequence goes on along the minus strand of NC_140579.1, from coordinate 428,276,171 downwards.
GGAGTGAGTCCCTGGTATGTGTTCCCAGGTGGGAGAACTATGTCCTGCATGCTGGAGTACGGTGGATTTGAAGAATGGTGGCCAGGTCAAGGTTGGATGCACGGAGATGGCACTACGGGGTCTCGGATGACAGTGGTACAGGGTTGGTTTTGGGTCGGGGTTGTGGCCTGCCTCCTGAGTGTGGGTGGGGAGTCTGAAGGTCATCCTGCAGCACACAGTGATCCATTGCAGCTATCTCTGCTGGACGGTGATGTGGCCGGGGCGCGGGAAGTTGAAGCTGAGGTGTGCAGATGCACCCTGGATGTGGACAAGTTTCCCGGGAGTTTGGATGTGGCTGCTCCGTAGAGGGCAGGGCAGAATTTGACACGGATGTTGTCATGGACTTGGGGGATGGTCCGTCTTTCCTTGGAGTGGATCTATCTGGGGATCATGTGCATAATGCAGAGGGTGTTGCAGTCTGAGGCCCAGATGCTGGTGATGACCATGGCAAATGTGAGCAAGCAATCCATGATGCACACCATCTTGTGTGCGTGGGCACTGGGTGCTTGTGCAGGGCTCTTGCGGGTGGGACACAAGGAGTTGACCCAGCTGTAAGGGGACAATCCTCAGATGTTGACCTCAGTCCTGTACAAGTCCAGTCTCAGGTGGCTGGTGTTCAGCCATTCATCAATGGATATCATGCAATCTTGAATATTGGAACTGGCAATGTCTGCGTCCTTGGTGAGGGTGAGGAGCACCTGGCTGTCAATGGCATACGAGCTGATGATGAGGTGCTGTGCGCATGTGATGGTGGAGAGGGGGGTCCTGGACACATTGTAGATTGACACGCTGAGAGATGATACCTGTGCCATGTGCCTGACGACGACACCATACTACATGCAGAAGCCTTGAGTCCCACTCCCATGGCCTTGCTGGGGTACAGAGCCGGAGGGGAGTAGGAGGGACATGACCTGGTTGGTGTGACAGGCCCTGGAAGGCGTGGCAGCGCTGTGTAGGCAGTCGGAGTTGCACACTCATCATGCAAAGGTGTTGTGTGTGCACTTAGTGTATGCCTGAGAGCAGGCGGGAGATTTGTGGATGGACATTGCTTGGAGGGTGTCTGCAACATCAGACTGTAGTGTGATGTGGGTCATGCAAGGACCAGAGGGTCGTGCAATATGCACGTTGCATGTTCAGACGGTCCAGCCTTTGGCACTGCGTGGCCGCAACTGTGGCACAGACAAGCTGATGAAAGCCAAATGAATGGATTGAGGGAGAAAGGGAGGAGCATCTTTGATGTGTGTGTGTTGCCAAATCCGGAAACTTCGTGTGCCCTTGCTGCAGTGGCTGCAACAGCAGGCGGCATGTCCTGGAAACTATGCCACAAGCTCCACACAAAGACTAGGATGTCAGAAAGGACTACTGCAACAGGTGTATGTAAAGGAAGGAGTGTCCGGTTTTCCATGGCACACCCAGAGACAAAGGATGCACAATCACCAAAGATGACTGACACCGGATCATGAAACTGAAGGCCGAGCTGCGCACAGGAAACACACCCTCAGCAGGTGTTGACGGCGCGTTGTGGGGACCAACATGACAAAACACATACACAGCCATGGACTTCATGCACAATAGAGAATCAAATACATGAAGAACAGCATGCAGGTTGCTAATCTACAAATAGATTCATATGCACAATCTTTGACATCCATGCCAGAGATGCTGCATGCACAGTGGCAAGAGACCTGCATTGACAGAGATGAGGCACCTTGGAGGGTGAGGAACACCTTTATTACTCAGGCTCACACTTATGGAAATGCATCAATATGAACAGACTCACAGGTCTTTTGGATGAACATGTGGGATCTACACTGGACACCCCCTTCGCACCACAGATGCTGTAAATCCATTGGACTGGCACACAAGTGAAGGGGGTGAGTCAAACATCCCCTGCTGCACACGGAGAGGCTGCAATTCCCCACTGAGCCTCTTATGGGGATGTCCCACACTATGTCCACCCGTAGCATCCCGTATGTTTCAGAGGGAAGTTTTACACACATTGATGCCTTCATCACAATCCACAATCCCATTACAGATGACTGTCACGAAGTGTGACTATCAATTCATGTGAGTCATGCTACATGTCATGTGCCCCATGGTGAGTCGACATGTATGCATAGTAACAAAACCTGCACAGGAGCAGTGCCCACACATTCCAAACAACTACCACACCCAAAATGCCTTGCTGCAATCCTTACCCAAAGGAGACATCTCACCATGTCCGTGCATGTAACGCTGATTCAGCACACGTTGCAATACTCATGAGGAATAGCAGGAGCACAACGATGCCACGAGCAGACCGCATGCGCAACTACCTGGGGATGACAGACACACAAGAAGTCAGGAAAAAGATAGTCATCCGCATGCATGGTCATGTACTCTACATGAATAAGGTTGACACCATTCTAGTTGAAAATTGAGTGTGTCAGCTAAAATGTGTGGAATGACATCATCACTCGAGTGACACATCAGAACACACCACTCAGACCCAGGGACTCACCATTATGAGAAGAAGTTGCGTATGAGCTGACTCCGGATGTCCTCCTCCTCCTCCTCCTCCTCCTCCTCACTTGCCTCGTGACCAAGGCCTTCATCCTCCATGGGTGGATGTTCCTGCTCATCGGGATCCAGGATGAGTGGCACATCTTTCTCCACTGCCATGTTGTGCAGCATGTAGCACACGAGGAAGATTTTGCAGACCTTCACCGGTGCATATGGGAGGGACCCGCCTGTCTTGTGGAGGCACCGGAATCGGCTCTTCAGGAGGCCAAATGTCCTCTCAATCACTATCCTGGTCTGCCCATGGGCATTGTTGTAACGGTGATCTGCAGCTGTTCTGGGGTTGCGGAGAGGCGTCACCAGCCATGGCATGTTGGGATAGCCAGAGTCCCCTACATGGAAACATCATGTAAAGAAGTGGGTCAGGAGATGCCATCACATACTAAGATACCGCTGAATACTGGACAAACAGAGTCTACTCACCAACAAGACATGCTCGTTCGTTGTGCAGCTGCAGCATCATTTCTGGCATCATTTTACGCCTCATGATGTAGGCATCGTGTGCTGACCCTGGAAAACGTGCACAGACATGGGAAATCAGCATGTTAGCAAGACACACCACAAGGGCATTAATGGAGTGATAATGTTTTCGGTTTCGATAGGCTACCTCCTGTGCCTGTGGTGGTACCAAAGCCACATGTGTCCCATTGTTAGAAGGCGACCTCAGAGGAGCCCGGAGGGGGCCCTGACTATCCTGAGACCAACCCTCGAGGTATCGTAGCCGGGCACTGGCGGGAGACTCCTCAGGGGAGGAATCTCGTGTCTAGGATCGTACACTCGGCACCACACGGCAAAGAGACACCACACCGGGAGTTCTTAAGAACAAATCTTTATCAGATCGGAGTTGTAGGATCTTTATGATCAGCAAGGCAAATATATACAAGTGGAGCGTGGGCTCACAGAGTCTTGGAGGGGGTAGGAGGTAGCGGGACAGTCTTTGGGGATATGGATCAAATGCAGGGGCGTACCCGGCGCACAGCTCACAATCCTCAAGCTGGGGGATACGCTTGTCGTCGTCGGGGTCCGGCGGGACCAAGGGAGCCGCGAGTCACTCAGCAGGGCTCAAGCACAAGTCGGAGGTCTTACGATCTTTTCGGGGAGCCACGAGTCACTCAGCAGGGCTCAAGCACAGGTTCGGAGGTCTTACGATCTTCAGAGAGCCGCGAGTCACTCAGCAGGGCTCAAGCACAAGTCGGAGGTCTTACGATCTTTTCGGGGAGCCACGAGTCACTCAGCAGGGCTCAAGCACAGGTTCGGAGGTCTTACGATCTTCAGAGAGCCGCGAGTCACTCAGCAGGGCTCAAGCACAAGTTTGGAGGTCTTACGATCTTCAGGGAGCCACGAGTCACTCAGCAGGGCTCAGGTGTTTCCAAAGGCGAATCTGCCGGACAGTCCCAGAGCACCCCTTGTTATAGGACGACTCCTCTTTGATGTCCGGAGTCTGTGCAGGCAGGGGTCTTGTCACCTGGGGGTCGCTTGTCGTGGTTTCCTGCCATTGTCTTTTGATCCTTTCAGGGCCGGGTCGGGAGGAGTCCCAGACACCCAGCAGGCGTGGAGCCAGCCCTCGGGGAGGCCGGCGGGCCGATCGAAACCCACCTTCCCAGGGGAGCTCAGAGGTGCGATGGAAACTGCTCCTCCCTCTCTCATCCCAATGGGAGCGCGATGTCCCCCAGCCGGAGTGGCGCCTCTAGGCCAGGGTCGCGCTGGGGCCGGGCGGCCATCATGGTGCATGAAGTGCGCACGCGGGCCCGGTGTGGCCGAAAAGGAGGAAGGCCGCGGACGGGGAAGTCCGGGTCGGGTGTGTGTGTGTTCTGGTGGGAAGGATCGGCTAGGCCGTGGGCTCGGGGGCTGCGTGAGGTGCATGGGTCAGGTTATGTGGTGCGGGGACAGGGATGGCTATGCTACGAGGCCGGGTCTAACACCCATCAATGGACCCAATTACATGGGGCATCCCTCCCAGGGCATAGAGCTCACCCTTGATACCTGTCAACTGCTCACGAGTTGGAAAATGGATGAATTCATCCAGGTGCTCCAACATGGCTTCTAAAACATCATGCAGGACATGGCTGAACATGGTCTGGGACATGCCACCCACATCAGCTATGGTGAATTGAAACATACCGGTGGCAAAAAAATGTAAGGCTGCCATCACCTTCATCTTGGGGGTCAGCGCAGTCGGATAACTGTGTCGCGGTTGGAGGTGTGGTGCCAGCCTGTTTGTTAGGTCCTCAATTAACTGTTGGGTGAATCTGTAACAGCGTATGCAGTCACGTTCCCTCATGGCACACAAGTCTGGCAGTGGTCGGGGGAGAGGCGGTGCCCTGCAGAAATTTGGAAGGAATAACGAAGATTGAGTACATTACAACACCAATGTCAATGAACTGAGCACATGTTCAACAGCTAATACACATCTGCTAAATACAGAGTTGACATGCCATGAAACTAGCTGTGGCACAGTGTAAGTGAACAGCCAGACACATCACAGGAGTGACATACATCCACATATCTGCATTAGAAGGATGTTATCTCATTCAGACAGCTTGCGGCAAGCTAGACGCACAGGTCACATGTCATTTAAAAAGTACAGATCACACACATTGCCATGAAGGGGTACATGTCAAAACTGATAACACAGACATTGAGACAACGCAGATATGTCCTCAGGTCGAAATACCATGTTCGATGCATACAGACACATGTTACGTGGGATTCCACATGTGGCATGGTGTGCGTAATTGTGTGCCATGCCCATCTACACACAGACACATGTTGGATGCAGCAACAGCAGATGCAGTTGACGGAACACCACCAGCAAGCTCATGGGAACACATGACACACACATGACATAGTCATATAGTGGCACGATGGTAGTTAGATGTCAGGTGTATTTATCCATGTACCTGGCATCAGGGGACAGTTGCGGGTGTTGGGGACTGTGCCATACCAGTGATGCAGTGCTTGACACGTTTGTACTACATGCAGACATGTGCAAAGTGTGAAGTGGAAGTGTGCAACATAGTGCCCCATCACACATGACATGTGTACACAGGTCACCACACATCTATTGTGCAAAAACATGAGGAGACATGTGCCACATCACTGCCTGACACACCTAGGCCCTGCACATGAAGGACTGCACTGACAATGACTTGATGTACAGCCTTTTGCGAGTCTGACACCTCCATTCCTTTCGTGTGCGCCTCCTATCACCAGTGTAAGCTGTGAAACGCACCGTACACACGCTCTGAGGGCGTGTGTACGGTCGTATCACTATATTGGGTTTGGGTAGGAGTACGGTGTGTGTACGGACCGCACACACGTACGTGTACGACCAGTGTGTACATGTACGTGTACGACCAGTGTGCACATGTACGTGTACTACGGTAGTACACGTACGTGTACGACCAGTGTGTACACCTGGGTGTACACACTGGTCGTACACGTACGTGTACACACTGGTCCTATCCCTATAGTAGTGTTGGCGTAGGTGCCCGCCATAGTGATACGACCCGTACACGCGCGTGTACGGGCCGTATCACTATGGCATACACCTACGCCAACACTACTATAGGGATACGACCCGTACACGCATGTGTACGGGCCGTATCACTATGGCGTACACCTACGCCAACACAACTATAGGGATACGACCCGTACACGCGCGTGTACGGTCCGTATCACTATGGCGTACACCTACGCCAACACTACTATAGGAATACGACCCGTACACACGCATGTACGGGCCGTATCACTATAGTAGTGGTGCCCTAGGGGTACGTATGAAACGCACCGTACCTGTGTGGGGATTTTAAAATTACAATGGGAACCCATAAGGGACAAGTATTAGGGCCTCAATGCATGCTGGTTGTCATGGACACCGAGTTTCAAGATCAACATTTTCCATCATGTGGGCTGGAAAAAGCAGTTGGCCACATTATACATTGTTGCAAAGTGGTTGTTGACTTGACATGCTGCTGCAAATTTGAAAGGTGCTAATGCTGTCACTGGTGTATGTTTAAAGAGATTGGAGGAAACGTAGGATGCAAATGAGTCTGACCAATCACTCTGTACTCCTGTAAATGAAATAGGCCAGCAAGGCAGATATAAGTCAGCCAGAACCCATGAGAGGGCACTTGCCTGCACAACACGTCATTGGACACCACTGCTGCTGTCATTGCTTCCTCTGTCAACATGTCCAGGTCTGTGGAGAGGGCCCGGCCATTCACCCAGGAGGAGAATGTGGCGTTGCTGGACGTCATCCTCCCACAGTACCCCAGCCTGTATGGGAGACCAGGGGAGCAGGTGAGTGCTGACTCCACTAGCTTTGACTGTGCCCCTTTTTTGTGACTGTAACTTCTGGCATTGTGTCCAGTTGTGACAGACATGCAATGTTGTTGAGAGTGGGTCCCAGGGGGGGGGAATGCCTTATGTCTCCCATGCAGAGCATGATGTAGTTCATGTCTGCACTCCTCACTTGCATTGTGCTTACTGTGACAATCACTGCATGGTGCATGGCACATTCAGCCTGGCTAATCCTTTTGGCCATTTTTGTTCTATAGTCCTGATGTGATTCTGTGGTCCCCCCGGTGTGACAGGTGACTGTACCCACAGATGTGTGTGAGTTGAGTGGAGCTGTGATGAGAGTGTCCAAATGATGTGTACGCCCCCTGGACATTGATGTGTGTGAATGTTCCTTGTCATGTGGGTGAGTGTCTATGTGGAGTGTTGCACCACAGCTGCATGGAGGAGGCAACTGCTCTACCCATCTTATGTGATAAGGAAGCCGTGCTGTGTGTCTGACGTGCTGAGCTAGCCCCACCCACACCTGTGACACCCCCCAGGCAAGTGGCTCATGTGCAGAGTGAGGTTTGTATCCGCTGTTGCCAATGGCAGGTGAAAGATCTGTGCCTGTGTGTCTGTGTACTCTGCTGAGGTTGCGTCAGTGACCTGGGGCATGTGACTGCTTGGAGGTGCTGTCCATCAGCCTTGTGTTGCTTGTGATGCACAGTGTGTGCCATGATCAGGGAGTGTGTCGAATCCCTCATGCCACCTGTGTACTTTCAATGCCATGTAGTGCGTTGGCGCTTACACAGAGGCGAATGTCCCTATGACAAAGGTGCTATTAGTTGGCAGCATACTATGCCCTGTTCAACAAATCAATGATGTTAAAATGTGTGTCTCTGTGACATGGAGCAGGTGTAGTGATGTAGTCTCACTTTGTCATCCTCACAGGTAACCGCCTACCAGAAGGGGAGAATTTGGAAGAGGGCCGCCAGGGCCGTGAATACGGTGGAGGGTCGCAGTCGGCGCCTGCCCCAAGTGAGGAAACGCTGGCAGGACATCCGGTGCTGGACCAGGAGGTTTCACCCGGGTCCTGCTTGAGGACTCACCACCACGCCCCCACTGCGGGCGCCGGCGCCTGACCCACCAAATGAAGCGTGTCCTGGCGGTGGTCTTTCCTGAGATGCATAGGCGGTTACAGGAGAGACAGCAGCAGGAAGGGGGTAGGTACATGTGTGTTTGTTGTGTGTCACCAGCTTTTGGAAGTGCTCATTTGCCTGGATACAGTGCCAGGGTTTATATGTGCAGTGCATATCCTGTTAACCCAAGTCAACCGGTGCTGTTCTTCCTCCCTTCCCCTCCTTGACATGTGTTCTCTGGTCTGTGTGTAATCACTATTGCACATGGTCATCTAGGCTGCAAGTTAATCAAGGTGCACACTGCTTTCAGCATCATGGGTGGGTCTGTGACATGTGGTGGTACCTTGCCTGTGCCCTGTCCTGTTCACTCATTTGGGGGTCCATAATTGTTGGCACTGTCCTGAGTCTCAACATAGGATTGTGAGGTTTCAAATAAACAGACATGCAGCATGCATGACTGATGTAGTGGCCTCAGACATGATGTGCATGAGTGGGAGATATGCATAGTGCCGGGACGGTTGCTCCTGTTACAGTCAGATCATTCCAGGACCATGGAGCAGTGTGCCCACTCCAGTCCCCTGAGACACCTTTTCCTAGGAATCATGTGTGCCCATTCACTGTGTGTTCAGCATAGGTTGGCCTCTGTGGCATTGTTCCATGGCCTCATTTGTATTTGCGTAAAGTGTACTACATGTCTCCACTGTCCATGGTGACCCCATTAGGCTTGTGCATCCTCACACTGGGCAGTGCCTGTGTGTCTATGTACAACTATCTGTTGATGGTTGTTTGTCACAAATATGTGTGGTCAGCCTCACGAGGTGATGTGGAGTACATTTAGGAGTTCTTGATGCACATTTTGTTAATCCCAGATTAAGAGGTGTAAGTACTTGCTCTGTCTCAATCACATTGTCTCAGGTAGGGGGGGTTTGTGCAGGCAAGGCCTACATGTCCAAACCTTATGTCTCCTTGCCAGGTCTGACCTGTGCGTGATAATTGTCTGGACAGACACTCAACGTGCAGTGACCCAGGCATGTTGTGCAGGGGGTAATGTTTGTGCTTTGCAGCATGTGTCAAAAGTAAAAGACATGTTTCCTGCTCATCCATTTTTGGCACCGGTGTGTGCTCCAGATGCTACGTAGTTTGGTCTGTGTGTGCTGACATCTGTGTGGACATTCTTGGTTCCCATGAGGGTGTCTCCTCAGTGCAGGTGCTCCTTATTCCGACACAATTGCAGGGCCATTAGCTAATGCATTGTCCTGTGTCTGGACATGTGTGCCACTCCACATGACTGGTAGTGGGTCAGATGTGTTGCCAACTGTGTCATCATGGTACGGATGGCCATGTGACAGGTGGCATGATTCAAGTTGTTAGTCAAGATGTCTTGTACATTGGCACTGACTACACTTGTCAACATGTCCCAATAGTTAATATGCTTGACTTTGATATTTTGTTGTGAAGGACAATAATGTGCCTGCATGACAGATGTCTACCAAGGAAGTGCACAAGAACCCACCTTTACACTTTTAGGGGACACGCTGGCACATTTAACACAAAGGCACAGTTCTGTAATGAAATTGATTAGAGATTATACATATACATGTTCCCACAGTGTGGTTGCATTTGGGTTAGTCCTCGGTTATTGCTGATACCAACTTATGGGTGTCAAGTCATCCAGACCACCGTTGTGCCATGTATATGTACTTCCTGATACCACATTTCTTCTTAACAGTGGCTTATTTGCATTAGGCTGGCAGCTCATACAATGACTGTGTAAAAGTAGCTTTGTGTGCACCTCCTTGTGTGACTTCTGTTATACAGGCACATGTGTGTTCTGTTCCAAAAGTGGCACATTCACACATTCCAAACATGTCGATTGTGTAAAGTGTTGTGATTCCCAAGGGATCACAATGTATTTCTTTATGGTTTACAAAGTACTCGCAGGTCTCTGAGTGTGAGGACACCTTCAGCATTGGTGTATGTTATTTGGCCTTGGGTGCACCAATACTGTTTCTTTCACAGTGAACAAGAGGTGGCATGCCTTCATAGTCTGGCTGTGCTCCACTGTTCACAGACACTAGCTTCTCAGTATAATTGGATATCGAGTTATTTGCTGTTGTGTCCTGATGTTCATTTTTTCAGGTGGCATGGTGGGTGAACCAACTGGGGAGTGCATGGCTTACATATGTGCGGAGTATTCTAGATGTTACTCATGATGCATTTCCTGATATGCACTGTGACCTATTTTGTTTGGACTCATGTGTCAGATGTACACAGGTGACTGATTATTTCATGTATCTTCACCTTGCACACAGCATCATCGGGGGATACCGAGGGAGACACCTGCACGGACCAGAAGGAGGGATCGAGCACCGGTGCCACCACTGCTGCGGAGTCGGCGGAATCAAGTGGCACGGAGGGCGAGGGGAGTCAGGCGGAGGACCTGTCTAGTACCAACACCGACTACGACGCTGACGGGTCCGAGGCGGAGCTCCCTGAGGGGGCGGAGGCTGCTCCAACAGCTGGCAGCAGCACTACAACTGTCACCGCCCCCTCCATTCCCATCAACGCCCTCCCACTTGCTCGGGTCCCTTCTGTCCGTGTAGGGCAACAACGTGTCTCCTTCATGCCAGGCACCGCACCCCCTGCCCCTGTCTCCCCTGCTGCCCTCACTGCCGAGTCTGTGGACATTCAGCGGCAGTTGCAGGTTGGGCAGACATCGATCCTAACTGTCCTCCATGGCCACACCAGACTGCTGACACAGATGGTGTCGTACATGGAGGGGATGTCATCAGCGATGTCTGACCAACGGATGTTGCTGAGGTCCATGGACTCGTCACTGACGGCAGCAGTGAGTCTCCTGCAGCGCTTCATCCCCCCCTACCCCTGCACCATCCACACTTCCCACTCCCATGTCTGACCCAAGCACACACAGACATTACCAGCCACGCACCCCACCAGACACAGGCAGCACACCAACAGGGAAGGGCAATCGCACACCTCCTGTCACCCACACTCAGGGGGAAGAAGGCACACCCACTGGGTCTGGGGCACACAGGCAGACACGCAGCCACAGTCCAAGTCTGCATGCCTCACTCCCCAGTCCCTCCAATGTCACTCCCCTCGGCCCCCCTGCCCCACAGTCTGAGAAGGAGACATACTTGGCCATGCTGGGCCTCAGCCCCACTGGTTCACCATCACGCAAACGGGCAAGGCACTCCACGGGTAGGGGAGTTGAGTCCCCCCCCGTCCACCACCTCCCCCAGTAGCGCTGCAACCCATCCCTCCGACCCCCCCCCCCCCTCCTTGGGGCCTGTGATTCTTTCGGGTGCAGGGGAGACGCTGGCCGAGCTTGCGGACGTGTCCAGCGCCATGCTAACCGCCACCTTTGGCGCTGACCCACACCCTGTGGTGGAGTCGTCCGTCCCTGCACCCACAACACCTACACTTCCCCTCCTGTCCCTGCGGTGCCTGGTCCTTCCCCACATGATGCCCCCCCCCCAGTCGCTGAACCAGAGGTTTAGTATGTGCAGGCAAGCTCGGGGAGACGCGTGGACATGTGTCCCCCCCCAGGACTTCGCATCTGGATTGGCCTATGGCCTTTGTAAATATTGTCCTTTAATACCTTTTAATTTAATGCTGAATAAAGCATTTTGTTTTTCCTTTGACACGATTGGTTTTCAGGTATTGATGTTGGTGCTGATGCTCCATGAGTTGGGGTGGTGATCATGTGTTAGGTGTCTGGGAAATGTTGTAGTCTGCTGCTCATGGGGTGGACCCTGGTATCTGCGTGCCATCACAAGGTATCAGAAAAGAATCTTTGGTCGTGTATGCTCTTTGTGTTTGGAGACATTGCCCCAAGGAGTGTTCCTTCCTCTGTGGCACCTGACAGCTTCCCTGCAGGGAGTTGCACAATTGTTGTGCTGAACCTGTGTCTACATTTCCTTTGTGGGTGACGGATCCCTTCAACTATGGCCATGCCTGCTCATCAATGTCTCCGGCTGCATCGTCTGTGCCATCCTTGGTAGTCACTGTACTTGTGTATAGAGTATGTTGCCATGCCTTCATGTAGAAATTGTCCCTTTTTCGCACTATGCTTGTGTGTACTCCCAGCCTGGCACACATATGGTACTTGTTCAGCAGGGTATTTGTTCACCTGACTCACAATTGTGGGCATTTTATCTGTGGGAAGTCCTCCCTATTCCTTCCATGGGAGACAACAACTTGGTGGCTGTCCCAGCACCTGTACATTCCTATCAGTCCTGGAATGTGCGTGACAGTGTGTGTTCCCTTTGGCTCTCTTAGTTTAGTAGGCTTTAACATAACTATACAGTCTAGTGACGTGATCTCAGTGTGTGTATTGTGCTGCATCCGCCAGGGGTGGGTATGCATGCGTCATTTGTCCTCACACCCACATGTGGTGTGTCATGCAGTGGGGGAAGACTTCCATCCTCATGGGAGTGGGACACTGCTGTCAGTGATGTGTTGTTATGGCACTCTCAACATAGTCGCACATTGGGGATGCGTTCATACACCCATGGAGTTGTGGTCATCTGAGGATGTACACACCCCCATGTCTCTGTCCACTGCTGGGAGTCCTCTGCACCCACTCCTCATATGTCTGGACACTGCTGGGAGTGATATGCACCCACCCCTCATATGTCTGTCCACTGCTGGGAATTCTCTGCACCCACCCCTCATATGTCTGGGCACTGCTGGGAGTGATATGCACCCACTCCTCATATGTCTGGGCACTGCTGGTAGTCCACTGCACCCACCCCTCATATGTCTGGGCACTGCTGGGAGTGATATGCGCCCACTCCTCATATGTCTGGGCACTGCTGGGAGTGATATGCACCCAACCCTCATATGTCTGTCCACTGCTGGGAATACTCTGCACCCACCCCTCATACGTCTCTGTCCACTGCTGGTAGTGATATGCACCCACTCCTCATATGTCTGGACACTGCTGGGAGTTCTCTGCACCCACCCTTCATATGTCTGGACATTGCTGGTAGTCCTCTGCACCCACCCCTCATATGTCTGGGCACTGCTGGTAGTCCTCTGAACCCACCCCTCATATGTCTGGGCACTGCTGGGAGTGATATGCACCCACCCCTCATATGTCTGGGCACTGCTGGGAGTGATATGCACCCACCCCTCATATGTCTGGGCACTGCTGGGAATCCTCTGCACCCACCCCTCATACATCTCTGTCCACTGCTGGGAGTCCTCTGCACCCACTCCTCATATGTCTGGACACTGCTGGGAGTCCTCTGCAGCCACCCACCCCCTAGGTGCAGTACACTGCTGTCCTGGCCATACACCCCCCCAAATTTACTGCTAATATGCTGCACCAGGCCGTAGTCCGACATTTGTGGCGTGTGTATGCCTTGTATCCATAATGTACTGGTGCCGTAGGGGTACGGGTGAGATGGACCGTACCCCTGCATTCATAGGGTGTGTGTACGGTCCATACCACGATGCCCCTACATCACCACGACAATGGTGGTACGGACCGAACCCACGCTCTGGGTGGCGTGGGTACGGTCCGTACCACGCGTACCCCTACGTCACCACTCCAATGGTGGTACGGCCCGTACCCACGCCCCCCAGAGCATGGGTACGGGCCGTACCACAAGTACCACTACGTCACCACTCCAATGGTGGTACGGCCCGTACCCACGCCCCCCAGAGCGTGGGTACGGTCCGTACCACCATTGTAGTGGTGGGGTGGGGGTACGCGTGGTACGGGCCGTACCCATGCAGCCCAGAGTGTGTGTACGGTCCGTACCACCATTGTAGTGGTGAGGTAGGGGTACGCGTGGTACAACCCGTACCCATGCCCTCAGAGCGTGGGTACGGTCCGTACCACGCGTACCCCTACGTCACCACTACAATGGTGGTACGGACCGTACCCACGCTCTGGGGGGCGTGGGTACACGCCGTACCACCATTGGAGTGGTGACGTGTATGCGTCCACGTCCACTTCCGTTGTGGCGGTACGTGGGATTGGTGGACATGCCCCCCGAAGTGACCAGACCCTAGAGGTAATTTATGTGCAGGATATATATGTTTTACATTGCGTGGGGGTTATGTTTCCTGCCCCTGCCCGCCCTTTGCCCCCGGGTGTTGTTCTGACCTTCTGCGGCGTCTGCGTCGGTTTCTGTGCACCAGGTCGTAGGCTAGGAGGGCCGGGATGACATGTAGGATGGGGTCCATGGCTGTCCGTCGCGTACCGGTGCTCCTTCTTCGTGTCTTCCTCAATTTCCCGGGAGTTTTTGGCTGCCGTAAAAAATGAGCGGTGCAGAGTGACGTGGGCATGGATCGTACTTGCTGGTCCGTAAAACGCTGCCTGACTCCGTCCGGACATCACGTACGCGATGTCCCGGATCGGAATTTTGTGTATTTTTTAGCCGGTCGGTGTTTTGTACGACTCGTACTTGCGGGTTTGTAAGGTGGTTTTCCCGGGTACGAGTCGGACGGAGAATACGCTCCGTACGACCATTCGTACCCGGGTTTTACAGGATCGGATCGGCACCAGAATGTTAAAATATAGTTAGCTAAAATATCAAATTTTTTAAATGTATTAAAAATAATATAAAAGTAATTAAATATTAAAAACAATTAAATAAAACATACATAATATAATATAAAAAAGCTTAAAATGTAAACATAATAAAAGTAATGTAAAAAAGTAGAGATTTTGGTGCCGATTACGATCCGTTAAAAACCTGGTACGAACCGTCGGTCGGAGCGTTTTCTCCGTCCGACTCGTACCCGTTCGTAAAACTTTACAAACATGGAATTACGATTCGCACGGAAACACCATTTCCGTACGAATCGTAAAAAACACCGACCGACGAAAATATACATACGAATGTGATCCGGGAATGCTGCGACGTGACGTCGGGACGCTTTCAGGCAGCGTTTCACGACCCAGGAATTACGATTCGAACCGACAGCAGTCCGGACGGCAATATTTTCACGGCACCCAAAAAGTGCCGGAAAAGCGAAGTACGGCGCGAAACGGCCAGAGTAGGTGGCCCGGTACGTGCCGTACCCCCCCCCCAGCCCCCGTACGTTCGAGTCGTACCCCCCGTGTATGTACACCCGTGTACGTGTCGTACCCCCCGTGTATGTACACCCATGTACGTGTCGAACCCCCCGTGTATGTACACCCGTCTACGTTCGAGTCGTAACCCCACCCGTGTATGTACGGTGCGTACCCCCAGCGCTATTGGTAATTAATAAAAATTAATTACCAATTAATAATTAATTATCAATCAATTAATTATAAAAACATATAAATATAATTAATATTTAATTAACCATAATTAAATTACTTCCCACCCTATTCCCCTATAAACCCAAAACCCGCTACGAAATTAAATTACGCAAAAATAAATTACATAACATTCATTAGTTTAAATAAATTAAACATACATTACAAAAATAATACATAATTTTAACACATATACTACCATACATAACACTAAAAAAAATTCGATATTATAGATATCTATATTTTAAAATTCGATATTATGGTAATCTATATTTTAAAATTCGATATTATGGAATTCTATATTTTTAAATTCTATATTATGGAAATCGATATTTCGTACCCCAATTTCGATATTCTGACCTATCTATATTTTGATAATTCGATATTCTGTCCACTCTATATTTTAACTTCGATATTCTGGGCAGTCGATATTTCGGAATCGATATTTAGGGTGTTCACCGACCCCACTGGCACTCATTTTTGAAAACCAGCACTTGTTTTAGTGACCCTTCACACTGACCCATTCCGTAAGACTTGCATAGTCCTGAGGATACAAAAAGAAGCAGGCCTCAATATGAAGAAGACTGCTGCTGCAGTTGCCTCTTCTGCCTGATGATCCGCTGAAGCCCAGGCATGTCAGACTGCAATGGTCCATGGGACTCTCTGCTGTCTGTCTCTAGAATAATCCTAGCTTGTAGATATGAGGGGGGAGGTGTGCCGTGTTGATGCTTTACAAATGGCGGTAAAGACACTATTTACATGCACTGCTTCATCCCTTGCAGCAGTCCAGTCCTCCTAGTGTGTTTCCTTTGGGCCTGATTCACAAAGGTAATTTACCCTTCTGAGTAATTTACACTTTTCAGTATTCACAAACTCTGTGTGTAAATCTACTGCAAAAGAGTAAGTTACATGGCTCCACCCCCTGTGTATAGCAAGTTACTCACTTGTGTGTGGGTTGGTGAGGTCCCTCCATAAACCCCTCTCAGACCAACCCTAAACATCACTTGCCCCGTCTTAATCCCACCACCTTTTCTAGTATGTCTGTCCCTTTTTAAAGTAACTTCCCTGTGTCCCTCCTACACTCACTACTAAAACGTATACTTATGTGTGCAGAGAGCTCTGCACAAATAGGTATAGGTAATTTGGAGGTGTAAACTCTGCACATAGTTTATGAATAGTTCTACAAATCATACCACAGAGTGCCGTGTGTCTGGGCTCTTTATAATGGTATGCATCTGACTCCTTTAGAGATCCTATATTGCCTTTCATGGCAAGCGAGAAGATGCGGCATACAGCAGCAGGATGAGGCAGGATCCATTGGAGATGTTAGTGCTGCTCCTATATGACTTACCTTTCCAAACACTGGTGATCTTAAGCAGGCTAAACCTAAAGTGACACCTTGAATAGTGTTATTTTTATATGGGCTTGGAGGGTGGTGTCTACATGTATAGATATGGGTGGTCCAAAGACTGCGATGCCAACTGAGTGAAGCCCATGAGGTTCTAGGCCGTACTGTTAGACACAGTTTTCAATAAAAAATATGCGCCCTTTTATACTGAGAGTTCTACTTGGATGTGCATGTAGAGCCTTTTCATGCAGTGAATAATAGATGAGGCAGGAAATAGTGTGTGATTAGTGCAAAGTACTAGGGAGAAAAATGGCAGACTGGTGGGGCTGTCAGCTATGTGTTAAACTCTAACGAGTGATCAATGCTATTCAGAAAGTACCAGCGAAGCCCCCTTTTCTCTCCACACTTGGGTAGGTAGATGCCTATCGTTACTGGGAAGAGTGGAGGCTGATGTTTTGGAGTGCAGGGTATACTGAATTGCTGGCCCTAGGGATCACATTCACCATGTCCACCTGGCCTGAAGGTGGCCTTCTCTGGTGTATAAATTCAATTGAGCATGGATGTTGTAGCTTATTTTGTGTTTGTGGGCTGCCAGAGTTTTGAGAGGAAGAAGAAGAAGAAGAAGAAGAAGAAGAAGAAGAAAAATTCTGTTTATTTAGACCATAGTCTTTAAACACAATAGGAACCCTGAATGATTATTGACAATAAAAATTCTTTAACAATTGCATTACCAGTAATAACGCATGACAAAAAGATACGGCACACACGTCCTATCCACAATGACACCAACATACAATCACAGATCAAGTCAATCCTTTAAAATTTATAAACAATTATACAAAATTTTAGATAAGAGGGAAAAAGACTAAAAACAAGGTTAAACTCACTAACACCCCTTCAGTTTCTCCCTTACGAAACTTTTCATGGCTTTCATATAATTTCCCAGGGCAATAGCAATATCAAGATTTGGGATTTGAGTAAGGCTACTGCTTGGGCTCGTGACCTTATTTCATATTTTAAAAACATTGGACATAAAAACAATTTCTGCAAAGCTAATACTGAAATGCAGTCAACCAATATGTGCAAAATATAATTTCCTGTTCCTATCCCACATTTACAGATTCCATCTGGCTGTATTATTTCTACTTTTATTTTTTCCTCCATCAGCCAAGGATTAATACCAATTCTTACTCTTAGAATTTCACACCTTAGCCCGTGGTTAGGCAGAGTGTCCAAGTACGGGTACCAAGCTTCATTTACCCATGAATTTCTTAGACATTGTACTGTTTTTTTCATACTCAGGTATTCCAGATCTAATTTTCTTGACAATTGGAGCCTGAGAGTACTCTTAGTAAACTCTACTTCCATTGAGTGCTGTGATAGTCTCACCTTTAAAGTCTTGCCTACAGTCAGGGGTTTCTTTCTGGCTTCCTTAGCCCATTTTAGGCTACTAAATCGAATGTCCTCTCTGCACCATTGTGAGACCTTCTGCACTCCACCTAGATCCTGGCGTTACCAAAATCTTACCAGGGACATTTGGATCTGTATGCTCCATGATATTGTTCCTATCTCCATTCTAATAGCCCGGATCATTGTGGAGCTCGGTAGTGACAGTAAGATTTTTAAAATCCTCCCTTCTTCTCGGACCCACCCGCATTTACCACTTCGGTAAAGAACTTCTGCACCATACAATACTTGCGGGGGAATCATTGCTTCATATGCCTTTAACATAGGTCTATGGGACATGTCTCCATATTCTCTATAAAAATTTTCAGCCCACAGATTGATGTAAAGGCTTTTGCTTTTTGGGCTTCTAGGTGGGTATACCACTTTAGGGCGCTATCGAACCAGACTCCCAAATATCTGTATTCCTTTGCAATCTCCAATTTCTTTTTTCCTAAAAACCAACTAAACTTCTTATCTCTTTTCCCAAAACATAACATCTTTGTTTTTTCCATATTTACTACTAAATACTTTGCCTCACAATATTCTTTAAAAGCATTTAATTTCCTTTGGAGCCCTAGCTCCGTTTGATCAAGTATCACCAGATCGTCTGCATACAGAAGGCATGACACTTTACTACCACTCATTCTGGAGCTTGCACTTCTTTCCACTTCTAGAGCAGCGGGTAGGTCTGCTAGGAATATGGCAAAGAGCAGAGGGGCCAAAACGTACCCCTCTCTAAGTCCATTCCCAACAGCTATTTTCCGAGTCAGTGACCTTTGCGTGTCCCTAATTACCTGAGCCCAATTTCCTCTATGTAGTTCTTTTAAGATAACCAATATACCCTCTGGTATACCATACTTTATCAAGGACTCCCATAAACATTTGCGATCCACTGAATCGAAGGCTGCCCGAAAGTCGACAAAACAACATTACATCTTCCCCTTTTGCTCTATGGACTTCCAGGCCAGTGCCCAGAGGGCGATACAGTGATCTATGGTGGAATATCCTTCCTTAAATCCACCCTGTTCTACCGGAACAATTGAACCCTGCTCCACCCAGTCTTTTGCCTTCCTAGTATTATTTTTGCAAAAATCTTTTCCCCAATATCCAGCAAATTAATTAGTCTATAGTTCTTTGGGGCGTGCATATCACCTTTCTTGTGCACCGACCTAATTATTGCTCCCTTCCAGTTTTTGGGGATCATCCCTTTATCTAAAATAACTAGAAACATAAGCGAGAAGAATTCTGCCCACCAGTTCAGCTGAGACTTTATTATCAAGGCTGGGAGATTATCTGGTCCTGCTGCTCTGGTTAACTTCATATTTTTTATCATATTTTTCACATTTAAGGCTGAGAAGTCTGGTTTTAGATCTTCTACTAGTCTACTCCACTCCTGTAGCTCCCCCTCTTCAAATTCCCTGTCCGAGATATACAATTCCTGCAGATATTCCTCCCATGCAGCCTCTTCGACCACACAATTCATCGTGGCCACCGGCAATTCTGCTGCTGATTCTATCAGCTTCCAGTACTGACGTATATTCTTTGTTTCAATTGTTTCCAGCAATTTTCCCCAGCAACTTTCTTTATAGACCCTTTTCGCTCTACAGATTAGCATTTTATATTCTCTCTTCAACTTAACAAGCTTGTCGGCCCTATCCTGTTCGTATTTAGCGCTGAGTCTACGTGCTTCTCTCCTTAAACAATCCTTAGAGAACCACTTTCCTTGCCTAGCCGGTGCATTATGTTGACTCTTTGCATACTTTGCATCGTTTCTAAGTTCTACACGAAGGCTTTGAACCACTTGTTCAATTTCTTCCACATACCAATCCAAAGTCAGCCCTCTCATACTTCCCAGGTCAAGCTTCTGTTGTAACCTTGCTTTATATTCTTCTGTTAGTCTAGTTGTGATCCGCCTAGGGTAACCCACCTGTTGTTCAATTAGTTTATCGCAGGGATTCAGATAAACATCTGAGATCTCTAACTCCATGGGGTTATGGTCACTCCCTTCTCTATGGCAGATCCTGAATCCCTTAACTAAGGCGAAATTCCAAGCTGGCATAAAAGCGTAATCTATTGGGCAATTTTGTGTACCTAATTTAAACGTTTTCTTCGCTGGGCAGTCTAGGGCTGACCTACCATTTAAACAGAAGAGGATTTTAGTCCCCAAATAATTTCCCAAATTTATATCTTGAGTTGTGGGAACGCACTCTGGGAAAGACGCTTGATTTATGTTGTAAGCTTCCAATATTTCTGTAAACCAATGATCTAATTTCTTTAGGTTGAATTTGTGATTAAAATCCCCCATCATTAAGATTATGTCCGTGCCATACTTTTCACATATTAAATCCATATCATTTTTAAAATGTCCCATTTCTACACCTTATTCCTCTGGGCTCCCCCATTGCATATACACATTTAAAAGCGTCAAGTTATCATACTTTTTATCGGCAAACAGTAAGGATATCCTGCATACAAGCAACCATTTACCTTTTACAGTAAGTTGGATCACATGCTTCACTATTCTGGTAGATAACAGTGCCATAATACCACCCGCAGGACGCCCAAACCTTTTTTTCTTTGCCGGGCGATGGAGTTGATGGAAACCATCAAATATTGGGGTGTTGCCACAAAGCCAGGTTTCTCAGTACTTTTTGCTAACTCCTTTATATTTTCTTGTTTTGTTGGATCTCCAAGACCATTTATATTCCACGAAACAACCTTTATGCTATGCGGCGTCCCCTTTACCTATTCAACATCATCTAGGTATCCTTCTTCTCCAAACTCCTCATTATACCTATGGGAGGGGCCTGCTGGGCTACTTCTTTGACTCCAGTTCCCCCCAAATTTCCCAATATTTGAGTTGTTGGCTACAATATGGAGAGTTCCCATTCCATTTCCTGCTTCTTTCTCGATTATCCTCACCTGTCTCTTCCCTAAGCCTGCATGGCACCTTAAGAAGTCTTTTCCTTGCGGCTCATTTCCTTCTACTTTTTCTTCGGGTACTATCCATATCCCTTCCTTTAGTACCTCTCTCTCCACCTTCTCTATTGCAATCTTTACCAGGTCTAAATAAACCAATACCCTGGTAATCTCCTTCCCTTCATAATTTAATTTAAAACCCACTTGCCGTAAGTCTTTAGATCCAATACCTTTCAGGTGTTGGCACTGAGCAAAAGATTGAAGAAGTTGTGACCTATTTAGGGATTAACTCTTCCTCGTTTTTTTCCCTCCCTTACCTATTTGTACCAATTCAAAATATAGCCACTTATTCCCTGCTCCCTTCTTTCTAACTGCAGTAGGTGCCATATGTGGCTGACAACTATTCCTTCTGGATACTGCCATAAATTTATTACCAAATTCTGGCCTCACTCCATAATAAGAGTTATTGCCGGAGTTTTTAGCCTCGTAGGTACTATATATCTTGCTTGCTTCACCTACGAAGTTGGCTTTCTATTAGGTTGCACCTTTTTTACTTCCTTCTTTGGATCCTTTTTCAACTCCTTCCTCATCCTTAGTTGTCTTGGGAGCTTAATGGGCATCGGCTCTTGAACGGCTATTTCTATACTAGCCTCATCGCGCCTACTTCTTTTCGCTACCTTGCCTTTCCCCTTTTTTGTACCTTCCTTCCTACTCGTCTCCCAAAGTTAGGTAACCCGTACCTAGAATAATCACCCCTTCTTTTTACCAACATCGGTCATCTCGAGATGTAAACTTCGTGCGTGGCCTTTGGTGGTTTTACAATCTCAACCTCCACCTCGACCGGGACTGGGGGCCAGGGGTCTGGGACTGATCTTAACATAGATGGCATTTGACTCCTGATTCCTTGTAACTCCCCCTCAATCTTGTATAGGTGCATTTTTTGTGTTTTTAAAATGTCATTATTTAGCATTGTGACTTATAAAAGCCCTTGAAGAGTTCTTTATAGCATTAACATTATTTCCAATATTGAAGAAGCAGGCGTTGCAGAAATTTCTAGGTTCAACTCAGAGGTTTGATTACGTCCAGCATCTTCTTTTAGCACTGAACTCTGGGTGCCGTGCTGGGCTTGGCTTGCATTTCCATTCGGCCTTATTTCTGTGCCTAGAACGCCCCCCCCTTCGGTCCTTGAGTCCTCACTGTTAGTTTCCAGATGGTCCTGTATCGTTGGTTCCGGGTCCTCTGAGAACACCCCCCGCGGGGATGAGGACAGCCGTGGAGACATTATTAGATCCTTTTGGCATAGCAGGGACTGAAGAGATTGATTTGCCGAAATTACAGACTCCATCGTATGCTCATCAAAAACTAATGAGGTATTCCCATTCCGCTGTTCTGCCTCTCCATCCTCTATGTCCGGTGGCTTTGCTGGTGAAAACACCTTTTTAAAGTGTTTCCCCACAAAATCTTTTAACGAGTTTGAGGCTAAACCGCCCCCTCTTCCACTCGATGTTGCAACCTTGTTTCCTTTTCCTTTTATCTTTATTCCTTTCTTAACTCTTGGCCCAGTGCTCTCCATACTTTCTCCAGAGTCCCTCTGGTCCGCTGAGAGTTCTCTTAACATCTGCTTTTGTTCCAGGGTACTTTTGTTCTTCCTGGGGGCCATGACTAGTGCCTTTGCGCAACGAGGCAACCTCTCAGGGTCCAATATTCAGTTTCTCCCCTATAACTGACACCCCGTATCAAGTACAGATCTTATAGTTAATGACAAGGCAAAATGATCCACAAGCCTCCACACTTACCTCTGTTGTGCTTCCAGCCGAGTACCTGTGCCCGTGGTGAGCAGTCAAAATATCGAAAATTAAATATCGACCTACACTAATATCGAGTTGACAATATCTAAGGGACAGAATTTCGATGTTAAGAATATCTATGGACAGAATATTGACCCTAAGGTAAGTAATATCGATTTTTTTTATATCGATGTTAGTAATATCAAAGTTAGTAATATCGAAATCAAATATATCGATGTTACTAATATTGATGTTACTAATATCGATATTTATATTATTGTTATGTATTTTAATATGTATTTAATATGTATGTGTTATATGTTTTTTGTTAAGTGCTATACTGGTTTTAAAAGAAATGTATACAATTTTTATATGTTAATAATGGTTTTTTAAGACAATTTTGTGTTTTAATACCGTAGCGGGTTGTGGGTTTATAGGGGAATAGGGTGGGAAGTAATTTAATTATATGAAATTAATTATACATTTTAGGAATTATTAATTAATTTTAATTAATTTTTGCGTTTAAGTTCTGTAGCGGGTTCTGGGTTTATAGGGGAATAGGGTGGAAAGTAATTTAATTGTAATTAAGTAATAATTTATTTTCATTTATTGGTATTGATAATGATGTTATTGTTAATTAATTATGAATTGGTAATTAATTTGTATTAATTGGTAATTAGTTTGTATTAATTGATTAATTGATAATTATGTTAAGTGTATCATTTTATTATTGGAGTGTGTCGTGCGTTTATAGGGGAATAGTGCTGGAAGTAATTTAAATCTAATTAAGTAATTATTAAATTTGTTGTTGGGTATTGATAATTAATTTATTGGACATTAATTATTAATTGGTAAATATTTTAAATTATAATATGTTGGTTATGAAAAGTAATTTATTGCTTATTAATCATTAATTGGTAATTAAATATGATTAAATATTATTTATTGAAATTTATAATTAATATATTCATAAGTAATTATTAATTGGTCATTCATGTTTAATCGTTAATATTTTTTGGTATAAAAAATATTTATTTGTTCAATATATTTTAATTGGTAATTACTTTTTAATAATTAATATGTATTTTGTTAGCAAAAATATTTTATTGTTCAATATTTATGTTGTAATTAATGTGTATTAAATATTATTTATTGGTATTTATTAATAATTTATTCCTAATTAATTATTAATTGGTAGTTGTGTTTGTAATAATTATTTATTGGTATTTGTAAATAATTTAGAGTTATTTAATAATTAAATCAATAATTATTTTAAATAATTATTTTATTTATAAGTATGTTATTTTTAACTTCTACGCTATCCAACACTTTCCCTACTGTTGCACTCTCTGGAGTTGGAATAGTAATTTTTACCCCTACGCTATCCAACACTTTCCCTACTGTTGCACTCTCTTGTGTGGAAATAGTAATTTTTATCCCTACGCTATCCAAGACTTTCCCTACTGTTGCACTCTCTGGAGTTGGAATAGTAATTTTTACCCCTACGCTATCCAACACTTTCCCTACTGTTGCACTCTCTGGAGTGGGAATAGTAATTTTTACCCTTACACTATCCAACACTTTCCCTACTGTTGCACTCTTTGGAGTTGGAATAGTAATTTTTACCCCTAAGCTATCCAACACTTTCCCTACTGTTGTTTTTGTTGGAGTTGGAGTAGTAGTTTTATTCTCTCTGATATTTAATATTTTTTGTATTATTTTAGCTAATGTAATATATAATTAATAATTAAAAATATTCAAATTAAATGTAATTTTTTTAATTTGTTATACGTAATTATTTAATTTTTATTCATGTTATTGTTTTATTTGTATAGATGTATTGGTAATTTATAATATTTTTTAATAATGTATAAGTTATTAAAATAATTATTAAAACTAATTATTAAGTAAGTATATATATTATGGTGCCGATTACGATCCTGTAAAAAAATTCCCCGTACGACTCATATCCGTATTTTTTTACGTACGAATCGTACAAGTACCGTACAAACTGCGAAGTACGATTCGTACGTGAAAAATACATGCGAATTGCGTCGGGAAAATGGTCCAAGAGGGAGCCGTAAATCTTTACGTCCGAATAGCGTCGGGAAAAGTGTCCGATAGGGAGACGGACATTTTTACGTGCAAATCGTAAAACAGAAGTCCGAGCGCGCAAGTACGATCCGTACTGCCCGTCCGAATGCACAACCGCATGTAAAAGGCCCCGTACGGAGCGAACGCTGTAGCCTACATGTACACGGGTAAACTTGTGCCCGAATACGAGTCGTACAGCCCCCCGCACATGTCAGCACCGTATCCCTGTATGTCAGCACCGTACCCCCCCTCCGCACCGTACCCCAACACCGTAGCACAGCCCCGCACCTGTACGCACCGTACCCCAACACCGTAGCCCAGCCCCGTACCTGTACGCACCGTACCCCAACACCGTAGCCCAGCCCATACCTGTACGCACCGTACCCCAAAACCGTAGCCCAGCCCCGTACCTGTACGCACCGTACCCCAACACCGTAGCACAGCCCCACACCTGTACGCACCATACCCCAACACCGTAGCCCAGCCACGTACCTGTACGCACTGTAACCCAACACCGTAGCACAGCCCGCACCTGTACGCGCCGCACCCCAACACCGTAGCACAGCCCGCACCTGTATGCGCCGCACCCCAACACCGTAGCACAGCCCGCACCTGTACGCGCCGTACCCCAACACCGTAGCACAGCCCGGCACCTGTACGCACCGTACCCCAACACCGTAGCACAGCCCGCACCTGTACGCGCCGCACCCCAACACCGTAGCACAGCCCGCACCTGTACACGCCGCACCCCAACACCGTAGCACAGCCCGCACCTGTACGCGCCGCACCCCAACACTGTAGCACAGCCCCGCACCTGTACGCACCGTACCCCAACACCGTACCCCAGCACCCTCACCCAGCATCTTGTATGTATGGACCGTACCTACGCGAAAAAGACTCGTACAGAACCAGGACACTGTAAAACACCACAAGGAGGGTCAATTCGACTCGCACAACACCACAAAACACGTCAACATGACAAAATACATCTCTATGACTGACCTGCCACATCCAAACAGCCAAACAGAGGACCAAATCACAACCACCTCTTATAACACACCCACCACAAATTCAAACACAGCCACACCCACAAATGGACCAATAAAAAGGGCCCACACACACAACCCATGAGCCATTGCAACAGACCCACTGCTCACAGACACCACAAACAACTGCACCTTACTCACACCTTAACTACACCTTCACTTTCACACCTTCACACAACCTCCTTCACAAACACCCCCTCTTCACCTTCACACACACACTGTCACATTCACACCCAAACACGCACAACCATCCACACCCACACCATTCCCACTGACAAGAATCCAAAGTTCACTACGGCGGAGCTGGAGCTCCTTGTCAACGAAGTCATCAGAGTCGAGCCACAGCTGTTTGAAACATTGGTCAGACAGACCAGCATAGCCCAAAAAACCAGCCTGAGGCAGAGGATCGTCGATAAGGTGAATGCTGTTGCGCCCATCCGAAGGACCAGGCATGAATGCCAAGCCAGGTGGTACGATCTGCGCAGGGCAGTCAAGAGGAAAATGAACGAGGAATACGCCCAGAGTAACATCACTGGAGGCGGGCTGCCCCGCAGACCCGTACATTACCATCCCTGGGAGGAGAAGGTGATGGCCACGCTTCCGCCGGTGGGAGTACACGGAGTCGAAGGAGTCGCAGAGCCTGGTGAGTACACAAACAACTCACGTAACATGGGGGGAATGGCATCCACACCCCAACTACAACAAATGCACTCACCTACCCCCAAGCCCTCACCGCACACAACCACACCCTAAAAACCACGCTCATGCCACTAACGTCTCCATGCCCCATTCACAAATAAAGGCAATGCCATGTCCCAGGCCACACCAACCCCAAACCCAAGACTGGATGTCCGGGATGCTGGGAGGGTGGGTCTCACACAACACATTGTGCAACTCAGAACCAGACACCAATGCCCACAGCCCATATGGCCTAGGTACATACCCATGCACCATGCCCAATGCACAGGGACTATCAAAGTAATGACAAGGTAGCTGACACTTGGCCCTGCTGTAGGCAGCACAAGGCCCTCCTGTGACCACTGTACACTCAAACAACAACTCCACTAGCTCACATACCCAGCACAGGAACTCACACACACTGTCATGCCAGCATGCACCATGAGGGGACAGACACATCACCTGGGAGACCCAATGACAAATCACACTACACACAACAGCAGGCCTGGTCACACCCCCCCTCACACAAGCACACAACCCCGGGGCAGGCAACGGATTTACTCACTCTCACAATGGACATGTGACATTGGCAAACACTCAGGAGCACATACCAATCTGTCCCCCACAACATACCGATCCCCAAGTGTACATTGAGAGGAATGCTAGGCACATCCAACCACCTGGAGGAACTGTGACTACTTGAATATGTATGAAACATGGATGTGCCATGAAACAGCATTAACATTGTCTCTCTCTCACACACAGGGCAACGTCATCAACCTCCCCCCAACAATGGGGGGGGAACAATCACAGTCCCAGGCTCAGCGTGAAGATGATCCCACCGGCAGCGACGACTCTCACCACTCCGTGGATGACCCCGACCAACCTGGCCCCTCTGGTGCCCAAGCCCCTGCAGCACCTGCGTCAGGTACATCTGTGCCAACCCCCACCCCCATTCCTGCCACATCCCAGGAGACACCCAGGAGCCCTGCTCGCACCGAACAACACAGCCAGTCTGACCAGGAGGGACAAGGTTCTCCGGGCACCCAGGAGGAGGCAGACGACTACGCTAATGCCATCCCTCAGGGGTCCCGTAGACCCGATGTGCCCACAACGGCAGGCCCGGCTCGTGTGGGCAGGAGTGGTGGGAGTGGAGGCAGGCGGAGGTGAGAACCTGACCAGCCAGCTGAGGGAACCGGTATGGCACTCATGCGCCACATCCTGGACATATACCAGCGTGACACCAGGGGCATCAGCCAGGTTGTGTCGAGCCTCACAGACATCAAGGGGACCCTCGACGAGATGAAGAACCTGCAGGCCGAGCAACATGCCAGTCAACAACAACACCAAGGACGGATGGAGGCAAGACTGGCTGAGCTCCTGGCGGTGCAAACGGACATGAGCCGTTCACTCCGTCGGATTGCCGACAACATGGGCAACCCTCCCTGTGACACCAGGCGAAGACCAGCACCAGCCACAGGGAGGGAGGAGGAGGAGGAGGATTCGTCCGACGGGGCATCACAGACATCATCAAGGCCTGCATCTGAGGGTCCCCGGAGGAAGGTGGGTTGTCCACGGAAAAGACCGTGAGAGTCAGCGGACCATCCACATCTCCCAGGTCACCTGGCCTGGCACCTGGCCCTCTGGCGCAACAGCACCACCTCATCCAATGACATTCTCTGCCACATGGACTTGCTGGTCACAGTCTGACCAATGATGACCAACACTGTGGTCTGGACTCTGATGACTCCAACTGACAAGGATGCCATCTCCCCCTGTGAACTTTGTATTCTATGCACCCGGTAGAGCACCTTACTTCATCCACCAAAAGACTTACCCCACCAAAAATAAATACTTAATTTTGTCATGAGATGTTGCTGTTATTTGGCATTATTCACCAACATATGTGTGTGTAAATGTCAAACTATGCCTGAGTGTTGAACTAACTCCACACATCCATACCCTGGGATCGGAGTCTGGTACAGGACACACATGGGTCACAATGTATCATTCAATGCAGACATGGAGCACAATACTCACCTGTGATGGCCTCAAGCTGCTGAGGGGGTGCTAGGGAAACTGTGAGGACACACCTATTTGGAAGAGTAACATTAAGGCGTAGAGGTCATGCCTCATTTGGAGGTTCCCGGGGAGGGAGTCCCAGGTATGTGTTCCCAGGTGGGAGAACTATGTCCTGCATGCAGAAGTACGGTGGATCAGAAGAATGGTGGCCAGGTCAAGGTTGGATGCACGGAGATGGCACTACGCGGTCTCGGATGACAGTGGTACAAGGTCGGTTTTGGGTCAGGGTTGTGGCCTGCCTCCTGAGTGTGGGTGGGGAGTCTGAAGGTCATCCTGCAGCACACAGTGATCCATTGCAGCTATCTCTGCTGGACGGTGATGTGGCTGGGGCGCGGGATGTTGACGCTGAGGTGTGCAGATGCAGCCTGAATGTGGACAAGTGTCCCTGGATTTTGGATGTGGCTGCTCCGTAGAGGGCAGGGCAGTCTTTGACACGGATGTTGTCGTGGACCTGGGGGATGGTCCGTCTTACCTTGGAGTAGATCTATCTAGGGATCTTGTGCATAATGCTGAGGGTGTTGCAGTGTGAGGTACAGATGCTGGTGATTACCATGGCAAATTAGAGCAAGCAATCCATGATGCACAACATCTTGTGTGTGTGGACACTGGGTGCCTGTGCGGGCTTCTGTGGGTGGGACACAAGCAGTTGAGCCAGCTGTAAGGGGACAATCCTCAGATGTTGACCTCAGTCCTGCACAAGTCCAGCCTCAGGTGGCTGATGTTCTGCCATTCATCTATGGATCCCATGTAATCTTGAATATTGGAACTGGAAATGTCTGTGTACTTAGTGAGGGTGGGGAGCGCCTGGCTGTCAATGGCATACAAGTCGATGATGAGGGCGTGTGCGCATGTGATGGTGGATAGGGGGGTCCTGGACACATTGTAGATTGACACGCTGAAAGATGATACCTGTGCCATGTGCCTCACGACGAAAGCATACTACATGCAGAAGCCTTGAGTTCCACTCCCATGGCCTTGCAGGGTTACAGATCCAGTGGGGAGTAGGAGGGACATGACCTGGTGGGTGTGACAGGTCCTGGAAGGTGTGGCAGTGCTGTGTAGGCAGTCGGAGTTGCACACTCATCATGCAAAGGTGTTGTGTGTGCGCTCAGTGCATGCCTGAGAGCAGGCAGGAGATGTGTGGATGGACCTTGCTTGGAGGGTGGCTGCAACATCACACCGTAGTGTGATGTGGGTCATGCAAGGACCTGAGGGTCGTGCAATGTCCAGCCTTTGGTACCGCGTGGCCGCAACTGTGGCACAGACAAGCCGAAGACAGCCAAATGAATGTGTTGAGGGAGGAAGGGAGGAGCACCTTTGATGTGTGTGTTGCCAAATCTGGAAACTACATGTGCCCTTGCTGCAGTGGCTGCAACAGCAGGCGGCATGTCCTGGGAATTATGCCACAATATCCACACAAAGACTAGGATGTCAGAAAGGACTACTGCAACAGGTGTATGTCAAGGAAGGAGTTACCGGTTTGCAATGGCACACCCAGAGACAAAGGATGCACAATCACCAAAGATGACTGACACCGGATCATGAAACTGAAGGCCGAGCTGCGCACAGGAAACACACCCCAGAAGGTGTTGACGGCCCGTGGGGGGGACTAACATGCCAAAACACATACACAGCCATGGACATCATGCACAATAGAGAATCAAATACATGAAGAACAGCATGCAGGTTGCTAATCTATACATAGACTCATATGCACAATCCTTGACAACCATGCCAGAGATGCCGCATGCACAGGGGCAAGAGACCTGCATTGACAGAGATGAGGCACCTTGGAGACGGAGGAACACCTTTATTACTCAGGTTCACACCTATGCAAAAGCATCAACATTAACAGACTCATAGGTCTATTGGATTAACATGTGGGACCTACACCGGACACCCCCTTTGCACCACAGATGCTGTAAATCCATTGTACTGGCACACAAGTGAAGGGGTTGAGCCAAACATCCCCTGCTGCACACGGAGAGGCTGCAATTCCCCATTGAGCATCATATGGGGATGTCCCGCAATATGTCCACCCGTAGCCTCCCGTATGTTTCAGAGGGAAGTTGTACACACATTGATGCCTTCATCACAAACCACAATCCCATAACAGTTGACTGTCACGAAGTGTGACTATCAATTCATGTGAGTCATGCCACATGTCATGTGCCCCATGGTGAGTCGACATGTATGCATAGTAACATAACCTGCACAGGAGCAGTGCCCACACATTACAAACAACTACCACACCCAAAAAGCCTTGCTGCAATCCTTACCCAAAGGAGAATTTTCACCATGTCCGTGCATGTAACGCTGATTCAGCACACGTTGCATTACTCATGAGGAATAGCAGGGGCACAACGATGCCACGAGCAGACAGCATGCGCAACTACCTGGGGATGAGAGACACACAAGAAGTCAGGAAAAACATAGTCATCCGCATGCATGGTCATGTACTCTACATGAATAAGGTTGACACCATGCCAGTTGTCAATTGAGTGTGTCAGCTAAAATGTGTGGAATGACATCAGCACTCGAGTGACACATCAGCACACACCTCAAAGTCACTTAGCATACAGTCAGCTGGACACACACATTGCAACACATGCCACACAAGGCTCAAAGCGTGCACACTCAGACCCAGGGACTCACCATTATGAGAAGAAGTTGCGTATGAGCTGACTCCGGATGTCCTCCTCCTCCTCCTCCTCCTCCTCCTCACTTGCCTCGTGACCAAGGCCGTCATCCTCCACGGGTGGATGTTCCTGCTCATCGGGATCCAGGATGAGTGGCACAGCTTTCTCCACTGCCATGTTGTGCAGCGTGCAGCACACGAGGAAGATTTTGCAGACCTTCACCAGTGCATATGGGAGGGAACCGCCGGTCTTGTGGAGGCACCGGAATCGGCTCTTCAGGAGGCCAAACGTCCTCTCAATCACTCGCCTGGTCTGCCCATGGGCGTTGTTGTAACGGTGATCTGCAGCTGTTCTCGGGTTGCGGAGAGGCGTCACCAGCCATGGCATGTTGGGATAGCCAGAGTCCCCTACATGGAAACATCATGTAAAGAAGTGGGTCAGGAGATGCCAACACATACTAAGATACCGCTGAATACTGGACAAACAGAGTCTACTCACCAACAAGACATGCTCGTTTGTTGTGCAGCTGCAGCATCATTTCTGGCATCATTTTACGCCTCATGATGTAGGCATTGTGTGCTGACCCTGGAAAACGTGCACAGACATGGGAAATCACCATGTTAGCAAGACACACCACAAGGGCATTAATGGAGTGGTAATGTTTACGGTTACGGAAGGCTACCACCTGTGCCTGTGGTGGTACCAAAGCCACATGTGTCCCATCAATGGACCTAATTACATGGGGCATCCCTCCCAGGGCATAGAACTCACCCTTGATACCTGTCAACTGCTCACGAGTTGGAAAATGGATGAATTCATCCAGGTGCCCCAACATGGCTTCTAAAACATCATGCAGGACACGGCTGAACATGGTCTGAGACATGCCACCCACATCAGCTATGGTCAATTGAAACGTACCGGTGGCAAAGAAATGTAGGGCTGACATCACCTTCATCTTTGGGATCAGCGCAGTCGGATTACTGTGTCGCGGTTGGAGGTGTGGTGCCAGCCTGTTTGTCAGGTCCACAATTAACCGTTGGGGGAATTGGTAGCGGCGTATGCAGTCACGTTCCCTCATGGCAGCCAAGTCTGGCATTGGTCGGGGGAGAGGCGGTGCCCTGCAGAAAATTGGAAGGAATAACGAAGATTGAGTGCAGTACTACACCAATGTCAATGAACTGAGCACATGTTCCACAGCTAATACACATATGCCACATACAGAGCCTGGTCTGTGCAATACATCCTGCACACGTATGCCAGCCAGGTGATACTCCTACCAAGAGCCAGCTACAAACATGGATTGTCAAGGTCTACATGACATGCCATGAAAGTAGCTGTGGGCCAGTGTGAGTGGACAGCCAGACACATTACAGGAGTGACATACATCCACATATGTGCATTTTAAGGATGTCATCTCATACAGACAGCTGCCGGCAAGCTAGAAGCACAGGTCACATGTCATGGAAAAAGGACAGACCACACACCTTGCCATCAAGGGGTACATGTCAAATATGATCACACAGACATTGAGACTACGCAGATATGTCCTAAGCTCGCAAGTCCCTGTTAGATGCATACAGACACACGTCACGTGTTATTCCACATGTGTCTTGGTGTGCGTAATAGTGTGACATGGGCATCTACACACAGACACATGTTGGATGCAACTACAGCAGATGCCATTGACGGAACACCAACAGCAAGATCATGGGAACACATGACACACACATGACATAGTCACATCGTGGCATGCTGGTAGTGAGATGTCAGGTGTCATCATCCGTGTACCTGGCATCAGGGGACATTTGCGGGTGTTGGGGACTGTGCCATGCCAGTGATGCAGTGCTTGACAAGTTTGAAATACATGCACACATGTAAAAGTTGTGACTGGGAAGTGCGCCACATGGTGCCCCATCGCACATGACATGTGTACACAGGTCATCACACAACTATTGGGTTAAAACATGAGGAGACATGTGCCAGCTCACTGCCTTACACACCTAGGCCCTACACATGATGCACTGCACTGACAATGACTTGATGTCCATCCTTGTGCGAGTAATACACCTCCATTCCTTTCCTGTGCGCCTCCTATCACCAGTGTAAGCTGTGAAACGCACCGTACACACGCTCTGAGGGTGTGTGTATGGTCGTATCACAATATGGGGTTTGGGTAGGAGTACGCGTGTGTGCAAGGACCGTACACACATACGTGTACACACTGGTCCTATCCCCATGGTAGTGTTGGCGTAGGCGTACGCCATAGAGAGACGGCTCGTACCCGCGTATGTATGGCCCGTGGCACTATGGCATACGCCTACGGCAACACTACCATAGTGCTACGGGCCATACACACGCGGGTACGGCACGTAGCACTAGGGTAGTGTTGGCGTAGGCGTACGCCATAGAGATACGGGCCGTACATCCGCGGGTACGAGCCGTATCTCTATGGCGTACGCCTACGGCAACACTACCATAGTGCTACGGGACCTACACACGCGGGTACGGCCCATAGCACTAGGGTAGTGTTGGCATAGGCGTACGCCATAGAGATACGGGCCGTACATACGCGGGTACGAACCCTATCTCTATGGCGTATGCCTACGCCAACACTACCATAGTGCTACGGGCCGTACCCGCGCGTGTACGGCCCGTAGCACTAGGGTAGTGTTGGCGTAGGCGTACGCCATAGAGATACGGACCATACATACGCGGGTACGAGCCCTATCTCTATGGCGTACGCCTACGCCAACACTACCCTAGTGCTATTGGCCGTACCCACATGTGTAGGGCCCGTAGCACTAGGGTAGTGTTGCCGTAGGCGTACGCCATAGAGATACGGCTCGTACCCGCGTATGTACAGCCCATATCTCTATGGCGTACGCCTACGCCAACACTACCCTAGTGCTACGGGCCGTACCCGCATGTGTAGGGCCCGTAGCACTATGGTAGTGTTGCCGTAGGCGTACGCCATGGAGATACGGGCCGTACATACGCGTGTACGGCCCGTATCACAATGGCGTACGCCTACAGCAACACTACCAAAGTGATACAGGCCCTACACACGCGTGTACGGTCCGTATCACTGGAGTAGTGGTGCCCTAGGGGTACGTGTGGAACGCACCATACCTGTGTGTGGATAGTGAAATTACATGGGGGACACATGAGGGACAAGTATAAGGGCCTAAATGCATGCTGGTTGTCATGGAGACCGAGTTTCCAGTTCAAAATTTTTCATCAGGTGGCCAGCAAAAGTCGGTTGGAGACAATACACTATGGTGCCAATCACGATCCGGTAAAAAAATTCCCCGTACGACTCGTATCCGGTCTTTTTACCGTACGAATCGTACAAGTGCCGTACAAACTGGCAATTACGATTCGCATGGTAAAAAGTCCATACGAATCGCATTGGGAATTATTCCCCACACGTCCTCGGGTCGGAAAATGTGTCCGACACGTCCACGGACCATTTACCGTACAAATGTGAAAAGTGAAGTCCGACCGCGGAATTACGATCCATCCCGTGCGTCCGATGTTACAACCGGATGGAAAAAACACCGTCCGCACCGAACTCCCATAGCAACCATGGAGACATGTGCCCGCATACGTGCCGAACACCCCCCCCAGCCCCCGTATGTACGCGCCAACCCCCCCCAGCCCCCGTACGTTCGAGTCGAACCCCCCACCCAGCCCCCGTACGTTCGTGTCGAACCCCCGTGTATGTACACCCATGTACGTGTCGAACCCCCCCGTGACTGTACACCCGTGTACGTGTCGAACCCCCCGTGTATGTACACCCGTGTACGTGTCGAACCCCCCGTGTACGTGTTGAACCCCCCGTGTATGTACACCCGTGTACGTGTCGAACCCCCCCGTGTATGTACACCCGTGTACGTGTCGTACCCCCACCCGTGTATGTACACCCGTGTACGTGTCGAACCCCCCCGTGTATGTACACCCGTGTACGTGTCGTACCCCCACCCGTGTATGTACACCCGTGTACGTGTCGTACCCCCACCCATGTATGTACACCCGTGTACGTTCGAGTCGCCACCCCGTGTATGTACACCCCTGTACGTGTCGAAGCCCCCGTGTATGTACACCTGTGTACGTGTCGTACCCCCACCCGTGTATGTACACCCATGTACGTGTCGAACCCCCGTGTATGTACACCCGTGTACGTGTCGCACCCCCCGTGTATGTACACCCCTGTACGTGTCGAACCCCCGTGTATGTACACCCGTGTACGTGTCGCACCCCCGTGTATGTACACCCCTGTACGTTCGAGTCGTACCCCCACCCATGTATGTGTCGTACCCCCGTGTATGTACGAACCGTACCCTCACCCGCGGACGTATGGAGCGTACCCCAGGCCCCAACACCAGCACCTTCACACAACATCGCGCATGTACGAGTCGTACCAACCCAGACACAAGGACAGCACTGTACAACCAAATGGCCGAAGTACACACCGTACACACGTTAAAAACGCACGTACACAACCAGGACAAAGCAAAACAACACAAGAATACACCATTCGAATGGCACAAAGCCACTAAACATGTCCAACAAGCTCAAAAACAACACAATCACTGACCTGCAACTGCCAAAATCCAAAACAGAGGCCCAAAACACAACCACTCCTTATAACACACCCACTCAAAGTTCAAACACACCCACACCCACCAATGGACCAATAAAAAGGGCCCACACACACAAACCATGAGCCTTTGCAACAGACTCACTGCTGCCAGACCCCACAGACAACCTACAGCACCATACTAGAAGCTTGACCACACCTTACACTTGCACACCTTCACACACACACCTTCACAAACACCCCCACATCACATTCACACACACACCTGTACAACCACACCCACACACCCACAACCATCCACACACCCCCCATCCACACCCACACCCCTCACCATGCCCACTAACAAGAATCCAAAGTTCACTAGCCGAGAGTTGGAGGTCCTTGTCGATGAAATCCTCAGAGTTGAGCCACACCTCTTTGGAACATTGGTCAGACAGACCACCATTTCTGAAAAAACATCCATGTGGCAGACCATCGTCGATGCTGTGAATGCTGTTGCGGACACCAGAAGGACCAGGCATGAATGCCAAGCCAGGTGGTACGATCTGCGGAGGAGGGTCAGAGCCAAAATGACGGACGAACACAACCAGGCCAACGTCACTGGAGGAGGGCTGGCCCGCAGACCCGTACACTACCATCCCTGGGAGGAGAGGGTGATGGCCATACTGCCGGTGGTGGCAGTGGACGGATTAGAAGGAGTCCGAGACCCGGGTGAGTACACAAACAACTCACCTCACATGGGGGGAACGTCATCCACAATCAAACTCACAAACAGGCACGCAACCACCCCAAGCTATCGCATGACTCAACCACACTCCATGAACACGCACATGCCACTAGCGCCACCATGCCCCATGCACCCAGCTGGACAATGTCAAGTCACAGGCCACAGAAAACACCAACACAAGACACGGTAACCGGGATGGCGGGAGTGTGGGCCCCAAAAATCACATAGTGCAACTCAGAAGCAGACAACAATGCCCTCTGCCCATATGGCCTAGGTCACAGCCAGACAAACAGTGTGTCCCCACACAGGAAAGACTTGCCAGCAAATGGCGGACACCTTGCATTAAGACATGGGGGTGAAGGCACTTTTTGCACATGACAGCAGCTAATGAACAGCCAACACTGTGAAAGAGTGGCAGCACACACCACCACAGCAGCAGCGCAGACACAGACACTACACCCAATGGGTGCCTGGAGATCAGAAACAAACTCACATCAACAAGCCAAGGGCCATTCAAAGATCTGCTAACAGTCTGTGCCCAGGATGCTGGGCTGAGGTGACAGAGGGTGACACACAGAGGGAGGGAGAGGTGGACAGAGAGGGAGGGAGACACAGGGAGACGGACAGAGGGAGGAGGCTGACACACGGAGGGAGGGAGAGGGGGACAGAGAGGGAGGGAGACACAGGGAGACGGACAGAGTGAGGAGGCTGACACACGGAGGGAGGGAGAGGGGGACAGAGAGGGAGGGAGACACAGGGAGACGGACAGAGGGAGGAGGTTGACAGAGGGAGGGAGAAAGGGAGACAGAGGGAGACGGACAGAGGGAGGAGGCTGACACACGGAGGGAGGGAGAGGGGGACAGAGAGGGAGCGAGAAAGGGACACACAGGGAGAGCAAATCAGCTTTGTGGGGTGTGGGAATGTCTGCTCGTCAGCAGGTGGACTGCGTGCATGTAGACAAGGGTGGCCAGTGCCAGAACCCCCCCTCTTCTCCATGGCTAAACACAGGGCCAAGTCACAACCTGTGCACGAGCAGAACAAAACAGCTACCTGCATTATCTAAGTGTGTGGAACCACTCCATGTGCCCACGTACAGTGCAACACAGAAGGCGCCAATGCATGGCTCTCCACACCTGCCCACTCCACTGCTGACTGCAGTCACAATTGACGCAGCAAGTAAGACTGTGCCACACATAGGTAAAGTCGCAAAAGCTGTGGCCAAGGGACATACCCATGTACAAGTGCACTGTGAGTGGAATGCAAGACA
This sequence comes from Triturus cristatus, assembly GCF_964204655.1. NCBI lineage: Eukaryota > Metazoa > Chordata > Amphibia > Caudata > Salamandridae > Triturus > Triturus cristatus. The sequence goes on along the minus strand of NC_140579.1, from coordinate 428,238,238 downwards.
TATCCAAACTTCCAGAGGAAATGTGCCAACTTAGAAACCAATGAAACATGGATGTTGCATGGAACAAAATTAACATTGTCTCTCTCACACACAGGTCAACGTCGTGGATCACCCCCCAACACTGGGGGGGAAGACACACAGGATCTGGCTCGGCGGGATGACGGAGCCACCGGCAGCGGCGACTCTCACCACTCTGTGGACGAACCCGACCCCGACCAACCTGGCCCCTCTGGTGTCCGACGACCTGCAGCACCTGCGTCAGGTACAACTGGGCCAACCACCACCCCCACTCCTGCCACATCCCAGGAGACACCCAGGATCCCTGCCCCACCACCACAATGCAGCCAGGCTGGCCAGGAGGGACACGGTGGCCCGGGCACCCAGGAGGAGGCAGGCGACAACGCCAATGCCACCCCTCAGGGGTCCCGGAGACCCGATGTGCCCACAAGGGCAGGCCAGGTGCAAGTGGGCAGGGGTGGTGGGAGTGGAGGACGGCGGAGGTGCAAGCCTGACCAGTTGGCTGGGGAACCGGTATATTCCCATGTCCGAAACATCCTGGACACATACCGGCAGGACACCACGGGCATGGCCCAGGTTGTGTCCATCCTCGAGGGGTTCAAGACCCAGCAGGCCCAGCAACATGCGGAGCAACATGCCTGTCTACTGCAACACCAACGGAGGATGGAGGACAGACAGGCTGAGCTCGTGACGGTGTTCACGGGAATTCACAGTACACTCCGTCGGATGGCCGACAACATGGGCAACCCTCCCTGTGCCATCAGGCGTAGAACATCACCACCCACAGGGAGGGATCAGGAGGAGGAGGAGGAGACATCCAACGGAGCATCCCAAACATTGTCACGGCCTGCTTCTGAGGGTCCCCGCAGGAGGGCGGGTCGTCCACGGAAAAGACCGTGAGGGTCGGCGCAACAGCACCATCTCCCAGGACACCTGGCCTGGCACCTGGCCCACTGGAGCAACAGCAGCACAGCATCAAAAGACATTCTCTGCCACATGGACTTGCCGGTCACTGTCTGACCAATGTTGACAAAGACTGTGGCATGGACTCTGAGGATTTCAAATGGCAAGGACACCAACTCCCCAAGTGAACTTTGGATTCCACACACCCGGAAAGCCCCTCATGTCAACCCCCCCCCTACCCCAACCAAAATAAAAAGTCACACCATAAAGAGAAGATGCCTACTGATTGCATTATTACCTTACATGTGTCTTGTAACGTCTAACTATGCCTGAGTTCTCATTTGACTTCAACCATCCACACCCTGGGGCCTGAGTCTGGCACAGGACACACATGGGTCACATTGTAGTAGGCAAGACAGACATGGAGCACCATACACACCCGTGATGGGCCCAACCAGCTGAGGGGGTGGCCGCACAACCGTGCCGACAGACATATTGAGTACAGCTACAGCCATCCGCAGAGGTCAGGGATCATGTGGAGTGTCCTGGGGGGGCACCCAGGTATGTGTGGACAGGTGGCAGAACCATGTCCTGCAAGCTTGAGTCAGGTAGATGCAGTGAATGGTGGCCTGGCCAACGTGGGATGCATGGGGATGGCACATGTCACAATACCCACACAGTCATTGACTACATGCACAATACACAGTCTAATCCCACACAAACAGCTTGCATCTTGCTACTCGACACATAGACACATAGCCACTATCACGGAAAAACATGCCAGACATGCCGGATGCACCGTGGCAACACACCAGCATTGACTGAGAAGAGGCACCTTGGAGGCATAGGGACACCTTTATTTGTCATGTATTCGGGATTGCAGAGGCAACTCGGAGTACACATGAACGGGTAATGTGGAGCTACATGTGGGTCCAACACTGGAACCCCCCTTCTGCAGCCCAAATGCGTGATAGCCATGGAACTGGCACACAAGTGTCGGCTAACAGCTAAACACCCCCTGCTGCTCACGGAGAGACTGCCATACACCATTGATCCGCTGATGTGGAAGTCCCACAGCATGTCAAGCCAAGGCAAACCGTATGTGTCCGAGGGCAGTGTAACACACATTGATGCCATCATCACATTCCACAATCCCATCACTGATGACTGTCAACAAGTCTGACCATCTATTCAGGTGTACCCAGCTGCATGTAATGTGTACCATGGTGATGCGACATGTCTGCAGAGGAACCAAACATCGACAGGGGCAGTGTGCATACATAGTGAAAAACTGCCACACCCCATACACCCCTGATGCATCCCTTACCCTAAGGAGACTTCCAAACTTGTCCGTGCGTGTAACGCTGAGTCAGCACACGATGACGTGTCCATGAGGAATAGCAGTGCCACAACAATGCAACCAGCAGACGGCATGCGCAAGTACCTGGGGATATGAGAGACACAAGAAGTCAGCCACAAAAAGCACAGCCACTTGCATGTGCATGTACTCGACACATGTAAGGATGACAACATGCTAGGTCACAATTATGACTGGGGAAATACACTCATCACTGGCACCATCACTCGAGTGACACATCCACACACACCTCTAACTCACGTGGCATACATGCAGATGGACACACACATCGCAACACATGCCACACGGGGACCAATGCGTGCACACTCAGACACTGGTACTCACCACTAAGCAAAGAAGTCGCGTATGAGCCGACTCCGGATGTCCTCTTGCGGAACCACATCCTCCACATCACTAGCCCCATTGCCAAGCCCTTCGTCCTCCACGGGTGGATGGTCCTGATCATCTTGATCCAGGATGAGTGGCACAGCTTTCTCAACTGCCATGTTGTGCAGCATGCAGCAGACCATGAAGATTTTGCAGACCTTCGCCGGGGCATATGGGAGGGCGCCGCCGGTCTTGTGGAGGCATCGGAATCGGCTCTTCAGGAGGCCAAACGTCCTCTCTATCACTCGCCTTGTCCGGCCATGGGCGGTGTTGTAGCGGAGCTGGGCCGGCGTGATGGGGTTGCGGAGAGGTGTGATCAGCCATGGCATGTTGGGATAGCCAGCGTCCCCTACATGGAAACCACATGGACATAAGTAGGACAGGAGAAGCGGTCGTGCTGGAAGTCTATGCAAGATACAGGACAGACAGACTGTACCCACCAACAACACATGCTCGTTCGTTGCGCAGCTGCGTCATCATTTCAGGCATCCTGCTACGCCTCATGATGTAGGCATCGTGTGCTGATCCTGGAAAACGAGCACAGACATGTGAAATCACCATGTTGGACAGACACACCACAAGGGCATTGATGGAGTGGTAGTGCTTGCGATTCCTGTACGCTACCTCCTGTGCCTGTGGTGGTACCAAAGCCACATGTGTCCCATCTATGGACCCAATTACATGGGGCATCCCTTCCAGGGCATAGAATCCACGCTTGACCCCAGTCAACATTGCAGGGGTTGGGAAATGAATGAAGTCATCCAGGTGAATCAACATGGCCTCTAAGAAATCATGCAGCACACGGCAGAACATGCTCTGGGACATGCCACCAACATGAGCTATGGTATTTTGAAAGGTACCCGTGGCAAGAAAATGTAGGGCTGCCATTACCTTCAGCTTGGGTGTCAGTGCCGTAGGATACCTGTGCAGCGGTTGCAGGTGTGTTGCCAGTCTCGCCGTCAACTCCAGAATCAACCGTTGGGGGAAGCGGTAGCACCGGATACAGTCATTCTCCCGCATGGCAGCCAAGTCCGGAATTGGTCGGTGAAGAGGCGGCGCTCTGCAGTAATTTGGAAGTGACAAGGAAGAGTGAGTGCACCACAACAACAATTTATTTGTACTGAGCACATGTTAATCTGTCAATACACATATGCTACATACGGAGTCAGGTATGTGCCACATGCCCTGGACACGTATGGCTGCCAGGTGACACCCCTACCAAGACCAAGCTACACACGGAGATTGTGAACCTCCACATGCCATGGCATGGGATTAGCTGTGTCCCAGTGTAAGTGAACAGCCAGACGCAAGACAGGAGTGACATACATCCACACATCAGCAGAAGTAGGATGTTGATTGCAGAGACTGGTAGCGGTACACTAGAGCCACAGGTCACATGACATTACACTAGGACAGCCCACACACCTTGCCATGAAGGTGTGCATGTGATGACTCACCACACATTCATAGAGAGGATGCAGACATGTCCTTGTTACGCTACTCCGTGTCCCATGCATACATACGCACCTCACATCCAATACCACATGTGCCATGGTGTGCGGAACAGTGTGCCATGTCAATCTACACACAGACACATGGTGGTTGCTGCAACAGCTGCTGCTTTTGAGGGAGCTCCAACGTCAACCTAATGGGAACCCCCCACACATACATGACATAGTCACATCGTGCACCGTGGGTAGTGACATGTCAGGTGTGGTAACCCCTGTACCGGGCCTCGGGGACACTTGCGTGTGTTGTTGTCCGTGCCATGCCAGTGACGCTCATCCCAAGTGTGCAGTACGACATGCACACATGTCAAAGGAGTCAAGGGCATGCCTGGCACACATTGCACCGTCACACATTACATGTGTACACATCTCATCATACATCTGGTGCCTTCTCCACTCAGGAGTAATGTGCCACATCACAGCCTTTCACACCTGTGCCCCACACATGTAGTACTGCCCAGACAATGCCTTGATGTCCATCCATGGACAAGTATGTCAGCCCTATTCCTTCCTGTGTGCTGCCTGTCACCACTGTGATGTGTGAAAAGCACCGTACTTTCGCAAAAAGGGCCTGTGTACGTTCCCGTATCACTATGGGAGTGCTGCCGTATGTGTACCCCTAGGGATAGTGAGCGTACACACGCGTGTACGCTCCGTACCACCATGGGTACGCATACGCGAGAACACCCATAGTGAGACGGGCCGTACACGCGTGTGTACGCTCCGTACCACTATGGGTGTTCTCGCGTATGCGTACTCACAGTGATAGTGAGCGTACAGGCGTGGGTACGGTCCGTACCACCATGAGTACGCATGTGCGAGAACACCCATAGTGAGACGGAGCGTACACGCGTGTGTACGCTCCGTACCACTATGGGTGTTCTCGCGTATGCGTACTCATAGTGATAGTGAGCGTACAGGCGTGGGTACGGTCCGTACCACCATGAGTACGCATACGCGAGAACACCCATAGTGAGACGGAGCGTACACGAGTGTGTACGCTCCGTACCACTATGGGTGTTCTCGCGTATGCGTACTCATAGTGATAGCGAGCGTACAGGCGTGGGTACGGTCCGTACCACCATGAGTACGCATACGCGAGAACACCCATAGTGAGACGGGCCGTACACGCGTGTGTACGCTCCGTACCACTATGGGTGTTCTCGCGTATGCGTACTCATGGTGGTACGGATGGTCGGAAGCGGCGCCTGTCCCAGGTGAGGAAATGCTAGCAGGATATCCGGTGCTGGACGCGGAGGATCGCACGGGTCCTGCTGGGGGACTCACCTGAGAGCCATAAGAACCGCGGGCGCCGCCGACTGACCCACATCCACAAGCGTGTGCTGCCGGTGGTATTTCCAGACTTGGAGAGGCACTTACAGGAGAAGCAGCAGCAGGGAGGGGGTAGGTACATGTGTGTTTGTTGTGTTTCAACAGCATTTGTAAGTGCACAGTTGCATGGATACACTGCCAGGGTTTAAAGGTGCTGTGCCGATCCTGTTAGCCACAGTATAGCGGTGCTCTCCTGCCTCCCTTCCCCTCCTTGCAATGTGTTCCCTGGTCTGTGTGTAGTCACTCCTTCACAAGGTAATGTAGGCTGGCGCTTTCTCCACGTGAACTATGCCTGTAGCATCATGTGTGGGGGTGGTGTGTAACAGGTTTGGGGACCTTGGCTGTGCCCTGTCCAGTTCAGTACATGTGGGTTCCATGTCAGTTGGCACTGATGCAGAGTCCAGACATGGGAGTTAGTCTCACAAGTGTCATGCCTTACAGCGCGCATGTCCTCTGTTGTGGCCTGTGACATGATGTGCATGAGTGTGCGATACGCATAGTGCAGGGATGTTGGGGTGTGTTGCAGTCATTCCCATTCAGGACCATGGAGTTGTGTTGCCACTACTGTCCCCTGGGGCATATTTTCCTGGGTGTCATGTGTGTCATCACAAAACGTGGACACTCTCAGTGTCTACAGCATAGGTTGTGCTCTGTGCCATTGTCCCCTGGCACTATGTATATTGAGGTGAAATGTAGTACAAGTGTCCACTGTACAGCCTGACCTGATTTTCCTTGTTCATAGTCACAGTGGCCAGTGCCTGTGTGTCTAGTTACAATCCTCTGATGATGCCCATTTGTACATGATTATTTGGACAGGCGCACCTTGGGTATTTGGCGTCCAATCTTGCATTTCTGCAGCCCCTGTGTATTTCACCCAGACTAAGAGATGTAAGTGCCACCTGTGTCTCAAAAAATTGTCTCATGTAGGGGGTGGTTGGTGCGGGCCAAGCCTACATGTCAAAACCAGAATTCTCCTTGCTAGGTCTGGCCAGTGTGTGATGTTTGTCTGGACATACACTGAAGGTGCAGTGAGCCAGTCATGGTGGGCCTGTTTTCAGTATTACCTATGCAGCATGTGCCTCAAGTTCATGGATATGGTCCCTCCTCATCCCTATTGTCGGCAACGCTGTGTGGTGCAGATGCAGTGCTGGATTGTCCCCAGGGCCTGGCTCCTATGTCAAACTCCATTTCATGTCAGTTGCTATTGTGTCATGCGCTCCATGGGTTTTCATTGGCATGGTGGGTGAACCAACTGTGTGTTGCATGCCCTACATCTGTACCTTGTTTTGTAGATGTTATTGATCTTTCTTTTCAGGCTATGCACTGTAACCTATGTAGATTGGACTCATGTGACATATGTATACAGGTGTGTGATTAATTGCTGTCTCTTCACCTTGCCAACAGCATCGTCGGGGGACACGGAGGGAGACATGAGCACAGACGGTGCGGAGGGACCGAGCACCTGTGCCAGCGTTGACATCGTGGCTGGCACATTGAGTGGTACTGAGGCGGAGGAGAGTGAGGCCGAGGACCTGTCCACTGGCACCACCGAATATGAAGCGGACGGGTCCGAGGATGATCTCTCCGAGTGGGCGGAGGCTGCACCACCAGCTGACAGCGGCACAACCACGCACCCCGCCCCCTCCATTGCCATCAGCCGCCTCCCACTTGCTCGTGTCCCTTCCCAACGTGCCCGGTCACCACATGTCTCCTTCCTGCCAGGCACCGCACCCCCTGCCCCTGTCTCCACTGCTGCCGCCAATGCCGAGTCTGTGGACATCCAGCGGCAGTTGCAGATTGGTCAGGCTGCGATCCTTAATGTCCTCCATGGCCACAGCCAGGTCCTCAACAACATGGAGGCATACTTGGAGGGCATTCACTCATCGCAGGCTGACCAACGCAGCTTGCTGAGGTCAATAGACTCAACACTGACTGCAGCAGTGGGTCTCCTGCAGCGCTTCATCCAACCCCCTACCCCTGCCCCATCCACACTTCCCACTCCCATGCCTGTCCCACGTACACCCAGACGTCAGCATGCACCCACCACGACGGACACAGGCACCACACCAGCAGGGAAGGTCACCCGCACACCTCCTGGCACGCACACACAGGGTGAAGTAGGCACACCCACTGGGTCGGGGGGTAAACGTAAGACACACAGCCAGAGTGGGAGTCCGCATTCCAACAAATCCACTCCCTCCAAATCCCCTCCCCTCAGCTCTCCTGGCCACATATCACACAAAGACTCCTTCATGGCCGCTCTGTCCCTGAGCCCCACAGTGACACCACCCCGCAAGCGGTCAAGGGTGTCCCCGGTCAGGGTGGTTGATTCCCTCCCCCTGTCTACGCCCTCCCCCAGTGGCGCTGCGACCCATCCCTCTGACCCCCCCCCTCCTTGGGGCCTGTGGTTCCTTCGGGTGCAGGGGATTCCCTGGAGGACCTTGCTAAGGTGTGCAGCGAGATCCTGGCCTCCGCCTTTGGCCCTGCCCCACCCCCTGTGGTGGAGTCCTCCATCCCTGCACCCACGACGCCTACACTTCCCCTCCTGTCCCTGCGGTGCCTGGTTCTTCCCCCCCACATGATGCCCTCACCCCTGTGGAAGACGACGGAATCTAACTGTGCAGGCAAGCTTGGGGACACGCATCCCACTGTGTCCCCCATCCAGCTGTGACTTCTGGACTGCCCTATGGGCTTTGTAAATATTGAACTTCCTACAAACAAGATTTATTGGATCATGCTGAATAAAGCAATTTATTTTTTTCCCTTGGAACACTACTGCTTTGCTGGTATTGCTGTTGGTGGGGCTGCTACATGGTTTTGGGTGGTGTTCATGTGTTGGGTGTGTGGGAAATGTAGTAGTGTGCTGGTCATAGGGGGGACCCTGGGATCTGTGTGCCATCACACGGTGTTAGCTAGGTTTCTCTGTTCATGTAAGCAGTTGCTGCATGGTGAAATTGTCCAAAGGTGTATTCCTTCCTCTGTGTACCCTGACATCTTCCCTGCAGGGTGTTCCCAATATTTAGCGCTGAGCTGTGTGTACATTAGCTGGGTGTGTGACGGACTCCTTCAACTTTGCACATGCATGCTGAGCGATGTCTCCACCTGCATCATTCGTGGCATCCTTGGTAGTCATTGTACTTGTGTATGTGGACGAATGACATGACTTCATGTGGACATGTTTTCTTTTCGGCGCTATGCATGCGTATACTCCCAGCCTCGCACACATGTGGTACATGTACTGCAGGGTCTTTGTGCACCTGACTGACATTTGTGGGCATGGTATCTGTGGCTACTCCACCCTTTGCGTTCCATGGGCACTGCTGGGAGTGTTAGGCACCCACTCCTCCTGTGTCTGGGCACTGCTGGGAGTGATAGGCACCCACCCCTCCTGTGTCTGGGCACTGCTGGGAGGACTCTGCACACACCCCTCCTGTCTCTGGGCACTGCTGGGAGGACTCTGCACCCACCCCTCCTGTCTCTGGGCACTGCTGGGAGGACTCTGCACCCACCCCTCCTGTGTCTGGTCACTGCTGGGAGGACTCTGCACCCACCCCTCCTGTCTCTGGGCACTGCTGGGAGGACTCCGCAAGTGAGGGTACGGGTCATACTTACACTGTTGGGGTGGGGGTACGCTCCATGCATACGCGGGTGGGGGTACGGTCCGTACATATCCGTACCCATGCTGTGGAATGCTTGTGCGGGCCGTACCCAGGCCTTTGCCACGTGGGTACGAGCCGTCCCGCCATTGTTGGGGTGACGTAGGTGTGGGCGTGGTACAACTCGTACCCACGCTCTTAAGGCGTGGGTACGGGACGTACCTGTATTGTTGTGTCGCCGGTTTGCGTCGTCAAGAACTTCCGTTGTGGCGGTCGCTGGCTTAGCTAGCTGGACACGCCCCCACCCCCTCGTAGTGACAAGGGCCTGAGGGTCAGGTATGTCCAGGGCATGTGTGCTGTGTGACTTTGGTGGGGGTTTTGTGGCCTGCCCCTGGTCCTGCCACCCCCCCCCCCCCTTTCCCCCCTCCCTTTGTTGTTCTGACCTTCTGCGGCGTCTGCGTCGGAACCTGTAGAGGAGGTCGACTGCTATGAGGGCCGGGATGACACGTAGGTTCGGGTCCATGTCTGTCCGTCGCGTACAGGTACTCCTTGTTCGCGTCGTCCTGTCTGTCCGTCGCGTACAGGTCCTCCTTGTTCGCGTCGTCCTGATTTCCCGTCAGTTTTGGCAGCCGGAAAATATTCACCGTGCTGGATGACGTCGGTGCGAATCGTGATTTCTGGTTCGTGAATGGCAGGCTGCGTGCGTCCCGACGTCACGTCGGCGCTTTCCCGGATCGCATTTGTACGTTTATTTTCATCGGTCGGTGTTTTTTACGATTCGTATGGAAATGGTGTTTCCGTGCGAATCGTAATTCCATGTTTGTAAAGTTTTACAACCGGGTACGAGTCGGACGGAGAAAACGCTCCGACCGACGGTTCGTACCCGGTTTTTCCAGGATTGTAATCGGCACCATAGTTGCAAAGTGGTTGTTGACTTGACACCATGCTCAAGTTTTGAACCATGCAAAGGCCCTCACTGGGGTAGGTTTAAAGGGATTGGAGGAAACGTAGGATGCAAATGAGATTGACTAATCCCTCTGTACTCCTGTAAATGAAACAGCCCAGCAAGGGAGATATAAGGCAGCCAGGACCCATGAGAGAGCACTTGCCTGCACAACCTTTCATTCCACACCACTGCTGCTGCTCGTGATTCCTCTGGCACCATGTCCAGGTCTGTGGAGAGGGCCCAGCCTTTCACCCAAGAGGAGAATGAGGCGTTGCTGGACGTCATCCTCCCACAGTACCCCTGCCTGTATGGGAGACCAGGGGAGCCGGTGAGTGCTGACTCCACTAGCTGTGACTGTGCCCCTTTTTTGTGTCTGTCACTTCTGGCATTGTGTCCAGGTGTGACAGACATGCAATGTTGTTCATGGTGGGTCCCAGGGGGGGAATGCCTTATCACTCCCATGCAGAGCCTGATGTGGTTCATATCTGACTCCTCACTTGCATTGTGCTTACTGTGACAATCACTGCATGGTGCATGCCACATTCAGCCTGGCTAATCCTCTTGGGAATGTTGTTTCCATAGTCCTGATGTGATTCTGTGGTTCCCCCAGTGTGACAGGTGACTGTACCCACAGATGTGTGTGAGTTGAGTGTACCTGTGGTGATAGTGTCCAAATGATGTTTTAGGACCGCTGGACATTGGTGTGTGTGTAAGTCCCCTGTCATATGGGTGAGTGTCTATGTGGAGTGTTGCACCCCAGCTGCATGGAGGATGCATATGCCCTACCCATCTGATGTGAGTAGGGAGCTGTGCTGTGTGTCTGATGTGCTGAGCTAGCCCCACACCTGTGACTCCCCCCAGTCAAGTGGCACATGTGCAGAGTGATGTTTGTACCCGCAGTTGCCAATGGCAGGTGATTGTCCTGTGCCTGTGTGTGTCTGTGTACTCCGCTGAGGTTGCGTCAGTGGCCTGGGGCATGTGACTGCTTTGAGGTGCTGTCCATAATCCTGGTGTTGCTTGTGATGCACAGTGTGAGCCATGATCATTGATTCTGTCGCACCCCTCATGCCACCTGTGTACTTTAAATGCCACGTAGTGCATTTGGCCTTCCCCAGAGGATAATGTCCCTATGACAAAGGTGCAATGAGTTGGCTGCATACTATGCCCTGTTCAAACAAGCCCAATTGTTCTAATGTGTGTCTCTGTGACATGGAGCAGGTGTATTGATGTTGTCTCACTTTGTCATCCTCACAGGTAGCCGCCTACGCCAAGGGGGAGATTTGGAAGCGGGCCGTCAGGGCCGTGAGGTCGGTGGAGGGTCACAGTCGGCGCCTGGCCCAGGTGAGGAAACGCTGGCAGGATATCCGGTGCTGGACCAGGAGGATTGCCCGGGTCCTGCTGGGGGACTCACCAGAGGGCAAGAACCGCGGGCGCCGGCGCCTGACCTACCAAATGAAGCGGGTCCTGGCGGTGGTCTTCCCTGACATGGATAGGCGGTTACAGGAGAAGCAGCAGCAGGAAGGGGGTAAGTACATGTGTGTTTGTTTTGTGTCACCAGCTTTGGAAGTGCTCAGTCTCCTGGATACACTGCCAGGGTTTATATGTGCAGTGCATATCCTGTTCCCCCAAAGACAACCGGTCCTGTTCTTCCTCCCTTCCCCTTCTTGACATGTGTTCCCTGGTCTGTGTGTAGTCACTCTTGCACAAGGTAATCTAGGCTGGCAGTTAATCCAAGTGCCCAATGCTTGCAGCATCATGTGTGGGGGTGGTCTGTGACATGTGTTGGGACCTTGCCTGTGCCCTGTCCAGTTCATTCATTTTGGGGTCCATGATTGTTGGCACTGATGCAGAGTCTCAACATAGGAGTGTGAGGCTTAAAATGAACTGCCTTGCAGCATGCATGACCGATGTTGTGGCCTCAGACATGATGTGCATGAGGGGGAGATATGCATAGTGCGGGGACGGTTTCTCCTGTTGCAGTCAGATCTATCCAGGACCATGGAGCAGTGTGGCCACTACAGTCCCCTGAGACACCTTTTCCTAGGAATCATATGTGTCATCCAACACTGTGGACATTCTCAGTGTCTTCAGCATAGGTTGGCCTCTGTGGCATTGTACCCTGGCCTCATCTGTATTTACGTAAAGTGTGCTACACGTGTACACTGTACAGAGTGACCCAATGTGGCTTGTGCATCCTCACACTGGCAAGTGCCTGTGTGTCTGTGTACAACTATCTGATGATGGTTGTTTGTCAATAATATGTGTGGTCAGCCCCACGAGGGGTAGTTAGAGTGCAATTAGGCTTTAATGGAGCCCATTAATGTGATCCCTGATTAAGAGGTGTAAGTCCTTCCTCTGTCTCAATCACATTGTCTCAGGTAGGGGGGTTTTGTGCGGGCAAGGCCTACATGTCCACAGCTTATGTCTCCTTGCCAGGTCTGGCCTGTGTGTGATGATAGTCGGAACAGACACTCAACAAGTATTGACCCAGTCATGTTGTGCAGGGTTTAATGTTTGTGCTTTGCAGCATGTGTCAAAAGTTAAAAGACATGGTTCCTGCTCATCCATTTTTGGCAACGGTGTGTGGTCCAGATGCTGTGCTCGACTGTCCACAGACACTAGCTTCTCTGTATAATTCGATATCAAGTTATTTGCTGTTGTGTCATGCTCTCCATTGTTTCAAAGTGGCATGGTGGGTCAACCAACTGTGTAGTGCAGGGCCTACATATGTGCATAGTATTGTAGATGTTACTCATGATGCTTTTCATGGTATGTACTGTGACCTATGTAGTTTGGACTCATGTGTCATATGTATACAGGTGTCTGATTATTTCCTGTCTCTTCACCTTGCCCACAGCATCGTCGGGGGACACCGAGGGAGACACCGTCACGGACGTGGAGAAGGGATCCAGCACCGGTGCGACCAGTGCTGGGGAGTCTGGCGCAGCAAGTGGCACGGAGGGCGAGGGGAGTCAGGCGGAGGACCTGTCCAGTCCCAACACCGACTATGACGCTGACGGGTCTGAGGCTGAGCACCCAGAGGGGGCGGAGGCTGCTCCCACAGCAGTACATCTCTCGCCGCCCCCTCCATTCCGATTACTGCCCTCCCACTTGCTCGGGTCCCTTCCGTCCATGCTAGGCAACCACATGTCTCCTTTGTGCCAGGCACCGCACCCCCTGCCCCTGTCTCCCCTGCTGCCGTCAATGCCGAGTCTGTGGACATCCTGCGGCAGTTGCAGGTTGGTCAGACATCGATGCTTAATGTCCTCCATGGCCACAACAGACTGCTGACACAGATGGTGTCGTACATGGAGGGCATGTCAGCAGCGATGTCTGACCAACGGATGTTGCTGAGGTCCATGGACTCGTCACTGACGGCAGCAGTGGGTCTCCTGCAGCGCTCCGTCCCCCCCTACCCCTGCACCATCCACACTTCCCACTCCCATGCCTGTCCCAAGCACACCCAGACATCCCCATGCACGCACCCCACCAGACACATGCAGCACACCAACAGGGAAGGCCAAGCGCACACCTCCAGTCACGCACACACAGGGGGAAGTAGGCACACCCACTGGGTCGGGGGGCAAACGGCAGCCACGCAGCCACAGTGGGAGTCCGCAGTCCTCACGACCCACTTCCTCCAAAACCACTCCCCTTAGCTCCCCTGCCCAACAGTCGGACAAAGAGTCCTTCATGGCCAGTCTGTCCCTCAGCCCCAGTGTGACACCACCCCGCAAGCGGTCGAGGAAGTCCCCAGGCAGGGGAGTTGAGTCCCCCCCTGTCCACACCCTCCCCCAGTAGCGCTGCAACCCATCCCTCCGACCCCCCCCCCTCCTTGGGGCCTGTGGTTCCTTCGGGTGCAGGGGAGACGCTGGCAGACCTTGCAACCGTGTGCAGCGCCATCCTAACCACCACCTTTGGTGCTGCCCCACCCCCTGTGGTGGAGCCGTCCGTCCCTGCACCCACAACACCTACCGTTGCCCCTCCTGTCCCTGCGGTGCCTGGTCCTTCCCCCCCACATGATGCCCCCCCCCCCTGTGGATGGAAAGGAACTGTGAACTGTGCAGGCAAGCTAGGGGAGACGCGTCCCAATGTGTCCCCCCCCCCGGAATTCGCATATGGACTGGCCTATGGGCCTTGTATATAGTGTACATTTCAAACCCAATCTTTTTTTATGCTGACTAAAGTATTTTGTTTTTCATTTGCACACGAATGCTTTTCTGGTATTGCTGTTGGTGCTGCTGCTCCCTGAGTTGGGGTGGTGATAATGTGTTATGTGTCTGGGAAATGTTGTAGTGTGCTGCTCATGGGGAGGACCCTGGTATCTGCGTGCCATCACAAGGTCTCTGCAAATACTTTTTGGTCATGTAAGCTCTTACTGTATGGTGACATTGTCCCAAGGAGTGTTCCTTCCTCTGTGGCACCTGACTTCTTCCCTGCAGGGTGTTTCCCAATTGTTGTGTTGCCCTGTGTCTACAGTTCCTTGCTGTGTGAGGGATCCCTTCAACTTTGCCCATGCCTGCTCAGCAATGTCTCCGCCTGCATCGTCTGTGCCATCCTTGGTAGTCACTGTACTTGTGTATGGAGTATGTTGCCATGGCTTCATGTGGACATGGTCCCTTTTCCGCACTATGCATGTGTGTACTCCCAGCCTAGCACACATGTGTTACTTGTTCTGCAGGGTATTTGGGCACCTGACTGACAATTGTGGGCATTGTATCTGTGGGTACTCCACCCTTTTCCTTCCATGGGAGGCAACAACTTGTTGGCTGCCCCAGCACCTGTACATTCCTATCAGTCCTGGAATGTGCGTGACAATGTGTGTTCCCTTAGGCTCTCTTAGTTTAGTGAGGTTTCACATGAGGATACAGTCTTGTTGCATGATCTCAGTGTGTGTATTGTGCTGCCACCGCCAGGGGTGGGTATGCATGTGTAATTTGTCATCACACCCACATGTGGTGTGTCATGCAGTGGGGGAAGGACATCCATCCTCATGGGAGTGGGACACTGCTGTCAGTGATGTGTTGTCATGGCACTATCAACATAGTTGCACATTGTGGATGCCTTCATGCACCCATGGAGTTTTGCTAATGGGATGTACACACCCCTATGTCTCTGTCCACTGCTGGGAGGCCTCTGCACCCACCCCTCATTTGTCTGGGCACTGCTGCGAGTCCTCTGCACCCACCCCTCATATGTCTGGGCACTGCTGGGAGTCCTCTGCACCCACCCCTCATATGTCTGGGCACTGCTGGGAGTGATAGGCACCCACCCCTCATATGTCTGGGCACTGCTGGGAGTCCTCTGCACCCACCCCTAATATGTCTGGGCACTGCTGGGAGTCCTCTGCACCCACCCCTCATATGTCTGGGCACTGTTGGGAGTGATAGGCACCCACCCCTCATATGTCTGGGCACTGCTGGCAGTCCTCTGAACCCACCCCTCCTATGTCTGGGCACTGCTGGGAGTCCTCTGCACCCACCCCTCATATGTCTGGGCACTGCTGGGAGTGATAGGCACACACCCCTCATATGTCTGGGCACTGCTGGGAGTGATAGGCACCCACCCCTCATATGCCTGGGCACTGCTGGGAGTGATAGGCACCCACCCCTCATATGTCTGGGCACTGCTGGGAGCCCTCTGCACCCACCCCTCATATGTCTGGGCACTGCTGGGGGTCCTCTGCACCCACCCCTCATATGTCTGGGCACTGCTGGGGGTCCTCTTCACCCACCCCTCATATGTCTGGGCACTGCTGGGAGTCCTCTGCACCCACTCCTCATATGTATGGGCACTGCTGGGGGTCTTCTGCACCCACCCCTCATATGTCTGGGCACTGCTGGGATTCCTCTGCACCCACCCCTCATATGTCTGGGCACTGCTGGGGGTCTTCTGCACCCACCCCTCATATGTCTGGGCACTGCTGGGAGTGATAGGCACACACCCCTAATATGTCTGGGCACTGCTGGGAGTGATAGGCACCCACCCCTCATATGTCTGGGCACTGCTGGGAGTCCTCTGCACCCACTCCTCATATGTCTGGGCACTGCTGGGGGTCCTCTGCACCCACCCCTCATATGTCTGGGCACTGCTGGGAGTAATAGGCACACACCCCTCATATGTCTGGGCACTGCTGGGAGTGATAGGCACCCACCCCTCATATGTCTGGGCACTGCTGGGAGTGATAGGCACCCACCCCTCATATGTCTGGGCACTGCTGGGAGTCCTCTGCACCCACCCCTCATATGTCTGGGCACTGCTGGGAGTCCTCTGCACCCACCCCTCATATGTCTGGGCACTGCTGGGGGTCCTCTGCACCCACCCCTCATATGTCTGGGCACTGCTGGGAGTGATAGGCACACACCCCTCATATGTCTGGGCACTGCTGGGAGTGATAGGCACCCACCCCTCATATGTCTTGGCACTGCTGGGAGTGATAGGTACCCACCCCTCATATGTCTGGGCACTGCTGGGAGTGATAGGCTCGCACCCCTATGTCTCTTTCCACTGATGTGGATCGTAGCACGACACCCACCCACCCGTACCCACGCTCTTCAGGCCTGGGTACGGGCCGTACCACCATTGTTGGGGTGACGTAGGGGTACGGCCCGTACCCAGGCCTGAAGAGCGTGGGTACAGGTCGCACCACGCATACCCCTACGTCACCCCAACAATGGTGGTACGGCCCGTAACCAGGCCTGAAGAGCGTGGGGACAGGTCCACCACGCGTACCCCTACGTCACCCCAACAATGGTGGTACGGCCCGTACCCAGGCCTGAAGAGCGTGGGTACGGGTCGCACCACGCATACCCCTACGGCACCCCAACAATGGTGGTACGGCCCGTACCCACGCTCCTGTGTACGGGCGATACCACCATTGTTGGGGTGATGTAGGGGTACGCATGGTGCGATATGTACCCACGCTCTCCAGGCCTGGGTACAAGCCGTACCACCATTGTTGGGGTGACGTAGGGGTGCGCGTGGTGCGACCCGTACCTACGCTCTTCAGGCCTGGATACGGGCCGTACCACCATTGTTGGGGTGACGTAGGGGTACGGACCGTACCCAGGCCTGAAGAGCGTGGGTACGGGTCGCACCACGCGTACCCCTACATCACCCCAACAATGGTGGTACGGCCCGTACCCAGGCCTAAAGAGCGTGGGTACGGGCCGTACCACCATTGTTGGGGTGCCGTAGGGGTACGGCCCGTACCCAGGCCTACAGAACGTGGGTACGGGCTGTACCACCATTGTTGGGGTGACGTAGGGGTAGGCGTGGTGCGACCCGTACCCACGCTCTGCAGGCCTGGGTATGGGCCGTACCCTCAATGTTGGGGTGACGTAGGGGTAGGCGTGGTACGACCCGTACCCACGCTCTTAAGGCGTGGGTACGGTGCGTACCACAATTGTTGTGGTGACGGGACGCGTCCACGTCCACTTCCGTTGTGGCGGGACGCAGGCCTTGGTGGACACGCCCCCCCCCCCCCGGAGTGACCAGTCCCTGGAGGTACGGTATGTACAGGGCATGTATACATTTTGCCTTGGGTGGGGGTTATGTTTCCTGCCCCTGCCCCCCACCTTTGCCCCTGGGTGTTGTTCTGACCTTCTGCGGTGTCTGCGTCGGTTCCTGTGCACCAGGTCATAGGCTATGAGCGCCGGGATGACACGTAGGATGGGGTCCATGGCTGTCCGTCGCGTACAGGTGCTCCTTCCTCGCGTCGTCCTCAATTTCCTGGCAGTTTTTGGCTCCCGTAAAAAATGCTGCGTGCGGAGTGACGTAGGCACGAATCGTACTTGCTGGTTCGTAAAATGCTGCCTGACTCCGTCCGGACGTCACGTACGTGGTGTCCAGATTCGGAATTGTGGGTATATTTTAGCCGGTCGGTGTTTTGTATGAATCGTACGGAAATGGTATTTCTGTACGAATAGGATGTCGATATTCTTGACATCGATATTTTTGCTCCGATATTTTTGTAGGTTGATTTTTTGACCTTCGATATTTTGTCAGTGATCCTGTGCCCGTACCCTTGCCCTTCCTGTGCTGACGGTTCTCCTCCACCGATACTGATTATGCGGGCTCACCTTCCTCCCCGTGACTGCCTTTGCAGTATTTTCCTTTACAAGATGTCCTTAACCTTTTTGATTCAGGGTATTTCCCCCGTACACCATGCAGCTCAAATTCAGCTCAATTCAGCTCCTGGAGAGACTCCGCGGTCTTCACGTTTCAGCGTCTTCGGCGTTTCCACGTCCGAGTCTCCACCGGCTGCGATAGCGTCAGCGTCAGGGCGTAAGGGCATAAGGGCGCAAGGGCGTGTTGACGGGTCCGCAGGCAAACAGCGATACGCACAACAGAGAGTTGAGGCCAGTCTCATTTCAGAGTGGGTGTACTGTCCCCACAAACCACTAGAGTTTTGTGGTTAGTCTGTAAATATGCAGGCCAATGGTTTTTAAAGGTAGTTGGTACACAAGGATATGTGTGTTTGTGGGTAGTTGGTAGATGTGTAGTATAGTAAGAGGTTTATAAGCTGCTAGTTGTCCAATGTGTTTTTATTTTTGGTAGTGTGGGAATACTTGTCAACAGTACTGATCCAGGCGATAAGCTACCACTTTTTAGCGATTCATACCGCCTTCTGATTGTACATGTCATTCCTACAGACTTTTAAGGCCTGCAGTTGAATCCCAATTAACGTTCTACCAAGGTAAGCCGGTGCAAAGCATATGGACCTGTAAACAAACATAGTGGAAAAGCCGGAGGTTCCCAGTGCTGGCAGAGCCGAATCCGACATTTGGCCAATCAGATCTGTCTCATTCAGATACCAGCCTGCCACGCAGAGGTAATGGCCGTATGTCGCAGGGGAGGCGTCTGATGTTGGAGCTGAACTGAGCTCTGGAACATCAGCGCATTTAGGTCTATATGTGCCTCTGTGGTCTGTATGCCCAAACGAACCCAGGCACTAAAATGATTAAAGAATGAACCATGGGTGATAAGTACAAATAACAGTTTCCTCCTCTCACTCTTCAATGAGTTATTGTGTTTACATTCGCTTGTGTTGCGTTCTCATAATGCGCACTCCATATCTCACTTTGGAGTGATGGGGTGATCACCTTGACAGTTGCGTGGACTAGCCAAGGGAAGGAAGACGCTTGTCCCCGTGGTGCTCCTAATGCAAATAGATCTTGCTCAAAGTAATGTAATCCAGTGCCTCTATTGGTTACTTTACAATTGTCTTCTCTCCCTGCGCTGACCTGAAAGAGCTGAAACCCAGTTGACCTCCACACACTACCCCATCCGTACCAAGAGTGCTCCATCATCTCTTCATCAATGCCCTACACCAAAGGAGGGGCTCCTTGTGGCTTTCCTCTGTTGAGTGAGAGCCTGGTTGTTACTCGCTACTCTGACAGGATCCTACTCTCCAGGTGCCGCAGTCTTTATAATTTCTTTTTAGAGTGAACACATTTTTCAAATTCCAGAGACCCATCTGTGACTACTTAGTCCAGTCTTGTTTATTGTTTTTTATGTTGAAAGTTGTAGTCCTGACTTGATAATGACATCATCCGGATGACACATCTCACAATCCAAAGGAAACTCCATGTCTGGATGAGCGACATAGACACTGACCTGGGAAACCTGAGAGCTCTGTATGAGTCTTGTGGTATGCCTCAAAATGAAAAATATTCAGCGCCTCCAGTCTGACAAGGGTCACATGATGGCTCTCTTTTGTCATTGCCGGGTCGAAAGTCACGTGTGATTATCTTATAATAAGATGTCATTTCTTTTTGAAATGCTATCATCTCGGAGGTCATATGAAGAGTATTTCTGTTATATCAACATTACGCTAATTACCATTTAAGAACGTTGAAAATGCTACCTCTTTTTGGTTATATACTTTTGTGAGGTTTGTACGTGAGAAGTACATTTTTTAAGTTAGTACTTTCTAAGTGTTTATTTTGCAAGGAAACTGTTGTAAATGTGCTTGAAGAGTTTGGGAATTGTAGCTTTGTATACAGTTGGCGATGTGGTTGGTGCTGCATTTTTGCCCATACTTAATGTACACAGGCTTGCGGAGTTTGAGGCTTGTTTTATCAAAAGCAAGTGCAGTTTGAGCATTGTGCGATTGTAATATTTGCTGGTAGTTTGCTAACAGCTAGATCATTTTTTGTAGATCTTGGTGTTATTTTGGTCTAACAAAGTTTGTAAATCATGAACGAGTGGACATTGCAGATAATTGAGGCACTGGTGGATAATCAAGGACGTAGCCAGAATATTAAAATACCCTCACTTTAGCTATACCTCTAAACACAGTTTGGGAAGCACGCAAACCGACCCTCTTTAGGAGGGTTACCTTCACCCTTTGATCAACCAGACAACCATCTTTTCATACATCCTTTCATAAATATATCTATCCCTTCACAAATCTACCAGTTAATGTTTTCATGTACCCATATATCCATTCTTTCACCCATACAGCCTTTCACTCTTCCCAATTTTTCCATTCTTGAACCTTCCATTCATTTATCCTTTGAACTATCAATCCTTTCATTCATCCATTCATCCTTTCACACTTCCCACCATTCATTCTTTAACCCTTCCATCCTACCGTTTAGCTTATCTTCCTTGTTTCCTTCCTTTCTCGCCACTGGGTGGATTTATTTTTTCTACTAGTAGTTTGAGCCAAATAGGTTGTTGAAAGATGCGAGCCTTCTTTGGATGCAGTTAATAGAAATAGTTTATCAGATGTTGTACATTTTGTTTCTTCAGGCAGGTGGTGTTTATTGGCTAGTTAATTTTGCTTTTATTGTGTTTTGGTCTGCTAGTATAGAGGCACAACCATCGACTTGCAGTTTTAGCAGGTAGTTGGTGTACATGGATGGATCCTTTTGCAGGCAGATGGTGAAACATTGGCTGATTCTTTTTGCATGCATTATTGTCGGATTATGGGCTTTAGGGTCATCTGATAGACTCTTGGATTTTATAGGGGCTTTGTACACATGGGTCGGTGGATTTTCTGTGGATGCAGTTAATAGAAATAGTTTATCAGATGTTGTACATTTTGTTTCTTCAGGCAGGTGGTGTTTATTGGCTAGTTAATTTTGCTTTTATTGTGTTTTGGTCTGCTAGTATAGAGGCACAACCATCGACTTGCAGTTTTAGCAGGTAGTTGGTGTACATGGATGGATCCTTTTGCAGGCAGATGGTGAAACATTGGCTGATTCTTTTTGCATGCATTATTGTCGGATTATGGGCTTTAGGGTCATCTGATAGACTCTTGGATTTTATAGGGGCTTTGTACACATGGGTCGGTGGATTTTCTGTGTATTTGCCATAAAGATCTGAATTTAGAAGGCAGTTCATGTTGATGGTTACTTGAAGTTTACAAGGCAGTTGGCATTTATGAGCTGAAGAATTTAGCTGGCAGTTCGAGGAGATGGGCTAGTGATTTTCCATGTCTTGAGGTGGCAGTGGCACAAGACTTCATCCAACTAGAGGGAGCCATGGCCATCTTATGCACCTTAAGATTTGCAATAACTTCTCATCAGTTCTAAAGACTTATGGATCTACACTGGCTGTCTGCTGCAAGACGCTCTACCTTCCAACTACTGTGCATACTGTAAAAGGCAACATAAAGAAAAAGACCAGTATTTGTAAAGATGAAACTCAAGAAATGCACCCAGAAAGAGAGGTTACACTTGAGATTGGCTCTACAACGAATTCTTCCACTATATAAGAAAAAAATATGTAAATGGCACACCTTTCCCTGCCCAACTGTCAGTCTGGCATCTTACTTCTCGGAAGCATGTAAACTTATCCGTGGAGTGCCATAAGGCTCATCACTCAGTCCCACCCTTTTCAGCACATACATGATCCCTCTGGCCAACGCCATCTGCTCACACAACATCAACATTCTCTCCTACACAGACAACACATAACTCATACTTTCCGTATCAGACAAGACACCCAACACAAGAAACAAGTTCACCGCCTGCCGAAATCGCTAACTGGGGTTGTGTGACAGAGGCACGCATGGCTAAATGATGCATGCCTCTTCTATGCTGCCTAAACCATGAATGCGTCTGAAGAACACATTCCTTTACCATGCAATTTCATGGTAAAAGGCATGACTGGTATAGGGATGTTTGGTAAAGATCACACCCTATGCCCCTGCCCTTAGCTCTAACAACTACTATGAGCCCCTGAGCCCTTAAAACGAACCCAACCCTCCCCCAAGCCCTAAAAACTTCTCTGATCCCCCAAACCCTAAAAACTACCCTAACCCCCCAAGCCCTAACAGCTACCCTGACCCTCCCGAGCCCTAAAAAGTTGCCCCACCCCACCCTGAGCCCTGAAAACTACTCTGAGCCCTAAAAACTACCCCAACCTCTAAAACCTACCCCAACCCCGAGCCCTAAAAACTACCCAGTCCCCTGCTAAGCTCTAAAAACTACCTGACCCCACCATTAGCCCTAACAGCAACCCGACCCCCAGCCCTAACCCTGAGCCCTAAAAACTACCCCCAAAACCTGGCCCTAGCTCCACTTGCCTCACCACGTACTCACCAGATCCTTCCTGTTCCTAGGCCCACCCATCTCAGCAGTGAGACCATGCATTGCATATGCATGGTTCATGCATATGCGTGGTTAAGGCATATGCATGGTTGCACTTATGTTGGAACGGCACCCGTGGCTCTGCCCATGATGGTCAGGCCGTTTCCCGCTAACTGAATTAGAGCCAACTGTCTCAAGCTCAACACCAGCAAGTAGTGATCTTCGGCAAGAACACCTCTCCATAGGAATCCAACTGGTGGCCAGCCAAACTTGGACTCACACCCAGAACCCACTCCATGTACCTTGGAATAATCATCAACAGCAAACTGTACATGACGATACAAAACACAGCCACTGCATCCCACTTTCAGACCCTAAAGATTCTGAGGAACACCTTTAAATCGCTCCCAAGCAACACTAAAAAAAACTGTCACCCACACCCTACTCACCAGCAAGTTGGACTATGGGAACACCCTCTAAGCTGGGTTCATCGGGCAACTCACTAGAAGACAACAAGCCCTCCAGAACTTGGCAGCCAGACTCATCCTAAACCTCCCACACAGAACTCACATCACATCACACCTCAGGGAACTACACTACTTACTGATACACAAAGCGCTCAATTCATACTCCTCAAAGACACATTCAAGGAACTACACAACTCAGATCCTACCTACCCGAATCGTCGCATCTCCTTCCACCAACAACCCAGACACCTCTGTTCCTCAGGACTCCTACTCACACACATCCTATGCTTACACAAAACAAGATCAGGAGGACAGGCGTTCACTTACATCACACCTAAAGCATGGAACGAGTCACAACTCCACATCAGGGCCACTTATCTCATCTTGAATTCCGCAAAAAACTGAAGGCCTTACTTTTCAATTAACCAACCTATCTACACACCAGCTCAGTGCCAGGATACCTTTGCGGGTGATAGTGCGCTTTATAAATGCACATAACATAACATAACATAGCATAGCATAACATAACATAACATAACAGCTAAACAATGGAATTCACTCCCAGAAAATATAATTGTTACAGTAAATTGCCTAAATCACAGAGGGATGCTGAACACTTGACTATTCTTCCCTTGAACTTCATAACGTAAAATACAGTAAGGATCGCAATCATCAGGTAGTGGGATCAGTGGGAAACTAGAAGGATCACATACTCCTGCCTATGACCTAAATATTACGATGTCCCAGAAGAATAATCTAAAACATCATTGAAATACCAGGTTACATTTAGAAATGAGAATCATCAATCATGCATATCTAACGAGACCCGAGCAGCACCAATGACAAACTGACAGATTTTAATAGTCACATAATCTGGAGGACATAACTCTGTACTGTAATTAAAAATAAACATCAATAAAAATGTCTTCTTGTATTTGTACTCCTTAGCCTGGCACAGTTAGGGAGCCATCACTAAATACCTATGACTTCCAGGCTTATTTCATACCCCCACTAACTGAATCAATGTCAGTCCATGTCTCCTCCTGTCACATACTGCCTTACATTCCATACATTGGGCCCGACCATAGGTTGGCAGTTCCAACCGCAGAATTTGGATAAGGCAGTTGGAAACATCCATTTTACAAATTTAGCTTGTGCGTCGTACGGAAACGGCCTGCAGCACAAGCTAAAATTGTAAAATGGATGTTTTTAAGTTTCCCTGAACCGTGTTGCAGGCACCATTCGGTGCCTGCCACACGGTTGCATTTGTTTGCTCTGTTTTCCATTTTTATAGTGTTTGTATCAAAAAATGGTGATGAAAAGGTACTAGTCTAAGAAGTGCTCTACCTCTGTGTTAAAAATATATTTGGAAAAGAAGGTTACGTCCAATGGAGATTTCTTTTCCTACACTTTCAAAGAAGGCATATGAGTCGCTGATTGTGGAGTATGTTATTAAAAAAAGCCCAATGTATAGTAAATATAGCCATTTATATTTGGTTTTTTTTCTAAAGTATATTCCTTTAAGGGATTCACCTGTCATCAACTGCCTGTGGATCCCGCCCCCCCTCCCCCAAACACTGACAAGTGTTTCTTTCAAATATATTACTGATTTTGCACCGTTTAATTGGCCTGACTTTGTATTTGCCACGTTTAAGTTTATTTTTCCGCATATCTTCACTAATGCACACTTGGGTGCCGATTCCAATCCTGTAAAACCCGGGTACGAATGGTCGTACGGAGCGTATTCGCCGTACGACTCGTACCCGGGAAATCCACCTTACAAACCAGCAAGTACGATTCGTACAGAAATACCATTTCCGTACGAATCGTACAAAACAACGTACGGCTAAAAAATACCAACTATTCTGATCCGGGACATCGCGTATGTGATGTCCGTA
This sequence comes from Triturus cristatus, assembly GCF_964204655.1. Taxonomy (NCBI): domain Eukaryota; kingdom Metazoa; phylum Chordata; class Amphibia; order Caudata; family Salamandridae; genus Triturus; species Triturus cristatus. The sequence goes on along the minus strand of NC_140579.1, from coordinate 428,213,284 downwards.
CGGAGTCAGGCAGCGTTTTACGGACCAGCAAGTATTATTCGTGCCTACGTCACTCCGCACGGCTCATTTTTTACGGCAGCCAAAGACTCCCGGGAAATTGAGTACGACGCGAATAAGGAGCACCGGTACGCGAGGGACAGCCATGGACCCCATCCTACGTGTCATCCCGGCCCTCCTAGCCTACGACCTGGTGCACCGAACCCGACGCACACGCCGATGAAGGTGAGAGTAACACCCATGGGTCAAGGGGGGGTGAGGGGCCTGTAACATACCCCCTACCCAAATTAAAACATACATTACCTCCAGGGTCTGGTCACTTCGGGGGGCGTCTCCACCAATCCCTGCGTACCGCAAAAACGGAAGTGGACATGTACGCGTACCCGTCACCACTACAATGGTGGTACGGACCGTACCCACGCTCTGAGGGCGTGTGTACAGTCCGTATCACGCGTACCCCTATGTCACCACTACAATGGTGGTACGGACCGTACCCACGCTCTGAGGGCTATGATGGGTTATGGTGCGTACACGTACGGGGCTGGGCTACAGTGGTGGGGTACGGCGCGTACATGTACGGGGCTGGGGTAGAGTGCGGACATGGGGGAGGTACGGTACTGACATATGCGGGAGGAGGAGGGGGCTGTACAACTCGTATCCCGGGCACAAGTTTACCCGGATACGAGTGGTACGGCGTTCGCTCCGTACGGGGCCTTTTCCATGCGCTTGTTTTTTCGGAAGGGCGGTACGGATCGTACTTGCGTGCTCGGACTTCAGTTTTACGATTTGTATGTAAAACTGTCCGGGTACGTCTCGTAGACTTTTCCCGAAGCGATTCGTATGTATTTTTCATGTACGAATCGTACTTCACCGATTGTACGGGACTTGTACGATTCGTACGTAAAAAAATACGGATACGAGTCGTACGGTAATTTTTTTTAACGGATCGGAATAGGCACCATAATGCACACGTGGGTTTACTTTCTAATTTGAATCGGTGGAACTAAGGGTAACGCACAAATTCAAATACCCTAATCGTCGCCCTTCCCCTCAGTGCAACCATGAAGGTACTGGGATTTTTTGTGCGTGCCTTTTCATAGTTTTTAAGCAAATTTAAATGAAAATTGGGCTGTAAAATGCACTTTTCTCTCCATTTTTAAATCAGTTTTCAGAGACAGAAACCGGCCCCCCAGACTACTTCTTTAAGAGATGGGAGCTCATTCATTATGCTTGCTGCACTTCAACTTTGGGAATTGTGCATGGAGGCAGCAAGTGTTAGAAGTAGGTGGTGCCAGTGTTAGAAGTAGGCAGTGCCAGCGGGGGAAGTGGGCAGTATCAATGTTAGCAGCATCCTAAGAAAGTTTGGGCACCTCCACTTATGTTTTTACAAATTCAATTAGCTTCTGCTAATACATCAGACTAAAAGACAGCCCCTAATCTAAAAGTTGCACACTCCAGCAATGCTACTAAGCACAACAAACCTTGTACAACTGTACAAGAAGTAGGTTGGCATTGAGACCGCACCCATGTAAAGCAACTACATAAATCTACCGCTACCAGTCTGTATTTATATTTTGGACTCCTGTGATCAATATAAATTATCTGGAATGGATGAACTGCTTTGGTAAAGGGCAGTTGAGGTGGCATTTGAGGAGGCCTAGTTATCGAAAAATGCTTTGTTAAGTGAATGTTGTGGTTAAAAAATCTATTTAATCACTTATGGGTCAGCAGATTGCCCCATGTGCATTGGAAGAATAACAACGTGATAGATGATTTCAGGCAGTTCAAACGGCTTGCACTAGATGCATGCAGCCTTGGCCATTAAGGGGTCTATGTAGTCATCCGGTAAGAAGAGGACAGCGACCCACAGGCATAAACTACATATACTATAAAAAAGCTAACCCAGGTACATGATTTCAAGAATCCATTCAATAATAACTTGGGTTAACCCTCCAGGCACGCAGCGCAAGTATGGAACAATAGTAAAAGCATTTTAGGGACTAATCATAAGCACAGAGGAGCTACACACAGCAATGCTCTTGATGTATGGGCAGCTCAAGTAAGTTTCTACAGTGCCCCAGGGCAATGAGATAGGATGGATTCCTAGACGTACACTCTTTGCAGAGCTGAGCTGTTGAGACTCCCCAGGGATGACACAACAGGATGAATACCTTTTTCCCTTGCTGCAATGTTCCTGAAGCATTTAAGATAGTTGCTGTTTTACTCCCACGAGTAACCCACGCCATGCTGCCTCTCTTCTTAATCCCAAACCTCAAATTGTAATGAATCAGGAACTTCAGAAGATCTTGCGCAACTCCATCCCTCAGGTTAACACTGGGGACAAAACATTTACAGCAAGAATTAAATGCACATAACACATATCTTCACGTAAAACCCATCTTGCCCAAACACTTTCCAAAGCAGTGCTTTGTGCTCATTTCTACTATCTTCCTTCAGCTTCTCCCCTCAGTTGTAGCTTCAATAGGAGATACTTCTGGGTAAAACTATCCAGATGCATCCAGATTCTAGGCATCTTATGAGCACATAAGAGCTGATAAAACTTTTCAGGACCTTGTGCTATTTCTATTGAGTAAAGGTTATTGGCGCATTCTGTTTCAGTGGCACTTCTACCATCTACAGGAATGCCCAGCATTAGCATTCTCCTTTCTGCCAGAGCAAGCCATTGTGACCTCCCTCAACAAAGCATCTTTACCAATAAGATCAAGTGTAATTAACAGTCGGCGAAGAAAATCAATTTAACGATAAGTAGATTAGGGGCACTCCTGCCTGTCCAAAGGATTTTCTAAATCTGTTTATTTCTAATGGGTTAGGAACATTCAATAGGTTACCCATTAAGCATTCATAGAAATAAAAACTGAGACTCATTTTAGCTTTATGTAACATGGTTTTGCAACTGAAGTTCAATTTTTCATGGAGGTTTTAAAATGCCAACAACGTATCATGCTTCAGCCACCTGAAAGGACACAACCAATTTTGCATCTTGATTCATGTTTTGAATCATTATTTCTGCTTAGAAGGAATGCAGTATTGCAAGGTTTTTTAATCTGAGATTTCAGTATAGTTCCGTTCAATGTACATTGCCAGACATCAGTCTTGTCTGCCCGAATTACTTCCGGTTTAATAGTCTTAGTAGAACACCAATAAGGATCATTACCATACATAATATTTACAGTTGCATCCGGTATGAAACTGATTTCCTGCCTAGTCAGAGTGTTTACACATCATACAACAGTTTCATTGTCGAAACTCCTGACCAAATGGGATTCAAATCGTGCTCGCCCCTGGAGGCAGTTTCTTTGCGAGAGTGGGAGAGCATGCACCCCTCCCCCCCCCCCCCCCCACCCCACCGCTGCGACCCACCTTAAAGCAATGCGCACAATAAAATGGCAATGAAATGATTTAATTGCTATTTTATTATTCACAAAGCACGCCGCAGCCGTCAGCCTGCCCCTGAGTCGGGATAAAGGAGGGGCTTGTCCTCTGCTGCACGGAGGACTGGTGACATGGCTGGCGAAGGACTGCAAAAGTGCACAAGTCAGTTTGGCTGGCTGTCTTGAGCCAGCCAAACTGACATTCGCACTTTGCAGGTCTCCACCCAGCTGTCTCATACAGCTGGTTGGAGACCAAGCACAGGCCTACAGTGCCTAGGGAGCGTCCAGCCCGCCGCTCCACCCAGTCCAGGCGCTGCTCTCATGCAGTATGAGATCAGCGTCTGGATTGGTTAGGGAAGTTTCCTCTTCCACTGGTGCCCATCGAAGTCACGAACTGCAAGGAAGGTCAGAGAGGACGCAGCCCAGGTAAGAACATTAAAGAAACAAAAATTAATGCGATTTTAATGCATGCAAGTGCTTTTGTTTTGTATTCTTGTTTTATGTAAATGTGTTTTGGGATGCAGTGGGGCACTTCGATCGCCCCACTGCTTTTATATGTTACCAGCCACTCCTGGTCGCCCCCCCTCACTCAAAAGGAATGGGACAAAGCCATAGCACTACCAAATATTTCAATATATTCAGTTCAAAATGCTTCTCAGGGCATATCTGACCTCAACACGACTACATAAAATTTATGACGTGGTTATGGCAAACTGTCCACGATGCCCTTCCTCCAATACAAACTTCATTCACATGATTTGGACCTGCTTAGTTATTTCCTCCTTTTGGACTGAAATCTGCAACATTTTAATGTCAGTAACTGGCATCTGAGACCTGGATACCCCAGAAAGATCCTTCCTGAGTTATTTATGCACCCACATTTGGGCAGGTTGTCAAACAGGTTTATACATCTTGCTCTGGTTTTGACCAAAAAGTCCTTAACTAAGAACTGGAAATCCCCTTCTTCGATTCAGATTTCCTGATGGAACACAACCGTCCTTCAATGCATGGGGATCGAATCTGAAGTGCTATGTAGGGAAGACACTAGACGACTCCACAGACATCCTATTGCCAGACTCTGGTACAAACTGACACTAGCTTATCAGGATCACACCAAAGATGACACAAGAGCCCCATAGGCACAGAAGTCGTCATGAGACTGAGCATCTGTACTTTCCACCTCACCCCTTGGCTACCACTCTGGACCTCGATGACTGTACCTTACAGGCCCTGCATCGAGGATCTCACACATGGCATAACCATATTACTTAGACATCTGTATCACCTGGGGAGGGCGAGGGGCAGGAGGGCGGGATGTGGCAATGTGATATAGCACATTTATAATCTTTAACACTGTTCCCTCTTCTTCTCAATACAATTATTATCACCAAGCCTGTCAATTTGGAGTTTGTGTTTACCGTTATTGAGCCTTGTTATACTATTACTCACTTCTTTACAGGTCATTATTCATGATAGATACCTCAAGCACTACAATCTGAACTGTGGTAAAGTTCAACAATCTCTAACAAAGATAGATAGTTCAAGATCACAAGTTAGCTAATTAATTTACTGTTAAAGTGTAAAATGCTATAATATATGTATTTGTACATCAGCATACAATGCTTGCAATAAAAAATGCGCCCAAAAAAGTTACTGGTGATGACAGTTACTTTTTGTACAGTAAGTAAGTAAAGTCTTATATAGCGCACAAATGCTGAGGCGTCTTGGGGCTGAGGAAAGCAGGACGGCGGCGAAGTCAGGATGGGCTTTATCACTGTAGTGAAGGGAAAAGCCAAGTTTTAACTTGGCTCCTCAACTGTGATCTTGACGGTAACATCCTAATATTGAGTGGGAGTTCATTCCAAAGCTTAGATGCCAGGAAAAATAGGGAGCAGCCACCCCATCTGGTTCTCTTAACTCTGGGGACATGGACCAGGGTTTTATTGGCTGATCTTAACATTCCTGCTAGGGGAATGCCGTTTGAAAAGTTTATGGTAGTCATGGACCCCCCCCTCCATAAAGGGCTTTACGGATCAAGCAGTGCCTTAAACTGAATTCTCTGCTTGACCGGAAGCCAATACAGATCTCTGATTGCACCCGAGATGGAGCTACATTTTGGGATTTGTAGTAGGGTGTGCGCAGCCACATTTTGTAGAGACTGAAGTTTCAACAGCTGGCGTTTATCAACGCCTAGGTATAGGGCGTTACAATAGTTGAGGCGGAAAAGAATAAGAGCCACCATAACCGTTTTTCTCAGATCCTCAGGTAGAAAAGGCAGTCTCATTCTTTAGATATAACCAATTTGGCTATAAATTCTTTCGATTGGAAGACTACTGTTGATTCTTCTAAACTGAGTTGCCTTCTTGAATCCAATTGTTTTCTTGCTTTACGTTGAGGAGACGCAGTTAGAACAGTTGAGCATGGTAGTCTATAGGGTTAACCAACATTTCGATTTTGGCCACAAATTTGCACTTTTTGACGGCTACTTTACATATCAAAATTGCAGGTGGAAATTCTTGTGGAAACGTTAATGCTGGGAACACAAAACCTATTGGGCAACATAATTCTCCTACAAGACACCCCCGGGTATTTGATGTAGCTCTATAAATTTCATTTTCATTTTTCATTACCAAACGTGGGTCTTTTCAAGTTTTTTTCTGCAAAACATACTTTTAATTCAGCAAACTTGAAAACTGGGAAGCTTGTAATGTCTTATAAAAACCTTCACAAGGTTTGTAGAGGACTAACGTTCCAACTTCATAGACTACTAACATATGACCTTAATAAAATTACTCCTTCATTTGCAGATAATACTGCAAGAAGGTGATTGTAACAATTTCTCCTTATTGTTATTTTTATTTTTTTGTATACCCTATAATTGTAATGGGATAGCCATCATATTTGGTAGGGTCCAAGTTAGTGAATAACTCTAGGTTGATTTTTTAAGTTTAAAGGTAAAAACAGCCTTTTAGAAACACACAGAATCCTTTAGTGTTCGGAAGGGAGCCCGGCATACCACCAAGGAGGAAAAGATTGCAACCTCCACCAAGACAGAAGACAGCGCACCATATACAGGCATCTCCACATGCCTGGCAGAGGTCTCTGTGCCTGAAGAAGAGCTGCTGCCAATTTGGATTATCTAATATCTATTAACCGACGGCCCAATATTCAATGAGCCGTTAGTCACAGGTTTGCACTAGGGGAACCAGAGAAGGCTCCGGTTGTGGAAACATGGCAGTTTACCTGACTCATATAGAGCGGGCAGACTGACAATTTGATAGCTAGGACCTCTGACGTATTTGTGGTGCTCTGTGGCAGAGTGACCTGTCTGACAAACTCTAAATAAAGTTGGAAGGTAGGCATTAGGGTGCCGATTCCGATCCGTTAAAAACATTCCCCACACGATTCGTATCCGGATTTCTTTCCGTACGAATCGTACATGTCCCGTACAAACTGGCAAGTATGATTTGTATGTGAAAAAATCCATACGAATCGCATTGGGAAAATTCCCCGACACGTCCTCGGGTCGGAAAAAGTTTCCGACACGTCCCCGGACAGTTTTACATACGAATCGGGAAACTGAAGTCCGAGCGCGCAAGTACGATCCGTCCCGTCCGTCCGAATGCACAACCGTATGGAAAAAACACCGTACGGTGCGAACTCCCATAGCAACTCTGGAGACGTCCAAATATGTGCCCGCATACGCACCGAACACCCCCCCAGCACACCCCCCCACTTACGCGCTGTACCCCAGCACCCCTCCATGTCCGCGCCGTACCCCCACCCCACCCCGTAGGTACGGAGCGCCCCCCACCACCCCCGTAGGTACGGAGCGTATCCCCCACCCCGTAGGTATGGAGCGTACCCCCATCCCATAGGAACGGAGCGTACCACCACCCCCGTAGGTACGGAGCGTACCCCCACCCCGCAGGTACGGAGCATACCCCACCCTGTAGGTACGGAGTGTACCCCCACACCCCGTATGTACGGTGCGGGGGTCCACAGCGTACCTACGGGGGTGGTGGTACGCTCCGTACCTATGTGGTGGGGGTACGCTCCGTACCTACGGGGTGGGGGTACGCTCCATACCTTCAGGGGTGGTGGTATGCTCCGTACCTACGGGGGGGTGGGGGTACGCTCCGTACCTACGGGGTGGGGTGGGGGTACGGCGCAGACATGCGGGGTGCTGGGGTACGGCACGTACATACGGTGGCTGGGGGTACTGCGCGTACATACGGGGGGATGGGGGTATGTGCTGGGGGAGGATGCCTACATATGGGGTCTGGGGGTATGCACCGACCATACGGGGTGGGGGCACACACCGTACCCCCAGCACCCCGTATGTACGCGCCGTACCCCCAGCCCCCCCATGTACGCGCCGTACCCTCGGTTCACGTATGTACGGCATGTACCCCCAGGCCCCTACACCCTGCCCGTGCCTGTACGCACCCTACCCGAGGACCCTACACCAGCACCCTCACCCAGCCTTGCACATGTACGAGTCGTACCAAGCCATAGCAAATGTGAGCACTGTACAACAACATGGCCGATGTACACACCTCACAGATGCGAAAAACACACATACTGAACCAGGACACTGCAAACCACCACAAGGAGAGTCAATTCGAATCGCACAACACCACAAAACACGTCTAACAAGCCCAAATACATCCAATACACTGACCTGCAACAGCCAAACAGGTAAACAGAGGCCCAAAACACAACCACTCCTTATAACACACCCACCCAAAGTTCAAACACAGCCACACCCACAAATGGACCAATAAAAAGGGCCCACACACACAAACCATGAGCCTTTGCAACAGACCCACTGCTGCCAGACCCCACAGACAACCCACAGCACCATACTTGAACCTTTACTACACCTTACACTTGCACACTTTCACACAACCACCTTCACAAACACCCCCTCATCACATTCACACACACACCTTCACAACCACACACACACACCCACAACCATCCACACCCACACCCCACACCATGCCCACAGACAGGAATCCAAAGTTCACAACAGCGGAGCTGGAGATCCTTGTCAACGAAATCATCAGAGTCGAGCCACAGCTCTTTGGAAAATTGGTCAGACAGACCAGCATATCCGAAAAATCAGCCATGTGGCAGAGGATCGTCGACAGGGTGAATGCTGTTGCGTCCATCAGAAGGACCAGGCATGAATGCCAAGCCAGGTGGTACGATCTGCGGAGGACGGTCCGCCGCAAAATGACAGACGAATACAACCAGGGGAACATCCATCCCTGGGAGGAGAAGGAGAGAGAGGGAGGGAGACAGAGGGCGACAGAGGGCGACAGAGGGAGACAGACAGGCGGAGGGAGAGGGAGAGAGAGGGGGGGAGACAGAGGGCGACAGAGGGAGACAGACAGAGGGAGGGAGAGGGAGAGAGAGGGAAGGAGACAGAGGGAGACAGACAGAGGGAGGGAGAGGGAGAGAGAGGGAGGGAGACAGAGGGCGACAGAGGGAGACGATCATGTGGAACCTACACTGGCACCCCCCTTTGCACCACAGATGCAGGAAACCCATAGAACTGGCACACAAGTGACGGGTTTGAGGCAAACACCCCGTGCTGCTCACGGAGAGGCTGCAATTCACCATTGAGCCACTAATGGGGATGTCCCACACTATGTCAACCCGGTGCATCCTGTATGTTTCCAAGGGCAGTGTTACATACTTTGATGCCTTCATCACAATCCACAATCACATTACAGATGACTGTCACCAGGAGTGACTATCAATTCAGGTGAATCCAGCGCCATGTCATGTGACCCATGGTGATTCTACATGTATGCTAAGTAACCAAACATGAACAGGAGCAGTGCACACGCATTCCAAACAAATAGCACACCCAAAAAGCCGTGGTGCATCCCTTACCCTAAGGTGATTTTTCGACATGTCCGTGCATGTTACGCTGATTCAGCACACGTTGCTGTATTCATGAGGAATAGCAGGAGCACAACAATGCCACCAGCAGACAGCAAGAGAAAAAACCTGGGGATGAGAGACACACAATAAGTGAGGCAAAAGAAGCACATCCGCATGCATGGGCATGTACTCGACACGTATAAGGTTGTCAACATGCTAGGTGAAAATAGTGTCTCAGGTAAGACATACAGTTATTACATCATCACTCGAGTGACACATCCAAACACACCTCTGACTCACTTGCCATACATGCAGATGGACCCACACATTGCAACACACGCCACACAAGGCTCAATGCGTGCACACTCAGACACTGCAACTCACCACTAAGCAAAGAAGTTGCGTATGAGCCGACTCCGGATGTCTTCTTCCTCCTCCTCCTCAACACCTCTTGCCTCGTCACCAAGCCCCTCGTCCTCCACTGGTGGATGTTCCTGCTCATCCGGATCCAGGATGAGTGGCACAGCTTTCTCCACTGCCATGTTGTGCAGCATGCAGCACACGAGGAAGATTTTGCAGACCTTCACCGGTGCATATGGGAGTGTGCCGCCGGTCTTGTGGAAGCACCGGAATCGGCTCTTCAGGAGGCCAAAGGTCCTCTCTATCACTCGCCTGGTCTGCCCATGGGCGTTGTTGTACCGGTGATCGGCAGCCGTTCTGGGGTTGCGGAGAGGCGAGATCAGCCATGGCATGATGGGATAGTCAGAGTCCTCTACATGGAAACATCATGGACAGAAGTGGGTCAGGAGAAGCAGTAAGACAGAAAGATGAAGATAAATACAGGAGTAACAGAGTATACCCACCAACAAGACAGGCTCGTTCGTTGCGCAGCTGCAGCATCATTTCAGGCACCCTGCTACGCCTCATGATGTAGGCATCGTGTGCTGATCCTGGAAAACAAGCACAGACATGGGAAATCACCATGTTAGCAAGACACACCACAAGGGCATTAATGGAGTGGTAATGTTTCCTGTTTCTATAGGCTACCTCCTGTGCCTGTGGTGGTACCAAAGCCACATGTGTCCCATCAATAGACCCAATGACATGGGGCATCCCTCCCAGGGCATAGAAGTCACCCTTGACACTTGTCAACTGCTCAGGAGTTGGGAAATGAATGAACTCTTCCAGGTGAAGCAACATGGTCTCTAAAAAATCATGCAGGACACGGCTGAACATGGTCTGGGACATGCCACCAACATGAGCTATGGTCTCTTGAAACATACCTGTGGCAAAGAAATGTAGGGCTGCCATCACCTTCATCTTGGGTGTCAGTGCAGTAGGATACCTGTGTAGCGGTTGGAGGTGTGGTGCCAGCCTTGCTGTCAAGTTCAGAATCAACCGTTGGGTGAAGTGGTAGCGGCGTATACAGTCACGTTCCCTCAGGGCAGCCAAGTCTGGGATTGGTCGGGGGAGAGGCGGAGCCCTGCAGTAATTTGGAAGGGACAACGAAGAGTGAGTACAGTACAACAACACTGTCAATGTACTGAGCACATGTTGAACAGCCAATACACATATGCTACATGCAGAGTCAGGTCTGTGCAATATATCATGGACACGTATGCCAGGCAGGTGACACTCCTACCAAGAGCCAGCTACAAACGTGGATTCACAAGCTCAACATGACATGGCATGAAACTAGCTGTGGGCCAGTGTAAGTGAACAGGCAGACGCATTACAGGAGTGACAGACATCCACATGTGTGCAGAATAAGGATGTTTATCATACAGACAGGTTGCGGAACACTAGAGGCACAGGTCACATGTCCCTGAAAAAAGGACAGACCACACACCTTGCCATGAAGGGGTACATGTCAAAACGGATCACACATACATTGATACTACGCAGATATGTCCTTGTCTCGCAAGTCCATGTTCGATGCATACATACACACGTTACATCTGATTCCACATGTGTCCTGGTGTGCATAATAGTGTGCCATGCCCATCCACACACATGCACATGTTGGATGCAGCAACTGCAGATGCATTTGACGGAACACCAACAGCAAGCTTATGGGAACACATGACACACACATGACATACTCACATCGTGCAACGCCGGTAGTCACATGTCAGGTGTCATTATCCGTGTACCTGGCATCAGGGGACAGTTGCGGGTGTTGGCGACTGTGCCATGCCAGTGACGCAGTGCTCAACAAGTCTGTACTACATGCACACATGTCAAAGGTGTGAAGGGGATGTGTGGCACATAGTGCACCTTGACACATGACATGTGTACACAGCTCATCACACATCTATTGGGTTCAAACATCAGGAGATTTGTGCCACATCACAACCTGACACACCTAGGCCCGAGACATGTAGGACTGCACTGACAATGACTTGATGTCCAGCCTCGGCCAAGTATGACAGCTCAATTCCTTTCTCTGTGCCGCCTGTCACCAGTGTAAGGTGTGAAACGCACCGTACACACGCTCTGAGGGCGTGTGTAGGGTCCTTATCACTATGGTTGTGTCGCCATAGGCGTACGCCCTAGGGATACGGTCCGTACAGGCGTCTGTAGGGTCCGTACCACTATGGTTGTGTCGCCGTAGGTGTACGCCATAGGGATACGGTCCGTACAGGCGTCTGTAGGGTCCGTACCACTATGGTTGTGTCGCCGTAGGCGTACGCCATAGGGATACTGTCCGTACAGGCGTCTGTAGGGTCCGTACCACTATGGTTGTGTCGCCGTAGGCGTACGCCCTAGGGATACGGTCCGTACATGCGTGTGTAGGGTCCATATCCCTATGGTAGTGCAGCCGTAGGCGTACGCCCTAGGGATACGGTCCGTACACGCGTATGAAGGGTCTGTACCACTATGGTTGTGTCGCCGTAGGCGTACGCCCTAGGGATAAGGTCCGTACACGTGTGTGTAGGGTCCGTATCCCTATGGTAGTGCAGCCGTAGGCGTACGCCCTAGGGATACGGTCCGTACACGCGTGTGTAGGGTCCGTACCACTATGGTTGTGTCGCCGTAGGCGTACGCCATAGGGATACGGTCCGTACAGGCGTCTGTATGGTCCGTACCACTATGGTTGTGTCGCCGTAGGCGTACGCCCTAGGGATACGGTCCGTACACGCGTGTGTAGGGTCCGTCCCACTATGGTTGTGTCGCCGTAGGCGTACGCTCTAGGGATACGGTCCGTACACGCATGTGTAGGGTCCGTATCCCTATGGTAGTGCAGCCGTAGGCGTATGCCCTAGGGATACGGTCCGTACACGTGTGTGTAGGGTCTGTACCACTATGGCTGTGTCGCCGTAGGCGTACGCCATAGGGATACGGTCCGTACAGGCGTCTGTAGGGTCCGTACCACTATGGTTGTGTCGCCGTAGGCGTACGCCATAGGGATACGGTCCGTACACGCGTGTGTAGGGTCCGTACCACTATGGTTGTGTTGCCGTAGGCGTACGCCCTAGGGATACGGTCCGTACAGGTGTCTGTAGGGTCCGTACCACTATGGTTGTGTCGCCGTAGGCGTACGCCATAGTGAGATGGTCCATACACGCGTGTGTAGGGGCCATATCACTATGGCGTACGCGTACGGCGACACAACCATAGTGATACGCCCCCTACACACGCGTGTACAGACCGTATCCCTAGGGCGTACGCGTACGGCGACACAACCATAGTGGTACGGACCCTACACACGCGTGTACGGACCGTATCCCTATGGCGTACGCGTACGGCGACACAACCATGGTGATACGGACCCTACAGACGCCTGTACGGACCGTATCACTGGAGTAGTGGTGCCCTAGGGGCGTGGAACGCTCCGTACCTGTGTGTGTATAGTGAAATTACATGGGGACACATGAGGGACAATTATAAGGGCCTAAATGCATGCTGGTTGTCATGGAGACCCAGTTTCAAGTTCAAATTTTTTCATCAGGTGGCCAGCAGAAGTCGGTTGGAGACAATATACAAAGTTGCAAAGTTGTTGTTGACTTGACATCATGCTCATTTTTTAAAACATGCAAAGGCACCCACTGGGGTAGGTTTAAAGGGATTGGAGGAAACGTAGGATGCAAAGGAGATTGACCAATCACTCTGTACTCCTGTAAATGAAACTGGCCAGCAAGGCAAATATAAGGCAGCCAGGCCCCATGAGAGAGCACTTGCCTGCACAACCTTTCATTCCACACCACTGCTGCTGCTCGTGATTCCTATGGCACCATGTCCAGGTCTGTGGAGAGGGCACAGCCATTCACCCAGGAGGAGAACCAGGCCCTGCTGGATGTGATACTCCCACAGTACCCTTGCCTGTATGGGAGACCAGGGGAGCAGGTGAGTGCTGACTCCATTAGCTTAGACTGTGCCCCTTTTTTGTGACTGTCACTTCTGGCATTGTGTCCAGGTGTGACAGACATGCAATGTTCTTTGGAGTGGGTCCCAGGGGGGGGGAATGCCTCATGTCTCCCATGCAGAGCATGCTGTAGTGCATGTCTGCACTCCTCACTTGCATAGTGCTTACTGTGACAATCACTGCATGGTGCATGCCACATTCAGCCTGGCTAATCCTCTTGGGAATGTTGTTTCTACAGTCCTGATGTGATTCTGTGGTCCCCCCAGTGTGACAGGTGACTGTACCCACAGATGTGCGTGAGTTGAGTGTACCTGTGGTGAGAGTGTCCAAATGATGTGTTCGTCCCCTGGACATTGGTGTGTGTGTAAGTCCCCTGTCATGTGGGTGAGTGTCTATGTGGAGTGTTGCACCCCAGCTGCATGAGGGATGCATATACCCTACCCATCTGATGTGTACAGGGAGCAGTGCTGTATGTCTGACGTGCTGAGCCTGCCCCACACCTGTGACACACCCCAGTCTAGTGGCACATGTGCAGAGTGATGTTTGTACCCGCAGTTGCCAATGGCAGGTGATTGTCCTGTGCCTGTGTGTGTCTGTGTACCCTGCTGAGGTTGCGTCAGTGGCCTGGGGCATGTGACTGCTTTGAGGTGCTGTACATAATCGTGGTGTAGCTTGTGATGCACAGTGTGAGCCGGGATCAGCGATTGTGTTGCACCCCTCATTCCACCTGTGTACTTTCAATGCTACGTAGTGCATTTGGCCGTCCCCAGAGGATGATGTCCCTATGACAAAGGTGCAATGGGTTTGCTGCATACTATGCCCTGTTCAAACCAGCCAAATTGTTCAAATGTGTGTCTCTGTGACATGGAGCAGGTGTATTGATGTTGTCTCACTTTGTCATCCTCACAGGTAGGCGTCTATGTCAAGGGGGAGATCGGGAAGCAAGCCGTCAGTGCCGTGAGGTCGGTGGAGGGTCGGAGGCGGCGCCTGGCCCAGGTGAGGAAATGCTGGCAGGATATCCTGTGCTGGACCAGGAGGATCGCCCGGGTCCTGCTGGGGGACTCACCAGAGAGCCATAAGAATCGTGGGCGCTGGCGTCTGACCCACCAGATGAAGCGTGTCCTGGCGGTGGTCTTCCCTGACTTGGATAGGCGCTTAGCGGAGAAGCAGTAGCAGGAAGGGGGTAGGTACATGTGTGTTTGTTGTGTGTCACCAGCTTTTGGAAGTGCGCAGTTGCATGGATACACTACCAGGGTTCATATGTGCAGTACATATATCCTGTTCCCCCCAGTTAACCGGTGCTGTTCTTCCTCCCTTCCCCTCCTTGACATGTGTTCCCTGTCCCTCAGCCCCAGTGTGACACCACCCGGCAAGCGGTCGAGAGAGTCCCCGGGCAGGGGAGTTGAGTCCCCCCCTGTCCACACCCTCCCCCAGTAGCGCTGCAACCCATCCCTCCGACCCACCCCCCCTCTCCTTGGGGCCTGTGGTTCAATCGGGTGCAGGGGAGACGCTGGGAGACCTTGCCACCGTATGCAGCGCCATCCTCACCACCACCTTTGGCGCTGCCCCACCCCCTGTGGTGGAGTCGTCCGTCCCTGCACCCACAACACCTACCCTTGCCCCTCCTGTCCCTGCGGTGCCTGGTCCTTCCCCCCCCCATGATGTCCCCCCTTCTGTGGATGAAATGGAACAGTGAACTGTGCAGGCGAGCTAGGGGAGACATGTCCCTAAGTGTCCCCCACCAGGACTTTTCACATGGCCTGGCCTATGGGCCCTCTATATTCTGGACATTCATTTAGCAAATATTATTTTCTGCTGAATAAAGCATTTTGTTTTTCTTTTGCACACTAATGCTTTCCTGGACTTGCTGTTGGTGGTGCTGCTCCATGATTTGGGGTGGTGATAATGTGTTAGGTGTCTGGGAAATGTTGTAGTGTGCTGCTCATGGGGTGGACCCTGGTATCTGTGTGCCATCACAAGGGCTCTGCAAATAATCCTTGGTCATGTGTGCTCTTACTGTATGGTGATTTTGGCCCCAGGTGTGTTCCTTCCTCTGTGGACCCTGACATCTTCCCTGCAGGCTGTTTCCCAATTATTGTGCTGAGCTGTGTCTACATATCCTGGGTGTGTGACGGATCCCTTCAACTTTGGCCATGCATGCTCAGCAATGTCTCCACCTGCATCATTTGTGGCATCCTTGGTGGTCACTGTACTAGTGTATGGAGTATATTGACATGACTTCATGTGGACATGTTCCCTTTTACGCCCTATGCATGTGTGTACTTCCAGCCTCGCACACATGTGTTACGTGTTCTGCAGGGTCTTTGGTCACCTGACTGACAATTGTGGGCATTGTATCTGTGGGTACTCCACCCTTTTCCTTCCATGGGAGGCAACAACTTGTTGGTTGCCCCAGCACCTGTACATTCCTATCAGTCCTGGAATGTGCGTGACAGTGTGTGTTCCCTTTGGGTCTCTTAGTTTAGTAGGGTGGCACATGAGTATACAGTCTTGTTGCATGCTCTCATTGTGTGTATTGTGCTGCCAGCACCAGGGGTGGGTATGCATGTGTCATTTGTCATCACACCCACATGTGGTGTGTCATGCAGTGGGGGATGGACATCCACCCTCATGGGAGTGGGACACTGCTGTCAGTGATGTGTTGGCATGCCACTCAACATTGTCGCACTTTGTGTATGCCTTCATGCACCCATGGTGTTTTGCTAATTGTAGGATGGTGTACACACCACCATGTCTCTGTCCACTGCTGGGGGGACTCTGCACCCACCCCTCCTATGTCTGGGCACTGCTGGGGGGACTCTGCACCCACCCCTCCTATGTCTGGGCACTGCTGGGAGTGATAGGCACCCACCCCTCCTATGTCTGGGCACTGCTGGGAGTGATAGGCACCCACCCCTCCTATGTCTGGGCACTGCTGGGGGGACTCTGCACACACCCCTCTTATGTCTGGGCACTGCTGGGAGGACTCTGCACCCACCCCTCCTATGTCTGGGCACTGCTGGGGGGACTCTGCACCCACCCCTCCTATGTCTGGGCACTGCTGGGGGGACTCTGCACCCACCCCTCCTATGTCTGGGCACTGCTGGGAGTGATAGGCACCCACCCCTCCTATGTCTGGGCACTGCTGGGAGTGATAGGCACCCACCCCTCCTATGTCTGGGCACTGCTGGGAGCGATAGGCACCCACCCCTCCTATGTCTGGGCACTGCTGGGGGGACTCTGCACCCATCCCTCCTATGTCTGGGCACTGCTGGGAGTGATAGGCACCCACCCCTCCTATGCCTGGGCACTGCTGGGAGGACTCTGCACCCACCGCTCCTATGTATGGGCACTGCTGGGGGGACTCTGCACCCACCTCTCCTATGTCCAGGCACTGCTGGGAGTGATAGGCACCCACCCCTCCTGTGTCTGGTCACTGCTGGGGGGACTCTGCACACACCCCTCCTATGTCTGGGCACTGCTGGGAGGGATAGGCATCCACCCCTCCTATGTCTGGGTACTGCTGGGAGTGATAGGCACCCACCCCTCCTATGTCTGGGCACTGCTGGGGGGACTCTGCACCCACCCCTCCTATGTCTGGGCACTGCTGGGAGGACTCTGCACCCACCCCTCCTATGTCTGGGCACTGCTGGGAAGACTCTGCACCCACCCCTCCTATGTCTGGGCACTGCAGGGGGGACTCTGCACCCACCCCTCCTATGTCTGGGCACTGCTGGGAGGACTCTGCACCCACCCCTCCTATGTCTGGGCACTGCTGGGGGGACTCTGCACCCAACCCTCCTATGTCTGGGCACTGCTGGGGGACTCTGCACCCACCCCTCCTATGTCTGGGCACTGCTGGGAGTGATAGGCACCCACCCCTCCTATGTCTGGGCACTGCTGGGGGGACTCTGCACCCACCCCTCCTATGTCTGGGCACTGCTGGGAGTGATAGGCACCCACCCCTCCTATGTCTGGGCACTGCTAGGGGGACTCTGCACACACCCCTCCTATGTCTGGGCACTGCTGGGAGTGATAGGCACCCACCCCTCCTATGTCTGGGCACTGCTGGGAGTGATAGGCACCCACCCCTCCTATGTCTGGGCACTGCTGGGGGGACTCTGCACCCACCCCTCCTATGTCTGGGCACTGCTGGGGGGACTCTGCACCCACCCCTCCTATGTCTGGGCACTGCTGGGAGTGATAGGCACCCACCCCTCCTATGTCTGGGCACTGCTGGGGGGACTCTGCACACACCCCTCCTATGTCTGGGCACTGCTGGGAGTGATAGGCACCCACCCCTCCTATGTCTGGGCACTGCTGGGAGTGATAGGCACCCACCCCCCCTATGTCCGGGCACTGCTGGGGGGACACTGCACCCACCCCTCCTATGTCTGGGCACTGCTGGGAGGACTCTGCACCCACCCCTCCTATATCTGGGCACTGCTGGGAGGACTCTGCACCCACCCCTCCTATGTCTGGGCACTGCTGGGGGGACTCTGCACCCACCCCTCCTATGTCTGGGCACTGCTGGGAGGACTCTGCACCCACCCCTCCTATGTCTGGGCACTGCTGGGGGGACTCTGCACCCACCCCTCCTATGTCTGGGCACTGCTGGGGGGACTCTGCACCCACCCCTCCTATGTCTGGGCACTGCTGGGAGTGATAGGCACCCACCCCTCCTATGTCTGGGCACTGCTGGGGGGACTCTGCACCCACCCCTCCTATGTCTGGGCACTGCTGGGAGTGATAGGCACCCACCCCTCCTATGTCTGGGCACTGCTGGGGGGACTCTGCACACACCCCTCCTATGTCTGGGCACTGCTGGGAGTGATAGGCACCCACCCCTCCTATGTCTGGGCACTGCTGGGAGTGATAGGCACCCACCCCTCCTATGTCTGGGCACTGCTGGGGGGACTCTGCACCCAACCCTCCTATGTCTGGGCACTGCTGGGAGGACTCTGCACCCACCCCTCATATGTCTGGGCACTGCTGGGAGTGATAGGCACCCACCCCTCCTATGTCTGGGCACTGCTGGGGGGACTCTGCACCCACCCCTCCTGTGTCTGGGCACTGCTGGGAGTGATAGGCACCCACCCCTCCTATGTCTGGGCACTGCTGGGGGGACCTGCACACACCCCTCCTATGTCTGGGCACTGCTTGGGGGACTCTGCACCCACCCCTCCTATGTCTGGGCACTGCTGGGAGTGATAGGCACCCACCCCTCCTATGTCTGGGCACTGCTGGGAGTGATAGGCACCCACCCCTCCTATGTCTGGGCACTGCTGGGAGGACTCTGCACCCACCCCTCCTATGTCTGGGCACTGCTGGGAGTGATAAACACCCACCCCTCCTATGTCTGGGCACTGCTGGGGGGACTCTGCACCCACCCCTCCTATGTCTGGGCACTGCTGGGGCTGATGGCCACACACCCCTATGTGTCTGTCCACTGGCGTGGTACGAGCGGTACCCACGTCCTACGGCCTGGGTATGGGCCCTACCCCTACGGCACCCCAACAATGGCGGGACGGCCCGTACCCATGCCTGTGGGACGTGGGTACGGGCCATACCACCATTGTGGCGGTGACGTAGACGTACTGCCCATACCCAGGCCTTTAGGACGTGGGTACGAGTCGTACCCCCATTGTTGGGGTGCCGTAGGGGTACGTACCGTACCCATGCCTTTAGGACGTGGGTACGGCCCGTACCACACGTACCCCTACATCACCACTGCAATGGTGGTACGGGCCGTACCCACGCTCGGGGGCCTGGGTACGGGCCGTGCCACCATTGTGGCGGTGACGTAGGGGTATGCGTGGTACGGGCCGTACCCACGCTCTTCAGGCGTGGGTACGGTTCGTACCCTTATGTCACCCCAACAATGGCGGTAGGGCCCGTACCCATGCCTTTGGGACGTGGGTACGGGCCGTACCGCCATTGTTGGGGTGCCGTAGGGGTACGGCCCGTACCCACGCCTTAGGAGCGTGGGTTAGTGTCGTACCACGCCCACCCCTACGTCACTCCAACAAAGGCGGTACGGCCCGTACCCATGCCTTTGGGACGTGGGTACGTGCCGTACCGCCATTGTTGGGGTGACGTAGGGGTGGGCGTGGTACGACCCGTACCCACGCTCTTAAGGCGTGGGTACGGTGCGTACCACAATTGTTGTGATGCCGGTTCGCATCCATGTTGACTTCCGTTGTGGCGGACGCAGGCCTTGGTGGAGACGCCCCCACCCCCGAAGTGACCAGGCCCTGGGGGTCAGGTATGGACAGGGCATGTGTGATTTTGGACTTGGGTGGGGGTTATGTTTCCTGCCCCTGCCCCCCCTTTGCCCCTGGGTGTTGTTCTGACCTTCTGCGGCGTCTGCGTCGGTTCCTGTACACCAGGTGGACTGCTATGAGGGCTGGGATAACACGTAGGTTGGGGTCCATGGCTGTTCGTCGCGTACAGGTGCTCCTTCTGCGCGTCGTCCTGATTTCCCGGCAGTTTTTGGCTGCCTTAAAATATTGTCCGTGCGGAGTGACGTCGCCACGAATCGTACTTGCTGGTTCGTGAAACGCTGCCTGACTCCGTCCGGACGTCACGTCCGCTGTGTCCCAGATCAGAATTGTGGGTATTTTTAGGTCGGTCGGTGGTTTTTACGATTCGTACGCAAATGGTTTTTGCGTACGAATCGGACTTGCATGTTTGTAAGGTATTTTTCCCGGGTACGAGTCGGACGGAGAAAACGCTCCGTCCGACGGTTCGTACCCGGGTTTTAACGGATCGGAATCGGCACCTAAGTAGGGCTTCTGAATTAACAAATGCCAAATATCGTTTTTATTTTAATTCGAGGCTCTAGAAGAGATGTAAATTATCTAAAATTGTGGATTTAATTTCATTCTGGTGTATGTGATTGTTTTGTATTTGAACGAACCTAAACCCTAGTACCAGAGCAGTAGTGATTTTCCTTTGACCTGATATACTGAATTAACAAGGTGAAGGCCAAGATTGAAAGATTCAACACAAGTGTCATTATGAGTGACAAACTTTATAGAAGAGATCACTGAGGCAGGGAAACTCGGTGCGCAGGATTCACACTTTTATGAGTCTTCTAGACTCCAGTAAGGCTGAGCTTAAAAATAATGAAACAATGTTAGTGCCAGTCATCGACAGGCACATATTTGTCTACGTAAGGCACTAGCTTTGTGTCGTTATTTTTAGGTTCGGGGAAGGAGCTATGCTGTTCTGATTCCTTCACATTCACATGCCTTTCGCCCATGATTGGAGACAGTCAGGTGAAACCCGACATTCTTTTTCGGCATTCAGTCGCTTACCTTATATAAACTGTCTTGCATTATACTTCTCACTCTTTAGCTAGGTACATATTGTGTTATGTTATGCTAAGCTATACTATGCTATGTTATGTTATGTATTTATAAAGTGCACTATTACCTAAACTCGGGATCCATGACGCTAAAAAGAAATGAACAACAACTTGAACCTTGGAGCATGGCAGTCACGGTCGGCATGGCTCACGGGTGGGGGGGGGGCGGTTGCGCGGGGATGGTGGGGTTTTAATTTAATAATAAATAATTTTATAAAACTTAGTTTTCCACCAGGCAGGTCCTGCGTCTTCTCATCTCCTGATCCTGCTCTCCTGCATCCAGCAGGAATAGGAAGCAGGCAGCCTCCCTCCCCTCCCCTAAGCCAATCACATCGTTGTAATGACAGCGTTGTGATTGGTGGGGACACTGCCCAGCCAGGAGCTTATGGAAAGGCCATGTTCTCCATGCAGGCTGCTTTGCAGCCTGCTTGGAGAAAGGGCAGAGTGCGCATGACTGGTTTGGGCGGCCTCAGAGGGCCGAGCAAACAGTCATTGCGCCCTCAGGAGTGGGCACACCACTCCTCCCCTGCTCGCAGAGCATCGCCCACCCACCCGCAACTAAACAAAAAATGGTAATAACTGGAAGTTATTACCATTTTATGTTTCTGATTCTCTCACTTCGAGAAAGCAGTGTGGCAACGCTCCTCCGTCCTAGTGGAGGATTCGCCAGTGGAGCATGGGGTTAAAATAGCAAAATTATACGTTGTTTTCTAAAAAAACGATTCTACTGACATAGGTCTTAGATTCAGCAGCATACCTATGCTGGATTTTTTTTACAATACCATTCATGTTTTTGAATGGCATCAATATATTTATCACAATATATATATTTCTGTATAATGCTCTGATCCTTTGAGAAGACTGCCTGTCATGGAAGGCATTGTTTCATTTTCAGGAATACATTCAGGGCTTCACTTTTTCTGGGATAAAGTCATTTTAACTTCAGTTCTGTTTTTTAGGTCTCGCAGACCTAGCGTTGGAGCGCGCATGCGCTTCTCGCTCTGCGAGGCTTATTGTCATCGATACGATTTCAGAAGGGGATTTGAAGCCCAGCCCATCATTCCCATTGGCTGGCGTCATCATTTATGCAAAACGCTGGCTTCTGATTGAAAATTAGGCTCTTTTGTTACCGGCCTGTGTCCTTTTGGCCCCACCCACCCAGACTGGATCTTTTACTTGCAACATTATACTGTCTCTTTCTATTAGTGGGTAAGCACTATTTTTTTCCATTCGGCTTTGCAAATGCTTAAGCCGCGAGCCCGAACAAATGGTGTATTTTTTTTTTCATTCGGCTTTGCAAATGCTTAAGCCGCGTGCCTGAACAAATGTTGTGGAGTTTTTTTGTAAGTGCTGCGATGTCATGATTTAACTTTAAATATATATATTTTTTAATGCGCCAGAACACTGGAGACTTAACATGGCGGCCGCGTTCCGTATATATATTTATTTTTACTTTAATTCGGAACGCGGCACCCGCTTTAGGGACACCGTGCTCGATTTTTTTATTTTTACGCCTTATTTGCATTGAGCTGGCGGGTTCACGCTGTGATTAGAAGCAGTGTTTCTCTCCTGTCACGAGAGCATCTGTGATTCCCCACTCCCCTCACAGGAGCTGTCGGTGACGTTGCACTCGTGCGCCTCAGTTGCGTGATGCAGCCGTGTTGTACACCATTCTCCTGGTGGGCCGAAAGCATCTGTCACCCAAGCCTCCATGCTTTCCTGCCACCTTAAAGGCTTGCACCTTCAGTCGCTGGCCGTCTCTCAGCAGAGTTGACTAAATGCTGGGAGTGTGGGTAGACCTCCATTGGCAGAGCCCAGCCAAGCTTCCTTACTGATTTTGGAAGCTGTGAACAGGTACGTGTTTACGCTCAGTGGGCATGTGATATTTATTTTTACGGTGTGCATTTTTCATTCTCCCAGCGGGAGTAATCACTGGTTTCTCTGTGTCCTGCAGCCTGAGGTTGGTGGTTGGCGCCTTTTATCTTCTGCTTGGAATGTCTACTCTGTGTGCGATTATAGAAGTGTCTGAGCAGGGAGATGATTAGAAGGAAGGCCTGTATATTGACAGCATGTGCTAATTTTAGGGTGCCGTTTGAGAATAATTTGTGACGAGGGTCTAACGTTTTGTGTTTTTGTACAAAGAGGCCACCTGGATTCTAACCTTTAATAACCTGTGTGTGTTCATGTCTGCAGTTAGAGCGCATTATGTATTTCCTTTATTAAAACAAGGTGATTCTGATTCCCCTTTTGTGTATTTTTGGGTGGTGGGACGGATGTATAAATTACCCGGGCGTTTGGAGTTGTCAATTGTGCGTTTTGCTTGTGTTTATCTTTTTATTGTCAAAAAGTTTGATGGGTAATTGATTTTTTTTTTTGTTCATTGTAATTTTTATTATTTTCAATATGTAAGTAAGAATAAAAACAAAGAGACAGTGGTACATTATAGTTGGTTAATAAGTGTCTCCTTTCTTGCAAATACTTGAGCTAAAATACTTTGAGTTATTATATTGGGAACCACGAATATCATATAACAGGAAAAACCCAAAAGCTAATCGAGTAATAACACACCTAAAAGAGGAGAAAAGATGTTGGAGATGAAGTCAGAATAGGGTTATAGCCTGGATCGATACACTAAACAATGAGGTGACATCTTTTAAGGATTAGATATACATAGCAGACAACACCATTTTAACTTGATTATCAGTGAGAAGTAAAATTTGTATCTGTTTAGTATGATCTAATTTACTCCATGACTCTACGGTGTTACTTGAGTTGGATCCAGTGTTTGAGATGGTGTTGTCCTGGAATGGCATGGGGAGCAAAAAAATGATGGATTTAGGCCCAGATCTCTGTACTGGGATGAATGTACAGTTTTAATGTCTGTGCATGGAAGGGTTTTCTTTTTGATGGGTGTAAAGGGAAACTGGCAGAATTGCCCATAGTGAGAACATGCCTGTTTTAAGTGAAATGGCTGCATCAGAATTTGTATTTACTCAATTTTTGTTTTTTTCCAAGGCCACCCGCATTTAAACTTTCCAACAAAGATCTTTCTCACAAGATGTCTACATTGGAAGGCAATGTAGACATCTGATGGAATGGTTAACTTAAACAAGCATTTGCAATGCAATAGGTCTCTTATTTGCGAGACTTTGAGCTACTGACATTGTAAATTACAAACCTTTTATCTATGTATTGGTTGTGAAAACAGATAAATAAAATGCATTGTCATTTGCAAGCCAATAGCTTAAAATTTTGCAAATGCAAGACCTATTGCATTGCAAATGCTTGTTTAGTCTGTGCCTGAGGGCCTACATAAACAACAGCACTAGCTTTCGAGATTTAATGAAACACTGCCAGTACTGTCTGGACTGCCATGTGCTCTCCATGCTCTCAACATTTGGTCACCCAGCATGTCATTTGCTCAATTGTATTTTTAGAGCACACAGCTTGTCCTTCATTCTGCAGTACCTGAGAGGATATTGTGAGAATCCTTCTATTTATTGGGTCCTGTAGGATTCCCTTGTGGGGCAATTTCACGTGGTCCTGGGGCAGTCACTGGTTATTGGGCATAATTTTGTGGGATCCCAGCTCTGGTATCCCTTGGCTACCAATACTATTGTACTCAGAGTGGGTAACCAAGTTATTCCGTCCAGGCACTTGGCTCTTAAGCTAAGGTTGAGCAGTCAAAATGTAATCTAGCAGATGTTTAAGGATAGAAACACATACAATGAACTCAATGTCCAGCCAGGGCTTAAACTTCTAAGGAGACCAACTAACACTAATATTTTTGCAAAAAAACCAAAAAGTGCTCTCATCTACTCGGGAGATATACAACCCCAAACATATTATCGTAATTACACACTAGACCCTAGAAGTCTAAATATTATTAATCTTATCCCATGTGGCGGTGCCCATATGCTCTTCGCCATATTTGGGAGTTTTCTCCATCAATTACTCCGAGAAGCCTGAGACCAGTTAAGGACTCAACTGGTCGCACAGTTGCTAAAGTATTTTGCAACTGAGAAAATGTAGCAAGGGGTTACCTCCCACTATGATATCCTCCATTGTTACCAAAATTAAGGGGCTTATATCTCATGCAGGGTATTATGGTGAAAAGGTACAAGTGGTGGGGGCAACCACTCAACTAGGGCTTCACCACTTGCTCAGGGCACTGGTCTTTAGGGTTATGGATTAACTGTGACTTTACAATATGTTGAACTTCAAGCACTAGAAGGATAGTTTAAACAGGGTTACATGACAGAATATTGTGGAAAACATCATAGACTCCCCAAAATATTGTCAAAATAATATTGATTAAAAAAATATTGTCATCCTATATTTAACTAAAAAGACATAAATATCTACATTTAACAATATTAACCACACAAATATCAAAACACAACATATTGTTTAATATTTAAATATATAGACAATAAAAAATATTGAAACTCACATTATCGACTACAAAAATATCATGAGAAAAAAGGAAAAACAATCTTTTAAATCATAAACTACTTTTTAAATGAATATACAAAAATAACAATAAATAAGCTACAACAAAAAATGAATGATACATTTAAACAACAAACAGCATTTAAGATATATTGATAATACAAAAACCCAACAAATACATATATTTAAATTGTAAAGAAACAATAATTAGTGTCCACCAACAAAGGTAATATTAGAAAAAATGTAAAAAACTCACAAAGTACCCAATAAAATATACTGCAAACAAATTAACCAATAAACATATAAACATAAATGAATACTAAAAAAAAGTGCATAAAACCTTACTATTTGTCACAGGAAAAACTTTAAAAATGCAAGCAAACAACCTTCTGCTGGACTGCACAAAGAAAAGGCGGAAGGAAGACCTGAACAAAATAACAAGGCACCTTCAGAAATAACTTAAAAAAATAAATCAACTATAATGTAACCTAACATAATTTTAAAATGCAAAAATATAAATAAATTACTAAATTCTCTGTTTTACAATGTATTTTAAACATTTATATACAAAAGAAACAGTTGAGGAAAATGAAGCACTGCAAACAAAAAAACCCAACTCGACACTCATAAACCTGGACAAAAGCACTTTCAAAGTAATTAAAAACAGTTATAAAAATAAAGCAACCCTATATGTTAAACTTGAAACTAAACCTCACCACAACCCAAAACAAACCAAACCTGTATTTTTAACATCTAACTAAAATAAAAATGTTCTCACCAACAGAAAAAAGTAATGACCACCTGACCCAAATCTTAATGATTGAGAAACAAAAGAAAATCAAGTGCAACTTAAAGCAGCAGTACATATGTAAGTATAAAATGTAAAATGTTTGAAACCATGTGTAAATGATATTAGCAAACATAATAAACCATTTGGATAAAACAACTCATTTTAAAATGATTCTCCTTTCAGACAGAATGGCAGAAAGAGCCACATATATTACAGAAAGGAAAACAATTGCTTTTGCGTATGGGATACAAAAACAGCCAGGAAAGCACATGCGCTGAGAATTTGAACTGGAAATGTTCTAAATATTATGCAAATGCTTGTGATGGGAGGGCTAAAAAGGAAAACAGTATTGTAATTAATGTCAAAGAACACAACCCCCACCCAATGTAACAGAGACAGAAGTAAGTTTAGTACGTCAAAATTTAAAAGAGGCAAGAACTAGTTCCCAAGAACCCACTATTAAAATTTTAAAAGACTACTAAAATTTTAATAGACAGATCTCGGCGGACGGGTTACTCCGACCCAACTTTGACGGATATCCCATCCCCAAAATATAAATTCCATTATATCCTATGAGATTGATATTTCACCATTGTGACGGAATAACCCGTCCCCTGAGACCTAAATCAGGCCCATACTCCCTAAACTACTGGAGCACATTACAGGTAAGCTATTATCAATTTCTACTTTAAAACGACTAAAATTACATACAAAAAAAGCCACAAGTCAAACCCCTTGTGCCCCTAGACAATACCAAGACATACAGATTCTAGAACACTCTGGGCCTGATTATGACTTTTGGTGGGTGTTGGGGCAGGCGGCCTGCCACTGCCAAGAGTCGTTACCACCCGCCCAATTACAATTTTTTGTAGTCGGGCCGGCAGCATGGCAGTTCCCCCTGCGGCGCCCCTTTCAAAGGCGGCAGTGCCACTGCAATGGTAGCGCCTCAAAAGGTTCCTTCATGGCATGGACTGTAATGTCCATTCGATGCAGGAACTGGTGTGCATGCGCACACAGGTGCACATGTTGTGCCCTCAGTGTGCATACACAGGGCGCAGAGGCACAAGGGGGCCCTGTAGGGCCCTTTTTGTTTCCTCTCCACCAGGGTTTTCATGGTGGTGAAACCGCCATAAAAATCCTGGCGGGGAGGAGGTTCCCTGGCAGGCTCTGCAGTCCCAGGGCAGTCCGACTGCCCAAGTTGTAATGGGACGGTCAAACTGCCAGTTCAGGGTTGGCTGGACCGCCACCGCCGCGCCACCATGAGTCTGGCCAGAATCGCCAGACTCGTAATTAGGCCCTAAACCACTACACACAACGCTCAGCCCTTCCTCCTATACTACAAGCACAACAACAACAGACAAATCATCATATTGCAACTGAAAAAAAACTCTTAAGACAAAGCCAATGTGAAACATGCATGAAGGATGGAATTTTTAGAACGTGCCAACCTCCATTCACACAGATATAGATATATACCATACATGGTGAACATCAGAACACTAACAGGCCCTTATTTATGCACTGTGATCTAACAAAGAAAGTGCAGCGCATAATGAACTTTTAAATCAATCAAAATAAAAACTACTCTCCACATAAAATTACAATAGACTTTGAACAGGCATTGGTACAAGCAATATTTAAGTTATAACCACACATAGCCATTAAAGCCTGCTATTACCACTTCAGCCGAAACATTTGGAAACACCTGCAAAGATTTGCACTAAGGGGCTGATTCCGATTCCGGCCACAAAACGAACAGACCGACATGGACTCGGACCGAATACCGACCGACACGGACCAGCGCCGTATGACCTATGCAGTACGATGCAACGCGTGTGAATTACAACCGACACATACCGAATACAAGCCGTACGACCGAGCCATAGGGAAAATAGTGATCCGAACCCGGAATGAACCCGACTGACCCGTACTCGCGATGTACAATTCGGGCAGTACGATGCAATGCGTGTAAAACCAGACCGACTCGCACGGAGACCAAGCCGCACGACTGACATGCACAGACAACCCGGCACACAAGCAATAGAGACCGCCGCGACCGACGTGTACCAAACACAGAAGATAGGCAGTGTGAACGAGGTGGAGAAGCCCGCACGAGACAACAGCAGCGTCCGTTTCTGTCACATGAACGTCTCCTTCATGCCTACAAAACCCAAAGGAAAAAAGACAAAAAAAGGACCAAACAAGCAATGACAAAGCCAATAAATACCAAAGAAAAAAACATGGGACAAAGACACACCCACAACTCCAACTACATAAAGAACTACAATCACTACCATCATCCCTTGCAAACAGGAAACACAGCCAGCAGCAAACACCAGTACACAGCAACCACAGACACACTCACAACTCCCCATCACACAACTCACACACCATCAGCACCTCATACAAAAGCAAACACACATCCACCCAGCAAAACCAACACCAAACCACCCTAACTTGCACCCTCACACACACCTCCCTCACCACCACCACCCATCACCATGCCCCGAAAGAAGAATCCAAAGTTCACAGATAGTGAGTTTGAAGTGCTGGTAGACGAGATCATCAGAGTAGAGCCACATTTGTTTGGTACATTGGTACAAAGGACCCCCATCTCACAGAAAACCAAGATGTGGGCGAGGATTGTGGACAAGGTGAACGCTCAAGCACCAGCAAGGCGCACAAAGGACGATATCCAGAACAGGTGGTATGACGTGCGCAGGAGGGTCAAGAAACTTATCGAAAAAGATCACGCCCTGAGTCAGTGCACCGGCGGTGGCCCTCCTACCAAACCAGTCTACTTCAGGACCTCGGAGGAGAAGGTGCGGGACATCCTACCACCAGAGAGCGTCCATGGCCTAACAGACATACCAGAGCCTGGTGAGTACACAAACAACATACCCAAGATTGTGTGGCAAGGGGACAGTGAAACCATGCACCGCAAGAAAAGCTACACTAACCAATAGATAATCAGCCCAAGATGTGTATGCCAGTCAGACAAACACAATACCTGCCATCTAAAAGTGACTGGAAACTGTGTCATGACATGCACCAACCTACAAACAAATAGAGCAAGCCAGTGGCACAAAGCCAAATAGACCCTGCCAGACAGTTTGCCACCACAAACGCACCACCTCACAGTGCAGCTGACTGTCAGGAAGGAATAGTGGGGATGCAGGTGAAGTGAGTGTATCCAAAAGCATGATGGGGCCTGTAGTCACAGATAATGCTTCCCTTCCTGATTGGCCCATCAAGACCTCTCTGAAACATGCCCACATCACAGGGAGTGGAAAATGACTGACAAGATGGCTGACACTGGGTCCTGCTGTGGGGAGCACAAGGCCCTGCTAGGGATTGTGTGCAAATCAGAAGCAGGACACCACTGACTGACATCCTGAAAGACAACTTTCACGTCCTACAATGGAAGCACGTTTCATGATGGGAAGGAGGACTGACAGCCCTGACCATACTTACCAGCATGGGGAGTCACCCCCCTCAACACAAACTCCACACAACTCACCGGGTACAATGCATTGACACACACCTCACTGAAATATCAGCAAAAGATACCCCGTACTGGGTGCTGCTGTGTGAAGCACAGGGGCTCACTTTGGACTGGTAGCCAAACAAACACCAGGATTTCACAGTCAGCCATCTTGCCACTGCTGTCACATCCCCTCACAGGGAAGAAGAGTCAAGAGGGAGGAAGTATGGGCATGCTGGGAAGGGGGTGTAGCCAAGAGTATAATGGGAGTCGCAGTCACAGACAATCTACACCCACCCACATGGCCCAGCAAGCTCACACTGAACCATACTCGCTTCATAGGGAGTGGGAAGGGACTGACAAGATGTCTGACACTGGGCCCTGTCGTGGGGAGCACAAGGCCATGCTGGGAAATGGCCAACAACAAACACCAGGACTACACAGTCAGCCATCTTGTCACTGCTGTCACACCCCCTCACAGGGAAGCAGGGTCAAGAGGGAGGAAGTATGGGCATGCTGGGAAGGGGGTGTAGCCAAGAGTATGATGGGAGTCGCAGTCACAGACAATCTACACCCACCCACATGGCCCAGCAAACTCACACTGAACCATACTCACCTCACAGGGAGTGGGAAGGGACAGGCAAGATGTCTGACACTGGGCTCTGTCGTGGGGAGCACAAGGCCATGCTGGGAAATGGCCAACAACAATATCAAACTCTGTCCATGACAAGCAGGGAAAAGCAGCGTACATGCAGGCATCTGTTCGAAAAGTAGAAAATGTCATGTTTGTGAACCATCGATGCATGTAGAAACATAACTCACATTGTGTGTCTCTTCCAAACACAGGTGGTGCTGGGCACCCAGCACCAAATGATGAGGATAACCAGTCCCAGACTCTGGCGGACACTGAGCTCTCTGGTCTGACTCTCTCTCTGTCCTCTTTTGATGACGACGACCAACCTGGCCCCTCCGGTGTGAGCCATCATGCAGCACCAGCAGCATCAACATCTGCACCCCCTGTACCCACGCCTCGAGCATCTGGACACCGACAGGGCACCTCCGCCAACAAGGACAGACAAAGGCCAATCAACACCCACAGCACAGGGACACAGGACCCCCCGGAAGCTACAGCAAACACCACCAGCAACACCACCCAAGGGGTCCCAGTGTCACCTGTGCGTCCCGCCGCTGGTCCGGTCCTGCCCGTGTGGAGAGGGGTGCTGGGAGGGGTGGGAGGCACAGGGCGCGCCTTGCAGAGGGGTCTGGACTGCATGATGACCCTCACCTGGCACGCATCTTAGATGCATACCAGGATAGCATCGGAGGATTTGGCCAGGTAGTGGGGATCCTCAAGGACATGCAACACGAGCAGGTCGCCCACCATGCCCGCATGGAGGCCAAGTGGGATGACATTACTGTGGTGCATCGGGACATACTCCAATGCCTCCGCCAGATCAACACCAACCTGTCCACACACCCCTGTGTGGCCACAACATCTGTCGCAACACCATCTGCCAGCGCCACAGGGAGGGAGGAGGACTCTAGAGGAGAGTCCCCTGCACCGCAGAGGCCTGCACATGAGGATCCCCCCACCCCCCCGGAAGAAGAGGGGTCGTCCGAAGAAGGACATGTGAGAGGCAGATGTCCCAGCACATCCCCCAGGGCTTCTAACCCTGTTCTGTACAATGTTCTTTGTGCGCAACCCGTTCACCTTGTCCAATCGTACACAACTCGCCCACATGACATGGAGGGTTCATGTTGGGCCAATGTATCAGATGACTGTGGACTTTACTCTGGACATTTCATCTACCAGCACTTCCAACTCCAATGTGAACTTTGGATTCCGAAACCAATGTACAGCACCCACCATCCTGTGCACTTCCCTTACACATGTTTGTAAATAAACTCACCAGTACACCATACTTGCCTCTGTTGTGATTCCAACTTGTCATGTTCAGGGAGATGTCGATCTGCTACACAACACAGTGCATGCCAAATACTGCAACAACATGACCAAAGTAAGGTGAGTCATGGTGATGTGACACATGTGAGGGAGACACACCACTATGGCAACACAAAACATACTCACCATGGCCATGTTACTCATCACACACAATGATGTTGACCTGAAACGCATTGGCATGCTCAGACACAACACCAACCCCAGTCAGTGGTAACAAGTCCACAGGTGAGGTAAGCAGATGTCACTTAGATATGGGTAGACAGACAACGCACATTACAAAGCGTAGCACAGGTCCATTACACATCAGCAACACGTTTATTCCACAATAGTTGCACGGTAATTCTACGTAACAGTGGACACACGCTCTCAATGTGATGGAGAATGGAAGTCCAGGGATGTGTGGTACATCAGTTGATGGGAATTGTCAACTTCCACACTGGTGTTGGCTTCTGGGTGTTGGGGGTCATTGTTGACCACACAACAGACAAAGTACCCTGGGAAGGACAGACAAGATACAGTCAAAAGCACAGAAGAACAGGAGAGAAATGCAATACACATGCACAAAACATGTTGCAAGACACCTACACAAACACTAGTTAGCAGTACTACCCTATTGTGGAGTACACACCACCTGAATGGACACATCACAGCACGCATCCAGTCAAGTGGCACACAGACACACTCAGGCTACCTCCATATATTCACATAACAACCCTGGAAACTCACATTCAGGTGAAGAAGTTGTTGATGAGCTGTGAGCGGACGTCACCCTCATCCTCATCATTACTGGCATCTTGGTCCAGGCCGGGATCCTCCACAGGTGCCGGAGGTTGGTCATCGTCATCCTGGATGAGAGGCACCTTCTTCCGCACTGCCATGTTGTGTAGCATGCAGCATACAAGGATTATTTTGCACACCTTTGCAGGCTCATATAGGAGGGCCCCTCCGGTCTTGTCCAGGCAGCGAAAGCGACTTTTCAGGAGGCCGAATGTCCGCTCAATCACCCTCCTGCTCCGACCATGTGCCTCATTGTAGCACAGCTCGGCTGGTGTCACAGGGTTCCTGAGGGGTGTCAGCAACCACGGCATGTTGGGGTATCCGGAGTCACCTACACACACAAAAATGAACAAGTAGCTGAGTATTGTAGGAGCGCGGAATACAACATTGACAAACACGCACAATGAGAAACAGTCAGTACATACCGACAAGCCAGGCATGCTGCGCTGGCATCTGTGACATCAGCGTTGCAATGCGACTACTCCTCATAATGTAGGCATCGTGAGCAGAACCAGGGAACCGTGCACACACATGTGTGATCGGCATGTCAGCAAGACAGACCACCAGAGCATTGATCGAATGGTAGTACTTCCTGTTACAGTATGCCTGCTCATATGCCTGTGGTGGTAACAGGGCAACATGTGTCCCATCAATAGATCCAATGACGTTCGGAATCCTCCCCAGTGTATAAAAGGCATCCTTTATTTCAGGGAGTTCAGCTGGGCAAGGGAACTTGATATACTGGTCTAGGAATTGCAACATCCCCTCCAAGACATTGCGTAGCACCCGACTAAACATTGTTTGTGACATCCTACCAGCAGTAGCCACAGTGTACTGGAAGGTACCAGTAGCAAGGAAGTGCAGGGCTGCCATCACCTTCACCTCTGGGGTCAGTGCTGTAGGGTATGTCCGGCCAGGTAGCAAATGTGGCGCCAACTGCTCCACCAACTCCTCAATCAGTGGCCTGGTGAAGCGGTACCGTCTGATGCAGTCGCGTCTGGGAACGGCCAATGGATAGCTGGTGCCCTGCAGTACAGAGATGCACAAAGGAAGATTGTCAGTTCATCCACCCATGTGGCCATGACCAGGATCAATATCACATGCTAGATCATGACATTACACAATGTACTGAGGTGTGTGCTGTTGGACATGGACACATATGTCACCTACAAGACCACCACCTCACATCTCAATTCCACATGTCCACATGAGTCCCATGTAGTGCAATGGCCAATCATCTGGCTGTGTCACCCAACCTATGTGCTGCTGCAACGTTCCAAACACACACCACAGTGACAAGTGTGGCCTCATGTCTCCCAGGCATCACAGATCTTTGCCATGCAGAAACCCAGGGTCCCTGTATTGCCACATCAACACAGCAATGGACATGGCGTAGCACGTACACACTACAAGGCAAGCGTAAGTCCCACAGGTAGTGGCCACTGTTGTTCCTGCCGGCCCTACATGTACGTCTCTTAGACACACACCCCATCAAGGGTGATGCATATATCACATGGATGTGGAGACTGTCACCCATTGGGCACATTTGATCAGACACATCTGAGACACAACATGCACACAGACTGTGTGTGCACATCAGTATTGTGGCTACAGGTCTCAGTGTGACGTACATGCCATCACCCCCAGGACTCAGGGTGTATGTGACATGTCCTAAACATATCTAACCTGACACTGTGTCCGTGACTCATGCCCATTACTGTACAATTGCACATCACAGTGCTAATGTGCACAACACACAAAGGATTCTGCCCCCATGTACACATGCACAGCCTGGGAGTGGCTGCACAAAGTGCCAGCCAAAAAAACAGATGTGCCCCCCCAAACACCCAGGGAATACAGCCTTACATGCCACGGGACACTGTGTGGCCAATGCTGTAGTGTGGTAGGTGTGCACAGGTGTCCCTGACCAGTATATGTGTGCTGCATCCGTATAATAGTCACACCAATGAGGTCCGACGCGGGTGACAATGCGTATGCATTGCACGGGTCATGTCCGAGCTGTGCGTACGCTTTGTCATTGAATGCAATGAGGTCCGACGCGGGTGACAATGCGTACGCATTGCACGGGTCATGTCTGAGCCGTGCGTATGCTTTGTCATTGAATGTAATAAGGCCCGACGCGGGTGACAATGCGTACGCATTGCACGGGTCATGTCCGAGCCGTGCGTACGCTTTGTCATTGAATGCAATGAGGTCCGACGCGGGTGACAATGTGTACGCATTGCACGGGTTATGTCCGAGCCGTGCGTACGCTTTGTCATTGAATCGTAGGGAGACGGGTGCATGTGTATATTCAAAATACGCGTTGTACAGTCAGTTGAACGATCCGGGCGCACCCATTGGCTCCGGACTGTCCTGGAGACGGATGCGGATTCAAAACCTGTACGAGTTGTGCACTGGAAATTCAGTTGGATGCCTACAACAATGTTGCAATTTCAAGTGTTCCATGAAGGTGAAGATTTGAACTATGCGGAAGGCGTGTACGAGTCGTACATTTAAATGGATTGGCCAGATTCATAGAATGCAACCGTGTTGGACCTATCACTTGGGACACATGGCACAGAGTCTGCCTCTGCAGCACAGATATAAGGCTGGTTAGCCCCCAGGGAGCTCACTTGCCTGCACTACATGCTACTGGACCACATCCCTGCTACCACTGCTGCTGTCTCTGCATCCCCTGGCTCCTGCTTTGGCACGTACTCTGGCGAGGGCCCCAGCCTTCACTGAGGAGGAGAACCAGGCCCTGCTGGACGGGCTCCTTCCACAATACAGCAAGCTCTATGGGAAACCAGGGGAGCAGGTGAGTGTGCAGTCCACTGCCTTCCTAATCATGCATGTTGTCTGACTAGCAGGACTAGCAGTGTGTACACCAGTGGCAAGCATTCTCACTGACTACTTTCATCACCCAAAGTGTGTAGGTACATGTAATGAAAAGGTTTCCTGCTGCTAAACTGCATTAATACAAGCTTAAACTATCCAGGCATTGTTAACATGGCAGACATGCAGGTGATTTGTCCTTCCCCATGGTTGCACTACCTGTGTAATTCATTTCCCTTTGTGATGATGACATGCATATCCAAATGTGTGCTGCACAAATCTGGGGCATGTGTGTTAATGTACTTTTCACTTTGTCATTCTCACAGGTTGATGCCCACCAGAAGCAGGAGATCTGGCTGACCATCGCCCGGGCTGTTCGTTCGGTGGGGGTCTACAAGCGCCGGATCCACAACTGCCAGAAGAGGTGGCAGGACCTTCGGGGCTGGACCCGGAGGATAGCTAGAGTCCAGCTGATGCTGTCACCTCCACGCAGGAGGGGCAGACACCGGACCCTGACTCCCCACATGCTCCAGATACTGGTGGTGGTCTTCCCGGACCTGGAAAACGCAGCTGAAGGTCAGACAGCAGCAGGAAGGGGGTAAGTCCATGCCTGATCTGTGTACTATGTCTGACATGCTAATAGCAGTCTTTTGGCCTGGTCACACTTCCACATT
This sequence comes from Triturus cristatus, assembly GCF_964204655.1. Lineage (NCBI taxonomy): Eukaryota > Metazoa > Chordata > Amphibia > Caudata > Salamandridae > Triturus > Triturus cristatus. Next base: position 428,177,284 of record NC_140579.1, on the reverse strand, counting down.
ATGTAGGTCTTGTAGTCCAATACTCATGTCCCTCAATTGTGTGATGCACCCTCCTCATCTGTTCCACAGGTGTGGCCCCTACAGTCTGTTGCTTGTGTCACTAGGGCACTGTGTCCTTGCAGTCAGCTATGCTTCAGCTACCAGTCAGCATCTGTTCCCATGACTCTGTTGTGTGTTTCATGGGTGGGTCAAATGTTTACACAATGCCTGAGATCTGACATGTGATATGTGTGTGTCCTTGAGATGTGTTCCAATTGCTGGTATGCCTCGCAACATGTGGCTGGGGTATTCCAAACAAACCCATGCAGCAGGGGACTCCAATTTCTGGGCTTCAGGAGCATGTATATTGAGTATGTCACACTTGCTTAGCCACCTGACTACTGTCCAGGGCTAAACACTGTTTCACGTAGACCTTGCCAGTCATGCCTCCTCAAGGGCATTTAGAAACACTCTGTAATCCCACTGCTGTGTATGAAATTGCAGGTTGTGCTTAGTGACATGTGCCCTCAGGTGTCTGCCTCTGTGTCATTAGGGTGTGGCTTGTTGTTACGTACAACTGGGGTGTCCATGATTCAGAGGGTCAGCATGACATCTGAGATGTGACTGTGAGAGACAAGAACTGTGTGGCATATAGGTGTGTGATCATCTGACAGAGCACCATGGTGTATGCAACTGTGTCCTTCAGGCAGCTCAGTTACATGCATGGCAGACTGAGTTGTGTTAATGTACAGGGATTTGTGTTTGTAGACACTCAGATGTCTGATTTGCATGATGTGGGGTCTTCTGGCTCCTGGACATGTTGTTTGCATGGGATGGGCAAGTGCGCCGGTCATCTGCAGAGTTAGCTTTACCCCTGAGCTAGGATTGTGAGTCGGTGCATATTGTTGTTGTCTGGATGCCCTGCCCCTGTGACAGGAGACAGTGTTGACTGACTTTCAAGGCATCCCAGTGCCATGGCATTTAACTTGCTGAGTGATCCTGCATTGTGTTCGTGTGCACCATGCACACCATTGTGGCATTGCCCATCAGGACATGAGAACATCATAGTTTGTGTTGCTGGCATGCATCACAAGCATGTGAAATGAGTCTCTGCCCATCCCTTCATCCGGACACCTGTACTGAGTCAGTAGCAAGAGATGTGCTGTGTGTATAGTGACATACTCCTACATGTTCACTTGCATGTCCAACTAATGTGTGGGTGGTGCATGTTTGCACATTGGGGTGTTAGCATCCAACATGCAACAGACATATGTGTGAAAGTCATGAGGGATATGTGTGCCATGGTTGATGTTGAGAATGATAATTGGCTTATCCTAAACAGTGTTGGCACTTTGAGCTGTGTTCAGCTGATGATGCCAGGGCTTGCCCTGTGATGTGATGTACTCACTGTGGTGTGTGCAGTCGGTGCATGTTAGAAATGGGATTTCTGGTTGGCTAAGGCTTGCACCAAAGTCAGGCAGAAACCACCACTCTAGTCAGGGCAAGGAAGTTACACGCCAAAGATAACCCCTGCTCACCCCCTTGGTAGCTTGGCACGAGCAGACAGGCTTATCCCTGAGGCGATGTGTAAAGCGTTTGCGCGCGCACCCAGCAACAACACCCAAGGCCCACCACAAAGGAAACTCCACACAAGGTATTCTATAAAAATAGCCTTTGTATTATACACAACACATTAGATAAAAACACACACTCTACAATGTGCCAACAGGCACGGGCAGAATTTACAAGGGATTATATATACAGGGGACAGGGCCACCTGGACCACTGTCAGGAATTAGCACTTGTTAGAACATAGGAATAATACTGTAGTACAAAATAACATATGTAGCACACAACCAGTAACTACTGGTATCAGGTAAGTACCACCTACGCAACCCTAACCACCTTAGGAAAATATTGCGCAGGGAATCAGGACCTCACTAGCACCACCTGTACTAGGAGAAAACAACCACCTAAGTATCACAATACCTATAGGGGTAAACGCACTTTACACATGATGCATCACATTCAGAGGTGTAGAACAAGGGAGACACATGATGCATAAAATACATTCAGCGGTGTAAAGCAAAGCACATGACGCATAAACACATTCAGAGGTGCAGGAAAGGAGACAATAACGCCAAACTCGCATTAGCCACCACTGTGGCAGTCCCTAGGCCAACTGGCCTTGTCGGGGCAAGGACGCCCTGTGTCCAGAAAAGTCAGGACACGGCTGCGCAAGCTGCGCAAGCCAAAACACAGAGGCCACAACCTAAACGTCGCAGCTGCCCACTAAGTGCTGGGCAGCTGGGGAAGTGAGCTTGGGCACCACGGTGCCTTCAAAACAAAGATGGCAGGGGTTGGAGCCTCTCCTGGACTCTAAATGCATAAAATGCCCCCCTAGAGCCCTCGTGGCTCTGAACAACTCTGTGGGGCAAGGTGGGAGTGGCCCGCTGCCGTCTGGGGCCACTCAGTCACAACAGAAATGCCCCCGTATGCGTGGGAGCGGACCGCTGCCTTCCGGGGCCGCTCGGAGTGCGAAAGAAATGCCCCCTGCAATCTGAGTCCCTCTGGACTCTTGGACAAATCAATCCCCACGTTGGAGCACCTAGCGCTCAAAAGACAATCGCTGCCCCCTTCGGTGGAGCCTCGTGGGCTCTGAACAGATGTGGGGGGGGGGAGGCAACGTTAGAGCGGCCCGCTGCCTTCCGGGGCCGCTCGTAACAGAAAAGGAATGCCCCCGTTCGTTGGAGCCTTCACGGCTCTTAAGCAAAATGCCCCCGAGGTCGGAGTGTACTCTGCACTCACTGGAAACGAGGAGGCGCTCTCAGTAAAAACAGGTCCCCACTGGAGCGGCCCGCAACTGCGGCGCCGCTGGCCCCTCACTCACCGGGTCGATTCCGCTGGGGGAGAAGGCTTCCCAGGACTCTGGCGGCATACGGAGCTCTTCCCTCTGCTTCTCCGGAGTCCCGCTCAGGTCCGCACACCCCCCGGCTCCTTTTCTCGGCCGGACGTCCTGCAGAGAGCAGCGGCACTCACCGGGCACACGCAGGAGCGCGGGGTAGGCTCCCGCCGGCTTCCTGCTTAAACCACACCCCCGTCCCAACACGAACTGCCTGACTTCCTCCGGGAGCCCGGCTGCGGCGGTGATTTTCAATCTTGGCAATGAGAGGGGTAGGCTCCCTCGTAGATGCGGTATACGGCGGGGTGGGCACCCGCCGTAAGAATAAGCAAATAAGCGGGGTGGGCACCCGCAAGCAGTTACGGCAATGTCCCTGGCAGGGTGGGCACCTGCCAGGAGACTCTAGAATCGGCAAATAAGGGGCAAACGCCGGGTGGGCACCGGCTTTCAGACATAAAGCGCTCCTAGCGCTAAGGAAAATAAAAGCGCTTCCAGGCGCTTAGGGATGCCCACAGACACCAAGTCCAGCAAAGTTCTTCCCTGCATGCAGCAGGGCAGGGGTGGGGGGCAAGGCTGGACCCAGAGCCAGCTCACTGGGCCTCCAGGCAGGGAGGTAGTCCAGGTGGCGGTCCTCTGGTCCAGCAGCAGCAGCAGCCCCCCTCAGGTAAGATCCTGGCAGAGAACAACTTGTAAGGGGACACAGCCCCTTTTTATACAGTAAAAAGTCTTTGTTCTTGGTTCAGGGTGAGGGGGAAAACCAGTCGCAGCTGGTTGGGGAGCACCCTTGATGTGCTCAGCCCCTCACTCTATTCACTGGCAGGGCTAGGGTCGTCAGTCGCACCACAGGGGGCGGAGCCAGCATTGTGTGTGGAAAACCCTGTCCTATTCAGGACCCAGGTGTACTCCTCCCACCCATCTAGCTGCTGATCTCCCCATTCACCACTGGGTGACTCATCCTGACTCTGGGGAATCCCTAGCCCGTCACATGACATGACCAGCCAATCACGCGACAGACACACTGCACACAGAAGTGCCCACCTCTAGAAGTGGCACTTCCACACTAGGTACATGCACGCCGCACACATCATCGCGCAGCATTCACTCCCACGAGTCCGCACATACCAAACTCGGGCCTGCACACCCCACGCATCAGGAACTACTAGGGACACATACATTCCCCATGCATTCCTATGGGAGGGCAGGCCTATCTCACCACATGCACTCAGAGCACGCACGCACTTTACCCTGGGACACAGGGAAAGTGCGCAGAAACCAAAATATTACCACACCAAGTCACCAGTAAAAAGCAAAAAAAGTTCAGGGGTGAACCTGCCAGAAGGACAAAGTCCAACAGTGCAGGTGACTGATGTTGTTCTCTTATTTCCTATTCCTATCCACGGCCACAGGAGGGGACAGCTCCACGGCCCAGGAGGAGCCACAGAGCCTTACAGGGACAGAAGGAGAGGAGTCGGGTGGACCCAGTGGCACGGATGGTCAGTGGAGCCACACAGAGGAGTCGTCAGCACCATCCCCCCCAGCTGAGGGCCACAGCAGCTCTGAGGATGACTCCCTTGTGGAGGCGGGTGTCAGCAGCCGCCAAACCCCAGCTAGTGAGGCTGTCCCCGCCACCGCCACCACCACCACCACCACCACCCTCCCATCGGCTCACATCCCAGAGGTCCCTGTGGGCTCCCGTGTTCGTGAGCATGTCTCCTTCGTGCCCGGCACTGCACCCCCTGCCCTGTGTCCCCTGCTGCCCTGAGTGAGGAGTCTGTGGACTTACTTCGACAGATCCATGTAGAGCAGGTGTCAATGCTGAAGGTCCTCCATGCACACACGGGTCTGTTGACACAACTGGTGTTATTCATGGAGGGCATTTCCTCGGGTATGTCTGCCCTACAGAGGACCAATCAGTCCGTGGCCTCCTCCCTGACGGCAGCAGTGTCCCTCCTCCAACAGTCCTGCACCCCTCCTACCCCTGCACCAGCCACGATTCCTAGCAGCCTACCTGTCCCAAGCACAGAAACACCCAAACCAAGGTCTAGACGTGCACACAAGCAAGCGCAGGGGACTGATGACACACTCACAGGGGCTGGTTTGCAGACACACACACAGTCATCCACAACCACTCCGCAGTCCTCAGAGACCTCTCCCTCCCAGCCCCCTTCCCTTGCATCACCTGCAACCCCATCTCCCCAGAAGCTCTTCCTCTGTGACCTTGGCCTCTTCCCCACCGACCCAGCAGATCCTGATTACAAGGGGAAGAGGAAGTCCCCACACACAGAGGGGAGTACCCCTCACACCCAGACACCCTCCCCCAGGCACAGTCAGACAGAGACCCCCACCCGCAAGACCCTCCCTGCGCCAGAAGAGCAAGACCCCCTGCCACCCCAAAATGCTAAGGCCTTCCCCCCCTGGCGCTTGCTACTCCACACCTGGTCAGACGGTTAGTGCCACTGATGTGGGGACCGTTTCCCCCCCCGCCCTGCCGATCTGACCTGCCCCCCATTCCGCTCCCATGGATGTAGGCACTGCATTGAAGTCCACGACCACCCCGTCTGACTTGGGCACTGCAGTTGTGACCCAATCCACTCCATCTGACCTGTCCACTGGAGCTGTGCCGGCACCCACCCCATCTGACTTGTGCCCCACAGTTGTGACAGCACCCACCACTTCAGTCAGCTCCACTGCAGTTGCAAGTGTCTCGCCTGCATCCACCACCCCTTCACTTCCTCCTTCTACTGCGCCCTGATCCTATCCCTGCGGTGCCTGGCCTGCCCCCATGTATGCCCCTCTGAGGGATGACCCCGGCCCTTAGCAGTGCAGGCAAGCAAGGTGTGACAGTTGTCCCTCTACTTCACTCCTTGGCATTTGGACATGGACTGGCCATTGGCCTTTTGTTTGAACAGACGTTTAACTTTTAATATGCTGAATAAAGCTTTTTTCTTTATCCCTGTGAACTTGATTTAGCTGTACATTATGTTGATGATGTTTAACATGCCCTTGCACCTGTGATGCTTGGTTTCCAATGTTGAATACTGATGTGTTGCTGTGAGGTACTCCCTGTGGTCCATGAGATATGTATCCTATTCTGGTGGGTATCCATGTCATACTTTGCAGCTACCTGGGTGTGTCAGGATCAACAATTTGTGGACATCTCTGTGAACATTTCATTTGCATGGTCACATCTGTGGCTTGCACCCCTGCACATATGATTTGCTTTCCATTGTCCAATTTGTCACTTCAACAGACTTTGTGCTCCTCAACACTGGACCTACAGGTGTGGGCATCATTGGTAAGGAAGCAACTGGGTCCTCTGTGCAACTTGCTAGACATATGTTTTGGGTATGTGCAGATGACTTAGGGGAGACTCACGTACCCAGGCTGTTGTGACCAGAGCCTTCATTGTGTGGTAACTGATGGCTGACTGACCAAGTGTTCTATAGACATGAGTGAGACGTGCGGGGAATATGTGTGGCACAGCTGGGCTTCCACAGGAGTTGGGTCCCCTCAAGTAAGTGTGTTGTCCAGTGATATGGCCTGGGCCCATGGTGTGTGTTGTATGAGCATGTGTGTGTGACCACATCCCTGTTCATACTCAGACAGTGTTCCCTTGATATGTTCCTGTTGTTGATGCTTGCTGAGTGGTACTGGGTTCATCCCACTACTTTTCCAAAGGGCTACCAGATGTGTGGGTGCATGACACATTACTGTTAATCCCAGATTGGTGCAGTCTTCGTGAATTCAACATTTATAAGGGTGGGATGCACACCTAGTCTTCTTTCTTTATCTAAACTTATCCTTGCTTTTCAAAGAGTGCGTGCAGATTGGTAAAGTGCCCTGCCCACGTGGCACCTAGATAGTCAAACTGTGAAAGATGGGGGCGTCATCTCGCTCCAACCAATCGCACAGCTAATGGCGCCGACATGGCGATCATATATTTTTTCATTTTACATACAACCTTGGGCATGTAGGTCGGGAGAAGGAAGGGAAAATAGAATGTTTTGTAGAACCAGAGTGATTAACAGATAAAGAGCATTGAAAAACTGGTTTATTTTCAGTATGGTGGCTATAATGATGGAAGGATTTATTGTGGTGACATATGAGAGGGTTATACTGTAATACGATATTTGGAAAAATGGGTATTGACCCGTAGTGAATGTTTGAATGAAAAACATGATGCTGGTCTAGAAAGTAATAGTTATTGTTTTTATTGTTGTCTTTTAGAGTGACCCCTGACGAAGGGCGTTTGTAGCCCGAAATGCATTGGGTGTTCTTTTAATAAATATACCGTCTTGGACGAATTCTGCATCAGTCTTGTTCTTGCAAGAGGTCCGGATGGACACAGCGCGAACATTAAAAACTTAGAAAATGGCATACAATTCCGAGTGTGGATTCAAGTATGAAGTTGAAACAAAAAAGATGGTTAAAATGATGGTTAAAAATGATGAAATATGAAGAAAGTATGGTTTAAAATGAAAAATTATATGATCGCCATGTCGGCGCCATTAGCTGTGCGATTGGTTGGCGCGAGATGACGCCCCCATCTTTTACAGTTTGAAATGTCTACAACAGCCATATGGTTCAGCAAGTCAAAGCAAACAAAACAGTGGAAGGATGACACAGTGCCTTCCAAGCCAGACTAGAAAGAACCCAACCAAACTCTACAAAATCATAGACACCCTCCAAAATGAAGAAAACTACCAACAACTAAGGATAGAACAGCCAGTAAACCAAATTAAACCTAAATAATTAAACAAACCAGATAAATGTACAAAACGATAATGGTATTTACAAAGAGTCAGATTCTTTGTAAATAGCAAAGGAGCAGACTACCTAGAAATGATAGCTAAATCACTATTATAAACCACCTGCATACTAATATACTCACAACTAAAAAAGAACAAAAAAACACCGTAGCATTAGCATAAGCAATTTTTAAATAGATATTAAAATAATTATTTTTATAAATCAGTCAATAACAAAACTATATTTTACAAAATAAGACTGATAAATAAAAATAATTAATTGTAATATTTAATAAAAATACTCAAAGGAAAATCAAAAAGATGCAATATGAAAAATATACAAACCTGACAAACAATTTTCAATGGCAGTAAAACCAAAATCCATATAGATAATATAAATATAATCCCACCCAAAATTAAATACATATATTGTACATACAGCTGTGTAGTTGATGTTCTCGATTCACTTCCCCTTCCCAAAAATCCAACCCTCAAAAAAGTCAACCTTAGGTTCCCCCACGCCTCCCAAATGGAGGTCTCTGGATGAAGAGGGATCTATTAGGGGTCCCCAATTCAGTAGCGACAGCCTTTCCGTATCGTACTGTCCGAGTCGGAAAGGCTGTCCGAATCCAGTCGGGAACGCGGTCCGTAGAGCTGTACGATTCTGCTTCGTCCGACTCAGAGTTTCCGGATGCCGGTCGGAACCCATTCAGAATGACCAAACGGTTACCTTTCCATTGTAATCGGTCAGTCGGAAATGTTTCCGACTCGGTCGGAAACATAGGTTCTGACATGGTTTAGGAAAATCCGAATGCCTTCGTAATCAGGCCCTAAATGTCCAAAATGAATCACACTTAACTAAACCACAGTCATTGAAAACTATAAAAAACAGAAAAATTCAAAGTAAAAACCACTCTAGGAAATCCGAAAAATCAAATGAAATAAAAAAAGTTTTGTTTAAATTCAACCAAATTAATTTTGTTTAAAAAAAAATTAACAATTGTGGCAAACATTGCACTCCAACTTCCTAACCTGTACAAAAACATCACATATCTAACCTCACAATACATCATTCCAAATACAATACAAGCATAACATTACAACTCAAACATAGTACAAAACATGACTATATTTACAGTAACATACTATTACTACTACAAAATTATAGTTAGGCCGTCCACATTACCCTACATAACAACAAAATTCAAGCTATCACTATAACTATCACTAAACAATCTTGCCAAATAAAACACCATAAGCCACACTAACTAGATCTACCCACACCCCCCTTTGCTTAAAACCCTAATCAAAAACGTAAAGAATCCTTGTCCGTCAAATAGCAACAGTGAACCATAACCTGCCAGCATCCCTACTATCCAAAACAAATCTACTCTACTCTGTTTGGCCAAATTTGTCCCAGTGTCCACCAAACAGGGACTTTAGTCACTCTATAAAATCAGGATCTCCTTACGATCCTTGCCCACCGGCCGTGCTAAAACAGACTCCAGAGCCTATAGCAATAACTCTGGCCAGCATCTTCAATTCTAAGTTGACGACTGGACTCTTCCCTACCATATGGAAAAAGGCTTCAATCCTCCCTCTTCTAAAGAAACCAAATCTGGATCCAGAGGGTACGGCCAACTACTGCCCTATCTCCAGGCTATCATTTCCAGCGAAAATCATTGAGAAAATTATGAACACTCAATTGGCTCAGTTTATTCAGGACAACCACCTGCTAGATCCAACTGAGTTCAAGTTTAGACCTGAACACAGTACCGAGACTGCTCTGATTAAAGCCACCTATGATCTAAATACCATCGTAGATAGGGGAGGTACGGCAGCCTTCGTTCTTCTGGACTAATCAGCGGCATTTGATACGATGGACCACACCATACTGGTCCAATGTCTTGAGACACTGGGCATAAAAAACACAGCCCTGGCACTCTTGAAATCTTGTTTGAAGGGAAGGGGACACCCTGTGATGCTGGACAGCTTCATCTTCAACACCTTCTCCCTTCCTTGTGGGGTCTCGCAAGGGTCCTAACTTAGTCCAACACTCTTTAATCTCTATGTCACAGAGCTAGCCTCTCTAATTCGATCATTTTATTTTTCTCTCACTTCCTATGCAGACGACACACAAATTGTGCTGTCAGCCTCTAATGATGTGAACTACACAAGCTCTTAGCTACATAATAGCATGAAAGGAATTCGTGTATGGATGGGCAATAACTGCCTAAAACTAAACTCGGATAGAACCAAAGACATCCCTCGATTTTGGCCCTTAGAAATTGGCCCTCTTCCACCCCCAACTGCAAAGGCTAAAAGCTTAGGGGTGAATATCGATCACAAACTGAACTTCAGTAAACATGTCAACTCTGTCAACTCCTCCTCTGTTAACACCCTAAGAATAGTTAGAAAGATTCAGCAGCACATTCCCACCAACACCAGGAAAACAGTAATATCATCGCTGGTGTCATCGAAGATAGATTACTGCAACGGATTGTACATTAATATTCAAGAATAATATCTGAATAAATGCAAGTCTTGCAGACCCCGCTGCCAGATTACTCCTAGGCCATCCCAAACATCACTCGGACATTCAAGCAATCAAGAACCTCCACCGACTAACGATTAGCAACTGTATCAAATTCAAAATTGTGTGATAGCATATGCAGCCTTGCACAATACTGGCCCTGAATTTCGAACGCAGGCCTTCTCCTGGTATGAACCCAGCAGAAACCTTTCTTCAAGAGGAACTAAAAAGTTATTGCCTGCAGATTTTAAAAGCAAAATGGGAAAGAAGCAGTTTTATAACAGGAGCTACTAAGCACATGAACCTTTTACCGATACACATCATGTCTGCTCCTTCGCTGCTGGCTTTCTGAAAACTCCTGAAAACGTGGCTCTTTATTAACTGGCATATTCACAGTCTAAAACCAAAGGAAATGATGGACGGAGTGTTGAACATTGCAAGCACTCACCCCCAGTCAACTGATCTGGGTTTAATCCATCACCGTTATTTAGCCCACTCTGCCACCCCAGTTCAGACATGGCCATATGCAAATCAGTCTGACCCTGTGCCTCATGGGAACAGTGCAGCCCGAACTGCCAAGCCATGTCTTCCCTGAACCGGAAACAAGCTTCCTAGGACCAGCTTCTGGCATTTCAGCCGTCTTCAGCCAGGCTTGCTTGAATCCAGTGGCAAAGTGAGCAAGGGACTCACGTCTGAGCATACCCTGCCAACTTATGGCGAACACAGCAAAAACCAAAGGAAATGATGGACGGAGTGTTGAACATTGCAAGCACTCACCCCCAGTCAACTGATCTGGGTTTAATCCATCACCGTTATTTAGCCCACTCTGCCACCCCAGTTCAGACATGGCCATATGCAAATCAGTCTTACCCTGTGCCTCATGGGAACAGTGCAGCCCGAACTGCCAAGCCATGTCTTCCCTGAACCGGAAACAAGCTTCCTAGGACCAGTTTCTGGCATTTCAGCCGTCTTCAGCCAGGCTTGCTTGAATCCAGTGGCAAAGTGAGCAAGGGACTCACGTCTGAGCATACCCTGCCAACTTATGGCGAACACAGCAAAAACCAAAGGAAATGATGGACGGAGTGTTGAACATTGCAAGCACTCACCCCCAGTCAACTGATCTGGGTTTAATCCATCACCGTTATTTAGCCCACTCTGCCACCCCAGTTCAGACATAGCCATATGCAAATCAGTTTGACCCTGTGCCTCATGGGAACAGTGCAGCCCGAACTGCCAAGCCATGTCTTCCCTAAACCGGAAACAAGCTTCCTAGGACCAGTTTCTGGCATTTCAGCCGTCTTCAGCCAGGCTTCCTTGAATCCAGTGGCAAAGTGAGCAAGGGACTCACGTCTGAGCATACCCTGCCAACTTATGGCGAACACAGCAAAAACCAAAGGAAATGATGGACGGAGTGTTGAACATTGCAAGCACTCACCCCCAGTCAACTGATCTGGGTTTAATCCATCACCGTTATTTAGCCCACTCTGCCACCCCAGTTCAGACATGGCCATATGCAAATCAGTCTGACCCTGTGCCTCATGGGAACAGTGCAGCCCGAACTGCCAAGCCATGTCTTCCCTGAACCGGAAACAAGCTTCCTAGGACCAGTTTCTGGAATTTCAGCCGTCTTCAGCCAGGCTTGCTTGAATCCAGTGGCAAAGTGAGCAAGGGACTCACGTCTGAGCATACCCTGCCAACTTATGGCGAACACAGCAAAACCCAAAGGAAATGATGGACGGAGTGTTGAACATTGCAAGCACTCACCCCCAGTCAACTGATCTGGGTTTAATCCATCACCGTTATTTAGCCCACTCTGCCACCCCAGTTCAGACATGGCCATATGCAAATCAGTCTGACCCTGTGCCTCATGGGAACAGTGCAGCCCGAACTGCCAAGCCATGTCTTCCCTGAACCGGAAACAAGCTTCCTAGGACCAGTTTCTGGCATTTCAGCCGTCTTCAGCCAGGCTTGCTTGAATCCAGTGGCAAAGTGAGCAAGGGACTCACGTCTGAGCATACCCTGCCAACTTATGGCGAACACAGCAAAAACCAAAGGAAATGATGGACGGAGTGCTGAACATTGCAAGCACTCACCCCCAGTCAACTGATCTGGGTTTAATCCATCACCGTTATTTAGCCCACTCTGCCACCCCAGTTCAGACATGGCCATATGCAAATCAGTCTGACCCTGTGCCTCATGGGAACAGTGCAGCCCGAACTGCCAAGCCATGTCTTCCCTGAACCAGAAACAAGCTTCCTAGGACCAGTTTCTGGCATTTCAGCCGTCTTCAGCCAGGCTTGCTTGAATCCAGTGGCAAAGTGAGCAAGGGACTCACGTCTGAGCATACCCTGCCAACTTATGGCGAACACAGCAAAAACCAAAGGAAATGATGGACGGAGTGTTGAACATTGCAAGCACTCACCCCAGTCAACTGATCTGGGTTTAATCCATCACCGTTATTTAGCCCACTCTGCCACCCCAGTTCAGACATAGCCATATGCAAATCAGTTTGACCCTGTGCCTCATGGGAACAGTGCAGCCCGAACTGCCAAGCCATGTCTTCCCTAAACCGGAAACAAGCTTCCTAGGACCAGTTTCTGGCATTTCAGCCGTCTTCAGCCAGGCTTGCTTGAATCCAGTGGCAAAGTGAGCAAGGGACTCACGTCTGAGCATACCCTGCCAACTTATGGCGAACACAGCAAAAACCAAAGGAAATGATGGACGGAGTGTTGAACATTGCAAGCACTCACCCCCAGTCAACTGATCTGGGTTTAATCCATCACCGTTATTTAGCCCACTCTGCCACCCCAGTTCAGACATGGCCATATGCAAATCAGTCTGACCCTGTGCCTCATGGGAACAGTGCAGCCCGAACTGCCAAGCCATGTCTTCCCTGAACCGGAAACAAGCTTCCTAGGACCAGTTTCTGGCATTTCAGCCGTCTTCAGCCAGGCTTGTTTGAATCCAGTGGCAAAGTGAGCAAGGGACTCACGTCTGAGCATACCCTGCCAACTTATAGCGAACACAGCAAAAACCAAAGGAAATGATGGACGGAGTGTTGAACATTGCAAGCACTCACCCCCAGTCAACTGATCTGGGTTTAATCCATCACCGTTATTTAGCCCACTCTGCCACCCCAGTTCAGACATAGCCATATGCAAATCAGTTTGACCCTGTGCCTCATGGGAACAGTGCAGCCCGAACTGCCAAGCCATGTCTTCCCTAAACCGGAAACAAGCTTCCTAGGACCAGTTTCTGGCATTTCAGCCGTCTTCAGCCAGGCTTGCTTGAATCCAGTGGCAAAGTGAGCAAGGGACTCACGTCTGAGCATACCCTGCCAACTTATGGCGAACACAGCAAAAACCAAAGGAAATGATGGACGGAGTGTTGAACATTGCAAGCACTCACCCCCAGTCAACTGATCTGGGTTTAATCCATCACCGTTATTTAGCCCACTCTGCCACCCCAGTTCAGACATGGCCATATGCAAATCAGTCTGACCCTGTGCCTCATGGGAACAGTGCAGCCCGAACTGCCAAGCCATGTCTTCCCTGAACCGGAAACAAGCTTCCTAGGACCAGTTTCTGGCATTTCAGCCGTCTTCAGCCAGGCTTGCTTGAATCCAGTGGCAAAGTGAGCAAGGGACTCACGTCTGAGCATACCCTGCCAACTTATGGCGAACACAGCAAAAACCAAAGGAAATGATGGACGGAGTGTTGAACATTGCAAGCACTCACCCCCAGTCAACTGATCTGGGTTTAATCCATCACCGTTATTTAGCCCACTCTGCCACCCCAGTTCAGACATGGCCATATGCAAATCAGTCTGACCCTGTGCCTCATGGGAACAGTGCAGCCCGAACTGCCAAGCCATGTCTTCCCTGAACCGGAAACAAGCTTCCTAGGACCAGTTTCTGGCATTTCAGCCGTCTTCAGCCAGGCTTGCTTGAATCCAGTGGCAAAGTGAGCAAGGGACTCACGTCTGAGCATACCCTGCCAACTTATGGCGAACACAGCAAAAACCAAAGGAAATGATGGACGGAGTGTTGAACATTGCAAGCACTCACCCCCAGTCAACTGATCTGGGTTTAATCCATCACCGTTATTTAGCCCACTCTGCCACCCCAGTTCAGACATGGCCATATGCAAATCAGTCTGACCCTGTGCCTCATGGGAACAGTGCAGCCCGAACTGCCAAGCCATGTCTTCCCTGAACCGGAAACAAGCTTCCTAGGACCAGCTTCTGGCATTTCAGCCGTCTTCAGCCAGGCTTGCTTGAATCCAGTGGCAAAGTGAGCAAGGGACTCACGTCTGAGCATACCCTGCCAACTTATGGCGAACACAGCAAAAACCAAAGGAAATGATGGACGGAGTGTTGAACATTGCAAGCACTCACCCCCAGTCAACTGATCTGGGTTTAATCCATCACCGTTATTTAGCCCACTCTGCCACCCCAGTTCAGACATGGCCATATGCAAATCAGTCTTACCCTGTGCCTCATGGGAACAGTGCAGCCCGAACTGCCAAGCCATGTCTTCCCTGAACCGGAAACAAGCTTCCTAGGACCAGTTTCTGGCATTTCAGCCGTCTTCAGCCAGGCTTGCTTGAATCCAGTGGCAAAGTGAGCAAGGGACTCACGTCTGAGCATACCCTGCCAACTTATGGCGAACACAGCAAAAACCAAAGGAAATGATGGACGGAGTGTTGAACATTGCAAGCACTCACCCCCATTCAACTGATCTGGGTTTAATCCATCACCGTTATTTAGCCCACTCTGCCACCCCAGTTCAGACATAGCCATATGCAAATCAGTTTGACCCTGTGCCTCATGGGAACAGTGCAGCCCGAACTGCCAAGCCATGTCTTCCCTAAACCGGAAACAAGCTTCCTAGGACCAGTTTCTGGCATTTCAGCCGTCTTCAGCCAGGCTTGCTTGAATCCAGTGGCAAAGTGAGCAAGGGACTCACGTCTGAGCATACCCTGCCAACTTATGGCGAACACAGCAAAAACCAAAGGAAATGATGGACGGAGTGTTGAACATTGCAAGCACTCACCCCCAGTCAACTGATCTGGGTTTAATCCATCACCGTTATTTAGCCCACTCTGCCACCCCAGTTCAGACATGGCCATATGCAAATCAGTCTGACCCTGTGCCTCATGGGAACAGTGCAGCCCGAACTGCCAAGCCATGTCTTCCCTGAACCGGAAACAAGCTTCCTAGGACCAGTTTCTGGAATTTCAGCCGTCTTCAGCCAGGCTTGATTGAATCCAGTGGCAAAGTGAGCAAGGGACTCACGTCTGAGCATACCCTGCCAACTTATGGCGAACACAGCAAAACCCAAAGGAAATGATGGACGGAGTGTTGAACATTGCAAGCACTCACCCCCAGTCAACTGATCTGGGTTTAATCCATCACCGTTATTTAGCCCACTCTGCCACCCCAGTTCAGACATGGCCATATGCAAATCAGTCTGACCCTGTGCCTCATGGGAACAGTGCAGCCCGAACTGCCAAGCCATGTCTTCCCTGAACCGGAAACAAGCTTCCTAGGACCAGTTTCTGGCATTTCAGCCGTCTTCAGCCAGGCTTGCTTGAATCCAGTGGCAAAGTGAGCAAGGGACTCACGTCTGAGCATACCCTGCCAACTTATGGCGAACACAGCAAAAACCAAAGGAAATGATGGACGGAGTGCTGAACATTGCAAGCACTCACCCCCAGTCAACTGATCTGGGTTTAATCCATCACCGTTATTTAGCCCACTCTGCCACCCCAGTTCAGACATGGCCATATGCAAATCAGTCTGACCCTGTGCCTCATGGGAACAGTGCAGCCCGAACTGCCAAGCCATGTCTTCCCTGAACCAGAAACAAGCTTCCTAGGACCAGTTTCTGGCATTTCAGCCGTCTTCAGCCAGGCTTGCTTGAATCCAGTGGCAAAGTGAGCAAGGGACTCACGTCTGAGCATACCCTGCCAACTTATGGCGAACACAGCAAAAACCAAAGGAAATGATGGACGGAGTGTTGAACATTGCAAGCACTCACCCCAGTCAACTGATCTGGGTTTAATCCATCACCGTTATTTAGCCCACTCTGCCACCCCAGTTCAGACATAGCCATATGCAAATCAGTTTGACCCTGTGCCTCATGGGAACAGTGCAGCCCGAACTGCCAAGCCATGTCTTCCCTAAACCGGAAACAAGCTTCCTAGGACCAGTTTCTGGCATTTCAGCCGTCTTCAGCCAGGCTTGCTTGAATCCAGTGGCAAAGTGAGCAAGGGACTCACGTCTGAGCATACCCTGCCAACTTATGGCGAACACAGCAAAAACCAAAGGAAATGATGGACGGAGTGTTAAACATTGCAAGCACTCACCCCCAGTCAACTGATCTGGGTTTAATCCATCACCGTTATTTAGCCCACTCTGCCACCCCAGTTCAGACATGGCCATATGCAAATCAGTCTGACCCTGTGCCTCATGGGAACAGTGCAGCCCGAACTGCCAAGCCATGTCTTCCCTGAACCGGAAACAAGCTTCCTAGGACCAGTTTCTGGCATTTCAGCCGTCTTCAGCCAGGCTTGTTTGAATCCAGTGGCAAAGTGAGCAAGGGACTCACGTCTGAGCATACCCTG
This sequence comes from Triturus cristatus, assembly GCF_964204655.1. NCBI lineage: Eukaryota > Metazoa > Chordata > Amphibia > Caudata > Salamandridae > Triturus > Triturus cristatus. The sequence goes on along the minus strand of NC_140579.1, from coordinate 428,160,496 downwards.
CCAACTTATAGCGAACACAGCAAAAACCAAAGGAAATGATGGACGGAGTGTTGAACATTGCAAGCACTCACCCCCAGTCAACTGATCTGGGTTTAATCCATCACCGTTATTTAGCCCACTCTGCCACCCCAGTTCAGACATAGCCATATGCAAATCAGTTTGACCCTGTGCCTCATGGGAACAGTGCAGCCCGAACTGCCAAGCCATGTCTTCCCTAAACCGGAAACAAGCTTCCTAGGACCAGTTTCTGGCATTTCAGCCGTCTTCAGCCAGGCTTGCTTGAATCCAGTGGCAAAGTGAGCAAGGGACTCACGTCTGAGCATACCCTGCCAACTTATGGCGAACACAGCAAAAACCAAAGGAAATGATGGACGGAGTGTTGAACATTGCAAGCACTCACCCCCAGTCAACTGATCTGGGTTTAATCCATCACCGTTATTTAGCCCACTCTGCCACCCCAGTTCAGACATGGCCATATGCAAATCAGTCTGACCCTGTGCCTCATGGGAACAGTGCAGCCCGAACTGCCAAGCCATGTCTTCCCTGAACCGGAAACAAGCTTCCTAGGACCAGTTTCTGGCATTTCAGCCGTCTTCAGCCAGGCTTGCTTGAATCCAGTGGCAAAGTGAGCAAGGGACTCACGTCTGAGCATACCCTGCCAACTTATGGCGAACACAGCAAAAACCAAAGGAAATGATGGACGGAGTGTTGAACATTGCAAGCACTCACCCCCAGTCAACTGATCTGGGTTTAATCCATCACCGTTATTTAGCCCACTCTGCCACCCCAGTTCAGACATGGCCATATGCAAATCAGTCTGACCCTGTGCCTCATGGGAACAGTGCAGCCCGAACTGCCAAGCCATGTCTTCCCTGAACCGGAAACAAGCTTCCTAGGACCAGTTTCTGGCATTTCAGCCGTCTTCAGCCAGGCTTGCTTGAATCCAGTGGCAAAGTGAGCAAGGGACTCACATCTGAGCATACCCTGCCAACTTATGGCGAACACAGCAAAAACCAAAGGAAATGATGGACGGAGTGTTGAACATTGCAAGCACTCACCCCCAGTCAACTGATCTGGGTTTAATCCATCACCGTTATTTAGCCCACTCTGCCACCCCAGTTCAGACATGGCCATATGCAAATCAGTCTGACCCTGTGCCTCATGGGAACAGTGCAGCCCGAACTGCCAAGCCATGTCTTCCTTGAACCGGAAACAAGCTTCCTAGGACCAGTTTCTGGCATTTCAGCCGTCTTCAGCCAGGCTTGCTTGAATCCAGTGGCAAAGTGAGCAAGGGACTCACGTCTGAGCATACCCTGCCAACTTATGGCGAACACAGCAAAAACCAAAGGAAATGATGGATGGAGTGTTGAACATTGCAAGCACTCACCCCCAGTCAACTGATCTGGGTTTAATCCATCACCGTTATTTAGCCCACTCTGCCACCCCTGTTCAGACATAGCCATATGCAAATCAGTTTGACCCTGTGCCTCATGGGAACAGTGCAGCCCGAACTGCCAAGCCATGTCTTCCCTAAACCGGAAACAAGCTTCCTAGGACCAGTTTCTGGCATTTCAGCCGTCTTCAGCCAGGCTTGCTTGAATCCAGTGGCAAAGTGAGCAAGGGACTCACGTCTGAGCATACCCTGCCAACTTATGGCGAACACAGCAAAAACCAAAGGAAATGATGGACGGAGTGTTGAACATTGCAAGCACTCACCCCCAGTCAACTGATCTGGGTTTAATCCATCACCGTTATGTAGCCCACTCTGCCACCCCAGTTCAGACATGGCCATATGCAAATCAGTCTGACCCTGTGCCTCATGGGAACAGTGCAGCCCGAACTGTCAAGCCATGTCTTCCCTGAACCGGAAACAAGCTTCCTAGGACCAGTTTCTGGCATTTCAGCCGTCTTCAGCCAGGCTTGCTTGAATCCAGTGGCAAAGTGAGAAAGGGACTCACGTCTGAGCATACCCTGCCAACTTATGGCGAACACAGCAAAAACCAAAGGAAATGATGGACGGAGTGTTGAACATTGCAAGCACTCACCCCCAGTCAACTGATCTGGGTTTAATCCATCACCGTTATTTAGCCCACTCTGCCACCCCAGTTCAGACATGGCCATATGCAAATCAGTCTGACCCTGTGCCTCATGGGAACAGTGCAGCCCGAACTGCCAAGCCATGTCTTCCTTGAACCGGAAACAAGCTTCCTAGGACCAGTTTCTGGCATTTCAGCCGTCTTCAGCCAGGCTTGCTTGAATCCAGTGGCAAAGTGAGCAAGGGACTCACGTCTGAGCATACCCTGCCAACTTATGGCGAACACAGCAAAAACCAAAGGAAATGATGGATGGAGTGTTGAACATTGCAAGCACTCACCCCCAGTCAACTGATCTGGGTTTAATCCATCACCGTTATTTAGCCCACTCTGCCACCCCTGTTCAGACATAGCCATATGCAAATCAGTTTGACCCTGTGCCTCATGGGAACAGTGCAGCCCGAACTGCCAAGCCATGTCTTCCCTAAACCGGAAACAAGCTTCCTAGGACCAGTTTCTGGCATTTCAGCCGTCTTCAGCCAGGCTTGCTTGAATCCAGTGGCAAAGTGAGCAAGGGACTCACGTCTGAGCATACCCTGCCAACTTATGGCGAACACAGCAAAAACCAAAGGAAATGATGGACGGAGTGTTGAACATTGCAAGCACTCACCCCCAGTCAACTGATCTGGGTTTAATCCATCACCGTTATGTAGCCCACTCTGCCACCCCAGTTCAGACATGGCCATATGCAAATCAGTCTGACCCTGTGCCTCATGGGAACAGTGCAGCCCGAACTGTCAAGCCATGTCTTCCCTGAACCGGAAACAAGCTTCCTAGGACCAGTTTCTGGCATTTCAGCCGTCTTCAGCCAGGCTTGCTTGAATCCAGTGGCAAAGTGAGAAAGGGACTCACGTCTGAGCATACCCTGCCAACTTATGGCGAACACAGCAAAAACCAAAGGAAATGATGGACGGAGTGTTGAACATTGCAAGCACTCACCCCCAGTCAACTGATCTGGGTTTAATCCATCACCGTTATTTAGCCCACTCTGCCACCCCAGTTCAGACATGGCCATATGCAAATCAGTCTGACCCTGTGCCTCATGGGAACAGTGCAGCCCGAACTGCCAAGCCATGTCTTCCCTGAACCGGAAACAAGCTTCCTATGACCAGTTTCTGGCATTTCAGCCGTCTTCAGCCAGGCTTGCTTGAATCCAGTGGCAAAGAGAGCAAGGGACTCACGTCTCAGCATACCCTGCCAACTTATGGCGAACACAGCAAAAACCAAAGGATATGATGGACGGAGTGTTGAACATTGCAAGCACTCACCCCCAGTCAACTGATCTGGGTTTAATCCATCACCGTTATTTAGCCCACTCTGCCACCCCAGTTCAGACATAGCCATATGCAAATCAGTTTGACCCTGTGCCTCATGGGAACAGTGCAGCCCGAACTGCCAAGCCATGTCTTCCCTAAACCGGAAACAAGCTTCCTAGGACCAGTTTCTGGCATTTCAGCCGTCTTCAGCCAGGCTTGCTTGAATCCAGTGGCAAAGTGAGCAAGGGACTCACGTCTGAGCATACCCTGCCAACTTATGGCGAACACAGCAAAAACCAAAGGAAATGATGGACGGAGTGTTGAACATTGCAAGCACTCACCCCCAGTCAACTGATCTGGGTTCAATCCATCACCGTTATTTAGCCCACTCTGCCACCCCAGTTCAGACATGGCCATATGCAAATCAGTCTGACCCTGTGCCTCATGGGAACAGTGCAGCCCGAACTGCTAAGCCATGTCTTCCCTGAACCGGAAACAAGATTCCTAGGACCAGTTTCTGGCATTTCAGCCGTCTTCAGCCAGGCTTGCTTGAATCCAGTGGCAAAGTGAGCAAGGGACTCACGTCTGAGCATACCCTGCCAACTTATGGCGAACACAGCAAAAACCAAAGGAAATGATGGACGGAGTGTTGAACATTGCAAGCACTCACCGCCAGTCAACTGATCTGGGTTTAATCCATCACCGTTATTTAGCCCACTCTGCCACCCCAGTTCAGACATGGCCATATGCAAATCAGTCTGACCCTGTGCCTCATGGGAACAGTGCAGCCCGAACTGCCAAGCCATGTCTTCCCTGAACCGGAAACAAGCTTCCTAGGACCAGTTTCTGGCATTTCAGCCGTCTTCAGCCAGGCTTGCTTGAATCCAGTGGCAAAGTGAGCAAGGAACTCACGTCTGAGCATACCCTGCCAACTTTTGGCGAACACAGCAAAAACCAAAGGAAATGATGGACGGAGTGTTGAACATTGCAAGCACTCACCCCCAGTCAACTGATCTGGGTTTAATCCATCACCGTTATTTAGCCCACTCTGCCACCCCAGTTCAGACATGGCCATCTGCAAATCAGTCTGACCCTGTGCCTCATGGGAACAGTGCAGCCCGAACTGCCAAGCCATGTCTTCCCTGAACCGGAAACAAGCTTCCTAGGACCAGTTTCTGGCATTTCAGCCGTCTTCAGCCAGGCTTGCTTGAATCCAGTGGCAAAGTGAGCAAGGGACTCACGTCTGAGCATACCCTGCCAACTTATGGCAAACACAGCAAAAACCAAAGGAAATGATGGACAGAGTGTTGAACATTGCAAGCACTCACCCCAGTCAACTGATCTGGGTTTAATCCATCATCGTTATTTAGCCCACTCTGCCACCCCAGTTCAGACATAGCCATATGCAAATCAGTTTGACCCTGTGCCTCATGGGAACAGTGCAGCCCGAACTGCCAAGCCATGTCTTCCCTAAACCGGAAACAAGCTTCCTAGGACCAGTTTCTGGCATTTCAGCCGTCTTCAGCCAGGCTTGCTTGAATCCAGTGGCAAAGTGAGCAAGGGACTCACGTCTGAGCATACCCTGCCAACTTATGGCGAACACAGCAAAAACCAAAGGAAATGATGGACGGAGTGTTGAACATTGCAAGCACTCACCCCCAGTCAACTGATCTGGGTTTACTCCATCACCGTTATTTAGCCCACTCTGCCACCCCAGTTCAGACATGGCCATATGCAAATCAGTCTGACCCTGTGCCTCATGGGAACAGTGCAGCCCGAACTGCCAAGCCATGTCTTCCCTGAACCGGAAACAAGCTTCCTAGGACCAGTTTCTGGCATTTCAGCCGTCTTCAGCCAGGCTTGCTTGAATCCAGTGGCAAAGTGAGCAAGGGACTCACGTCTGAGCATACCCTGCCAACTTATGGCGAACACAGCAAAAACCAAAGGAAATGATGGACGGAGTGTTGAACATTGCAAGCACTCACCGCCAGTCAACTGATCTGGGTTTAATCCATCACCGTTATTTAGCCCACTCTGCCACCCCAGTTCAGACATGGCCATATGCAAATCAGTCTGACCCTGTGCCTCATGGGAACAGTGCAGCCCGAACTGCCAAGCCATGTCTTCCCTGAACCGGAAACAAGCTTCCTAGGACCAGTTTCTGGCATTTCAGCCGTCTTCAGCCAGGCTTGCTTGAATCCAGTGGCAAAGTGAGCAAGGAACTCACGTCTGAGCATACCCTGCCAACTTTTGGCGAACACAGCAAAAACCAAAGGAAATGATGGACGGAGTGTTGAACATTGCAAGCACTCACCCCCAGTCAACTGATCTGGGTTTAATCCATCACCGTTATTTAGCCCACTCTGCCACCCCAGTTCAGACATGGCCATCTGCAAATCAGTCTGACCCTGTGCCTCATGGGAACAGTGCAGCCCGAACTGCCAAGCCATGTCTTCCCTGAACCGGAAACAAGCTTCCTAGGACCAGTTTCTGGCATTTCAGCCGTCTTCAGCCAGGCTTGCTTGAATCCAGTGGCAAAGTGAGCAAGGGACTCACGTCTGAGCATACCCTGCCAACTTATGGCAAACACAGCAAAAACCAAAGGAAATGATGGACAGAGTGTTGAACATTGCAAGCACTCACCCCAGTCAACTGATCTGGGTTTAATCCATCATCGTTATTTAGCCCACTCTGCCACCCCAGTTCAGACATAGCCATATGCAAATCAGTTTGACCCTGTGCCTCATGGGAACAGTGCAGCCCGAACTGCCAAGCCATGTCTTCCCTAAACCGGAAACAAGCTTCCTAGGACCAGTTTCTGGCATTTCAGCCGTCTTCAGCCAGGCTTGCTTGAATCCAGTGGCAAAGTGAGCAAGGGACTCACGTCTGAGCATACCCTGCCAACTTATGGCGAACACAGCAAAAACCAAAGGAAATGATGGACGGAGTGTTGAACATTGCAAGCACTCACCCCCAGTCAACTGATCTGGGTTTACTCCATCACCGTTATTTAGCCCACTCTGCCACCCCAGTTCAGACATGGCCATATGCAAATCAGTCTGACCCTGTGCCTCATGGGAACAGTGCAGCCCGAACTGCCAAGCCATGTCTTCCCTGAACCGGAAACAAGCTTCCTAGGACCAGTTTCTGGCATTTCAGCCGTCTTCAGCCAGGCTTGCTTGAATCCAGTGGCAAAGTGAGCAAGGGACTCACGTCTGAGCATACCCTGCCAACTTATGGCGAACACAGCAAAAACCAAAGGAAATGATGGACGGAGTGTTGAACATTGCAAGCACTCACCCCCAGTCAACTGATCTGGGTTTAATCCATCACCGTTATTTAGCCCACTCTGCCACCCCAGTTCAGACATGGCCATATGCAAATCAGTCTGACCCTGTGCCTCATGGGAACAGTGCAGCCCGAACTGCCAAGCCATGTCTTCCCTGAACCGGAAGCAAGCTTCCTAGGACCAGTTTCTGGCATTTCAGCCGTCTTCAGCCAGGCTTGCTTGAATCCAGTGGCAAAGTGAGCAAGGGACTCACGTCTGAGCATACCCTGCCAACTTATGGCGAACACAGCAAAAACCAAAGGAAATGATGGACGGAGTGTTGAACATTGCAAGCACTCACCCCCAGTCAACTGATTTGGGTTTAATCCATCACCGTTATTTAGCCCACTCTGCCACCCCAGTTCAGACATGGCCATATGCAAATCAGTCTGACCCTGTGCCTCATGGGAACAGTGCAGCCCGAACTGCCAAGCCATGTCTTCCCTGAACCGGAAACAAGCTTCCTAGGACCAGTTTCTGGCATTTCAGCCGTCTTCAGCCAGGCTTGCTTGAATCCAGTGGCAAAGTGAGCAAGGGACTCACGTCTGAGCATACCCTGCCAACTTATGGCGAACACAGCAAAAACCAAAGGAAATGATGGACGGAGTGTTGAACATTGCAAGCACTCACCCCCAGTCAACTGATCTGGGTTTAATCCATCACCGTTATTTAGCCCACTCTGCCACCCCAGTTCAGACATGGCCATATGCAAATCAGTCTGACCCTGTGCCTCATGGGAACAGTGCAGCCCGAACTGCCAAGCCATGTCTTCCCTGAACCGGAAACAAGCTTCCTAGGACCAGTTTCTGGCATTTCAGCCGTCTTCAGCCAGGCTTGCTTGAATCCAGTGGCAAAGTGAGCAAGGGACTCACGTCTGAGCATACCCTGCCAACTTATGGCGAACACAGCAAAAACCAAAGGAAATGATGGACGGAGTGTTGAACATTGCAAGCACTCACCCCCAGTCAACTGATCTGGGTTTAATCCATCACCGTTATTTAGCCCACTCTGCCACCCCAGTTCAGACATGGCCATATGCAAATCAGTCTGACCCTGTGCCTCATGGGAACAGTGCAGCCCGAACTGCCAAGCCATGTCTTCCCTGAACCGGAAACAAGCTTCCTAGGACCAGTTTCTGGCATTTCAGCCGTCTTCAGCCAGGCTTGCTTGAATCCAGTGGCAAAGTGAGCAAGGGACTCACGTCTGAGCATACCCTGCCAACTTATGGCGAACACAGCAAAAACCAAAGGAAATGATGGACAGAGTGTTGAACATTGCAAGCACTCACCCCAGTCAACTGATCTGGGTTTAATCCATCACCGTTATTTAGCCCACTCTTCCACCCCAGTTCAGACATAGCCATATGCAAATCAGTTTGACCCTGTGCCTCATGGGAACAGTGCAGCCCGAACTGCCAAGCCATGTCTTCCCTAAACCGGAAACAAGCTTCCTAGGACCAGTTTCTGGCATTTCAGCCGTCTTCAGCCAGGCTTGCTTGAATCCAGTGGCAAAGTGAGCAAGGGACTCACGTCTGAGCATACCCTGCCAACTTATGGCGAACACAGCAAAAACCAAAGGAAATGATGGACGGAGTGTTGAACATTGCAAGCACTCACCCCCAGTCAACTGATCTGGGTTTACTCCATCACCGTTATTTAGCCCACTCTGCCACCCCAGTTCAGACATGGCCATATGCAAATCAGTCTGACCCTGTGCCTCATGGGAACAGTGCAGCCCGAACTGCCAAGCCATGTCTTCCCTGAACCGGAAACAAGCTTCCTAGGACCAGTTTCTGGCATTTCAGCCGTCTTCAGCCAGGCTTGCTTGAATCCCGTGGCAAAGTGAGCAAGGGACTCACGTCTGAGCATACCCTGCCAACTTATGGCGAACACAGCAAAAACCAAAGGAAATGATGGACGGAGTGTTGAACATTGCAAGCACTCACCCCCAGTCAACTGATCTGGGTTTAATCCATCACCGTTATTTAGCCCACTCTGCCACCCCAGTTCAGACATGGCCATATGCAAATCAGTCTGACCCTGTGCCTCATGGGAACAGTGCAGCCCGAACTGCCAAGCCATGTCTTCCCTGAACCGGAAACAAGCTTCCTAGCATCAGTTTCTGGCATTTCAGCCGTCTTCAGCCAGGCTTGCTTGAATCCAGTGGCAAAGTGAGCAAGGGACTCACGTCTGAGCATACCCTGCCAACTTATGGCGAACACAGCAAAACCCAAAGGAAATGATGGACGGAGTGTTGAACATTGCAAGCACTCACCCCCAGTCAACCGATCTGGGTTTAATCCATCACCGTTATTTAGCCCACTCTGCCACCCCAGTTCAGACATGGCCATATGCAAATCAGTCTGACCCTGTGCCTCATGGGAACAGTGCAGCCCGAACTGCCAAGCCATGTCTTCCCTGAACCGGAAACAAGCTTCCTAGGACCAGTTTCTGGCATTTCAGCCGTCTTCAGCCAGGCTTGCTTGAATCCAGTGGCAAAGTGAGCAAGGGACTCACGTCTGAGCATACCCTGCCAACTTATGGCGAACACAGCAAAAACCAAAGGAAATGATGGACGGAGTGTTGAACATTGCAAGCACTCACCCCCAGTCAACTGATCTGGGTTTAATCCATCACCGTTATTTAGCCCACTCTGCCACCCCAGTTCAGACATGGCCATATGCAAATCAGTCTGACCCTGTGCCTCATGGGAACAGTGCAGCCCGAACTGCCAAGCCATGTCTTCCCTGAACCGGAAACAAGCTTCCTAGGACCAGTTTCTGGCATTTCAGCCGTCTTCAGCCAGGCTTGCTTGAATCCAGTGGCAAAGTGAGCAAGGGACTCACGTCTGAGCATACCCTGCCAACTTATGGCGAACACAGCAAAAACCAAAGGAAATGATGGACGGAGTGTTGAACATTGCAAGCACTCACCCCCAGTCAACTGATTTGGGTTTAATCCATCACCGTTATTTAGCCCACTCTGCCACCCCAGTTCAGACATGGCCATATGCAAATCAGTCTGACCCTGTGCCTCATGGGAACAGTGCAGCCCGAACTGCCAAGCCATGTCTTCCCTGAACCGGAAACAAGCTTCCTAGGACCAGTTTCTGGCATTTCAGCCGTCTTCAGCCAGGCTTGCTTGAATCCAGTGGCAAAGTGAGCAAGGGACTCACGTCTGAGCATACCCTGCCAACTTATGGCGAACACAGCAAAAACCAAAGGAAATGATGGACGGAGTGTTGAACATTGCAAGCACTCACCCCCAGTCAACTGATCTGGGTTTAATCCATCACCGTTATTTAGCCCACTCTGCCACCCCAGTTCAGACATGGCCATATGCAAATCAGTCTGACCCTGTGCCTCATGGGAACAGTGCAGCCCGAACTGCCAAGCCATGTCTTCCCTGAACCGGAAACAAGCTTCCTAGGACCAGTTTCTGGCATTTCAGCCGTCTTCAGCCAGGCTTGCTTGAATCCAGTGGCAAAGTGAGCAAGGGACTCACGTCTGAGCATACCCTGCCAACTTATGGCGAACACAGCAAAAACCAAAGGAAATGATGGACGGAGTGTTGAACATTGCAAGCACTCACCCCCAGTCAACTGATCTGGGTTTAATCCATCACCGTTATTTAGCCCACTCTGCCACCCCAGTTCAGACATGGCCATATGCAAATCAGTCTGACCCTGTGCCTCATGGGAACAGTGCAGCCCGAACTGCCAAGCCATGTCTTCCCTGAACCGGAAACAAGCTTCCTAGGACCAGTTTCTGGCATTTCAGCCGTCTTCAGCCAGGCTTGCTTGAATCCAGTGGCAAAGTGAGCAAGGGACTCACGTCTGAGCATACCCTGCCAACTTATGGCGAACACAGCAAAAACCAAAGGAAATGATGGACGGAGTGTTGAACATTGCAAGCACTCACCCCCAGTCAACTGATCTGGGTTTAATCCATCACCGTTATTTAGCCCACTCTGCCACCCCAGTTCAGACATGGCCATATGCAAATCAGTCTGACCCTGTGCCTCATGGGAACAGTGCAGCCCGAACTGCTAAGCCATGTCTTCCCTGAACCGGAAACAAGCTTCCTAGGACCAGTTTCTGGCATTTCAGCCGTCTTCAGCCAGGCTTGCTTGAATCCAGTGGCAAAGTGAGCAAGGGACTCACGTCTGAGCATACCCTGCCAACTTATGGCGAACACAGCAAAAACCAAAGGAAATGATGGACGGAGTGTTGAACTTTGCAAGCACTCACCCCCAGTCAACTGATCTGGGTTTAATCCATCACCGTTATTTAGCCCACTCTGCCACCCCAGTTCAGACATGGCCATATGCAAATCAGTCTGACCCTGTGCCTCATGGGAACAGTGCAGCCCGAACTGCCAAGCCATGTCTTCCCTGAACCGGAAACAAGCTTCCTAGGACCAGTTTCTGGCATTTCAGCCGTCTTCAGCCAGGCTTGCTTGAATCCAGTGGCAAAGTGAGCAAGGGACTCACGTCTGAGCATACCCTGCCAACTTATGGCGAACACAGCAAAAACCAAAGGAAATGATGGACGGAGTGTTGAACATTGCAAGCACTCACCCCCAGTCAACTGATCTGGGTTTAATCCATCACCGTTATTTAGCCCACTCTGCCACCCCAGTTCAGACATGGCCATATGCAAATCAGTCTGACCCTGTGCCTCATGGGAACAGTGCAGCCCGAACTGCCAAGCCATGTCTTCCCTGAACCGGAAACAAGCTTCCTAGGACCAGTTTCTGGCATTTCAGCCGTCTTCATCCAGGCTTGCTTGAATCCAGTGGCAAAGTGAGCAAGGGACTCACGTCTGAGCATACCCTGCCAACTTATGGCGAACACAGCAAAAACCAAAGGAAATGATGGACGGAGTGTTGAACATTGCAAGCACTCACCCCCAGTCAACTGATCTGGGTTTAATCCATCACCGTTATTTAGCCCACTCTGCCACCCCAGTTCAGACATGGCCATATGCAGATCAGTCTGACCCTGTGCCTCATGGGAACAGTGCAGCCCGAACTGCCAAGCCATGTCTTCCCTGAACCGGAAACAAGCTTCCTAGGACCAGTTTCTGGCATTTCAGCCGTCTTCAGCCAGGCTTGCTTGAATCCAGTGGCAAAGTGAGCAAGGGACTCACGTCTGAGCATACCCTGCCAACTTATGGCGAACACAGCAAAAACCAAAGGAAATGATGGACGGAGTGTTGAACATTGCAAGCACTCACCCCCAGTCAACTGATCTGGGTTTAATCCATCACCGTTATTTAGCCCACTCTGCCACCCCAGTTCAGACATGGCCATATGCAAATCAGTCTGACCCTGTGCCTCATGGGAACAGTGCAGCCCGAACTGCTAAGCCATGTCTTCCCTGAACCGGAAACAAGCTTCCTAGGACCAGTTTCTGGCATTTTAGCCGTCTTCAGCCAGGCTTGCTTGAATCCAGTGGCAAAGTGAGCAAGGGACTCACGTCTGAGCATACCCTGCCAACTTATGGCGAACACAGCAAAAACCAAAGGAAATGATGGACGGAGTGTTGAACATTGCAAGCACTCACCCCCAGTCAACTGATCTGGGTTTAATCCATCACCGTTATTTAGCCCACTCTGCCACCCCAGTTCAGACATGGCCATATGCAAATCAGTCTGACCCTGTGCCTCATGGGAACAGTGCAGCCTGAACTGCCAAGCCATGTCTTCCCTGAACCGGAAACAAGCTTCCTAGGACCAGTTTCTGGCATTTCAGCCGTCTTCAGCTAGGCTTGCTTGAATCCAGTGGCAAAGGGAGCAAGGGACTCACGTCTGAGCATACCCTGCCAACTTATGGCGAACACAGCAAAAATCAAAGGAAATGATGGACGGAGTGTTGAACATTGCAAGCACTCACCCCCAGTCAACTGATCTGGGTTTAATCCATCACCGTTATTTAGCCCACTCTGCCACCCCAGTTCAGACATGGCCATATGCAAATCAGTCTGACCCTGTGCCTCATGGGAACAGTGCAGCCCGAGACGGCTGAAATGCCAGAAACCGGTCCTAGGAAGCTTGTTTCTGGTCCAGGGAAGACATGGCTTGGCAGTTCGGGCTGGACTGTTCCCATGAGGCACAGGGTCAGACTGATTTGCATATGGCCATGTCTGAACTGGGGTGGCAGAGTGGGCTAAAGAACGGTGATGGATCAAACCCAGATCAGTTGACTGGGGGTGAGTGCTTGCAATGTTCAACACTCCGTCCATCATTTCCTTTGGTTTTTGCTTTGTTCGCCATAAGTTGGCAGGGTATGCTCAGACGTGAGTCCCTTGCTCACTTTGCCACTGGATTCAAGCAAGCCTGGCTGAAGACGGCTGAAATGCCAGAAACCGGTCCTAGGAAGCTTGTTTCCGGTCCAGGTTAGACATGGCTTGGCAGTTCGGGCTGGACTGTTCCCATGAGGCACAGGGTCAGACTGATATGCATATGGCCATGTCTGAACTGGGGTGGCAGAGTGGGCTAAAGAACGGTGATGGATTAAACCCAGATCAGTTGACTGGGGGTGAGTGCTTGCAATGTTCAACACTCCGTCCATCATTTCCTTTGGTTTTTGCTATATTCACAGTCTCTCTTATGTTTTGAAGTTAGCGGAAAGACATCCCAGGTTAAACAAGCGCTTAAAAAAATGTATTAACATACCATAATATAATTGACACAAACGTAATCCACCTCAAAGAACCTGTTACTTACCTTTGAGAACTCTGTATGGTAGAGATTCTATCTAGCTGCAGATTACTTACCTTTGAAATATTGTCCAGATGTCAGAATAGATCAGGAAACCTATCAGCAGTACTTCAGTGTGCCATCATGTGGTACAGTGCAGGGCCACAACGGTGTCATTCTACTCTGGAAACGACGTGCAAGGCTGTTTGCATTCGCAGACGCAGAGCTCCAAGAGCGTATTGGTCATGAGTAGTGTTCTGATTCCTAGACTTGAAATAGTATTAAAGAGTAGAGTTCAATCACAGAATGAGGAGGATGGAAGAGTTGGTGTGGAATCTGTGGCTGGAAAGCGTCCCTACCAGAAAGAGCTCATTGGCGAAGGTAAGTAACTTGTTCTTCTGATAGAGACTTCTAGCCCCAGATTTCTCACCTTTTGAATAGATACCAAAGCAGTGGGTCTGTGAATGGACTCACAGAAAGTCCTTCAGGACTGAGTGGGCAAAGTGCCCCTCTCGGCAAACCTGGCTGTCCAGACAATAGTGCTTCATGAATGGATGGAGGTACGCCCTCATGGCTACCAGGCATAAGTCTACGGCAGGGACTCCACATGCCTAGACAGTGGCAGCAACTTTGGCCCTGGTAGAATGAGCATGCAGTCATTCTATTGGCTGCTTTTTTGCCAGTGTATAGCAGAACTTCATGTAAAGCACAATCCAGCGGGAGACGCTTCTCTTCTGCACAGCTTTGCCTTTTTGCACTCCAGAGAACCCCACAAAGAACTAATCGTCTTTGGTATGATCTATGTAAAAAGTAAGTACTCTCTTTGTGTCCAAGCAAGGGAGCCTCTCTCCTCCTTAAAGGGGTGAGGCGGAGCATAGAACGCTGGCTGGTTGGTGGTTTGGCTGATGTGGAACAGGTTCACAGAAGAAACACCGCCTTGATAGTAAGGAGCTGGAAGGAGCAGCTGCAAACCGGTTCAAATTGAGTGCACATCAAATAAGTAAGGACCAGATTGAAGTCCCATCAGAGCATCACAAAAGGAGAAGAGGGTAACATGTTGAAGCCCTTTAAAAAATCGCATCACAACTGGTCACTTAAACGTGGAGAGCTAATTTACCAACTGCAAGAAGGCTGAAAGGGCCAAAATATAACCTTTACCTGTGCCCAAAGCAAAGCCTTGCTGGGCAAGAAAAAAAAAAACAATAGAGGGGCCAATTCCGATCCTGTAAAAGCCGGGTACGAATGGTCGTACGGAGCGTATTCTCCGTCCGACTCGTCCCCGGGTAAAACACCTTACAAACCCGCAAGTATGATTCGTACAGAAATACAATTTCCGTACGAGTCGTACAAAAGACCGACCGACAAAAAAATACCCACAATTCCGATCCGGGACACCGCGTACGTGACATCCGGACGGAGTCAGGCAGCGTTTTACGAACCAGCAAGTACGATCCGTGCCTACGTCACTCCGCACGGAAAATATTTTACGGCAGCCAAAAACTCCTGGGAAATTGAGGACGACGCGAACAAGGAGCACCGGTACACGACGGACAGCCATGGACCCCATCCTACGTGTCATCCCGGCCCTCATAGCCTACGACCTTGTGTACAGAAACCACCGCAGACGCCGCAGAAGGTCAGAACAACCCCCAGGGGCAAAGGGGGGGGGCAAGGGGCAGGAAACATAACCCACACCCCACAAAAAACAAATATATCCTGCACATTAATTACCTCCACGGTCTGGTCACTTCGGGGGGCGTGTCCACCAATCCCACGTCCCGCCACAACGGAAGTGGACGTGGACGCGTACCCATCACCACAATGGTGGTACGGGACGTACCCACGCCCCTCAGAGCGTGGGTACGGTCCGTACCACCATTGCAGTGGTGATGTAGGCGTACGCGTGTAAGGACCGTACCCACGCCCCCCAGAGCGAGGGTATGGTCCTTACACGCGTACCCCTACATCACCACTACAATGGTGGTACGGACCGTACCCACGCCCCCCAGAGCGTGGGTACGGTCCGTACACGCGTACCCCTACATCACCACTACAATGGTGGTACGGACCGTACCCACGCCCTCAGAGCGTGGGTACGGTCCGTACCACCATTGCAGTGGTGATGTAGGGGTACGCGTGTACGGACCGTACCCACGCCCCCCAGAGCGTGGGTACGGTCCGTACAGGCGTACCCCTACATCACCACTGCAATGGTTGTACAGACCGTACCCACGCCCCCCAGAGCGTGGGTACGGTCCGTACACGCGTACCCCTACATCACCACTACAATGGTGGTACAGACCGTACCCACGCCCAGAGCTTGGGTACGGTCTGTACCACCATTGCAGTGGTGATGTAGGGGTACGCGTGTACGGACCGTACCCACGCCCCCCAGAGCGTGGGTACGGTCCGTACCGCCATTGCAGTGGTGATGTAGGGGTACGCGTGTACGGACCGTACCCACGCCACCCAGAGCATGGGTACGGTCCGTACCACCATTGCAGTGGTGATGTAGGGGTACGCGTGTAAGGACCGTACCCACGCCCCCCAGAGCGTGGGTACGGTCCGTACACGCGTAGCCCTACATCACCACTACAATGGTGGTACGGACCATACCCATGCCCCCCAGAGTGTGGGTACGGTCCGTACACGCGTACCCCTACATCACCACTACAATGGTGGTACGGGACGTACCCACGCACCTCAGAGCGTGGGTACGGGCCGTACCACCATTGTAGAGGTGACGTAGGGGTACGCGTGTATGGACCGTACACACCCTATGAATGCAGGGGTACGGGCCGTACCACCCGTACCTCTACGGCCCCATTACATGATGGATACAAGGCGTACACACGCCACGAATGTTGGTCTACCGCTTGGTGCAGCACATCAGCTGTAAATTGGGGGTGGTGTATGCCCAGGACAGCAGTGTACCACAGCAAGGGGGCAAGAGGGTGGGTGGGTGGGTGCAGAGGAATACCAGCAGTGGACTAAGACATGTGAGGGGTGGGTGCAGAGGAATACCAACAGTGGACATAGACATGGGGGTGGGTGCCTATCACTCCCAGCAGTGGACACAGACATGGGGGTGGGTGCCTATCACTCCCAGCAGTGGACACAGACATGGGGGGGTGCAGAGGAATACCAGCAGTGGACACAGACATGGGGGTGGGTGCCTATCACTCCCAGCAGTGGACAGAGACATGTGAGGGGTGGGTGCCTGATGGGATCTAGAATTCGATATAGGTGGCATTGGCGTAATGTATCCAATATATGGGTTAGCATGATGTACTTATCCATTCTTTTACTACACATATATATATATATCATTGCCTTAATGTGTTTAACCAATATGAAGTTGCAGTTTGTTATTCATGTGCTGCAACCCACTGAGCTATTTCATAATGTGCAAGCTTCAGGTGTATAGAATTGTTCCTGTAATGTAGAAGCTTTTTATTTTATTAATGCCTTCTCAGTAAGAGACCTGTTATGCTACATTACTTTCCTTCAGTTAGGTTTATAATATGGATGTTTTTGTATGTTCTGTCATAAGAAATAGAGGCTTGTTAATGGCAGAAAGACCTCGGATGCAGACACTTGTTCTGCAGCTCCGTGCATGGCACAGTTCCCCCTCCCTCTTGGAGTTTGATTCACTGAGAGCAGCTGAAAGTGAATTGTCCTTCTGTTCTCTGAGGCCCAAGGCCGTGTTGGGCCTTGGACCTATGATAAGCACATTCTTGCAGTCTCCGTTCCTGTACTCCCATGCCCGAGATAGAAAGGGAGGCACCTTCCTGACCTCCCCAGTAATGAAGAGCTAAGCTTTGAACTAATCATGTGTGCCATATATGGACCTTCCTTCCCTCTGAGCCAACTTGTAGATTTCCATGTGCTGACTTCATGTGTTCACTGAAAGTATATCTGTCTGGTTTTGACTGTAAGTCTTCAGTCTTCTCGGCGCACCTCGAGGGGTGAGGATGTGAGATGCTCCTCTGGCCAGAGTTCCTTTGTATAATAAATGATTGACCCTTCTTCACTGCCAACTGACTGATTATTGATAGTAGATAATTGGGAATGGACTATTGGTAAGTGTGGTCCTATGATAAAATAATTTGCATCCTTCAGTTGGGGGCTCGTCCGGGATTCCGCGTTTAGGGTCACCCCCTCCTGTAAACAGGAGAAGACGGATAGGGGGGAGTTCTGGTCAAAGGAGTGGATATGAAAATAAGGATCCTAATTGCAGAGCCAGTTTTTGGTGAGATTCCACT
This sequence comes from Triturus cristatus, assembly GCF_964204655.1. NCBI lineage: Eukaryota > Metazoa > Chordata > Amphibia > Caudata > Salamandridae > Triturus > Triturus cristatus. Next base: position 428,142,855 of record NC_140579.1, on the reverse strand, counting down.
CTTGCGCCCAGAGGTCTCCCCAGCTGCTAGATGACCCATCGCCGGAATCTTATAAGGTGTAACCCAGGAGCTGACCGTGTTGGTCTTCAGAGCACTTTGTCAGGAGCTGGCAGTGGAGAATATGCAATCAAGACCTGAGTTCACCAGGTGAGTGAATTGTATTGTTGGTGTCTTTTGGAATAGCACTGTTGGCGGTCCATTTGGAACAGTTAACTGTATTTTGGTTTGGGGGTCGTGAGTACCCCAGGAGAATTACGGAGGTCTTGCAGGGTGGTCCGGTAGGGACTGACTGTAGAGACTCCGTGGATCTTTTGTGATTTAGAGACGCTGTTCAGATGCCTAGTTGTTACCTGTGTGTAATACATGGCCGGATTGTATTCGGAAAAGCCTGTGACTGTAATTGAGACATGCCTTAGGTGATGGATGCTTGCACCACATCAGAACGGTCTCAGTGGTGAACCAACGAGGTCATGGGATGGTCTGTAGTCCAGTCCATGGTCGCACCTGTCTGACTGCCTCTTGCCAGTCTTTTTGGAAGACTGCTCGTTGTGATTCTGTCGGTCCGGTATTTGAATAATTCTCCACGAACGGGAGTCGACGGGCTCTGTTCGTATATTTGGATGCATCATTTGGTTGGTAGGTTGGGTTCAAACTATAAGTACAATTTGAGATCTCGAGAACAATATGAGTATGATGAGTGAAATATGTGTTGAATGAATAGTTGATTGTGATTATTATATTGTATGTTACTAACATGCCGTGTTTTGGTAGATTGAGTTGTTTTGGATGTTGTTGCCGTCTTAATGCTGTGCGTCTGACTGAAAGCCAACCTGCCCCGCCTGAGGGCAGCCCAAGTTATGATATGTATGTAAAGCATGGTATTACACCCTCTTTTTTGTTTAATGCATTGTGGCTGTGAATGTGTGAGAGAAAGGGTGAAGTGAAATTGTCAAGGAGTGAGTTTTAATTTGGTCTCATCACCATCAATGCGTCGCAAAAGGAAATTGAGAGGGGTGTAGCTAGAGAAAGAGCAACCCCTGTGATTTGATGACACCCTGAATGTACAAAAGTATTAATGAAAAGTAATTAGGGACCGGTTAAAAGTTTAGCTTGAGAAAAATTGTGGGTATTTCGAATTTGCAAATTGTTCCTATGCAGCTTTGTGTTCTTGGTGGTTCAGTGAGCCAATGTGCTGGGTCCAGATGGTTGTAGGTTCTGATATAAGCTGAACCTGCTGAGACTCCCATCCATTAGAGGTTGATAAAATAAGCACCATTGTGTGGAGTAATAACCAATATCTGTTCTATGCTAGTATGTTATAAAAAAAAATGTAGGTGCTGTAAATTATTCACAGTGAGCATTTTACTAATCTGAGAATAGAAAATAAAATTATGACCCCCTGAAAAGAAATTGTATATCAAAATTAATTTTTCAATAGGGCGAATTATTGCAGTTTAGATAGAATTGGGAAGGCTTTTTGTCTTTGACAGCTTCAGAGTGAGGAGAAGGTGGGGACTAAAGAGCGCAGAATGCGATGCAGAAATTGAAGGCAGATTTTGACCTTGAAGCCTGTAAGGTGGGGGCTAGAAATAGGAGCGAGTAAACCAGGAGGTGAAATCACTGCTTAGAAAGCTTCTCTGACATGAAAATGTGTAATGCTTGCAGCAGGAGAGCCTTGGAAAGAGGTGGGGGCCAGGAGTGCTTGCAGTGGCTGGTTCTGCGCTGAGGTGCTATTTTTAGCTTCTCTGATAAGACAGGGCAGCTGAGAAACGAAACTCAGGGAGCCTTCCTTGTTTCTATTTTGTGCAAGACCAGTTAGAAAACAAAAAAAGAAGGTGCAGTGTCTTTGGAAAATAATGTCCATGGAAGACTGTTTTTTTTCTTTTTTTAAATGTTGCATTAATCCTAGACAAAAAGTAAAATGATGCTCTTGCTTGAAATTTTAAGGGCTATATTGGTATTGGTATTGGTATTGGTATTGGTATTGGTATTTATAGAGCGCGACTGTCGCTCCAGAAGGAGCATCCTGGCGCTAACTGGAAAGTATGCTTGAGGTTGAGGGAAGGCGGGATTAGATGGCGTCCAGTACGTACTCGTCAGAAAGGCTGAAGATCCAGGTTTTTAGTTGTTTCCTAAAATGTATTTCCTTGGTTAGGGACCTCAGGTGCTGGGGCATGGAATTCCAGGCTCTAGAAGATAAGTGGGTGAGGGTTTTACCCCCTTTGGTTTTTAGGTTGAAGTTGGATGGTTTTAGTAGATTGTTATTGGAGGATCTCAGGGTCCTCTGGGGATTGTAATGGGGGTAGCGCCTAATTAGATATTTGGGGCCGATGTGGTTGAATGCCCGGAATGCAATGATTAGGATTTTGAAAAGAATCCTTTTGTGCAAGGGTAGCCAGTGGAGGGTTCTCAGAGCAGTGGAAGCTGAAGACCTCCTGGGGAGTTTAAGCACCATTCTGGCAGCAGAATGCTGGACGCTCTGCAGTTTTTTGAGTGTGACTTTTTTCACACCTGCCATTAGGCCGTTGCAGTAATCCAAGGGCGATAGGATTAGCGCCACGGCTACCGCTTTTCTAGCATCCGTTGGTAGGAAGTCAAAAAAAATTTTGAGGGATTTAATGATTCCGAAGCAGCTTCCTGCCACCTTCCTTAAGTGATGATCGAAGGATAGGTCAGTATCGAAGGTGACTCCAAGGTTTCTTGCTGTTGTGACGGTCTGGGGAGGGGCTGTGGAGTCCTCTGGCCACCAGAGATGAGGACAGAAGTTGACATTTTTCCCCATGGGGAGGATTTCTGTCTTACTAGTGTTGCACTTGAGGTGATTTGTTTCCATCCACAGAAAGACGTTTTTCAGGCAGTTTTTTAGATTTTGTTCGGCTGATGTAGAATTCTCCTCTAGCGGGACTATGAGTTGGGTATCGTCGGTGTATGATGTAACAGTTATGCCGAATGATTCGATCAGGGAGATGAGGGGAATAAGGTAGACGTTAAAGAGCAGGGGGCTTAAGATGGAGCCTTGTGGGACTCCTGATCGAATCTTTTTCTCTGCAGAACTGAAAGGTCCTAGTGTGATGGATTGGGATCTTTCTGTTAGGAAAGATGTTATCCAGTTCAATGCCAGGTCAGAGATACCAATGTCCCTGAGTCTGTCCAGTAGTATGGGATGGGAGATGGTGTCGAACGCTGCTGTGAAGTCCAACAGGATCAATACTGCGTTCTTTCTTTGGTCCTGTAATATTTTTATTGAGTCAGTCAATTCGATCAAGGCAGTTTCCGTCGAGTGCTGGGGGCGGAAGCCTGATTGTTGAGGGTGGAGGATATTATTCATTTCGAGATGGTTTTTGAGTTCCCTGTAGACTAATTGTTCTGTGATTTTTCCCAGAACTGGGAGAAGTGAGATTGGACGGAGATTGGTCAGGTCGGAAGGGGATTTGTTCAATTTTTTCATTAAGGGCTTAACAATGGCTTGTTTCCATGCCCTGGGGACGATGCCAGTGCTGAGGGAGGTATTTACTATTTTGTTTATGATGGGATTGACAGTGTCAATCAGTTGGTGAAGGATTCTAGGAGGGCAGGAGTTAGAGGGGGCTCCTGACTTGCATGCTAGGATGACTTCCTTGGTTTGGGCTAGAGTGACCTGTGAGAACGTTTTTAGGTTTCCAGTTAGTTTACCTGCTTGCTCCAGAGGGATGGGGGACTCTGGGCTATGGTAAGGGGGGAGGTCTTTCTGAATGAGATTGATTTTCTCTTCAAAGAAGTCTGCTATTTGGTCGCAGAGGTCTTGAGAGGGAGGTATTTCGGGCTGTAGGGCTTTTGGATGGGTGAAAGATTTAACTATTGCAAACAGGGTTTTTTGTTTTTGCTTGGCCTCATTAATGGCTTTGATGTAGAACTCTTTTTTTGCGCTTTTTATAATGGAGTGGTAACTTTTCCTTAGTTGGACATAGGAGTTTCTGTCCAAACTGTCGTATGTTTTTCTCCATTTGCGTTCGCCTTTTTTACAGAGCATATGAGCCTCGGCTACTTCTGGGGTGAACCAAGGGGCGTTGGTTTTGCCATTACTATCAGATTTCCTAGTCCGTTTGGGTGGAGCACGTTCTGTAATTTCGCGTAGTATCCAATTGTGGAAGGATTGGGAGTCTTGTTCGACGTTACCAGTCAGGCTGGGGTTTTGAGTCTCAAAGGTAGGCTGGAGTTTAAAGGTGTCTTCTACCTTTTTCCAGTTGACATGGTTCTCTGGGGGTGAGCAGGGTTTTTTTGAGTTTTTAGGCTGCGGGGTTCTAATGAGAAATGGGATCAGGTTATGATCTGTCCAGATTTGTGGAATCGGAGTATGGGTTTCTAGAGGGGGAAAGTTGGTGCAGACCCCATCTAGAGTGTGTCCAGCTAGGTGAGTGGGTTGCTTAACCCTTTGCTGAAGGTTGAAGATTTCTAGAGTTTGGTGGAAGTTAAGTGTCTGAGCGTCCTCTGTAGAGTCGAGGTGTAGATTGAAGTCGCCCAAAAGGGTGACATGTGGGTATCTGGTTAGGAGCTGACCAAGGGTATCACTAAGAGTATCTAGGAATTTGGTAGCAGTGCCTGGGGGACGGTAGACTAGTCCTCCTGAAAAGGAGGCGGACTCATTGAGTTTAATGGAGAATCCGAGGGATTCGGCTCCTTTTAATGAGTCCAGGGTGAAGGTATGGCATTTGAAGGAGTTGCGCAGCAGCAGGGCTACTCCTCCACCTCTCCCCTTCAGTCTGTCTAGCCTGAAAATGGAGTAGCCTTGTGGAAGAGCAGTAGCTAGGTCAGAATTACTGTTGTCTGTGAGCCAGGTCTCCATTATGAGAAGACAGTCAAGGTTTAATTCCTGAATGAGGTCTTTGATATCTTGGTTGTGGCAGCCCATGGAGCGTGCATTAATCAACCCTCCTTTAAAGAGTGGATTATTGTCCCTAGGGTTTGTTCGAGGGGCTGTGGTATTGACGGGGGAGGAGGTCCATCTGCATAGCCTGCAGCTGAAAGGCCCCTTGATGGTATTAATGTCAATTTTGCATGCGCACATTTTGCCGCTGCGTAGGTTTAAAAGACAGTTGGACTGGTAACTCAAAATAGGGAGGCCGGGTACAGAGTTTCCTGCGCCTGTCGCGGTCTTGGCGTGGATGGGCGCAGACGGGCTTGCCCTAGGCGCTCCCGCTGCGCTTGTCCGCTGCGCTTGCGTGGAAGGCACATTTGTAGTGGAATTGGGCGTGGCCTGTCAGGGGGCGTGGCCTCGCGTCAAATGCGATGGCGGCCGTGAAGGAACGCTATCACTAAACAGCACTAATATCCGCTGATATTGTTGTGCCTGCTTGGCGCTTTCAACAGAAATGAGCTCAGGTACAGGTTAAGGTTTTAAAAATGCATCAATCACAAAGTATACAGTTTTTTAAAAAAAACAGCGAGTGCTTCCTCCGGCTTCCGCCTCAGAGGTAGATTCCAGTATGCCTACATAAAAATGATTTTCCAATTAAGAATTAATTTTCACAGTGGAAATTGTGGCCCAAAGCTATCATGGAATGTCAGTGAAGTAATTTTACTTTTTGAAAGTTAAAATTAAGGTGGCCTAGTGTCGCAAGCTGACTGACAAGATGATAACAGTTAAGTAATGGAAATGTATTTTTCTATATTATGTTTTGTCTTCTGATTAAAAGTTATAAATGTTATTTTGTCTGTTATGTCTCTTTTGTGTGTACTGTATTTTTCTGCTTCTGCCCACAGATTATTCCTGGATTGTTCTGGGTGGTTTTAAGGCTGTCAAGACACGTGAGTTGGATTGGCAAACGAATTAAAAAGTTATCGTTACGAGAGGAAAAAGTGAGATATGCGCCTTAAAATGGCTATAGGTGGGAAATCAGGGTAAATTGTGTTGAAATAGATGTATTTTTGCCATAACACCTTTCAAAAGAAATGTTCGTGTGTTTTTCATTTTAAGCATTTTTGTCCTTTTTATAAATTGTTCTTGCTGGTCCTGTGTGTCAGAAGCGACACAGTCGGTTCAGCTGACAGCTGGTCATCATAAAGATGACCTACTGTCAGATGGGAGTGAGTAAAGCAAGGAAATCAGTTATTGATTTTAAGCCTGACAAATTAAGCAGGCCAGAATGTTCGACTCTGAGCTGTAGGTTCAGTAATTGCGCATCACTGCTCATTTATATATGCTATTGTAATTTGTCTATGCTTTCTGTGCTTGGTGTACGGATGGCTTGGCATATGTATTTTTATTTTATATATGTTTTGTTTTTGTGTCGTATTGACAATTCTATTTTAATACTAGTACAAGTTCTCCTGTGAGGTAAGGAGATGGCCGTGACAACGTCTATCTCTGCGCAGCAGTTGGCTGGAACTTGTTCAAAATTACTACATTCCACAGATATGATATTATCATTATCATGCTGTCAAACTGGCAGACAACACGTTATCAGTGTATGTCTAATTGGTATTGGAGATGAATAAAAAAAAAAGTTATGCAAAGACTAAAATATGTGTCACCTGTGGTTAGCCATGACTGCCCTTCTCTTATAGACAGGCAGCCGTCGGTCATATGTTTCCAGGTTGGATATTATGGAACCAGTGTGATTTGTAGCCCCTGCAAAAAGGTGACCTGAATTTTTAGGAGTAGCGCTTCCTTTTGTTTCTTCCTGCCCGACAAAAAGGGCCAAAAACCATACTGTAGCCATCTTGGTTTGCGATGGACCATGTGTCAGATCACGTGGCTTCCGTTGTCTACCATCTTCATGATTTAGCTCGTACCAGCCCAGAGACAGGTTAGTCGTATTTACGGCCGAGGCCCAAGGTCACATCTGCTGTAGGGAGTATCAAGCGAATTCCTTCAGGCCCTGAGACGAAAAGGGAGTCACCCTGCCGACCTCCTCTGTATAGATAGCAACCCTTTGTGTAAGACTGAAACCTAGCACTGTCTCATATCGCACTAGCTACATACTGTTCTGTTTCCTTGGAAGTGTATAAGTATGCCTTTGATTCCTTAAAGGAAATGAGGTTTCCTTTTTCATATTCTTTATATAGGGATAACAGGCCTTAAAAAATAAATAAATAAAAAAAAACGAAATTGCGTGTTCTATAATAAAAAAGATAATTATGAAGAATTTTCTTTAGATACATTGTATTAGATATTAATGGGTAAACACATCATCTGAATACATTGGATTTTGCTGTATTACACCGCATCTTAACACTTGAAATGTCTGTTTTAAATAAGACTGCCACCATGATCATGTTGCAACCCTGAGAAACGCCTTTACTGCTGATGAGCAAAACAGTTGTTGCTGTTGTTTTTTTTAGGCCACAAGTGGAACAGGAATGTTTACTTAGCCAAGACTTCCTCAGAGTGAAAACTCTGCATTTTAGAATGCTGTAAAGGGTTTCCACAAATGAGGTTCAGTATTTTGGGTAATGAGAAAATATTTGACAGGATTTCCCTTTCTTACAGTTTTCTTTTTATAAGCTCATTCTTGTGAATAGTGGCGAAACAAAGTTGTCATGTTTTCAAATTAGGCTACTGTGCTTAGACTTGTGAAGGGAGACGTTTGAATATGAAAGGCGAGGGATGCAGCTTGTTTTATAGGTGGAATTATAGAAAAACGATTGGTTTCTTTGACAGATAAATGATTAATTATGAAATTATTAAAATTAATACGTGCTTTTAAAATTCGTTTTCTAAATATTTAGGAAGCTTAAAATTCATATTATGGCCTCCTAGCATTAATATTTACTTCAGGTTAGTGTAGTATCACATAATAGGGATATTTGCATATGAGATGTCATTTGGCCAGCCTATAAGCTAAGGCAATGAGATTTGTACATTTTCTAGAAGGATTTCTCGCCTTTTCAAAAGTGCTATGTATCTCCTATAATTTTGCTTATGCTCAGTTGCTACACACAGGGATTGATAGTGTTGACAGCATTGAAATCTGTTTCAGATTTCCTCCTGTCAAACCGGGGGGAAGGAAGAGGAGGTTAGCTTCCCACTAGCCCCCTTAGAAATTAAGCCTAGGTAATATGTATGTTGCTCTTCCCTTTTCTCATGTTTTATTGTGATCTTTAAGGGGAATTAGTTGTGGGTAGTTTTGTTCTACTAATCTTGGGCGACATGGCTAGTTCTTCATTAGCTAGTCAGTGTGAATACACTCACAGTCCTTATTAGAAGCTGAAGTTGAGTAATTTGGATAAGGGAAAAGCAGTTTTTGTCTTCTTGCAGCCCTTGGTACGTTGTTCAAGTACGCATTCCCAGGCTATGTACCATGGACCCCCATATCATGTATAATTTTTTTTGTATGACCAGATGGGTTTATGTCCACTTGGACTATAGTAGACAAGTTTTTCACCTCAATAGAGAATACCGTACGCTTATTTCTGGAACATGGCATAATTACAATGCCTATTTCAGTTGATTCTTATCTTTATGTTCCTGCTGTTTTGAATGTTGGTGGGATCAGATGAGTTTTAATAGTGGAAATATCAGGACTCCCTAGTCTTTGCCTTTTGTTCCCACATTTTGATCATTAGCCTGTATTACATCATGCACCTAATACACTATGTTATTATTAAAGGGAGGTATCTGTATGCCTCTGATAAGTTGTTTCATACGTTTCCCTTTTTGATATGTTCTAGATTAGAACTGTAGGAGCACATAGATGTAGTATTTCAAGAGATGTTTACCCCATTATACGATGCTATTATGTGTGAAGATGTACATACAGATAGAATTCCCTTGTAGCTATCTACCCCTAGATGACAGAAGATAATAGAAAGTACCCAATTGAAAAACAGTACATTTTAGAGTAGTCCCATGGCGTATGGCAACTCCCTCAAAGATTGCAGGCCACCTGCTTGCAGTCACCTTGTTAAATACTAGGAATTGTTTTTCTTTACTTGGAAGAAAATTAACAACTATGTTATATTTCATACATCACTAGGTTCTGCGGGATCTTCCAGAGTTAAAGGGAGAATGATACCCTACAGAACGGTGATAAAGATGAGTCCTAATTCCCATCAGTGTCAGCTACAGATGAGGGCTACATGTCTTGGCCCTACAGTCTCAACACCCAGAAAGTAGTAGAATTAGACCGCGATTGCCAATGCCTCATCAACTACAGCATCGTGCTTGCTTCATTGGATGGCGTCAGACATCAGAGAAGGAGGAGGCCTGTTTGCCGCAGAATTTCAGTGCAAAAGTGCGTAGGAGAGGGATCCTTGTTGTTGATGGCAGGGCTGTCATATAGTTTCTTCAGTTTTCTACCTGTCATGTGCTAGTAACCTCTGACAGCACGCGGTCCCCTGATCCCCTTGGCCTGAGTTTTGGCCACCCCCTTTTCCTTTGTATCAACGGAAAGGCAGTGCACCGGAGGATCCAAGATTGGCAAAAGGCACTACATTGTGGTACCCATGTTGAAAGGAAAATAAAAGAGCAGCCCGAGTGTCCTCTGACACTAAATAATGAGTGTTGGAGCCTGAGAGTGTAACTGAACCTGAAACGTTATTGCTTTTTCCTGTTTAAGCAGTACCTGGGTCTGCACAATATGATCTGTGCCCAGGACCAATGAAAATGTAGTGCCTGCCACAGTAGAGAGATACTGGTGCACCGCATTGAGATATTGGGACTTTCGAGTGAGCTGTGAGTGTTTGCCAGGAGGGCACTCCAACGGATACTAAGAAGAACTATTTTCATGGAGGGCCTGATCAAGAGGCCCAATTTGACGATGGAAGCAGACTTGATGAACAATAGAAGCCTGCCAGAGAGGCTTCGAAACGGACTCTGGGCATAGTTGTATTTGCACGAGCAGTTGGGTGTTAGGAGGCTGATTCTTATTGTTTTGCTGGCACTGTTTTAGAATAGTATTCTGAAATTCATCCTATGATAAAATGTACCCCCCCTTTTTCACCTGAAAGTAGTAATAAGGACTGCCACTGTCGAACTTGAGTATGTTTATGACTTGTTCGATCCCACACAGAGACTGACACCGATGGAGTAATGACAGTATCTATTAGTTGTAGGGTCCACGGATCGCTTCCCACTCTGTCTAGTAAAAGATGATCTGGTTTTGTCCCTATTCTTGTTATAGGTGTATAGGTAGATGGGCCTAATTATGGTAATATAAATATTTATCACACTCCAAAGTGAAGTAAATTGGGTTATGAAGATGTCCTGAGGTACAGTGTATTGCATCAGAGATAGATTTTGAGAGAACAGTAAAAAGTATTATGCATCTAAATGCCTGTCCAAATGTAATGGGGGAAACATGAATTTTCCTTAACAGATAAGAAAATGAAGTGTAGGATTCCAATGGTTCAACCTCACTGAGTATGCTAGTTCTTTCCCTTGAGCAAAAAGTTTCCTTTGAGCAAGTCAGTGATTTTGTGTAACAACGTGTGTATTCAGTTGAATCAATTAGATATATATATATAATGTGAAAATGTCATTCTTAGAAAATGTATCTGAGTATCTGTATATAATAATGATGAACATATCATTTCATATATGTCATCCAATAGTATAAGTTGACCTAGGCTTTAGGCCTCAATTTGAATTTTCCTCATGCCATCTCTTTGGCTTTCAGAGGCATGATTAATTAGATGAATGTCAGTTTAGTGCAAGGTAGTGGAGATCTCCTCCTCTGCAGACGATGGAAAGTCAGATTCTTAGTTTCAGTGGCACTTACAGATGAGAGTGTTCTCTGTTCAGTTTTTGTCTGAATATTGGCTACATAACGCCAAAAGGGCCGTCTGATGGGATCTAGAATTTGATATAGGTGGCATTGGCGTAATGTATCCAATATATGGGTTAGCATGATGTACTTATCCATTCTTTTACTACACGTATATATATATATCATTGCCTTTATGTGTTTAACCAATATGAAGTTGCAGTTTGTTATTCATGTGCTGCAACCCACTGAGCTATTTCATAATGTGCAAGCTTCAGGTGTATAGAATTGTTCCTGTAATGTGGAAGCTTTTTATTTTATTAATGCCTTCTCAGTAAGAGACCTGTTATGCTACATTACTTTCCTTCAGTTAGGTTTATAATATGGATGTTTTTGTATGTTCTGTCATAAGAAATAGAGGCTTGTTAATGGCAGAAAGACCTCTGATGCAGACACTTGTTCTGCAGCTCCGTGCATGGCACAGTTCCCCCTCCCTCTTGGAGTTTGATTCACTGAGAGCAGCTGAAAGTGAATTGTCCTTCTGTTCTCTGAGGCCCAAGGCCGTGTCGGGCCTTGGACCTATGATAAGCACATTCTTGCAGTCTCCGTTCCTGTACTCCCATGCCCGAGATAGAAAGGGAGGCACCTTCCTGACCTCCCCAGTAATGAAGAGCTAAGCTTTAAACTAATCATGTGTGCCATATATGGACCTTACTTCCCTCTGAGCCAACTTCTAGATTTCCATGTGCTGACTTCATGTGTTCACTGAAAGTATATCTGTCTGGTTTTGACTGTAAGTCTTCAGTCTTCTCCGCGCACCTCGAGGGGTGAGGATGTGAGAGGCTCCTCTGGCCAGAGTTCCTTTGTATAATAAATGATTGACCCTTCTTCACTGCCAACTGACTGATTATTGATAATAGATAATTGGGAATGGACTATTGGTAAGTGTGGTCCTATGATAAAATAATTTGCATCCTTCATGCCTATCACTCCCAGCAGTGGACACAGACATGGGGGTGGGTGCCTATCACTCCCAGCAGTGGACACAGACATGGGGGTGGGTGCAGAGGAATACCAGCAGTGGACACAGACATGGTGGTGGGTGCCTATCACTCCCAGCAGTGGACAGAGACATGTGAGGGGTGGGTGCCTATCACTCCCAGCACTGGACAGAGACATGGGGGAGGGTGCCTATCACTCCCAGCAGTGGACACACACATGTGAGGGGTGGGTGCCTATCACTCCCAGCAGTGGACACAGACATGTGAGGGGTGGGTGCCTATCACTCAAAGCAGTGGACAGAGACATGGGGGTGGGTGCCTATCACTCCCAGCAGTGGACACAGACATGTGAGGGGTGGGTGCCTATCACTCCCAGCAGTGGACACAGACATGTGAGGGGTGGGTGCAGAAGAATACCAGCAGTGGACAGAGACATGTGAGGGGTGGGTGCCTATCACACCCAGCAGTGGACACAGACATGGGGGTGGGTGCCTATCACTCCCAGCAGTGGACACAGACATGTGAGGGGTGGGTGCAGAGGAATACCAGCAGTGGACAGAGACATGTGAGGGGTGGGTGCCTATCACTCCCAGCAGTGGACACAGACATGTGAGGGGTGGGTGCAGAGGAATACCAGCAGTGGACACAGACATGTGAGGGGTGGGTGCCTATCACTCCCAGCAGTGGACACAGACATGGGGGTGGGTGCCTATCACTCCCAGCAGTGGACACAGACATGTGAGGGGTGGGTGCCTATCACTCCCAGCAGTGGACACAGACATGGGGGTGGGTGCCTATCACTCCCAGCAGTGGCCACAGACATGTGAGGGGTGGGTGCAGAGGAATACCAGCAGTGGACAGAGACATGTGAGGGGTGGGTGCCTATCACTCCCAGCAGTGGACACAGACATCGGGGTGGGTGTCTATCACTCCCAGCAGTGGACACAGACATGTGAGGGGTGGGTGCCTATCACTCCCAGCAGTGGACAGAGACATGTGAGGGGTGGGTGCCTATCACTCCCAGCAGTGGACAGAGGCATGGGGGTGGGTGCCTATCACTCCCAGAAGTGGACAGAGACATGGGGGTGGGTGCCTATCACTCCCAGCAGTGGACAGAGACATGTGAGGGGTGGGTGCCTATCACTCCCAGCAGTGGACACAGACATGTGAGGGTGGGTGCCTATCACTCCCAGCAGTGGACAGAGACATGGGGGTGGGTGCCTATCACTCCCAGAAGTGGACAGAGACATGGGGGTGGGTGCCTATCACTCCCAGCAGTGGACAGAGACATGTGAGGGGTGGGTGCCTATCACTCCCAGCAGTGGACAGAGACATGGGGGTGGGTGCCTATCACTCCCAGCAGTGGACACAGACATGGGGTGGGTGCCTATCACTCCCAGCAGTGTACAGACATATGGGGGTGGGCGCATATCACTACCAGCAGTGTCCAGACATATGGGGGTGGGTGCATATGACTACCAGCAGTGGACAGGGATATGAGGGGTGGGTGCATATCACTACCAGCAGTGTCCAGACATATAGGGGTGGGTGCATATGACTCCCAGCAGAGAACAGACATATGGGGGTGGGTGCATATCACTACCAGCAGTGTCCAGATATATGGGGGTGGGTGCATATGACTCCCAGCAGTGGACAGGGATATGAGGGGTGGGTGCCTATCACTCCCAGCAGTGGACACAGACATGGGGGTAGGTGCAGAGGAATACCAGCAGTGGACACAGACATGGAGGTAGGTGCCTATCACTCCCAGCAGTGGAGAGAGACATGTGAGGGGTGGGTGCCTATCACTCCCAGCAGTGGACACAGACATGGGGGTGGGTGCCTATCACTCCCAGCAGTGGACACAGACATGGGGGTGGGTGCCTATCACTCCCAGCAGTGGACACAGACATGGAGGTGGGTGCAGAGGAATACCAGCAGTGGACACAGACATGGGGGTGTGTAAATCCTTATCAGATGATCCCAATTCCATGGGTGTATGTACACATCCCAATATTTGGACTATGTTGATCGTGCCATAACAACACATCACTGACAGCAGTGTCCCACTCCCATGAGGATGGATGTCTTTCCCCCACTGCATGACACACCACATGTGGGTGTGAGGACAAATCACACATGCATACCCACCCCTGGCGGATGCAGCACAATACACACACAGAGATCATGCCACAAGACTATATGGTCATGTCAATGCCTACTAAACTAAGAGAGACAAAGGGAACACACACTGTCACGCACATCCCAGGACTGATAGGAATGTACAGGTGCTGGGACAGCCACCAAGATGCTGTCTGTCATGGAAGGAATAGGGTGGAGTTCCTACAGATACAATGCCCACAATTGTGAGTCAGGTGTTCAAATACCCAGCAGAACAAGTACCATATGTGTGCTAGGCTGGGATTACACACATGCATTGTACAGAAAAGGGACAATTTCTCCATAAAGGCATGGCAAAATACTCTATACACAAGTACAGTGAGTACCAAGGATGGCACAGGCGATGCAGCCGGAGACATTGCTGAGCAGGCATGGCCAGAGTTGAAGGGATCCATCACCAACAAAGGAAATGTAGACACAGGGCAACACAACAATTGTGCAACCATCTGCAGGGGAGATGTCAGGTGCCACAGAGGAAGGAACACTCCTAGGGACAATGTCTCCAAACACAAAGAGCAGACACGACCAAAGATTCTTTGCAGAGACCTTGTGAGGGCACGCAGATACCAGGTTCCACCCCATGAGATGCAGACTACAACATTTCCATGAAACATAACACATTCGCACAACCCCAACTCCTGGAGCCTCAGCATCAACATCAATACATGAAATGCAAGACTTTTCAAAACGGAAAAGAAAATGCTTTATTCAGCATGAAAAAATAAGATGTAGTAAAGAACACTATGTACAAAGGCCAATGGCCAGTCCAGATATGAAGTCCTTGGGGGGGACACATGGCCACGCGTCTCCCCTAGCTTGCCTGCACATACTAAACCGCTGGTTCAGCGTCTGGGGGGGTCATCATGTGGGGAAGGACCAGGCACCGCAGGGCCAGGAGTGGGAAGGGTAGGTGTGGTGGGTGCAGGGACGGACGACTCCACCCCAGGGGGTGGGGCAGCGCCAAAGGTGGAGGCGAGCTCGGTGCTGCACACTTCTGCCAGATCTTGCGTGGTGGTGTGCTACTTGTGTCTGGTGGGGTGCATGTGTGTGGATGTCTTGGTGTGCTTGGGACAGGCATGGGTGTGGGACTTGTGGATGGTGCAGGGGTAGGGGGGGACGCAGCGATGCAGGTGATGACATGCCCTCCATGTACGACACCATCTGGGTCAGCAGTCTGGTGTGGCCATGGAGGGCAGTCAGGATCGATGTCTGCCCAACCTGCAACTGCCGCTGAATGTCCACAGACTCGGCAGTGAGGGCAGCAGGGGGGTCAGGGGCAGGGGGTGTGGTGCCTGGCACGAAGGAGACATGTGGTCGCCGAGCACGGACAGAAGGGACCCGAGCAAGTGGGAGGGCGGTGATGGGAATGGAGGGGGCGGTGACGGATGGAGTGCTGCTGCCAGCTGTTGGAGCAGCCTCCGCCCCCTCAGGGAGTTCAGCCTCGGACCCGTCAGCCTCGTAGTCAGTGTTGGTACTGGGATGGTCCTCCGCCTCACTCCCCTCGCCCTCCATGCCACTAGATTCCGCCGACTCCTCAGCAGTGGTGGCACCAGTGCTCGATCCCTCATCCACGTCCGTGCCGGTGTCTCCCTCTGTGTCCTCCGATGATGCTGTGGGCAAGGTGAAGAGACAGGAAAAAATCAGTCACCTGTATACATCTGACACAAGAGTCCAAACAAAATAGGCAACAGTGCATAACAGGAAAGGCATCATGAGTAACATCTAGAATACTCCCCACATGTAAGCCCTGCACTCCCCAGTTGGTTGACCCACCATGCCACTTGGAAAAAATGAAAATTAGGACACAACAGCAAATAACTTGAAATCCCAAGATCCTGAGAAGCTAGTGTCTGGGATCAGTTGAGCACAGCAAGACTATGAAGGCATGCCACCTCTTCTTCACTGTGAACCCAACAGTAATGTCGCACCCAAGGCCAAATACCACATGCCAATGCAGAAGGTGTCCCCACACTCAGAGACCTGTGAGTACTTAGGAAACCCCCAAAAAATACATTGTGATTCCTGGAGAATCACAACCCTTTACACAATGGACATGTCTAGAATGTGTGAATGTGCCACTTTGTGAACAGAACACACATGTGTCTGTATAACAGAAGTCACACAAGGAGGTGAACACCAAACTACATGTACACAGTCATTGTCTGAGCTGCCAGACTCATTCAAATAAGCCACTGATAGGCAGAAATGGGGTATCAGTAAGTACATATACATGGCACCACGGTGGTCTGGATGACTTGACACTCGTAAGTTGTTATCGGCAACAACCAAGGACTAACCCAAATGCAACCACACTGTGGGAACATGTATATGTATGAACTCTAAACAAGTTTTGTTCAAACTGTGCCTTACTTTAAAATGTGCCAGCGGGTCCCAGGAAAGTGTAAAGGTGGTGTCTTTTGCACTTCCTTGGGAGACATCTGTCATGCAGGCACATTATTGTCCTTCACAACAAAACAACAAGGTCAAGCATATGAAACATTGAGACATGTTGACAGGTGTAGTGATTGCCAAGGGACAATTTCTCTGAGTAACAACTTGAATAATGTCATTTGTCACATGGCTATCCGTCACCTGATTACACAGTTGGCTACACATATGACCTACTGGCTGTCATCTGGAGTGGCACAATGTCCACACTCAGGACAATGAATAAGCTAATGGGCCTGCAATTGTTTTGTAAAAAAGCCTAGCTGTACTGTGGGGACACCCTCATGGCAAGCCAGAATGTACCCACAGATGTCAGCACACAAAGTCACAACTGTGTAGCATCTGAACCACACGCAGGTGCAAACAAATGGACAAGCAGGATACATGATTGTCAAAAACTGCCACAGGCTACGAAGCACAAACATTAAGCACTGACCAACATCACGGGGGCACTGCACGGTGACATTCTGTACTGCGAATTATCACACACAAGTCAGAACTGGCAATGAAAAATCAGGGTTGAACATGTACGCCCACCCGCACACACCCACCCATACCTGAGTCAATGTGACTGATACCGATCAAGAAGTGACACCTCTTATTCATGGTTACAATAACTGTGCTTGAAAACTCGCTTCATTAACACAACATCACCTTGTAGGGCTGGCAAAACATATTTGTCACAAACAACCATCAACAGATTGTTGTGAATAGCCACACAGGCACTGCCCAATGTGAGTATGCACAAGCAAACTGGTGTATCCCTGTCCAGTGGACACATGTAGCACACATGTGAAAAACACAACCTAGGCCAGGGAAGAATGCCACAGAGGCAGGGCCATGCTGAACCCACAGTGAATGTGCACAGTGTTGGATGACACACATGATTAGGAGGGCAGGCTGTGTCAGGGGACTGTAGTGGGCACACTGCTCCATGGTCCTGGAATGAGCTGACTGTAACAGGGGCAACCGTCCCGGCACTATGCATATCTCCCACTCATGCACATCATATCTGAGGCCACAACATTGGTAATGCATGCTGCAAGTCTGTTCTTTTGAAACCTCGCACTCCTATGTTGAGACTCAGCATAAGTGCCAACAATTATGCACCCCCAAATGACTGAATAGGACAGGGCACAGGCAGACCATCCCCACACATGATGCTGAAAGCAGTGTGCACCTTGATTAACTGGCATCCTAGATGACCATGTGGAATAGTGATAACACACAGACCAGGTAACACATGTCAAGGAGGGGAAGGGAGGAAGAACAGCACAGGTTGACTTGGGGGAACAGGATATGCACTGCACATATATACCCTGGCAGTGTCTCCAGGCGAGCAGCAACAAAAGCTGGCGACACACAACAAACACACATGTACCTACCCCCTTCCTCCTGCTGTAACTCCTGTATCCGCCTATCCAGGTCAGGGAAGACCACCGCCAGGACACGCTTCATTTGGTGGGTCAGACGCCGGCGCCCGCCATGCTTGCGGGGAGCCTCCTCCTTCAGCATGACCCGGGCGATCCTCCGGGTCCAGCACCGGATGTCCTGCCATCTCTTCCTCACTTGTGGCAGGCGCCGACTGCGACCCTTCACCGATTGAACGGCCTTGACGGCCTCCTTCCAGATCTTCCCCTTATGGTAGGCGGTTACCTGTGAGGATGACAAAGTGGGACAACATCACTACACCTGCACCATGTCACAGAGACACACATTTTAACATCTTTGATTTGTTGAACAGGGCATAGTATGCTGGCAAGTAATAGCACCTTAGTCATAGGGACATTTGCCACTGTGGACGCACCAATGCACTACATGGCATAGTAAGTACACAGGTGGCATGAGGGGTGCGAACCAATCCCTGATCATGGCACACACTGTGCATCCCAAGCAACACAAGGCTGATGGCCAGCACCGCAAAGCAGTCACATGCCCCAGGCCACTGACGAAACCGCAGCAGAGTACACAGACACACACAGGCACAGATCAATCACCTGCCATTGTCAACAGAAGATACAAAGCTCACTCTGCACATGTGCCACTTGCCAGGGGGTGTCACAGGTGTGGGGCTAGCTCAGCAAGTCAGACACACAGCACGGCTTCCTTCTCACATCAGATGGGTCGAGCAGTTGCCTCCTCCATGCAGCTGTGGCGCAACACTCCACATAGACACTCACCCACATGACAAGGAACATTCACACACATCAATGTCCAGGGGGCGTACACATCATTTGGACACTCTCACCACTCTCACCACAGCTCCACTCAACTCACACACATCTGTGGGTGCAGTCACCTGTCACACCGGGGTGACCACTGAATCACCGCAGGACAATAGAACAAGAATGCCCAAGAGGATTAGCCAGGCTGAATGTGCCATGCACTATGCAGTGAATGTCACAGTAAGCACAATGCAAGTGAGGAGTGCACACATGAACTACATCAAGCCCTGCATGAGAGACATAAGCCATCCACCCCCCCCCCCCCCTGGAACCCACTCTAAACAACATTGCATGTCTGTCACACCTGGACACAATGCCAGAAGTGACAGAAACAAAAAAGGTGCACAGGCAAAGGTAGTGGAGTCAGCACTCACCTGCTCCCCTGGTCGACCATACAGCATGGGGTACCGTGGGAGGATCACATCCAGCAGGGCCTCATTCTCCTCCTGGGTGAAAGGCTGGGCCCTCTCCACAGTCCTTGACATGGTGCCAGAGGGAGACAATACAGCAGCAGTGGTATCGACTGACATGTTGTGCAGGCAAGTGCCCTCTCATGGGTTCTGCCTGCCTTATATCTGCATTGCTGGCCTCTTTCATTTACAGAAGTACAGAGTGATTGGTCAGACTCATTTGCATCCTACGTTTCCTCCAATCCCTTTAAACACACACCAGTGACAGCCTTAGCATCTTTCGAATTTGCAGCATCATGTCAAGTCAACAACCACTTTGCAACAATGTATAATGTGGCCAACTGCTTTTTCCAGACCACATGATGTAAAGTTTTGAACTTGAAACTCGGTATCCATGACAACCAGCATGCATTTATGCCCTACACGCCTGTGTACGGCCCGTACTCACGCGTGTACGGGCCGTACACGCCTGAGTACGGCCCCTATCACAATGGCCTACGGTAACACAACTATAGTGATAGGGGCCGTACTCACACATGTACGGCCCGTACACGCGTGAGTATGGCCCCTATCACAATGGCCTATGGTAACACAACTATAGTGATAGGGGCCGTACTCACGCATGTATGTCCCGTACACGCGTGAGTACGGCCCGTACACGCGTGAGTATGGCCCCTATCACTATGGCCTATGGTTACACAACTATAGTGATAGGGGCCGTACTCACGCGTGTATGGCCCGTACACGCGTGAGTACGGGCCGTACTCACGCGTGTACGGCCCGTACACACGGCCTCAGGGCGTGTGTACTGCGTTTCACAGCTTACACTGGTGATAGGAGGCGCACACGAAAGGAATGGAGGTGTCAGACTCGCCCAAGGCTGTACATCAAGTCATTGTCAGTGCAGTCCTTCATGTGCAGGGCCTAGGTAAGTCAGGCAGTGATGTGGCACATGTCTCCTCATGTTGTGGCACAATAGATGTGTGATGAGCTGTTTACACATGTCATGTGTGATGGGGCACTACGTGGCACACTTCCCCTTCACACTTTGCACATGTGTGCATGTACTACAAACGTGTCACGCACTGCATCACTGGTATGCCACAGTCACCAACACCCGCAACTGTCCCCTGATGGCAGGTACACGGATAATTTCACCTGACATGTGACTACCAGCGTGCCACGATGTGACTATGTAATGTGTGTGGCATGTGTTCCCATGAGCTTGCAGTTGGTGTTCCATCAACTCCATCTGCTGTTGCAGCATCCAACATGTGTCTGTGTGCATATGTGCATGGCACACAATTACGCACACCATGCCACATGTGCAATACCACGTGACATGTGTCTGCATGCATCGAACATGGTATTGCGACCTGAGGACATATCTGCGTTGTCTCAATGTCTGGGTTATCAGCATTTGACATGTACCCCATGGAAAGGTGTGTGATCTGCCCTTTTTAAATGACATCTGACCTGTGCGTCTAGCTTCCCGCCTGCTGTCTGTATGAGATTACATCCTTCAAATGCAGATATGTGGATGTCTGTCACTCCTGTAATGTGTCTGGCTGTTCACTTACACTGGCACACAGCTCGTTTCATGGCATGTCACGTCGACCTTGCAAATAAACTATTGTAGCTGGCTCTTCGTAGGAGTATCACCTTGCTGGCATACGTGTGCTGGATGTATTGCACAGACCAGACTCTGTATTTAGCAGATGTGTATTAGCTGTTGAACTTGTGCTCATTTCATTGACATTGTTGTTGTGATGTACTCGCTCATCGTTATTCCTTCCAAATCTCTGCAGGGCACCGCCTCTCCCCCGACCAATGCCAGACCTGGGTGCCATGCGTGAACATGACTGCATCCGAAGATACCGCTTCTCGCAAGAGTTGATTGAGCGCTTGACCACCCGGCTGGAACCAAACCTCCAACCGCGACACAGGTATCCTACTGCTCTGACCCCCAAGATGAAGGTGATGGCAGCCCTACATTTTTTTGCCACCGGTACCTTTCAATTCACCATAGCTGATGTCGGTGGCATGTCCCAGACAATGTTCAGCCGTGTCTCGCATGATGTTTTAGAAACCATGTTGGAGAACCTGGATGAATTCATCCATTTTCGCACTCGTGAGCATTTGACAGGTGTCAAGGGTGAGTTCTATGCCCTGGGAGGGATGCCTCATGTAATTGGGGCCATTGATGGGACACATGTGGCTTTGGTACCACCACAGGCACAGGAGGTAGCCTTTCGGAACCGCAAACATTATCACTCTATAAATGCCGTTGTGATGTGTCTACCTAACATGTGGATTTCCCATGTCTGTGCCCGTTTTCAAGGGTCAGCACCCGATGCCTACATCATGAGGCGTAGCAGGGTGCCAGAAATGATGCTGCGGCAGCACGATGAACGAGCATGTCTTGTTGGTGGGTATACTCTGTTTGTCCTCTGTTTAGCAGTATCTTTGTATCTTACGGCATCTCCTGACCCACTTCTTCACATGATGTTTCCATGTAGGGGACTCTGGCTATCCCAACATGCCATGGCTGATGACGCCTCTCCGCAATCCCAGAACAGCCGCAGAACACCGTTACAACGACGCCCATGGGCGGACCAGGCGCGTGATTGAGAGGATGTTTGGACTCCTGAAGAGCCGATTCCGGTGCCTCCACAAGACCGGCGGGTCCCTCCCATATGCCCCGGTGAAGGTCTGCAAAATCTTCCTTGTGTGCTGCATGCCGCACAACATGGCAGTGGAGAAGGCAGTGCCACTCATCCTGGATCCCGATGAGTAGGAACATCCACCCGTGGAGGATGAAGGGCTTGGGCACGAGGAAAGTGAGGAGGAGGAGGAAGAGGAGGAGGAGGACATCCGGAGTCAGCTCATCCTCAACTTCTTCTCATAATGGTGAGTCCCTGTGTCTGAGTGTGCACGCTTTGAGCCTTGTGTGGCATGTGTTTCAATGTGTGTGTTCAGCTGACTGTGTGCTAAGTGACTTGGAGGTGTGTTCTGATGTGTCATTCAAGTGATGATGTCATTCCACACATTTTAGCATGGACACTAATTTGTTAAATTAGCATGGTGACAACATCATTCCTGTTGAGTACATGTCCATGTCTGCCGATAACTAGCTCTTTGCTGACTTGTGGTGTGTCTGTCATCCACAGTTTCTTGCGCATGTCATCTGCTCGTGTCTTCGTTGGCCTCCAGCTATTCCTCATGAGTATTGCAACGTGTGCTGAATCAGCGTTCCATGCACGGACATGGTGAAAAGTCATTTTGGGTAAGGAGTGCAGCAAGGCATTTTGTGTGTGGTACGTGTTTGGTTTATGTTGGGACTGTTCCTGTGCATGTTGTGTTACCATGCATACCTGTCGACTCACTATGGGGCACATGACATGTGGCATGGCTCCCATGACTTGATATTCACCCTTCCTGACAGTCATCTGTAATGTTTTGTGGAATGTGATGAAGGCATCAATGTGTGTAAAACGTCCCTCAGGAACATACGGGATGCTGATGGTGTACATAGTGTGGGACATCCCCATAAGAGGCTCAATGGCGATTTGCAGACTCTCCGTGTGGAGCAAGTGTTTGGCTCACACACTTCACTTGTGTGCCAGCTCAGTAGGATTTTACACATCTGTGTGTTGCAGGGGTTGTCCAGTGTAGGTCCCACATGGTCAGAGGAATGACCTGTGAGTCTGTTCAAAAGTATGTATTTCCCATAGTGTGAGCCTGAGTAATAAAGGTGTTCCTCACACTCCAAGGTGCCTCATCTCTGTCAATGCTGGTCTCTTGCCACTTTGCATGCGGCATCTCTGGCATAGTTGTGAAAGATTGTGCAGAGGAGTCCATGTGTAGTTTAGCAACATGCATGCAGTTCCTCATGGATTATGATCCCTATTGTGCATGAAGTCCATGGTTGGGTATGTATTTTGGCATGTTGGTCCACACAATGGGCCATCAACACCTGCTGAGGGTGTGTCTCCTGTGCGCAGCTCTGCCTTCAGTTCCCTGATCCGGTGTCATTCATCTTTGGTGTTTGTGCATGCATTGTCTCTGGGTGTGCCATGTAAAACCGGACACTCCTTCCTTTACACACGCCTGTTGCAGTTGGCATTCAGACATCCTAGTCTTTGTGTGCAAAATGTGGAAAATTTTCAAGGACATGCCGCCTGCTGCTGCGGACCCTGCAGCTAGGGCCCACAGAGTATCCTGATTTGGCAACACACACGCCTCAAAGATGCTCCTCCCTTCCTCCCTCCAAACATTCATTCGGCTGTCCTCAGCTTGTCTATGCCACAGTTGGCGCCACACGGTGGCAAAGGCTGGACCATCTGCACATGCAACGTGCACATTGCACGACCCTCATGTCCTTGCATGACACACATCACACACTAGTCTGATGTAGCAGCCACACTCCAAGCAATGTCCATCCGCAAATCTACCGCATGCTGTCAGACATACCCTAAGCGCACACACGACACCTTTGCATGCTGAGTGTGCTACTCCAACTGCCTACACAACGCTGCCACGCCTTCCAGGCCCTGTCACACCAACCAGGTCATGTCCCTCCTACTCCCCACCGGCTCTGTACCCCAGCAAGCCCATGGGAGTGGGACTCAAGGCTTCTGCATGTAGTATGGTGTCGTCGTCTGGCACATGACACAGGTATCATCTCTCAGCGTGTCAATCTACAATGTGTCCAGGACCCCCCTCTCCACCATCACATGCGCACAGCACCTCATCAGCTGGTATGCCATTGACAGCCAGGTGCTCCTCACCCTCACCAAAGACGCAGACATTGCCAGTTCCATTATTCCTGAATGCATGAGATCCATTGATGAATGGCTGTACATGAGCCACCTGAGGCTGGACTTGTACAGGACTGAGGTGATCATCTGAGGATTGTCCCCTTACAGCTGGGTCAAGTGCTTGTGTCCCACCCGCAAGAGCCCTGCCCCGGCACCCAGTGGCCACACACACAAGATGGTGTGCATCATGTATTGCTCGCACACATTTGCCATTTGCCATGTCAGTCCACAGCATCTGTACCTCATGCTGCAACGCCCTCTGCATTATGCACATGATCCACAGATAGATCCACTCCAAGGAAAGACAGACCATCCCCCATGTCCACGACAACATCCGTTTAAAATACTGGCCTGCCCTCTACGGAGCACGTACATCCAAACTCCCAGGAAACTTGTCCACATCCAGGGTGCATCTGCACACCTCAGCTTCAACATCCTGCGCCCCAGCCACTACACCGTCCACCATAGATAGCTGCAATGGATCACTGTCTGCTGCAGGATGACCTCAACACTCCCCACCCACACTCAGGAGGCAGTCCACAACCCCGACACAAAACCAACCTTGTAAGTCTTGTCATACGAGACCCCGTTGGGCCATCTCCGTGCATCCGACCTTGCCCTGGCCACCATTCTTCACATCCACCGTACTCCAGCATGCAGGACATAGTTCTCCCACCTGCCAACACATACCTGGGATTCCCTCCCCGGGAACCTCCACATGAGCCATGACCTCTACGCCTTAATGATAATCTTCCAAATAGGTCTGTCCGCTCAGTATTGCAAGCCCCTCCTCAGCAGCTTGTGGCCATCACAGGTGAGTGTTCTGCTCCATGCCTGCTTTGAATGATACCTTGTGACCCATGTGTGTCCTGTACCAGACTAAGATCCCAGGGTATGGATGGCTGGAGTTAGTTTAACACTCAGGCATAGTTTGACATTTACACACACATATGTTGTGGAATTAAGCAACATGACAGCAACGTCTCATGAACCAAATAATATTTTTATTTGCGGTGGGGTACGTGTTTTGGTAGGTGAAATTAGGTGCTCTACCGGGGGAATAGAATCCAAAGTTCACAGGGGGAGATGGTATCCTTGGCATTGGAAGTCATCAGAGTCCAGAGCACAGTGTTGGTCATCATTGGTCAGACTGTGACCAGCAAGTCCATGTGGCAGAGAATGTCATTGGATGAGGTGCTGCTGTTGCGCCAGAGGGCCAGGTGCCTGGCCAGGTGCCAGGCCAGGGAGATGTTGATGGTCCGCTGACTCTCACGGTCTTTTCCGTGGACGACCCACCTTCCTCCGGGAACCCTCAGATGCAGGCCTTGACGATGTTTGGGACGCTCCGTCGGATGAATCCTCCTCCTCCTCCCTCCCTGTGGCTGGTGCTGGTCTGCGCCTGCTGTCACAGGGAGGGTTGCCCATGTTGTCGGCAATCCGTCGGAGTGAATGGCTCATGTCACCTTGCACCGCCAGGAGCTCAGCCTGTCTTGCCTCCATCCGTCCTTGGTGTTGTTGTTGACTGGCATGTTGCTCGGCCTGCATGTTCTTGATCTCATTGAGGGTCCCCTGCATCTCTGTGAGTCTTGACACTACCTGGCTGATGCCCCTGGTGTCACGCCGGTATGTGTCCAGGATGTGGCGTATGTGGGACATACCGGTTCCCTCAGCTGGCTGGTCAGGTTCGCGCCTCCGCCTGCCTCTACTCCCACCACCCCTGCCCACTTGAGCCTGGCCTGCCGTTGTGGGCACATCGGGTCTACGGGACCCCTGAGGGATGGCATTTGCAGGGTTGCCTGCCTCCTCCTGGGTGCCCGGAGTACCTTGTCCCTCCTGGTCAGACTGGCTGTGTTGTTCAGTGCGAGCAGAGCTCCTGGGTGTCTCCTGGGATGTGGCAGGAATGGGGGTGGTGGTTGGCACAGATGTACCTGACGCAGGTGCTGCAGGGGTTTGGGCACCAGAGGGGCCAGGTTGGTCGGGGTCATCCACGGAGTGGTGAGAGTCATCGCTGCCGGTGGGGTCATCTTCACGCCGAGCCGGGGACTGTGATTGTTCCCCCCCCAGTGTTGGGGGAGATCCACGACGTTGCCCTGTGTGTGAGAGAGAGACAATGTCAATGCTGTTTCATGCGACATCCATGTTTCATACATATTCAAGTTGTCACAGTTCCTCCAGGTTGTTGGATGTGCCTAGCATTCCTCTCAATGTCCACTTGGGGATAGGTATGTTGCGGGGGACAGATTGATATGTTCTCCTGAGTGTTTGACCTGTAGAATTTTGGCTAGGATGCTTATTTGGCTATGGATTGGTCTTGTGTCACATGTCCATTGTGAGAGTGTGTAAATCCGTTGCCTGCCCCGGGGGTGTGTGCTTGTGTAAGGGGGTTGTGTGTGACCGGGACTGCTGTTGGGTATAGTGTGAGTTGGCATTGGGTCTCCCAGGTTATGTGTCTGTCCCCTCATGGTGAATGCTGGCATGACAATGAGTGTGAGTTCCTGTGCTAGTTACCTGTGCTTGTGGAGTTGGTGTTTGAGTGTACAGTGGTCCCAGGAAGGCCTTGTGCTGCATACAGCAGGGCCAAGTGTCAGCGACCTTGTCAGTACTTTGCCAGTCCCTGTGCATTGTGCATGGGTATGTACCTATGCCATATGGGCTGAGGGCATTGGTGTCTGCTTCTCATTTTCACAATGTGTTGTGTGAGGCCCACCCTCCCGGACATCCAGTCTTGGGTTTGTGGTTGGTGTAGCCTGGGACATGGCATTGGCTTGATTTGTGAATGATGCATGGAGACGTTGGTGGCATGAGCGTGGTTTTTGAGTGTGGTTGTGTGCGGTGAGTTCTTGGGGGAAGTTGCGTGCATTTGGTGTATTTGTGGTGTGGACCCCATTGCCCACATGTTACGTAAGTTGTTTGTGTACTCAGCAGGCTCTGCGACTCCTTCAACTCCGTGTACTCCCACCGGAGGAAGCAGGGCCATCACCTTCTCCTCCCAGGGATGGTAGTGTACGGGTCAGCGGGGCAGCCCGCCTCCAGTGATGTTACTCAGGGCATATTCCTCATTCATTTTCCTCTTGACTGCCCTGCGCAAATCGTACCACCTGGCTTGGCATTCATGCCTGGTCCTTCGGATGGGCGCAACAGCATTGACCTTATCGACGATCCTCTGCCACAGGCTGGTTTTTTGGGCTATGCTGGTCTGTCTGACCAATGTTCCAAACAGCTGAGGCTCGACTCTGATGACTTCGCTGACAAGGAGCTCCAGCTCCGCCCTTGTGAACTTTGGATTCTTGTCTGTGGGCATGGTGTGGGGTGTGGGTGTGGATGGTTGTGGGTGTGTGGGTGTGAATGTGACGGTGTGTGTGTGAATGTGAGTGGGGGGTTTGTGAAGGAGGTTGTGTGAAGGTGTGTGAGTTAAGTTGTAGTTAAAGGGGTCAGTAAGGTGCAGTTGTTTGTGTGTGGGGTCTGGCAGCAGTGGGTCTGTTGCAAAGGCTCATGGGTTGTGTGTGTGGGCCATTTTTATTGGTCCATTTTTGGGTGTGGCTGTGTTTGAATTTTGGTGGGTGTGTTATAAGAGGTGGTTGTGAGTTTGGGCCTCTGTTTGCCTGTTTGGATGTGCCAGGTCAGTTTTTGAGATGTATTTTGTCATGTAGATGTGTTTTGTGGTGTTGTGCGAGTCGAATTGACCCTCCTTGTGCTGTTTTACAGTGTCCTGGTTCTATACGAGTATTTTTCGGGTAGGTACGGTCAGTACATACGCGATGCTGGGTGAGGGTGCTGGGGTACGGGGTTGGGGTGCTGCGCGTACATGCGGTGGGGTTACGGCGCGTACAGGTGCGGGCCTGGGGCGGTGGGGGTAAGGCGCGTACAGGTGCAGCCCTGGGGCGGTGGGGGTACGGCGCGTACAGGTGCGGGCCTGGGGTACCCGCGTACATGGGGGGTACGGTGCGTACATGCGGGGGTACGGCGCGTACAGGTGCGGGCCTGGGGCAGTGGGGGTATGGCGCGTACAGGTGCGGGCCTGGGGCGGAGGGGGTACGGCGCATACAGGTGTGGGCCTGGGGTACCCGCGTACATGGGGGGGTACAGCACGTACATGCAGGGGTATGGTGCATACAGGTGATGGCCTGGCGTGGTGGGGGTACGGCGCGTAAATGCGGGGGTACGGTGCATACATGCGGGGGTACGGCACGTACAGGTGCGGGCCTGGAGTACCCGTGTACATGGGGGGGGTACAGCACGTACATGCAGGGGTACGGCGCGTACATGCGGGGGTATGGCGCGTACATGCGGGGGTATGGCGCGTACAGGTGCGGGCCAGGGGTACCCGCGTACATGGGGGGGTACGGAACATACATGCGGGGGTACGGCGCGTACATGCGGGGGTACGGCACGTACAGGTGCGGGCCTGGAGTACCCGCGTACATGGGGTGGGGGTACGGCACGTACATGCGGCGGTACGGCGTGTACTGGGTGGGGGGTACGGCACATATGCGTGCGGGCCTGGGGTACAGTGTAGACAGGGGGGTGTATGGTGCTGACATATTGGGGGGTGGGGGGGCTGTACGGCTCGTACACGGGCACAAGTTTACCCGTATACATGTGTGCTACTGGGTTGGCTCCGTACGGGGCCTTTTACATGTGGTTGTGTATTCGGACGGGCGGTACGAAACGTACTTGCGCGTTCGGACTTTTGTTTTACGATTTGCACGTAAAAATGTCCGGCTCCCTCTCATACACTTTTCACGAGGCCATTCGGCCGTAAAAAATTCCGACTCCCTCTCGTAGACATTTCCCGACGCTATTCGTAGGTATTTTTCACGTCCGAATCATACTTGGCCGTTTGTACGGTACTTGTACGAGTCGTACGGTAATTTTTTTTAACGGATCAGAATCGGCACCAGAATGTCATGTAACTTGGCCCGGAGGGTATCAATTTGGTTTGAGCCGCAC
The DNA here is from genome assembly GCF_964204655.1 of Triturus cristatus. Lineage (NCBI taxonomy): Eukaryota > Metazoa > Chordata > Amphibia > Caudata > Salamandridae > Triturus > Triturus cristatus. The sequence continues at coordinate 428,114,138 of NC_140579.1, read as the reverse complement.
CAAACCAAATAATGTGTCCCGCCGACGGGCATGTACAGTTTTTGTTGAAGGACGCCTGGCTACCCAAATGACATCAACCACCTCCAGAGTAAGATCGAACGTAGTCAGCTGTTGCTGTTCAGTCTCCAAGAATGAAGGTGGAGATTGAGAAGGTCTGGGTGCAGAACCCTGCCTTGTTGCTGTGACAGCAGTCCTCTCAGAAGGGCAGCCCGATTGGAGGACAGGTGCTGAAGCCCAGGAGTTCTGAAAACCATATTCTCCATGCCCAATCCAGAGCCACTAGGATGACTTGAGCTTTGTCGGTCCTGAGCTTCTTTAGAACTCAGGGCAGGAGTGGTATCAGTGGAAAGGCATACAGTAGTCCAGAGTTCCTCTTGAGGCAGAATGTGTCTCCGAGTGAGAGAAGCCTTGGAAACTCTAATGGGCAGAATTGCTGACATTGTGCATCTTTGGCAGTGGTAAACAGATCTAGCCATGGTTCTCCCCTTTTGTGGAAGGACCTTGCACCCTCTCTGGCTGTAACTGCTGCTTGTTATCCTTTAGGCATCAACAGCTGGGCATGTGTGCCCTGGCATTCAAAAATCGTGCCAGGTGGTTAACCACCAGAAAATTTCCCTGGCAGTACAGCTATTTCCAAAGGTGTAAGGCATCCTGGCATACAGTCCGTGACCCCACCCCGCCATTTTTGTTGCACTACTACATGGCAGTGGTGTTATCCGTGAGCACCTGCACCATGTTCCATTTGATGGAGGGCAGGAAGGCTTTTAACACCAACCAGATAGCCCCCAGCTCCAATGAGCACCTGCACCGGCTTCCCTTTGATGGAGCACAGGAAGGTTTTCAACACCAAGCCGATGGCTCTTAGCTGAATGATCTGGATAATAGCATGAATGTCCTGGATGCTCTTTCTTAGGGGAACGGCATGAAACCGGACCATTTCCAGAATAGCTCAGATGAAAGGAAGCATCTGAGAAAGATTCAGGTATGACTTAAGCACATTGATTGTGGACCTCAAAGATGAGAGGAGGTTCACCATAGTTTCACCATAGTGGAAGACTGGCACCCCTGACCTCCTGAAAGTGAGCTGCCACCACCACATCACTTTCGTGAACACCCGAGGGGTACTGGTGGGACCAAAGGGGAGCACCGCAAAACCGAAAATGCTCCTGTCCCACCACAAACCACAGGTAGTGCCAGTGAACTGGCAAACAATATAAATGAAAATAGGCATCCTGCAGATCCAAAGCCGGCATCCATTCTCCAGGGTCCAGGGCAGACAAGACCTGGGCTTAGGTTAGCATTCTGAATTTCTGTTCGCAGAGGAAGGCATGGAGAGGGCACAGGTTTAAAACAGGCCCCAGGCCTTTATCGTTCTTGGGTACCTGAAAGTAGAAAGAATAACAATCAAAACACTCTTGGTAGCCCCTTTGGCCAAAAAGGCATGCACTTTCTGCCACAAAATGGAGAGATGCTTCTCCTTCATTTGTTGGGGAAACAGCAGAAGGTGCGGCGGAGAAGAAGGGAAAGGCAAGGCGTAAGCCCTGTGGATGATCTGTAGATCCCACAGGTCTGAAGCTTTTGTCTTCCATCCTGGTTAGAATCAATAGATTCTGCCTCACATTGGGTGGCTCTGCTCCTGTAAGTGTATGCTAAAAGGCTTGGCTGGTGGGGCTGCAGGGGCAGTCCGTTGACCTTGGCATTTGAGGGGGGGTGGGGACCTTGGGCTCCACTGTGAAATGCTGAGTTTCTTGTGGCAGAAGGACATGCTGGAAGTATGGGGCACCTTGGCCAAATCCACGAAAGGAGCAGGGAAACTGCAAGAGGTGAGGTGGGTTAGAAAGTCCCAGAGAGCGAGTGGTAGCCGTGCTCCCATAAAATGTTCTAGAGCAGAGTCAGCCTTGCCCCCGAACAGGTGAGTCACATCGAATTGCATGTCTATTAAAAAGGACTGGACATCACCTTGTAACAGTCGTCAATCACAGCCATGCATGCTAGTAAGGGGCAACTTAGGTGTCTATTGCCCGCCTGATGCAATTTGTGGGGTCCAAGCCACAACGAATCATAAACTTGGCTGCTTAACGACCATCTTGAATCATCTGAGCAAGAACAGGTTGAAGGTCTTCGGGTACACCAGGGAGGACTTGTGCCATGGAATCCCAAAGAGCATGTGAATAGCGCCCCAACAAGCAATTGGCATTATCTGATTGGAGGGCCAGACTGAAGAGAAAAGCAGGATTGCCTGGAGCAGGGCGATATTGCCTGGTAAATATGTTGATTGACTGGGGGGCAGAACAAGGTTTGGCTCAAGCCCCAAACAATGTATCCATCAGTGCATCATTAAATGGGAGAAGGGGCCCAGGAGATGTTTGCCCTGGTTAGAGGATGGCTGTCAATACATTTGTTTTCACCTCCAAGGTGGGGAGTTGGCGGTCAAGTACTTTGGTTGCCCAGCACATTACGATGGCATAGGAAGTGGATTCCTCTGTGGCTGATTCAGGGGGTGAGAGTAAACCCTTTTCCAGTGAGGTATTGAGACGTCTAGACTCCTGTAAATCTTTGCACCACTTTCCATCCTGGTCAGGTTGAGCAAACTCATCACCTGGGTCATAGTCATTGTCAGAGTTTGTTCCAAAAAGGGAAAATGGAACCCAGAGTGTGTTGCCTCCCTTGTTGAAGTGCTAACTCCAGCGGGAGAATCAGGCACGACTTCGATAGAGGTCGGACCAGCACCGACTTGGCATTGGAGAGAACTGTTCAGTCTTCCTTCAGCATTGAAGTCAAAGTACCTGGTGCCAGTGTAGGTCATGGAGCCAGAAATGGGGTCAGAATTGGAGCCAGAGGCACGATGGGCTTAGAGGGTCCAACTGGTGCGAATGCTACCCCGCCTGCAGTACTCCAGATTAAAGGTTTCTAGGCTCCTTGGGGTTCAAAGATGCACCAGAGGATGTTGGTAAGGATCCGAAGAGTCAAAGCATGGCTGCTGTGAACTCTTTGATCTGATGAGGTGTGACTCTTAGACCCAAAAACTCAGGTTGTGCTGGCAGTAATTGCATCATCAGTTTACTTTGGGAGCAAGATCCGAACGAGTGGTAGTGCCCCAGCACCTGCTTAGGTGAATGCGAGTGACGCAAGGAAGTTGAATCCCACTTCGATTTCTTAGGCTTTTCTTTCGATTTACGTGATGATTTTGACCACAATGAAGACCGGCCTCTACAGAGGCTCCTGCGACTCGAGGAGCGGGAAAGGGACCAGGACAGAACTTTAGATGCAGACTGCGGCTCGGAGCAGCGGGACAAAGAGCTTTTTGTGTTAGGCTAAATGAAGCTTTGCAGTCCTTGATGGCCTTCAGGCTTCATTGATGCTCAGTTGCTGAAGGTTCTGGAGTTGTGACCCAACCCCAGACACCACAGGCATACCTGGTAGGGGTTCATCACAGATATTTGTTTTTGACAGTCCCTACAAGGCATGAAGCCTACCATTTTAGGAGTGACATCCCTCTCCCACTGAGCAAAGTTTGAAGTAAATGTCTCTGACAGACACAAAGTAAGCTCTTGATCTGAGTCTAGAGTTGTGGAAAGAAAGGAACTGATATCAGCCTGCAGGGGGTGGTGCCCATATGGGCCCCACACATCAGTTCTGGAGTGGAAGGGCATCAGTCTGGAATCGCACGGCTTCACCTGACGGTGCACCGAAGTACTGCTAAAAAGTTTCCGGATCCAGTTTGATGCCTGGGGAATATTCAAAAAGTGACGAATCTGTGGCTAGAAGTCTCTATAAGAAACAGCACTACTAGAGTACAAATTACAGGTAGCAGGAAAAAAATGGCGGCTACATTAAAAGTGAAAAAAGGCTATTTTCATACACAAATAAATTAAAATGTTACAAAACATCATGAAACATGTAAACTAATGTTTGTAAAAATGTTTTCAAATGTTTAAATAATGTTTCACAATATATATAACAAATACAAATGTACATGTGAAGTATAAATTAAATAGTACTTTAAAAAATATGTCTCTAAATTAAATAGAATTAATTTATATATACTAAAAATGCAGTATAAAACTGTAATGTAAATCTATGCATTATCTAACCCATGAATACTCCGACAGATAGCTATCACACGAAGGGAATACCAAGCCTTAGCCCGGCAGGAAGCAAAACTACAACACTTAGCAATGCAACATTGCCTGTATGAGACGGAGGATAGAGCAGGGAGACTATTGGCATGGTTGGGCAGTATGGAGAGGGAGTCGAGATGGGTAGCGACCATTCGCAAGGATGGCATGACATACACAACACCCCAGAGCATTGCAGAGGCATGTGCGGGCTAATACGCAGACTTTTATAAAGCCACGGCCCTGGAGGATGGTAGCAAGATCTACGAACACCTGAGCACAATCGACACCCCTACCCTCTCAATAGATGACCGAACACTCATGGACGAAGATCTGACGCTAGAAGAGGTCATCACAGCTATCGGCAAACAGAAGTCAGAGAAAACCCCGAGACCAAATTGGATACCGGCGGAATTCTTTAAGGCAAATGCAAGTCTGCTTGGCCCACATCTCCTTAAGATGCTCCTTACAGCACAGGAGGAAGGGACCCTTCCGCCAGACCTGCGCCATGTCAAGGTGGTGGCGATCCACAAACCGGAAAAGCCCGCTTCAGAATGTGGCGCTTACCGACCCATTTCACTACTTAACGTGGAAACAAAAATCTGAGCCACCATACTAGTCACATGGCTGCTGTCAGTCATAACTCCCTTGTCCACTGCGACCAGTCCAGCTTTATGCCTAAAAGGGCGACTAGATTCAACCTTCGCCCGCTGGCTAACTGTTGGCCAGCTATGGCTACAAAGAGGTTTCCTGACCTCAAGTGGAACTCCCATAAAGAATGCTGAAGTGGTTGGAAAATTGCTAGAGGCGATACAGCTGCCTAAAGAACTAGCAGTTGTAAAATGTGCTGCTCATGGTCAAGGTGATGATTTCGTCACCGTTGGGAACAAATTTGCCAATGACATAGCACAATACGGTGCAAGGAATAATCATTCCATTAATCGGAGTAAAGAAAGAGAAATGTCTTCTTGTTCCTTAATGTTTACTAATGCGGTGGGAACATGGGAGGAAGTGAAGCAGTTGCAGGATGAGGCAGGAGATGAGGAAATGAAAGATTGGGTGAAAGCAGGTTGTGCACCAAGGGAAAAAGACCATGTGTGGGTCTATAGGGATGGAAGACCAGTTATGCCCAATAGCATGTTGTCAACAATGGCAAGGATGTATCATGGCCAAGGACACCTGGGGAGGGATGCTATGATAAGGGCCTTTAAGCAGACCTGGTACAGTCCAAAATTCAGGCTGATAGCAGAGAGTCTCTGTCAGAGATGTCTGATATGTCAGCAATTCAATCCTGGAAAGAGAACAGTGGTGAGCCTAGGAACCATAGGCAGGGAGGGAGGACCCTTCACAAGAATGCAGATAGATTTCATCGAAATGCCCCAAGTCAACAGATTGAGGAATGTCCTGGTGGTGGTCTGTTTGTTCTCCAGGTGGGTGGAGGCATATCCAACAAGAAGAAATGATGGGATAACAGTGTCCAAGCTACTGTTAAGAGAATTCATCCCAAGGTATGGGTTCCCAGTGACCATTGAATCAGACAGAGGAGGACATTTTTATAATGAAATGATGGGTTTGATCTGTGAAGCATTGAGTGTACAACAGAAGCTACATTGTGCTTACCGACCAGAGGCTTCTGGTGTGGTTGAACAAATGAATGGTACCATCAAAAACAGAATTGGCAAAATGTGCCTGGCCACAGGAATGAAATGGCCTGATGTCTTGCCTCTAGTCCTGATGACAATTAGGTCTACTCCAGACAGAACCACAGGTTTGAGTCCACATGAAATTATCATGGGACGTGCTATGAGACATGCCTTTGTACCAGTCAACAAGATGATGACTATAACTGATGACATGATTTTGGATTACTGTAAGGGCCTGGCTGACGGAGTTCATTCTGTGTTTCACCAGGTTGGAGAAGACGCCACCACACTTGAAAAGAAACCAGCCCATGATCTGAGCCCAGGGGACTGGGTAAGAATAAAAGTCCACAGAAGGAGGAATTGCCTGGTTCCAAGGTGGGGAAGGCCAAGACAAGTCATTCTGACCACAACGACTGCTGTGAAGTGTGCTGGAGTGAAAAATTGGATACATGCAAGTCACACACTGAGAGTTCCAAATCCAAGAGACGGCACTGGAAAAGAATACTTTGAAGAATCAGATTCCAGTGATGATGCAGACAGTGAGGCAGTAAAAAGGAAAAAGAATCCTGAAAGTGGGGAAAGTGAGTCAAGAGAAATTTTCATCCCACCAGAGGAAGTTCTAAAAAGAACATTGCAAACTCCTGAGACTAGTCCAGATTCTGAAGAAGTGCCTGAAGTTCCAACTGACAGTGACAAACACAAAAAGAAAGAAAGAAAAGAAAAGAACATTCCAACAGAAGTGACACCTGAATCAAATGAGATAATTGGACAGGTTCCACCTGAGATAATTCTTGAAGAAGAAGGGACAGAAAAAGAAAGAGCGGGACAGATTGTGGAAAAACCCAGAGGAGGTGTAGGGAACATCAACAACAAGCTAGGTGAAGGGACAAGTAGACAGCAAGAAGATTGCGTGTCGGAGACCCGAGGAGGGACAGAAGTAGCGAAATCTCAAGTGGTGGAAAAAGAGACTGTTGGAGAAAAGGAAGCTGTTGGAGAAAAGAAAACTGTTGATGAACAAGAGGCAACTGAGACAGAATCTGATGAAAGTGAAAATGAGATACATGGAGGACAAGTTCTGAGAAAGAGAACTTGGATTGGAGAAAGAAACAATAAAGAAGGAAGGAAGACAAAAGAGAAATGCTAAAGGAGATCTTTGGCCCAACAAGATAAAGAGACTGAGGTATCGACTGGCACGAGTTAACTCTTCGAAAGCTGAACAAGTGAACGAAGTTTCAAGTCAAAACCCAACAAAAGAAGAGGAAACAAAGATATCTGAAGGAACTAAAAGAATCAGAAAACCAAACCAGAAGTATAAGTCACCAGAATGGACATATGTGGCACTGCCTGAACAAGGAGAAGAGGCAGACAGTCAAGGAAGTCCAGAGGAGGCTTTACTGAAAGTGGTTGATGAAGAAGAAGCAGTGGGAATCCTGAGAGTTATCTTGTCCGACATTGGAGAAGAGACGGATGTTCAGGACCTAATACAGTTTGATGATGAAGAAACAGTGAAAAGTGATGAAAATCCAAATTGAATAAATCCAAAAGAAATCTTTTGGAGAAGAAAGGAAAAGAAGTAAAATTAAAACTAGTAGATTGTAATAATCTGTTGGGTACTTGCTGCCCTAAAGTTCGGTAGTGGAGTAGAAGAGGCTAAGTCAAAAGACACGGTCAAATTAACAAGATGGCTAACACTGAGAATAATCAAAGTAGATGTACCTTCTTGAAAAGATGGTGCAAGATGTGCTGCTGCTGTACAGGATTATTAATGCTGCTTTGGAGCGTGCTTGCTCCACTGATTTCTTTTAGAGTAACAATATACACTTTAGAAGGACATACTGAGAACAAGACTAATATAGGGAAAAGTTCACAGAAGATAGTTCCAACTAGAACTAGCAATGTATATATACATAAGGATAGGTCAATTAATGATTTTTCCAGCAATGTGTTTTCAAAATTGCTGTATGAATACGTAAAGACAATGGATGTAAGGGATTGCTACGTCTGTATGCAATTACCTGCCTCTGTTTCAGAAGGAGTGACTTATCATCATCTTCCGGTCCCGATGCTGACAGAGAGGACGGTGACTCTACATGACGGCTAGAAACTCTAACTATTTTGCTGAGGACCGGTTCTGACTTAGGATCTGACTTTTAGCCAGAATAGGTAAATATGAGAGAAATGAACTTGCATTTAATTGGCTTTTCTTACAATTTTAGATAAACAATATTCTGTTTGAATTACTGTGTCGGGTGGTTATTTTATTGTCATGTTTATTGAATATTGAGTGTAATATGATTTTTCACCAGATCTATAGCAACTAGTTGATGCTATTGACCTCAAGGTATCTGCAGATTGGTTAGGTACAGAAAAGTGTTTCCCCTTATACAAGGCACGGATAAAGTGGTAGGATGAATGTTGGTGTTATGGGCCCCACCAGCGTGTGATGTGTGTGTGCGTGTGTGACTGTGAGATCACCCTGTCCGTGGAAGTAGAGGGGATTCGGAAGCTCCAATCTGCACCAGTTTCTTCCACGACATTGATTAACCTTCTTCTCTCAACCATATCTAGGAAAGTTTTCTCTTCTTCTTTCAAACTGCAGGTTAAATTATTTCTAAAAACATATTCTAATGTTAGTTCTCTAGTTTCTATAAAAATCTCACCTAAAGTGTTAGCTTCTTTTGCAGGATTCAGTTCTTTATTCATAGGCAGTTGCCCAAGAATATTATCTATGTTAGACATATTATAATCTAATTTCCCTAATTGATATAATATACTAATCAACACACTACATGAAATTCCATACGTAGCCGGAAGATGATGATAAGTCACTCCTTCTGAAACAGAAGCAGGTAATTGCATACAGACGTAGCAATCCCTTACATCCATTGTCTTTACGTATTCATACAGCAATTTTGAAAACACATTGCTGGAAAAATCATTAATTGACCTATCCTTATGTATATATACATTGCTAGTTCTAGTTGGAACTATCTTCTGTGAACTTTTCCCTATATTAGTTTTGTTCTCAGTATGTCCTTCTAAAGTGTCTATTGTTACTCTAAAAGAAATCAGTAGAGCAAGCACGCTCCAAAGCAGCATTAATAATCCTGTACAGCAGCAGCATATCTTGCACCATCTTTTCAAGAAGGTACATCAACTTTGATTATTCTCAGTGTTAGCCATCTTGTTAATTTGACCGTGTCTTTTGACTTAGCCTCTTCTACTCCACTACCGAACTTTAGGGCAGCAAGTACCCATCAGATTATTACAATCTACTAGTTTTAATTTTACTTCTTTTCCTTTCTTCTCCAAAAGATTTCTTTTGGATTTATTCAATTTGGATTTTCATCACTTTTCACTGTTTCTTCATCATCATCAAACTGTATTAAGTCCTGAACATCCGTCTCTTCTCCAATGTCGGACAAGATAACTCTCAGGATTCCCACTGCTTCTTCTTCATCAACCACTTTCAGTAAAGCCTCCTCTGGACTTCCTTGACTGTCTGCCTCTTCTCCTTGTTCAGGCAGTGCCACATACGTCCATTCTGATGACTTATACTTCTGGTTTGGTTTTCTGATTCTTTTAGTTCCTTCAGATATCTTTGTTTCCTCTTCTTTTGTTGGGTTTTGACTTGACACTTTGTTCACTTGTTCAGCTTTCGAAGAGTTAACTCGTGTCAGTCGATACCTCAGTCTCTTTATCTTGTTGGGCCAAAGATCTCCTTTAGCATTTCTCTTTTGTCTTCCTTCTTTATTGTTTCTTTCTCCAATCCAAGTTCTCTTTCTCAGAACTCGTCCTCCATGTATCTCATTTTCACTTTCATCAGATTCTGTCTCAGTTGCCTCTTGTTCATCAACAGTTTTCTTTTCTCCAACAGCTTCCTTTTCTCCAACAGTCTCTTTTTCCACCAATTGAGATTTCCCTACTTCTGTCCCTCCTCGGGTCTCCGACACGCAATCTTCTTGCTGTCTACTTGTCCCTTCACCTAGCTTGTTGTTGATGTTCCCTATACCTCCTCGGTGTTTTTCCGCAATCTGTACCTCTCTTTCTTTTTCTGTCCCTTCTTCTTCAAGAATTATCTCAGGTGGAACCTGTCCAATTATCTCATTTGATTCAGGTGTTACCTCTGTTGGAATGTTCTTTTCTTTTCTTTCTTTCTTTTTGTGTTTGTCACTGTCAGTTGGAACTTCAGGCACTTCTTCAGAATCTGGATTCGTCTCAGGAGTTTGCAATGTTCTTTTTAGAACTTCCTCTGGTGGGATGAAAATTTCTCTTGACTCACTTTCCCCACTTTCAGGATTCTTTTTCCTTTTTACTGCCTCACTGTCTGCATCATCACTGGAATCTGATTCTTCAAAGTATTCTTTTCCAGTGCCGTCTCTTGGATTTGGAACTCTCAGTGTGTGACTTGCATGTATCCAATTTTTCACTCCAGCACACTTCACAGCAGTCGTTGTGGTCAGAATGACTTGTCTTGGCCTTCCCCACCTTGGAACCAGGCAATTCCTTCTTCTGTGGACTTTTATTCTTACCCAGTCCCCTGGGCTCAGATCATGGGCTGGTTTCTTTTCAAGTGTGGTGGCGTCTTCTCCAACCTGGTGAAACACAGAATGAACTGCGTCAGCCAGGCCCTTACAGTAATCCAAAATCATGTCATCAGTTATAGTCATCAGCTTGTTGACTGGTACAAAGGCATGTCTCATAGCACGTCCCATGATAATTTCATGTGGACTCAAACCTGTGGTTCTGTCTGGAGTAGACCTAATTGTCATCAGGACTAGAGGCAAGACATCAGGCCATTTCATTCCTGTGGCCAGGCACATTTTGCCAATTCTGTTTTTGATGGTACCATTCATTTGTTCAACCACACCAGAAGCCTCTGGTCGGTAAGCACAATGTAGCTTCTGCTGTACACTCAATGCTTCACAGATCAAACCCATGATTTCATTATAAAAATGTCCTCCTCTGTCTGATTCAATGGTCACTGGGAGCCCATAGCTTGGGATGAATTCTCTTAACAGTAGCTTGGCCACTGTTATCCCATCATTTCTTCTTGTTGGATATGCCTCCACCCACCTGGAGAACAAACAGACCACCACCAGGACATACCTCAATCTGTTGACTTGGGCATTTCGATGAAATCTATCTGCATTCTTGTGAAGGGTCCTCCCTCCCTGCCTATGGTTCCTAGGCTCACCACTGTTCTCTTTCCAGGATTGAATTGCTGACATATCAGACATCTCTGACAGAGACTCTCTGCTATCAGCCTGAATTTTGGACTGTACCAGGTCTGCTTAAAGGCCCTTATCATAGCATCCCTCCCCATGTGTCCTTGGCCATGTTACATCCTTGCCATTGTTGACAACATGCTATTGGGCATAACTGGTCTTCCATCCCTATAGACCCACACATGGTCTTTTTCCCTTGGTGCACAACCTGCTTTCACCCAATCTTTCATTTCCTCATCTCCTGCCTCATCCTGCAACTGATTCACTTCCTCCCATGTTCCCACCGCATTAGTAAACATTAAGGAACAAGAAGACATTTCTCTTTCTTTACTCCGATTAATTGAATGATTATTTCTTGCACAGTATTGTTCTATGTCATTGGCAAATTTGTTCCCAACGGTGACAAAATCATCACCTTGACCATGAGCAGCACATTTTACAACTTCTAGTTCTTTAGGCAGCTGTATCGCCTCTAGCAATTTTCCAACCACTTCAGCATTCTTTATGGGAGTTCCACTTGAGGTCAGGAAACCTCTTTGTAGCCATAGCTGGCCAAAATCATGGACAACTCCGAAGCCATACTGGCTGTCAGTCATCACAGTCACTCTCACATTTCTTCCAATCTTGCAAGCTTTCGTTAGGGCTACCAATTCTGCCACCTGAGCGGATTTAACTCCTTTCAAAGGTGATGCTTCCACAAATCCTGAAACTGTACACACAGCATATGCAGCACTCAGTGTTCCTTCATCCGTTCTCAAGCAAGATCCATCCACAAACAACACATGATCACTCTCAGGCAGTGGCAGATCTCTTATATCTGGTCTTGGTTTTGTACAGTAATCAAGCACATCCAGGCAGTCATGATCAACTTCATTCCTCACTCCCACACATTCAGCATCAGGCAACAGTGTCGCTGGATTCACATTCACACATCTCTCAAGGCTCACATTTGTTGCACCAAGAATGACTTTCTCATATTTAGTCAGCCGACTATGAGACATGAACTGTGTCCGGCTCCTTGTTAAAAGGATTGCCACATCATGAGGTACGAATACCCGTACAGGATATCCCATTATGATTCCTTCACTTTGTTCCAGACTTCTGCATGTAGCAGCTACTGCTTTCAGGCAACCTTGTAAACCCACAGCTACTGGGTCAAGTGTTGATGAGAAGTATGCAATTGGCCTTCTCAGACGTCCATGTTTCTGGATTAACACTGAAAGTCCACATCCATTTCTCTCGCTACAGTACAGCTCAAATTCTTTTTCGTAATCTGGCATTCCTAGGGCAGGAGCTTCACATAATCTGTTCTTTAACTCTTTAAATGCTGCCATTTCTTCTGGGTTTAATTCCAATGGGTCTTTCACCTCACTTTTTGTCAATTTAATCAGTGGCTTGGCAATCAGGGAAAAGTTACTTATCCACTGACGACAGTAACCAACCATTCCCAGGAACATTCTTACTTCCCTTTGTGTCATTGGGGCTCTCATTCCTCTGATGATTTTAATCCTGTCAATGGTCACTTTCCTCAGGCCTTTCTCAATATTATGTCCCAAATACTGGACTTCTTTCTTGCAGAATTGCAATTTGGCTGGAGATACCTTTAATCCTCCATCTGCCAAATGATTCAGTAAAGCAATGGTGTCTACTTCACAAGCTTCACCTGTTTTTGATGCCACAAGCAGGTCATCAATGTATTGGACCAAAACTGAATTTTCAGGCATTGTTAGACTCTCCAGAGATTTCTTCAGCAATTGATTAAATATTGAAGGGCTTTCTGTATACCCCTGTGGAATTCAACACCATGCCAAAATTCGCTCTCCAAATCTAAATGAAAAAATCGGCTGGCTGTCATGATGCAACGGGATTGAAAAGAAAGCATGACACAAATCAATTACTGTATACCATTCTGCATCATGGGGAATCTGATACAAGAACACTGATGGATTTGGCACAATGGGACAGCATGACACAACAATCTTGTTAATTTTTCTCAAATCCTGTACTATTCTGAACTTTCCATTGGGTTTCTTCAGTCCCATTATTGGTGAATTACATGGACTGCTCAATATTTCTCTTAACACCCCCTGCTGGATCATTTTCTCAATTATGGGTGTTATTCCTTCAATTATTTCAGGTGTCAGTCTGTATTGTGGAATGTTTGGGTAAACCACTCCCTCTTTAACGGTAATTTTTACTGGATCTACATTTCTCATCAGGCCCACATCTTCTCCAGTAAAATCCCAAACTGCTGCTTTTACTGTCTGTTTTAATTCTGGGGGTAATGCATCTGGATTAAACACAGCATATGTTCCCAAAGCCTCACATTCCCTGTTATCCATGGTCATTCTGTATAGGACATCCTCATCTGGTGTTTCAAAGGTTATTCCATCTGGTGTACAGAAAATAGTGCAATTCATCTTGCACAGCAGGTCCCTGCCTAGCAAGTTCACGGGACTAGTGTCACACACCACAAATCGGTGCATTTCTGAAAATTTCCCTATTCTAACTCTTACTGGTTCAGTAAGGTGAGTTTTTATCTGTGTGTTGGACACACCAACTACTTGGATTGCTTCATCCGAGAGAGGAAGATTCTTTATATCAGCTGACCTGACAGTTGATCTTGTAGCTCCTGTGTCAACTAGAAAAGTAACACTTTCACCATTGATTTTTCCATCTACAAATGGTCCTGCCTGGTCTATTTCTAGAGATGCGCCAAGTACGCACTCCTCCTCCTCTCTTCGGCACCGTCAGAATTCTCCCTCAGAATCACTTCCCTCATTCCTTAGCCAATATTGTGACACAGCGCTTGCGCGTTTTGGCTTGTTTACCTGCTCTTCATCGTAGAACCCCGAATCTTGGCTGTACTTCTGGGATCCTCTTCTTTGTGGTAAGGGTGGTTTTGGCACCTGATTCTGCTGCTTAACAGCCTTCTGCTGTTGCTGATGCTGACCACACCCCTCACTCTGCACCTGTAAATTCAATGATGGATTGTCATCATTAGTAGACGGTGGATTCTTACACTCAGATTTCCAGTGCCCTAATTTTCCACAGTTGTGGCAGGGAAACCTTTTCTTTGCTTCCTCAATATTACCTTTCCCTTTTCCTGGGCCAAATCTAGGTTTATTTCCTGGATTATTTGCTTGTTCCGCCAACTGAGCTTCCTCTCTTTCTGCAACTTTCACCTGTGCCCACATTGCCTTTTCCTTCAGTTTCCTTTGCTTTGCCTCAATCTCATCACTGAAGTATTTTGCATGTCTCAGGATCTCATCAATCTTTTTGCTCTGCCAGTCTACGGTATGCTGCCTTATCATTTCACTGATTTCAGGTCGCAAGCCATATACAAATCTATATACAAAATGGCTCAGATCCTGGTCACCCAGATGTTCCTCTCCACTGAACTGTTTGAAAGCCAGTATTAGCCTCTCATAGTAAGCATGGACTGATTCTTTCACTTCCTGATGTGTTCGATCTATTTTAACCCAGTCTGTTTCCTTGGGGGGTATCTTATTTTTCAGGAAAGCCATAACCTGCTCATACTTTTTCATAACCTCCGGGTCTGGAGCTCCTGTCTTTGGATCTCTCGGATATTCTTTAGTGGGCCAGTCTATGACTATCTTACATTCAGCCCACAGGTCTGCTGGTACAATTATATCAAACAGACTATTCAGGTCGATCCACAGCACTTTTGATAACTTCACAAACCTGTCAACCTGTCTATACCACTCGACGGGCTTCTCCCTTAGCCGAGGGAAATCATTTGTAAATGACAAAATATCTTGTCTGGTCCATGGGACATGTACGTACCCTCCTCCTGGAATCTCCCTCATGGGATAAGCTGTCACTGCTTTCTCCTTTTCTTTCAGGGGGAATGTTGAGTAAGTTCTGTCTGCTGCATCCTCTCGCTTTCTATACCATCTATCTTTCCATCTTTCCACATCTCCCCATTTTCTCAGCAAAGCAATCATCTCCTTAATCTGTCCTGTTCGGCCTGCATTATTCAGATTCTCAATGTCTTTATCTGTAAAATCCACTCGATAAGGCTTTTGTAAAGCTTTTACCTTGTCCATGTCGATCCCCATTTCACTGGCTATTCCTTTCAATCTTTCATGTATGTTCTTTGCTCTCCATGTGATACTCTTACACAGGAATAGAATCTCCCCTTCCTGATAATTTTTCAGTGTTTCTGTAGGGATTGTTCCTACAATCAGCTCCTCCATTTCCATACGTATTCTAGCTACATCAATTCCCTGGGATTCCTTTTCTTTCCTCTGCAAAGCTTTCAGCCAATCATTCAAATCTTCCGCAGTTATCCCTGCGGACTTTTCTGCCCCCCCCCCTGGTTCTGTCACTCTTTGTGGTTCTAAGATCGATCCTCCAATCATTCTGTTCCCTTCCACACAACCAGAATTCAAACCTGAGTTAGTCTGCACATTCAACTCTCCTCCACATATGGTATGTCTCCACTGATTTTCTCCTGGTCTCCACTGATTTTCTCCCGTTCTCATTTCTGTCTGCTCTGGAGGAACAATCAATTTGTTGGCTACATATGGAACTGTCAAACCACTTTCGCCAGTCCTCTGCTTGTCGAAAATCGGCATAACCGGACCTATTGTCACAGGCACCGTAACGGCCTCAAGATTTTTAGTC
Source organism: Triturus cristatus (assembly GCF_964204655.1). NCBI lineage: Eukaryota > Metazoa > Chordata > Amphibia > Caudata > Salamandridae > Triturus > Triturus cristatus. Next base: position 428,098,499 of record NC_140579.1, on the reverse strand, counting down.
AGTTCTCTGATTTTCTCTGTCAATTCAAATGTGGTCCTTGCTAGTTCTCTGGTCTTTTCAACCTCGATTTCATTCTCCCTTTCTCTTTCTCTTTCTCTTTCTCTTTCTCTTTCTCTATTTCTTTCCCTTTCTCTTTCTCTCTCTCTCTCTCTTTCCGCAAGAGAACTACTGCTTTTCAACTCAGGGGTCATAACTTCTGTCTTTATAATCCGCAGGGTGTCTCTCATTGGGGTAACTGCTGTTCCTACCTCTGGTTCTCGTCTATACGGGGGTGGTCTTTTATAGAACATGTCATCTAAGACATCGTCATCAGACTCATTCGCCCCATACCTCCTTGTTTCTACATTATGTTCTTTCTCTGTACACTTTCTCCCTTCTGTCTCCTCTGCAGTTCTTACAGGATATAATCCCTCAGTCATGCTGGCATCTCACCATCTTCTCATCCGATCATGATGAGTTTCGCGATCATACTTCCGCCCAAACATATACCTGTAATTTCCTCCACTCCTCTGCTTTTCTCGCTCATGCACTTCATCTTCCCATTCAGTCAATGCCTCGAACTGCGTTGGCCTAGGCCGAGGCTCTAGGCCCATCATCCTCTCTCGTAAGTTCCTCATTATGGCCAGATTAAATGAACCATGCTCTGGGAACGCTAAAACTCCATCTTCTTTAGTATACTTTACCCAGTTGTCTAACCAAATACAGGTATGATACCCATATTTCGCAACCATGAAGGATGCGGGGGTTCTTATCGGAGGAAGTAACTGTCCTTCCCTAGTCACAATATCCTTATCCTTGTCAAACCAGTTCTTAACTTTACTAAACAAGGATTTCTTTTTCTTTTCTTCAGCTTGGTAATACATTTTCTTATTTCCCCAACCCTTTTGTCTTTCTACAACTGTACGATCTCCTGTCCAATTGCAGCGCGACTCACACTAACACACCAATCCTGGAGCGTCTACGTCACTGACTCAGTCCACGAATCCCAGCGTGACCCACACCAACGCACCAATCCTGGAGCCTCTACGTCACCCTGTATGTCTCCCAATCCTTGCGCGGCGTACACTAGCACACCAATCACCGTGCTTCCACCGTTCTAACCCACTGTCCAATTACAGCGCGGTCTTCCTGACGTCAGCAGTCGCTGCAACAGCTTCTGCTCCTGTCTCCTGTCTCTCTCGTCTACCCCTCCTTTACAAACTACTCAGTAGACTTTGTTTCAACTTCTACGAGTCTGTTAGTTACAACATACAAACATCTCCATTGTCTGCTTCGCTAGCCACAGAACAGCAAAAGACCTTTCCCACGAGAATTCCGCCTTTCCCGAGAGCAGCGCTTACCTCTGCCCTACTACAGAATCGTTACTTCCGTTGATAAAGTAGCACATCCCTCTACTCTACCCTTCTAACAAGCACCAATTAACTGTTTTCTCCTGAATGCTCCTAAGAGTTTCACAATTAACCAGAATGCCTTCTCATTCACGCACTTTCACACCAGAAAATGTAGTACATTCACACAGAATCCTGTCTTTCCCGAGAACAGCGAACAGTCTGTCCTACTACAGAATTATATCACACGTTAACAAAGCAGCGCTTACCTCTGGTCTGTCCTTCTAACAAGCTCAGAGAATACCTATTACCTTTCTAGTGATAAGCGTTAACGGAATGCCATAAGGATCCCTGATACCTAAGACCAGAACTTCACAGATAACCTTCGCTATCATATACACTTCTCTCACACAGAAAATACGTTTCTAATGGTAACACACGGCGATGCTACCTCATCGAACCCAGACAATGCGACGCGCAACTTCAATTGTCACACGTTTTCCCCTGTCTACATACAGGGCTAACAATCCCGCCTTTTTCCGAGAGCAGCACTCCCTCTGCCCTACTACGGAACTGTCATCAACTTCCTACGTCCCAGAAGCCGTACACACTACACAAAACTCAATACGACTTCAACAAACAGTGTTAGTGCAAACATCAATATCAATCAATAATCAATAAGCTTATATACACGCAAATTCACCAGATCAAGACAATAGTTAACCATCATTCTGCTACCAAGAAACTGGTGCAGATTGGAGCTTCCGAATCCCCTCTACTTCCACGGACAGGGTGATCTCACAGTCACACACGCACACACACATCACACGCTGGTGGGGCCCATAACACCAACATTCATCCTACCACTCTATCCGTGCCATGTATAAGGGGAAACACTTTTCTGTACCTAACCAATCTGCAGATACCTTGAGGTCAATAGCATCAACTAGTTGCTATAGATCTGGTGAAAAATCATATTACACTCAATATTCAATAAACATGACAATAAAATAACCACCCGACACAGTAATTCAAACAGAATATTGTTTATCTAAAATTGTAAGAAAAGCCAATTAAATGCAAGTTCATTTCTCTCATATTTACCTATTCTGGCTAAAAGTCAGATCCTAAGTCAGAACCGGTCCTCAGCAAAATAGTTAGAGTTTCTAGCCGTCATGTAGAGTCACCGTCCTCTCTGTCAGCATCGGGACCTCTGATCATCAGTTCGGGAAGAAGTGGCGCTAGAGCTCTCTAGTCTACTAATATTTATACCAAATGTACATTCCACATGTTGCAATCATATCTTACAAAACAGTCAAATGGCGGAAATTATGTCGTCTTGGTACATTGGGATACAGTGATAGTTTTTCACACGCATTGATGGTCTCAAATAATGAATAGAAATTAGGAGTCCATAACTAATTCGTTACTTCTACGGATGTCTCTTTAGGATAAAATGTATCTCATTCGTGGGACCATTATAAGTTCATCATGTCGGCATTTGGATTAGTAACAAATCTTCACATTCAGGGGCATTTGGCATTTCTCCCGGATTTGTCGTCATGATGATTGGCTTTTCAGTTCAGCAGGAGGGCAAGGTCGCAGTCAGCGCGAAGCCTCCTTTCAATTATTCATTTACTCAAATGCAGGCTGCGGGTGGTAGCCATTTTCTAACAGGCCACAATGGTCAACTTAAGTGAAAAGAAACACAAAACACAATTACTGCATGGAAATGATTATACAGTGTTATTCCCCTGCTAATACCCTTATGTGTATGTATTTATCTAGCCATTTGCGACATTAAAAGCCATTAATGCGTATTAATTATAAGCGCAAAACAACATAACATCACATAAGCAACATCTATTCGGTCAGATTGCTCACCAACTTAGTTCACTTATTATTTTAGCCATGCAATAGCATTCCCACGTGTAATTCTTCTGTTAATAGGGTTGATTAGACAAGACTCGACAAACCTTTAATAATTAATAATTAATCAGTAGTACTTTTAATTATAACATACGAAAATGAAACAGGTATTTGGGTTTAAAGTAAAAACCCTGCTCCATCACTGGGTGGGTGAGCTAGATGACGATGATTGGAGAGAGGCGTGAATGGCTCCTAGGGAATTGACACTATCCGCACACCTGCATATGGTACAGGTGAATTACCTACACGTGACCTATTTATCTCCATGTTGCATGCAGTGGATGTGTTCTGCTGCTCATGCCACATGTGCACGCTGCGCATTTCACGCTGCTGACTTTTTCCATATGGTATGGGACTGCCTTGCACTGCGATCCTTCAGGAGTATGATGGAGCGGGAGATGTCGGCGGTACTGGGGCGTCCGATTGAATTGTGTACCCAAGCTGCAGTACTGGTACTTGTGGAGGAGCTACAATCTGAAAGACTCTTTATAGGGGTGGCCTGTCTGGTAGCTAAGAGCGATGTTGCCCGGCTGTGGAAGCAACCCTCACCCCCTTCGATACAGCTGTGGAGAACAGGAGCCGATTGGTGAGCACAGCAAGAAAAACCGATCTATGAGGCACATGGATGCCCTCATAAGTATGATAAAGTGTGGGGAAAGTGGTGGTCCTGTTATGGATTTTCCTCATGAAAAGATTGTCTTCTGGCAGGATCATCTTATGTACTGTTGTGACTCTGAATGCTCAGCTCTTACTGCTTGTAATGTTGGATGGTGCTGTTGTATAAACAAAATAAAGTTGATTATAAAATATATATATCACAGACATACACACCACCTTAAGGAGTTCGCCCTACATGTATATGTCCTACATAAAATCCTGCCTCCCCCTGACAAAAATGCATACAACACAAAGCATTAAAACAAAAATCCTTGTATTCCCATGTGACTCCTCTTCATATCAATTCTCTTTCACACAACATGCTCTTCTGAAAAACTCTCCCACATTAGTACTTGCTCCAAAAAAAAGGAGCTGGATCCTTAATTCCCCATTCTCCCACTGTTCCGACATTCTTGAACTTTTCCAATATTCTGGAACCAAAACTGTTCTTGTTTCTTTGAAAGATGTCCAAAAGTCAGCTGCCCAGTGCAGCCTAGAAGGTAAACAATTTGATACATAACCTCCCTACTGGTCGTTTACATCATAAAGTATTATAACTTTATCCACTTGCTCATCTCCCTTCACTCGTTTCTCCTCCGTGTATACCATGTACTGTTCTTTAAGCTCTCTTGTATGATTGAAAAATATCTTTATTTACAGCTACTCTGCTTCTTCTCTAAGAAATTCTCCCTCTTGGCAATGTCTGCAACACCAGCAGCAAATTCCTAATCCAGACGGAGATTACAAAACACAAGCAGATGAGAACAAAAATATAGAGCTTTTCTTAGCTCCTGACTTTAAATAATTTTTCAGCAAGTCTTATCACCAACAATACCCTCGTTTAAGTTGCCACACGTCTATCTACGTCTCTAATGATCCACCTCTTCTGCACCATCTGCTCTTCTTACACCGATGCTGTGCATAAAAGGACCTGGTCTCTTTATTCTGGTTTGTGTATGTTTCCACACTCTCTTGTTGGGCCCTGTCCATTCTACCATAGTTGTGCACAACACTCCCAGAATCTGATTGTTTAGATGTGTGTGGTGCAGCTCTGACAAAGCATGCAAAAAAGAGTCCCCTGTTATTTGAGTGTCTGAATGTTGGCCCAGGGTTTAGGAAGCTATGTTTCAAAAAGATACTGAGCCAGCACATAAACTTGACAGTTTCCAACTTCCTAAATATTCTTTGTTGGTGAAATTATAGACTGAGAGCGTCAGCAAGTCTGAAGAAGTTACTGTACCTAAAAGGAGAAGGCGCTGATCACCTGGAATCTGACAAGGGAAAAACCTCAACTGTAAAATAGACTGGGAATGAAAATACAATATTTTAAAGACTAGGCCTGCATTTAAGAGAAATTCGACAGAGGAACAAGGAAATCTGAACAATACATGCAAATGATATATAAATAATTTATCAACATATCTTTGCGAAGTGGCATTATCAAGAGGGCTTCCCAGGAGATCCTCAAATGATGTCTCATAGCCCTTATGAGACATTATTTGCGTATCTCCTGGGGTGCTTTGCCTTTCTATAATTTTCTGTCTCTTGTCGGTCTCTTCTCCACATGGCAAAAAAAGCCTATTATATTGTGTTTCATGTTGGAGTCTTGTATGGCGACAGCGCACGAGCTCCCACCGGCTGCGTGATGCCAGAAACGTTTTTATCTAATAAGCATTGCATACATGTAAGGCAGTTTCTAGGCATAAGCTACAAACAGGGCCAGCTTTCGGTCAAGGCGACTGGTGCAGCGTTATCTGGCGCTGACTTTAAGAGGGGTGCTGTCTTTAAAATTAATTATGGGTTTAAAAGCACTTGCTGCAGAGTTTCCTTGTGTATCCAGCAGTTTTCATATGCAAAAGAAACAATTGATGGACGGAATGCTGGACAATGCAAACATTCACCCCCAGTCACAAGGATCTGGGTTTAATCCACCATTCTTTTGCTCACCACATCATCCCAGTTTAGACCCAGCCATATGCAAATCAGTCTTGACCCTGTTCCTTGTGGGATCAGTCCACCCGGAACTGCCAAGCCAGGTCCTCCCTGGACCGGATACAAGCATCCTTTCTTGTTCTGCATTCTGTCCATCAATTGTTGTTTTTGCATTTGTCACCTGAGTGAGACGGGCATTCCCAGATGTGGGTCCCGTGCTCTCCATGCCACTGGAGTCAAGCTATCCTGGCTTATGAGGGCTGAAAGCCCGAAACCGGTCCTAGGATGCTTGTTTCCAGTCCAGGGAGGACCTGGCCTGGCAGTTCGGGCTGGACTGTTCCCATTGGGCGCAGGGTCAAGACTGATTTGCATATGGTTGAGTCCAAACTGGAATGGCATGTTGAGCAAAAAAACGATGGATTTAGGCCCAGATCTCTGTACAGGGGTGAATATATGACATTGTTCTGCATTCTGTCCATCAATTGTTGTTTTTGCATTCATCACCCCAAGTGCAGTGGTCGAAGTGGGGGGGAAAAAAGTAGGGGAACTGTGGGCAAAAAATAAGAGGGCGAGAATAACCCAGGATTGGATAAGTGGGCGGAGCCAGAGGTGTGGCCAGAATGCGCAAACATCCCAATTTTTAGTATTTGTTTGGCATTTCACTGCCCAGTTTAATCAACCAATGGATACACATGATTATTTAAGGTTATAATGAGTTATTGACATTAAAACACATTCACAAAGTGGGATATGCTTCTAATCAAAGAATGTCCCAAATACGATAAAATGTGGAAGCACAAGCCATTTGTCGCCGAGCCATGGAGTCTGTCATCAGCACTTCTCCCTTTTTCCACAACAGCAGTTCAAACATGAATGGCAAAGTATCCTAGGTTGCAAATGTTTTCTATATAATTATGGCTCTGCCATATTTGCCTCCTAATGCAAGATCTGCTGCATTATCTGAACATCTAAACTAATAAATTGTTTTTAGCTCAAACATATCAAAAGTTAATAAAAAATGTGACTTGTTTTGCTGTGGAGTGGATTGCAAAGGTTGACTGATCACCTTTCTCACTGTTGCATTTGTATGTTACACTGGTACTAATAAAGCAAAATCTTTCCAAAGACTGTTAGGATGTGTACACATGTCAAAGTAATGAAATATCAGAAAATATACTGCATTACGCTGCAGGCTTTTTTATAATGCATAATTTAGTCAACACTGCGGCATAATTTTGTCCTCCTTTGCTGCATATTTAATTCCAGTGGCCCCACAGCAAGCAGCACATGATAAAAGTGCCTGTGAATGAAGCAGAGAGACTGTGAAGTTGCGAACTTAGTTTGGTGTGCATGCAAATTCTGCATTGCCAGTCCCTGGTGAGTTGCAGCTACTACTGCTGAAACAAAATCAATGGAGCTATCTATGTGTGAGGCAGACTGGCCTCAAGGGCAGGGCCGGCCTTAGCACTGGTGGTGCCCTGTGCATTAATGTTTGATATTGCCCCCCCAATGACCACCTCTGCCATGGATTCCCTCACTACCACCCTTTAACAGTGACCCTCAAGTCTCCATAACCACACTCTCTCAGATGCATTTAATTTGATTTACAGCGCCACTCATAGGGTGTCAGAGCACTTTACATCACACACATTACTCAGAGACAATCAATATGTTTGTAAATCACTGTATAGAAAATGTTACATAAGACTAAGGACTACAAGGTGTAGGAGTCACATGACAACCATACCAGTAGGCCGTATAGTTTAATAGTGAGTGGTCTGGAGAAACAAACTCAGAATTTAAAATGTAATACCATGGTTGGGGGTTCTCTTTAATAATCAGAAATTATTTCTGTCCAAAAGAACACTTTTTGCAACATTAGGATAATCAAAGACTGGGGGAAAAAAACATTACGCTCTAATTTATACCTTGCAGTTTGTATGCAGCTCTTAGATGAAAGTTAATAGCTCACTGTTCTATGTTAGGATTTTAACTTATAAACTGCAAGTAACAAAAGGATCTCTCTGACAAAAGCAGTAGCCCACTGACCTATTTACATTATGTGCACTTTGTGATCTGCATGGTGCATGTTCTTTGCAGCAGGCACATTAACCCTCTGAGCTACCTTTCCATGAATCAAAACTTCCACTAGACAAAATGATCTCTCTCTAGGAAGAACATTAAACACCAGAGTCATCGTGACATTTTTATTGTTGCCGAAAATTGCTGGAGGCCAGACAAGAGCAATATGCGGCTTACATAAAAAAGTAACAAAAAAGTAACAACATCCTGGAAAAAGCAAACACTCATAGGGAATGCAAAATTTAGCAAACCATGTGAAATGTAAGCAGGAATAACATGGTTACCTTAACGCTTTTACACTCACTATTAAAAAATCAGTGAGTGCTTTTGCCTGAAAAGTTAAGGACATGACTACAGGGCCCTGAATAGATCCATTTCAATGTCCATTGCTTACAATGTCCTTACAAAACGTAAGCAGTATGGTAAAAAGACCACATCCCTGGACGCAGAGCCGCAGTACACATTTTGTTTTCCAATCCACACTTTGCAGTACCTCCAGGATTGGTGCACTAGTTGCAAGCCCAGGGAAAACAATGACAAGAAAACAAAAATAGCTCTTCACTAGTAAACTCTGTAAAAGTGGCGCTAATGTGTTTGGGTGTGAATAAAATTAATCTGGCCAGTTTGCTACCACTCTGTCTTACTTTTTGTTGTTGTTATTTTTCATATTTTTAACCTTTTATTCCAGATGCTGCACTTTGGAATTAAAATACGAAGGTTCCAGCAAAAAAAAAAATCTTTTTTTGATCCATTTCACAGGGAAGCAAATAAAAGAAAGGAGAGGAAAGAGAGCAAGAACCCCGTCTTGAAGTCACGGTTTTCAGTTAGAAGAACTGCTAGACAGAAAGAGGGAAGAAGAAAAGAGGCACACATATCTTCATATCAGTTTAAGGATACTGACGGAAACTGCAAAATGAGGACAGGACAGGAATTATAAAGCTGTTTACGTCCACACTGTTTAGACTGCAAGGGTGATAGCATGGAAGTCCTCTTCATAGTTTTGTAAAGAAAGCTATGTTGCCCTCAGAATTTTTTTCACCTCTCCTAAGTGTTTTTCCCAGTAGACTCAGCAGTCCACTAGACCATTGCAGGGGCTCCTCCTTTCGACAAGAGGTGTTACCTGGATTAGCATAGTCTTTCTGACTCACCTTCCTGGACAACCGGTTTATTTTACACCAAAAGGTTTCTCATATCCATAGTATGGGTGAATACTAGGCTATGAGGTTACTGATGGTGGTGGAAGCAAATAAAGATCAGAGGTACATGCCTTTTTCTTTGCACCACTGGTGAGGAAGCAAGCTATTAGCACTCCTAAGTAGAGGTTTCATACAGTTCCCCAAGAATATTTGTTTATCGCCTTGTGTTGGATATGTGTGTGGATAGAGAAAAGTATCTAACGCCCTGTTTATGAGTTTGGCGGTCCGACCACAATAGGACCGCGTCCGCCCCCACCAGCAGCCCACGGTTCTGGCGGTCCAAATACTGCCATATTACGAGTTGACCACGGGCCCGGCCGTGTGGAGGGATTTTTCACAAATATATTGATGCTTGTGTGTGCATTTCCATTACAGATGTGTCAGATGCCCACATATGCATGATATATGTGGAAAAATACCATAGGCCCATTTCCGAGGTTCAGCCCATATGTGGGCAGTCATGGCAATGGGTATATGCTTCAAAAAGGACTCACCTGTAGATTGGTGCAAACAGGGTCATAATCCTCGGTGTGAAGATCCTGCTGTGAAGGGGGGACCTGAAGGAAGGGATCCAAGTCGGAATCTGCTTGGAAGAAGGTTAGTACGCACCCAAATCTGGTGGCACTCCCACCTTCAAGCAGGCTGTCGGACCTTCGCGTTCCGTTCGTGAAACAGGCAACTCCTTAGACGGTGGTGCAGCTCCCTTGTACCGACCTATTGCTGCTGCCAATCTCCGACCGCGAACCCAGCAGTCTTCGGTCTGCTGACGGTTTTTGCAGTTCAGCGGCAGTCTTCACAAAGCCGTTCTGCCCAACTCATAACCTCACCACACTCAGCCAGCCACCACCAATATGGCAGCCAACGGGACCATCAAACTCATAATCAGGCCCTTAGAGTGTGTGCGGGCTTGCGCACATACTTGACTGTGCAACCTGAGTGAAACGTGCCCACTAGGTACACCATGAAGATGGGGGCAATTGATGGTGGTATTTCCAGCAAGCTGTCAGTAGTGGATTTGGCAGTCTGTCTGTTCCCTTAGTCAGGGCATTACGCCTACGATACTTGGGGTTAACTCCTGGGTGCCGGGGGGAATTCCCATCTCTTCCATTATGAAGCACGTTTCCACAGTACTCTAGGGAAACTGAGCCCTCTAGTTCTATCACATCTCTTTGTTTCTGGTTCTGCGGCAAACCAATTCTAGGTTAACGCCATAAACTGTGCTTGAACAGTCAGAGTTGGCCAGACCTGGTACTAACTGCAGAAAAGCCAACTGATTCGAAAGACAGAGAACCAAGATTCACTCATCCAGGCCTGGATAAAGAATTCAAACTTTTAAAAACACATTTGGTGAGTTCAGGTCTCCTGGCTGTGCATATACTGTGGGATAAATACTGGCTCCCGTTGAAGAACCAGAACCTTTTGGGCCTGGCGGCGCAGGGTACGCCCTATGTCTCCGGAGTTCTCCTGCTTCGCTACACAGAGACACGGGACACTCTGTCGGCGTTAGAAGATCAGATTTATTTAGCTGCAGCTAGTACAGTTATCCTAGAAGTACACAGAGTAGGTTCTCAGGAGACTGCCACTTCACTCTGTGGCGCATCAGGTTAAATACTATACAATGATATAATAATTGACGAAATACACTCCCAAAAGCATACAAGAAAGAGCCAATCGGAAAGTTAGAAAACAAGGCGAAACCAATAGGAAAGGTTTGAAAACAGAAATATCAGATGACTCGAAGAGACCTCTCCTCCAACTGTGTTTGTCACCCCACCCTCAAACTAATTCATTAACAGATTATAACTAACTTGCAGGTGGCGAGATACGTTTGTGTGTATTGGAGGACAGTCGTGACACAAGAGAATGCTAGCAGGAGACAATGAAGGCCAGTCGATAAGATACGGTCAGGAAAGAATAGTGTGAGCCAACAGATAGTTGAAACGAGGATTAAGAAAGCCAGACAGGGATTAGTGTACTCGGCTAGTTCTAACACCAGCTTCGCAAATAGAGGCCGAGGACGTATTTTGACACCAGGCTACAGAAAAAGCAGAATAGACTTTGTTCGCCGTGCTGCCTGAGTGATGGCAACACAAAATGGCGGCGGGCCACAAAATGGCGGGTCGATTCGATCGTGATCGAAAATCGAAGTTCCTCAGACCCTCCTTTTGCCAGAACTCAGGCATGATAGACTCATGTTAATCTGAGTCCACGTCAATTGCCATACGGTCATCAAGCTGTTGCTGTAACATCATTCTTATGTTTTCGGTTACTTGTGGCTTGGGTTTTGGGATGCACATAGTAGCACAAAGATCGCAGATAGCGGGACCACAGTGCATACAAAGGCAGCAAGAAAATATAATGGTCAAGATTATTCCAAGAAATTTCAATGCTTTCCAACCCCATTTGGACAGTAGTCCCCAAAACCATTCCGTTAAAGACCAATCTCCTTCGTCCTGATGAATAGACTTGGAGATTATGTGCAACTTGGAGATAGCTTGGTACACTGTCGGAGCGTCATTAGGAATGAAAATACAACAACTAGACCCGATCAATTTACACACTCCACCACGATCGACAAGAACAAAGTCTAAGGCAACTCGATTTTGCAAGGTCATAAGACGATCCGCCTGTAGTTCTGCCGTGATATTACTTAAGGCTCCTACAGTGATGTCTATTGTAGTCTCTACGACACGGACCAATTGCCTTATATTTCTGCTGTTAGCCATTGGACCCCAGAAGGGAAGAAAATCTTTAAGGAAATCTCCTCCCTCTTGTCCTGCTGTGTCCTTTGAATCAATAATCCCTCTGCCGTAACGGGTTCGGTGATAATTGGCAGAAGCAGGAGCTATGACTGAAATCTGGATAATTAATTTGTGAACTAACAGATCGTCTGAATTTACTTTGATAAGCATTAGAGAAGATGACGAAGTAAGCCCAAGCAGAACCTTCATAAGAAAAAGGAAGAACTAGATATGGCATTCCTTTCTCTGTGGTATGTGGCATAAGACCACACACCCAACAATCAGTTGTATTAACCACTAATTGGTGCTGATGTAATAGCTGGATAAAGGAATTGTTGTAATACTCGGTTCTTCTGACAAGTTCATGTGAAGGAAGAGTATGAAAGAGGTGTGGAGAGATAGTAGAAGAAGGCAAAGAGGAAGAAGGGGAGGTATTTCTTGGCTGCAAAGCATAAATTATCCAACTAATAATCGCCAAAACAATACATAATGATATAAGAACACATAAAGTTATATTAAAACGACTGTACATTATTTTACAGGATGCTTTCTTCACTTCATCTCTTCTTTCTTTATTACTTAGTGTAGTTTCCATCTTACTAGTGGATGCTCACGGCAATCTTCCTCAATCACTGAAGTCACGATGCTCTACCGTCCTATGACACTGAAGATCCTGCAGACCTATTGTCACCACTCAGGTCGTGACCTAGACTCCTACCGTGACCCTGCAACCGAAACAGAATACTACACAAGGGAGAAGAAAGTTTTAAATGTTCTTTGGTCTGGGCCTTAAGTTGTAATGTTCCTTCCCCGGAACGTTCTGGTTTTGAAACAATGTTCGTGGTTCAGTCGTATCCAAGCGACGATGCAATGGAACTGCTTCCTGTAAAATGTTGTCGTCCGCTTTCTCAGACAGTGTCCCATTCAGGTGTGCATCACTAAAAGGCACGAATCGTGGAGTCTTTTCGCTTTCACAGTCACCAACACCTCTACGAACCCACTGATCAAAAGGCAAAGGCAAAGGCAAAGGCACTTTCTTGCAATGCACACCGTGAATCCAATTTTTCTTTCCTTCGACTTTAACCGCTGTCCTTGTAGTCAACAAGACCATTCGCGGCTCCCGCCATCTGGGTTGTAGATTATTGGACCTCTGAAAATTCTTCAAACATACCCAGCCACCTGGTCGGATGGAGTGACCTGGGTCTGTGGAAGCCTCCGGCAGAGCACTCTGAACCTGTTGATGAAGAACACGCAATTTAGTTGTAAGGTCATGCAGATAGTCAATCAACATTGGATATGGCAAGTCTGAGAATTTCTTAGGGCGAGGTATTCCCCATACGTTGGCCGGACGGGCAAAATCCACTTCGTAAGGGCTAAGTCCCAAACGAGAGTGTGCTGCAGTTCTGGTGGATAGCAGAGCTAACGGCAAGGCATCAGGCCAATTGAGTCCTGTACTTGCTTGAACCTCTGCTAACTTCAACTTCAAAGTTCCATTGTAACATTCTACTAAACCCGCTGACTGTGGATGATTTGCCGCGTGGAACTTTTGCTTGATGCCAAGACCAGCACAAACTTTCTGCATGACTTGGCCAACAAATTCGCTCCCATTGTCGCTCCAGACAATGCGCAGCAAACCAAACCTGGGAAAGAACTCTTTTAGAAGGATTTTAGCTGTGGATAAAGCTGTGTTATCTTTTAGAGGGTATGCTTCTATCCACCTCGAAAAGGCGCATACTACCACTAGAACATATTTGAGGTTGTTGCATCGCTCCATATGAATGTAATCGATTTGCAACACCTCAAATGGATATGTCGGAGGGGCAAAGTGACCTGCTGGAGTTGGGGTTCCCTTTCCCGGGTTGTACATTAAACAAACAATACAGTGCTTTACTACATTGTCTGCACATTTCGGGATATTTTCATTTTGCCACACTGGAGCCAGAAGATTACAGATGCCTTTTGCACTTAAGTGAGCTGGACCATGAGCCATAGTAACCACTGGGAGTACATAGGCATCTGGTAACAGCCAACGCTGATGTTCAGATAATTCCACCCAACAACCCATCTCATCTAACATACCCGTACTTTCATTCCACTTGCTCATTTCTCTTTCCGAAGCCTCTTTCTGAATCGCCTTTACACTTTCCACTGTATTCTCATACATTCCTCTCTCTCTAACCCAATTCGCAGGACCTGCCACATACATTCGACTCGTTGAATCTCTCGCTGTTCTCTTCGCTACTTCATCCGCAAATGCATTTCCTCGACCAACATCATCCGTAATCTTCTTGTGTGCACTACACTTCACTATCGCTATTTGGATGGGTAAGGCAAGTGACTCAAGGAGATCAGTCACCAACTGACCATGTTGAATTTTGGTGCCATGTGAAGTTAGGAATCCCCTTTCCTTCCAGAGGCGCCCAAAATTGAACGCTGCACCAAAAGCGTATTGGCTGTCAGTGTATACGTTCACTCTTTTCCCTTTTGATAATACACAAGCTCTCGTTAGTGCTATCAACTCTGCTGCTTGCGCTGAATTGTGTCGAATGCGCGCAGTTTCCACAATCGTATGTAAAGTAGTTACAGCATAGGCTGAAACCGTATCTCCATTAGACATCTTGAAACAAGAACCATCTACCCATAGAGTCCCATCCGGATTCTCTGGCGGTGTGTCTCTCAGGTCAATTCTTCCTTTTGTCTCTTCCTCAGTACGGAAGAAACAATCATGCTGATTCTCAACATTTTCCTCATTTGGAAGGGGCAACAGAGTAGCTGGATTTAGGGTATTACATCCCTTAATGTGTATGTGACTAGCCAAAAGCGTCAGCTCGTAACCAGTTAGACGTGCACTCGTAAGATGCTGTGTTTTCGTTCTGTTTAACAAAGTATCCACTGCATGTGGCACCATGACAATGAGAGTGTTATCCAACACCATTCCAGCAGACTGTCGGATAGAAATTGCTGCTGCTGCTGTTGCTTTGAGACAACTGGGCAATGCTTTAGCTACTGGATCTAACGTAGCCGAAAAATAAGCACATGGTCGCTGTTTGTCTCCAAATTGTTGCGCTAAAACTGACAATGCACAACCTTCTCTCTTATGCACATAGAGCGTAAAGGGCTTAGTGTAATCTGGAGTACCTAGTACAGGAGCAGAACACAGAGCGGTACGTAAGTCAGTGAAACTCTTTTGGCACTCATCAGACCATGGAAGGGGCTGAGGCGTATCTTTTGAAGTGAGTGCCAACAAAGGTTTAGCAATTAGAGAGAAGTTAGGGATCCACTGCCTACAGTAAGAAGTGATACCCAGAAAGGCACGTAATTCCCTTTGTGTGGATGGTACAGCCATTCACGCAATCGCCTGTATTCGTTCTGGGGTCAATCGTCATCCCTCCTTTGAGAGGAGATGACCCAAATAGGTAACCTCTCGACAAACATACTGTAGTTTGGAAGGTGAAACCTTGTGATTCAGTTTAAACAAGTGGCGTAACAAAGCAACAGTGACATCTTTGCAGATATCTTCTGAATCAGAGGCGACTAACAAGTCGTCCATATATTGGATAAGAGCAGCACCAGACGGCAAGTGAAAAGTATCAAGATGACATTTTAAAGCTTGGCTATAAATGGAGGGACTTTCACAATAGCCTTGGGGTGCGCATTTAAACCGGAAGCTTCGGCCTCCAAGAGAGAAACCAAAAATATCCCTACTCTCTTCTGCAATGGGAATACTAAAGAAGGCATTCTTTAGATCGATAACAGAGAACCAAGTTGCTGTAGAAGGTATCATTGTCAACAAGGCAGTGATATCTGGAACAACAGGAAATTGTGGAATGACAATTTTGTTTACTTCTCGCAGATCAATTACAAAACGGTACACAGGAGGCTGAGAAGGATCAGTGCGTTTAAGAACAGGAAGAATAGGACTATTGCATGCGTTACCTCTTGTTTCTTCAACCACACCCTTCCGAATCAAGTCATGAATGATTTCCAAAAGCGCTTTCTCACCTTCAGCAGAAATTCTATATTGTGGGATGCGCGGTAATTCAACATTAGGCTTGAGAGTGACAACATAAGGTGGAATCTCAAGACAACCCACATCGTTCGGACCCGTGGCCCAAAGTGCAGTTGGAAGAGAAAGCAATTCAGGGGGAAATTGATCTTTGGACAAATACATTGGGGAGACCAATGTCTGACCTAGAGTAAGATGTACGCCTGAAGGAGAACAATATATTGTAGCATGCATTATTTTCAATAGGTCTATACCCAACAGATTTTCACCGCAACCATTCGTCAACAGAAGTGGAGCTTCCAAATCATAAGGACCAACTGAAATAGGCAAAGGGCAAGAAACTGGATTGCGAACAGGGGCGCCATAAAATCCTACGGAAACATTCGTTAAGCCAGATAAAGGTGCCCCAGGGAGTTTAGAATGAATGATAGAACTTCTCATTGCTCCAGTATCTAGAAGAAATGGCTCTAAAACACCCATTGTAGTGACGTTAACATAAGGACCATTTTGATCTACTGGGATTGGCACAACTCCCTTACTTTGTCCTTGGCTGTCCTAGTTAGCATGAAGACTCTCATTCTCGCCTTCAACATAATGGTCTTCATTGTAATACTGTGTAGATCTCACATTCTGTTGATCAAAGTAGTTCATGGAATTGGGAGGAGGAAGGGCACGTTGTTCTTGAGTCAACACACCCCGACCTCTACCTCTGTTTGCTGACTGGAGGCCAGCACGACCTCGTGGAGCGGATAACGCTCCATTGCGCTGCAATAAAACCGGACAACTACTTTTAAAGTGACCTTCCTCTCTACAATAGGCACATTGATTAGGACCTAACAAAGGTCGCGGATTGTATGACTCAGGTTTTTGATACAACCTCTGAAATTGCGGTGGCTGTTGAATCTGAGGCTGAGCATAACGTGGCGGATAGGCTTGCTGCAACAGAACGTTCGTCTTTAAATCTTTTGTCTTTTTCTCTTGCTTTTCTCTTTCCTCTTTATCCCTATTCTCATAATATTGCACAGTAGCCAATATCTGAGCAGAAGAAGAAACAGCCCAAGAACTTTCTGAATCTTTTAATTTGTGTGACAGCTCGGGAAGCAAATTGAATACAAATTTGTCCACGAATAATCGTTGTCCACCCTCTGTAGCCATGTCTTGACCACTGTGGTCGATAAATGTCTCCTCGAAACGAGTAAAGAAGTCAGAGACACTTTCATCTTTCTTTTGTTTGCATGCTGCTAGTTTATCCCAATTAACTCTCAGTGCAGGCATCATAGTTTTCATTAACGTAATGATTCTACCAGGAAGTTCCGAGATCAGAGCGTCAGGCTTTGCGCCACCCACTTGGTCTCTATCTGTATTAGCTATGACATCCCAAGTAGCACCTAGTTCCTGTGCGTGATCCTCTCTATGAATCTTAGCCCATATTGTCTGTGGGACCACGTTACCCATTAGCATATCAATATCTGCTAGATTCATAATACAAGCATCAATTGTCTGCGATAATTCTTTGTAATAACCTGCAGGGTTCTTATGAGGATCTGGTAGAGTCTGCTTAAGGGCCAACACTTCAGATCTCTTCCAAGGGACATGTACCCATATACTTTGGAAATGAGCAGGAATAGGCGCATTTCCACCTACTCCCGCAACTGCCTCCTTCCAAACTGGAGGAACCTCTCTCTTTCCCCGTGCAAAAAAATCTAGACATGGTAGTAAAGCACTATCAATCTCGGGTCCTACTCTGTGGAATAGGCTTCCCCTTTCTCTGAGACAGTGTAAAGAACATCTCACTTTTAGAAAACTCCTGAAAACTGTGTTGTTCAGAAATGAGATCTAGCTCCTTTTATTCCTCTGTTTTACCGGCTCCACAAAGCGCAGAGATACTCCAATTGGAGTCGATTCTAGCGCTATATAAACCTACAAATAAACAAATAAATAGGGTAATTTTTCAACATCAGTTTAACCGACGGATCGGTATCAAGAAAAATCTGAGAAAACAATAAGGATCTATAAGAGATAAGCGTCCTTACAGCTTCCTCAACTTTGGAACCTACAATAAGTCCTTTTTCAAAATCAGCTTGAACATTTAACAAATCTTATGAGATCGGACTCGAACTCACATCTTCCCATTCTTTAATGAGAATGTCGCACATTACATTAAAGACATATCTTTGCGTAGGCGCATTCCATTGCAAAAAATAGGCATAAAATCAAGCACACTGTATTGTGGACCCTTCTTGATCCATCTTCGTCCAAGAGAATCTAACTTCTCTCGTTCCTCAAAATCTGGGAACTGACTACGAGACTGTCTTCGAGCAAAAGCCGGAGACACATTTAAAGCTCCAAAGAAAGGAGATGGAATACTAGTGACAGAGTCTGTGACACGCTTACGCACAGACGGTGTACTAGACAAAAGAATCGGAGACAGAGTATTAGGAGAACTAACAGGAGAAGAACTGAAAATTGCAGGAGGAGCAGAAGACAAAGGAGAGCTAAGATCAGGGGATGAAGGCAAAGAAGTTGAGACTATCGGTAAAACCGGCAAGGGCCGTAATACTGGAGGAGGCAAATGCTGAAGAGCCGGAACCGGTGGAGGTACCACTGGCAGCTGAGCAGGCTGTAGCAGCTGAGGTACATTGGCATTTTTCACATAGGGTGGAGGCAACCTTAATAAATGGGACATTAGGGGATCTTCTTCTATATCTTTCTTATTATCAGAAGGAGAAACAGGCAACACCGGATAGCATTTATCTATCGCCATACGATGCTGTCTTTCTGAAATTTCAGTCGCATTATCAATTTCATTTTTGAACTGTTGGGCAGCCTGTATAATTGTCATACCCTGTGCTTTCCTATCTCGTTTTGCTTGTTTAATTTCTTCCTGTTTGGCTTCCTTACGCCAAAAGCGGAAAGAGTCAAACATTGCCGGCCGGGCTTTTCTTTTGAACAAAACTGCTTCCAAATTATCTAGCACATCAGGATCAAAACTACCGTTTTCTGGCCATTTGAGAACACTATCTTTCTTCGTGTATCGAGTCCATGTCTCGTTAAAGGCAATGGGGCCGATACCATGTTTCGAATAGAGCTCTTATGTGGGAGTTCCAACCGAAGGAATCGGACAAGAATCCTCAAGTCGGGAGTCCCTATTACAACCAAGACAACAAATTCTTCCAAACTTAGTCAGAACAGGCATCTCGAGATATCTCCAGACTGTTCACAAACTTCAAGGGAGTAAAACTCAGTTTACGCAGCACAAATGCACTTACCCTCGGCTTTAACTTTTGCAAAGGTTAAATCTAAGAAACCTAAGGACATCAAACAAAGAACCAAATTGTGGGCGCGACCCACAAAAATACTTAACTAAGGACGTCTTCTTCCACCAACAGAGGCCCGTCTATCGTCTCGCCTTACCATACATCATCAAAGGAATGGGCCAAAGCAGGGCGGCAGTCAGGGCAGCGGTCATCAGTAGCCGTCAGGAAGGAGTAACCACGCTGCAAAACACCTTCGGACCACTTTCGACATACAGGGGTCGCTTAGTGTGGCTCGCGAACCCTCCGGAATTTTCTTGCGGGGTTCCTCACGACCTTCGAGCAGAACCGGTACCACTGAAGCCGCCCAACGTTGGGCGCCAGTTGAAGAACCAGAACCTTTTGGGCCTGGCGGCGCAGGGTACGCCCTATGTCTTCGGAGTTCTCCTGCTTCGCTACACAGAGACACGGGACACTCTGTCGGCGTTAGAAGATTTATTTAGCTGCAGCTAGTACAGTTATCCTAGAAGTACACAGAGTAGGTTCTCAGGAGACTGCCACTTCACTCTGTGGCGCATCAGGTTAAATACTATACAATGATATAATAATTGACGAAATACACTCCCAAAAGCATACAAGAAAGAGCCAATCGGAAAGTTAGAAAACAAGGCGAAACCAATAGGAAAGGTTTGAAAACAGAAATATCAGTTTACTCGAAGAGACCTCTCCTCCAACTGTGTTTGTCACCCCACCCTCAAACTAATTCATTACCAGATTATAACTAACTTGCAGGTGGTGAGATACGTTTGTGTGTATTGGAGGACAGTCGTGACACGAGAGAATGCTAGCAGGAGACAATGAAGGCCAGTCGATAAGATACGGTCAGGAAAGAATAGTGTGAGCCAACAGATAGTTGAAACGAGGATTAAGAAAGCCAGACTCGGCTAGTTCTAACACCAGCTTCGCAAATAGAGGCCGAGGACGTATTTTGACACCAGGCTACAGAAAAAGCAGAATAGACTTTGTTCGCCGTGCTGCCTGAGTGATGGCAACACAAAATGGCGGCGGGCCACAAAATGGCGGGTCGATTCGATCGTGATCGAAAATCGAAGTTCCTCACCTTATGTCAGTAATTCATACTTATTGGACCTAGAGGGCAATCTGCATACCAGTAGTAAACGGTGATTAACCGTCCATGCATTACCGAAGCACTACAGGCCCCTGCACTATGGAGTACTTTGTGATTTGAATAGGAAAAAAGAAGATGCCGGATTAGGAGAGGAGCTGAACCTTGACTGCCCAGGAAAACCTGAAAATGGGCCAGGCAGGCGAAGATGTCTACAGATGCTTCCTTGATGGACCAAGCTTCCCAGAAGCCATGAGAACTTTACATCCCAGTTGTCCAAAATGCAAAGGCAAAAAGTCTACCAAGGATCAAGGCACTGCACGATCACTTTATTGATGGAATAGCTGCAGAGAGTCTGCATCATCCCTAAACCAACCATACCCTAAGGGTGCCTGTGTCTGCCCATTTCCAGCCTCAAAGGGGAATGGAGGGCTTAATTCTTCACCTCCAACTTAGGGATTGTGTTCCATTGCCTGCAGCTGCTCATCCAGAGTTCTGATTGAAGGTGTTTAGACAGAATATCGAAAACAGATATTGTGATCCAAAAATACTGTGACAGGAAAGTTGCGATGAAAAAAATATTTAGGGCAGAAATATCAAAGGTAAGTATATCCTTTTCATTATTGTTTTTTAATACCTTTGTAAAATATATTGTTTACTAAAATGTATATAATGTTGTTTTTCAGAATATATTTTTATTAAATTGTTGTATTACTTGTATTTTAAATAGTGAATTTTAAAATAGTTTGATGCTGGGGGGTGTGGCCAAGCCGCGGGTGGAGTAGGACGTGTGCTGCCGAGTCTCCGCTCTTTCACAGCCGGCCCCAGCTACAATCGCTGATCACTCGGGCCCGCCTCATGCTCTACTGAGCCTGGCCTGGCTCGGACAACTCGGTGGTGGGGGCCGGGCATCTGTGGTGAGGTTGAGAGAGTGGTACAGGGAGATCCGGCATCCTGGGGCCGTCTCTACAGACGGAGCTGCCATCTTGTGAACTGCCGATCGAGACCCTTGGCGGCAGACCCTCTCTCGCTTCCCCCAGTGCCTTTGAAATCTGTGGCATCGCCACCTCCTGGCCCCTGAACTCTACCGGCTTACTCTGGGGACTCTGTCCTGGGGCAGCCATCTGAGCCCGTTGCTGCCTCCTTCGTCGGCTCCCAGACTGCACTGCTATCTTGGGATCTCTGGTGGGGACTCTAGGAGCCTGACCACTCGATGTGGGGGTCGTCCAGCTGGGGCTACATGGAACCGGACTTCCTGGCCCCTGCTCCGGGAATGGCTGGGAGATCTTGACCCTGGGCCCACAAGCCTGGGCTGAGCCTCCCTGGGAACTGCGGCTCCTTGCCTGATTGTGGAGCCGGTGGGACCCCGATTGTGACTCCTGGAGATGTCGCTGAGGTCTTGAAGGGGCTCGGACCCTGCGGTCTTGCTGTTCATGAGCACCGCTCCGCCGCCGACCCTCATCCAGACCTGTGGTCCCAGCTGGGGCCTGGACATCGGTGGGGGCCTTATCCACCAGCCCGAGCAGTCTCTACTGGACATAGCTGATGGCCCTCCTCCTCACAGCTGGGAGACAAGCGATCACAGGAACTGAGGTGCGGGGGGATCGGCTGCGGGGCCTCGCAGCAGGCCCCCTATTCCCACCCCCCTGCATGCACTCTCTGGGACCTCATTTTGGGGCCTGGTGCCCGGCCCGTCCGGCTGCCTCGTGGTGCGCCGCTGTTCTCGCACCTGAGCTGGGACCTCCTCTCTCCTTGCTGTTGGAGACCTCTGCATGAACAGGACCCGAGGGCTGCTGCAGCTGGTTGGGGAGACCCGCTGGGGGCATCCCTCTCATGCCCACACCAAGACTTAATTACCTGACTGGGCACTCGTTGCTCTTGTGCCCACCGAGCTGGAGGGGACAATCTTACACCTGGGCCACCCATCCTGTAAGGAAGCACACTCCCCAGCAACCGCTGGGGCCCTATAGAGCCCCCTCATGCTCTGAGGGAAGGGTCCTATAACTGACAACACTGATTGGGGGCATCACTGGCTATCTCCCGGAACTCCCCGCGCATCTGCCGGCAGTCCTCGAGGATCCCTACGGCACTGATGCTACTTCGCACCAGGGTCTGACTGGCCTGAACGACCCTGCGGCACGGCCCTACCCTGCCCATCCAATATCTACACGCCAAATCACATAAGAGGAATCCAGGTCCTGCTCTATGTACCTGGCGATACTCCCCTGGACATGCCACGTACCAAGGCCAGAAGAGATACCCTGTCCACTCCGGCCAAAGACAACCCTATGGCCTCTCTGTGGCTCAACGTAAACTCTCCCCCACCAGCCACCACGGAACCCGCAGGAGCAATGGCCACCGGCGACCCTGTGAAAGCTCCTCTAACGCAGGCCTACATGAAGAACGTCTTTCTACAAGAGATCAAAACGAAAATTGGATCCCTCAAAACTGAATTCAAAGACTGCCTTCATGAACTCCAGCGGGATGTCGCTGAATTTGGTGGTCGAGTTGACGATCTTGAGCGCTCTGTGGACTTGGTCGGAAGACCATGAAAATCTGTGGCGCAGGATGCCAGCGCTGGAAGGCTAATACATCAACCTGCAGTTGAAGCAGGAGGACTTAGAAAATAGGAGCAGATGCAATAACATCCACATTAGAAGGATCCCCTGTGGAGCAGAGGGACCGGACAGTATGACTTTTATGGCGGATCTACTCCAGACGATAAGGGGACGAGGACGATGCCTCCCTTCTGGATAGGGCCCATCACGTTGCTGGTAACTGGGGCTGCCCGGACTTCACCCCTGATATTCTTACGCAAGTCCACTTCTTTGTTGAAAATGAAGCCATCCTGCAGAAGGTGCGAGGTGCCAAGGGCCTGGTCTACAATAGCTACTTTATCCAGGTTTTCCAGGACATCGCCCCAGTAACAGTAAAGCAAATAATTTAAGCCGGTCACTGATAAGCTCTGTGACCTCAATATCAAGTACCAACAGGGTCACCCCTTTGTCTTCACTGGGAGGGCAAACGTTGGATCTTTCGCTCCCTACGAGATGCGAAACAACTTTTACAGCTCCCGACACCGTCCAGACACACCAGCCCCTCCCCATCCCAGGCTGCCTCCAGAGACCCTATCCGACCTGAATGGTCCACAGTCCCCCCTGTTCCCCAAACCCAGAGCTTGCATCAAAGAACAGGCAACTTCTCAAGCGAAGCAAGACATTATCAAACACCTCCACACCATGGACAAGTCTCAATTACAGGCTTGTTCCCCATGCCCTCTGAGTGAATGATCACTCTGCATCACATCGGCCGGACCGGGCTTTGCCTCGCACTTTGGCCTGGTTGTGAGGTAGCCCAGGTCTGGTCATATGAAGCATGCTGGGTGGATGCCCCATCTGTCTGGGGCCCACTGACATCAACCTGGACCCTCTGGGCGAGGGCCCTCCTAGCGCCGCTCCACCCCCTCGTGAATTATAACTTGCTGATAGGCCTGTCATCTTACTTTAGTGGGCCTGTGGCTGACGCTCTCCATCTCCCTGTTCAAACCCTGCTGCAGGACGCGGAGACCGGCCCATTGATGTCACTTCCTCCCACAACCTCAACGTTCAGCTGGTCCCTTTGAAGAGTGACTTTTTCAGAATGGCCATTGTTTTGACTCCTGAGCTGTTCCAAGACGCCGCTAGACCCTATAGGCCCTGTTGGCCACCCTGTGTTAACCACACCTTGCCACACACTTCCCACCCTTATTCCCAAGTCTGACAAAGGGAGCCTCCCGAACTCCCCCCTGCACACCTTGTACTGAGGAAACTCCAGCCCAGCTGGAACATAGGCTGCGCATGTGTTGGGCCACAGCCTGCACCCTATCTCTATTTCCTCCAAGCTGCGAGTTGAGCCCTCCGACCGTGAGCCAGACATTGCAAATGACCCACCTGCCCACTAACATGACTATGACCACTCATATTAAATTCCTGTACCTCAATGTAAAAGGGCTAAACTCCCCAACAAGAGACGCCAGGTGTGGCGCTACCTACTCATATAAGACCCTGACATCATCTTCCTCCAAGAAACCCACCTGATATCTTCTGATACACGTTACATGGCCCATCTGCGATTTGAACCTGTGACCATGAGGTCAAACAGACTCATTAAGTTGATACATTGGTCTATTAAGCAGGGAGACCCAGTACTGCTTGATAAATCTGTACATTAGGGGGAGCAGGCGTGTGATCAGTCGACTCTAACACAGCCTGTAGGAGATTGAAGTATTCACACAGGCTTGGGAATTATAAGTGGGATCAGTAGACTATTCAAAGCTAGTACTTCCTGGCTGCATTGATTCATATTTTTATGTTTTTATACTTCAGATGCTTACACGTCTATTTTACTTTCTCATATAGTTTCTGAAACTCCTACTGGGAGACTTGCCTGATGATTTTTGGTTTGGTTCCCAAGGGTAAAGTATATTTCAAGTTGCTAAACAAAGGGTATTAAGCATGAAACTTTGCTTGACAGCTAAACGGCTGCGCAGTGAGCTTCCTCCAGAATTTGCCCTGATGATGAATGACATGTTTTCCATAATACCAGCTGCTTGTAAAATTGGGATACAACAGTGACTCAAAACTTAATCACTAGCACTCTTTGTGCGGAATGTCAACCGTGCATCCGAAGTGCTGTTTATTTCTGATAAGGTCTCCGATAAAGCCTAAACTCCGTCTGCAGGTTTTATGCAACCTTCTCCAATTTTAATCTGCTTTAAGGGGAGAAACTTGCTCCTGAATTTTTCAATCTTCTTTATTTTTTAGTGGGAGAGGCTAAGCTGTGTCTAAGCATGCACTGCGTTGAAGAGCTACTGACTTTCGTGGATGACTACACCTCTTTTGAGTCCTAGTTTACAGCCCCTTTCCAAGTGTCCGAAGGAGAGTTCCCTGGACACTTACTGATAAATGATCTCAAACACACAACCCTATTTGTGCCAATTACTGGAGTTCATCATATTATCAGAATCCCCTGAGGCAGACTTCTCCCTCAGAGTGTGAAAATAGTGTTTTCGAAGCCTCTTGAACACTAGTATGGGTTAGTGAAAAGATTTAAAGAGTCGGAGAGGAGATGGGTGAAACAAGCCACATTAACGCTGCCTTCCAAGAATACCAAACAACCTACCTTGGAAGATTTCCTGCACCTACCTCCTGACTCCCCAAGCAAAATGGCACATGAGCCCACTAAGGTCCATGGCTGCCTGCATATCCCTGGCGCAAGCATGCTAACCACTTTCGTGTCCCCTGGCTTCTCGTCCTGGTGAAGCTGAGACAGGTAGTTGTAGCCTCTGTTGTGCCTCCATAGAATGAAAGGTCAAGATAAGCAACTTGTCCCCCACTTTTGATTGCTGTCCCGTAAAAATGACCCGGCAAGGATTGAGCGACCCATATTGTATTAATTATGAATGCTTTGCACCATGACGTCTATTCAGGGAGGATGGAACAATTCCAAATACCCTAAGAGATAGCTATTAGCTAAAGGAAACCCTACACAGAACACATTCTGGAGATAGAAGCAAGTGGCTTACAAAGCAAAACACCCAGCAGCAGAATCCAGTTGGATCCTACTCCTGGGAAGGAAAGAAATGGACATCAAAATGCAGGAAGGGGCATACAGTCTCCCTATGTAAACCAAGAATCACAAAAGTGTATCCCCTGCCTTGTGTACAAAGACACTTCCCAAAAGAAGCCTTGCTAGTGATGAAAAAAAGAAAACAAATCATTTTCTCTTTGGTAGACATTCACCCATTCTAATAGTGGCATGCATCACCATCGGGTCTCATCCTGGTCCCTAAAAACCAGGATAGGCTCAACTGTGTTTCAGGGAGCACTTTACATTTGTTTCCTAGCTGGGGCAACTAAAAAGATAAAAATATCCCAAACTAACCATGGTGTCCCTTTATTATTTTTTTTAAATATCTTTTTATTAACATGTATCGACATAAACGTACAGTACAGTGGATATGACATTTGAAAATACAGTGGAGACCAAATACAAGCACAAATACAATAAGATATTACAATGGGTGTCATGGAGAAGGGGCATCATCACAGTCAATATTACGGGGCGGGGCACAAATATTACCACGATACGTATTCCAGGAGTCCCAAATCTTAGACCATTTACGAGGGCAGCCACGGGCAATGTAGACCGTCTTCTCCCTACGCATACACCAGTCGAGATCTTTCTTCCATTCTGCTATTTTGGTACGTGCGTAGCTCCCCAGAGCTGTGCGATGTTTCTCTTGGCTACCATGAGTCAGAGTGTGACCCATTGAGTAGTGTGAGTGCTGAGGTCAGTGGGTTCCCAGATATTTAAGAGGCACCTACGCGCCTCTGGGTAGAGAACAACTGCCAAAACCTCACTGATCACTTTGTGCACCTTCTGCCAGTAACGTTGAATAGGTTCAGAGTGCCAGATTATATGGATGAAAGTGCCCAGTTGATTACACCCCCGTCTGTAATTCCCTTCAGCGGGCCCTCCCATGTGTAGTAGTTGCGGTCCCGTAACATAGATTCTGTGAAGGATCTTTAGTTGTATTAATCGGAGATGTGCTGGGACTGCGACTGTTCTAGGGGAGGAAACTGCCACCTGCCAATCCTCATCATCTATTTCGAGGCCATCTCTAACCCATTTTTCCCGCAAAGTGTGGAGAGGATCTTCCATATTGTTTGTGAGTTTTTTATATATGAGGGAAACAGTTTTCTCAGGCAAGTGTCCGTCCAGTATCCTGTCCTCTAGTGGGGATGCGTCAGGAGGGGAGGACTCTTTGGGCAAGGCCGATCACAGAGCATGCCGGATCTGCAGATATCGGAACCGCTCCAAATCCGCCAACTCATGCTGGCGCTGAAGTGTGGCAAAGGATTTCACGTCACCCCCGTCCCAGAGATCCTTTAGACGCGAGATGCCTATTAGCTCCTATTTGTCAAAGCCCTTTGACTTCCACAATTCACCCAGCCTTTGGGAATCCCATAAGGGTGTTGCTAGTGTAAGTGTCTGGTCCCATCCGAGCAATTTATTAGCAGAGTGCCAGACATAGACCGCGTGCTTGGTGGGACCTGTGAGCGGGTGTCTACCTGGTTTAGAGTAGAGTACTCGATTGTAGACACCTCCGGAAATGAGCCATCTGTCCATATTGAATCCCGGATCATCCAAGCAGCCGTAGATGCCGTGATTAATGGCCGCAAGGTGCGCAGCCCAGTAGTATTTTTTAATATCCGGTAAACTGATTCCCCCATCATACCAGTTAAGTGTAAGTTTGTGCAAGGCGATGCATGGTTTTCCATCCCACAGAAGCTCACGCTGGAGCCCTTCAATTTCTTTGAAGTATGAATTAGGGACAGGGTCAGTCGAGTTTTGTAGTGCGTACAAAAAACGGGGCAATGACATCATTTTAAAAAGGGCCGCCTTGCCCAACATTGAGAGTGGAAGTGACTGACAATTTGCGATGTCTCGTTTGAGTCTTTGCAGTGGGGGGATGAGGTTGCGGGAATACCGGAGTGTCTGATCAAGAGAGATAAATATTCCCAGGTATTTAAAACCTTCCGTGACTGTTTGCATTGGACAATTTGGTGGTAGCAGAGGAGGGTCTCCCTGGAGGACCTAGAGGAGGGATTTTTGCCAATTAATACCAAACCCGGAGTATCTGCCAAAGATGGCTAGAATGTCGAGGACTGAGATCAGAGATTTCTTAGGGTATGCGAGGTATAGCAGGATGTCATCAGCATAAAGAGAAATACGGTCTTCCCTATCTGGGGACCAGCACAGTCCACGAATGACTGGGTCTCTCCGGATCCATGCTGTAAGGGGTTCTAGGGCAAGTGCAAATAGCAGGGGGGATAGAGGGCTATCCCTGTCGGGTCCCTCGACTGAGAGTAAAGGCCCCTGATTTTTTGTTATTGACTACTACTTGAGCCATGCGTTCGCAGTATAGAAGATGTACTCACTGAATAAAGCATGGTCCAAATCCCAACTTCGTGAGTACAGCGAAGAGGTAGGGCAACTCAACAGTGTCAAATGCCATGGTGGCATCCAGGGAAACAATAATCACCTGTTCTCGTATGGTGGACACCCTACTCAAAACATCATGGACCCTGCGCAGGTTTCAGGCAGTGTTCCTGTGCGGCATAAAGCCGGATTGGTCAGGATGCACTAGGTCCCCTATGACTTTGATTAATCTGTTAGCTAGTAATTTAGCTAGAATTTTGGGTTCTGCATTTAAGAGTGAGATAGGACGGTAGGCTGTGCAGTCGGTTTTGATTTTCCCTTCTTTATGGATTGTGACACTAGTTGCAATTCGTTGGTCTGTAGGCAGTAATCCTCTTTCGAGGCTTTCCTCATACATGGCCTTTAGGTATGGGGCCAGTTTATCTGGGCGAAGTTTATAAAGTTCAATAGGGATGCCATTCGGTCCCAGGGCCTTACCGGGATGTAGCGCACATATCGCGAGTACTATTTCGTCCGCTGAGAGATTATTATCAAGGTATGTTAGATCCTCGGCTGAGAGAGTGGGGAGAGAGATGTCCATTAGGAGGTCCAAGGATTCATCTTCAGTGGGTTGCGCCACCGAGGTGTAAACAGTGCGGAAGTGATCGGCAAAATGGTTAACAATATCCTGGGGTCTGTTATGGGAGCCAACTCAGCGTCTTTGAGCTCTGGGACAAGTCTGCTAGCGCACTCTTTTTTGTCAAGCCAGGCTATTAATTTCCCTGCCTTATCTCCCCAGTCGTAAATCCGGTCCATCTTGTCCTGACCCAGTGTCTTGGCTTTGTCAGTCACTAATGCCCTGTACTTGTCTTGCTGGAGGCAGAGTACGTGGAGTGCGTCAGGTGTGATATCCAAACCCATGTCCTGTTCTAGACGATATATCTCCTGCTCCGCATTGGAGATGTCTTTGAGTTTGTCTTTTTTCATTCCCGCTATCAGTGAGAGGGCCTGACCTCATAGTACGGTTTTGAAGGCCTCCCACAGAGTTTGGGGAGAGTCCACTGATTCCTCATTTTCTATAAAGTAGTTATCTATGGATTTGATCAGGTCTTTACGAATTTTCGGATCTTGTAAGTACCACGGATTTATGGGGGCAACTCTTCCCACCTGTGCATGGTCAAGGACTATGTGTACCCATAGCAGGGAGTGGTCGGAAATGCCCTTAGCTAGGTGTTTGATCTCATGGATGTTCGTGACCTGTGGGGCGGGAACTATAATGTAGTCCAGGCGGGAGAGGCTATTATGCACCCCGGAATGGAAGATAGGTTGCATTTTATTTAGGCTGTAGGTTCTCCTTCCATCTACAAACCCCATGGCCTCCAGGAAGCCGGATAAAGAGTGGGAAGACTGAGGCAGTGCACGAGGGGGGTGCCTGTCTAGTGTACCTGAAAGTACGGAGTTAAAGTCTCCCCCAAGCACCAGCAGTCTATCTGGTAATGCTAACAATATAGCGCTGAGATCGGTAAACGTGGTGGATTGTAGGCCAGGTGGGGCATATATGGACATAAACGTTCTGGTTTGTCCCTCCCATGTGCCGGTGACCCCGATGTACCTACCCCGATCGTCAGTCCAAGTGGAAGTGAGCGATAGGGGAAGTGTCCTTTTCATCATGATGCCCACTCCCTGGGAGCTGGTTGTGAAGCCCACGTGTGCGATCATCGAGTAGCCCCACCTATGCTTTGCCCTGCATGTGTTCTCAACCAGATGGGTTTCTTGGAATAGCACAATATCTGGCGCAAGTCTCTTAATATGTTGCAGGATGACACAGCGCTTAATCTTGTCCCCAAGACCATTAACATTCCAACTCAGTATTTTAATACCTTTCTTCCACTGCACACACATTGATGACAAACTAAAATGTAGTTTCCTCTATGATAATTACAAACTGTACTGTCGACACAAACCCTATAACCACAAACAAATGAAATCAATCCCTCCCAACAACCCCCCTCCCTGCTTCCCTGCACTCTGAGCTCAAAACTGCCCATAATTTACCAAATGCAGAGTGCCTGTCGCCCAACAAATTACTAAAAGAAGAAACTGGGGGGGAGAACTGGGTATCTCGTCATCCCACCTCCCTTAAACTCTAGGACATAAGGTCTCTGGGCCCAGCTGGACCAAAAGTACAGTACGTATTATTGACTGAAGTCCACAGGTGCACATTATTCTTAACTAATTACTACCTGAACCCGTTGTTGGTGAGTGACAACCAAACCAGAGGGTGGGTGAGTGGTCAGGGACCACTAGGAGTCTTACTGTTGGAATCAGGCGGTCATCTTAAAACGGCCACCGAAGCTCTTCTCCATCGATTCCCTCCATCCATCAAGCCAGTCGGACGCAGCTTCTGGGAGATCAAAGAATCTAGTCTTTCCCTCGGCCTCAACCCAGAGATGAGCCGGGAAAAGCATGGCGTATTTCAGGCCCTTGTCGCGTAGTCTCTTTTTGACATCCAGAAATGAGCGCCGTTATTTTTTCACAGCTTGCGTAAAGTCTGGAAAGAAAGTGATTTCCGAGTTGTCCAACTTGATTGGTGGGGCAACTCTGGCGGCTTGCAGGATCGTGTTCCTATCTCTATAATTCAGGGGCCCCCGGCACCCTGTGAGCTCTTTCGATCACAAACAGGTTGGATAGGCCCTTTGGTTGCAGGTGTGTGGTGATTAGGTTTTCCGCAAAAAGATCTTTTGCAGGCCCTTCTGATTTTTCCGGCACGCCGAGGATGCGTACATTATTGCGTCTCGTGCGTCCTTCAAAATCATCCAGCTTGCTTTCAGTGAGTTTACAAAACGCTTTAAGTTCATGAATTTCGGTTTGCAATTGCGAGGCATCTTCCACTAGACTGGACGTGGTAATTTCTAGTTGTTTGACCTTTTCCCTGTGTTTAGCGAGGTCGGCTCTGATAAGCATCATTTCTGAAGAAAGGGTGTCCATCCGCTGCTCCATGGAGATGCGCACCCCGTTTATTGCCTCCATTACGTCTTTCAGTGTAAGGTCTGGAGAGTCATTTTCTGCACCTCCTCGCTGTTTGTCTCCCGCCAACTTGCGCTCGGGTAAGTCCGCTTTCGTGCAAGTGTAGCGGTCCAGCTTGCTCTGTTGGGTCGATTTTGCGCTCTTTGTCCCAGACATGGGTAGGTTCGTAAGGCCACTTAGTCTGAACTCTGCAATTGGTGTTGCCACTACTGGTCCCAGACAAGTTCTGCTTGGAGCACCACTGGCGGGGAGGGGGGGAGGGAAGGGGGGGAAAGGGTGCGTTCCACAGGTCTTTAGATGACTCTCGCGGCTATGGGAGCCCTTCAGTTTTGGCTGGGCCCTTTAAGAGCGACCGGGAAAGGCTGATCGAAGGTATATTGCAAAATATAAGAGCCTCTAACAACACCAGGTTTAGCGACACTTCATACTCTCATTCTGGTCACAGAGAGGGCCACACCACGTCAAGGCACTCGCAGACCGTCGCGGCACAATAGATGCTGGACGTGAGCGGGCAGATTGGAGTGAAGGGCCTTAGATATTGGCCCCGCAGTAATCGCCCATGGGGGCAATCAGGATCGGTTCAGTCAGGTCATCGGGGAAGGGGGGGGTCGCCTCACCCCAGTCACTGATCAAGGTTCAGCACCCCCACCTGGCCCCCTCACACGTTCGCAGTTCCCGGCCCTCCTGTGGGTCCCTGTAGCACACGGTCCTCTTACCGCCAGGGTCTTCGCTGCATATGCGGTGTTTAGGGCCGTGCCACTCTTCGACTCTCGGAGCCTGTCGTCAGTGAAGCAGTCAGAGGCTGGGGACCGCGGGGTCCCGGAGCGTTTTGGCCCGCTCAGAATCGGCGAATTTGGTCTCAGCTTGCTGGGGCCTCCCAGGGGGAGGAGTCAAGCCGGCAGTCACGATCACCCTCTCGGCACGGCCGCCACGCAAGGCCCCGGCTCCCACGTTGGAGGAGGCTTCAAATGCCTATGTCTGTAACTTCGGCCCTGGGTGTCCGTCATGCACAAAACCGGGATCGGTGCCCTCCGCTGCACCTCCGGTTTACGATTTTGGCTTCTGAGGTAAGGAGGAGTTGTGTGTCGGATTGGCGGTATAGTGAGGGAGTCACAGAGACACCTCAACTAGCGGCCATCTTGCTCAGCCGCGTAGACACGCCCCCTGGTGTCCCTTTATTAATGGTTGTTTGGTATGGTTAAAACTAACTTCCAAAAGAGGGGGTTAAGGATGTTATGGTTCTATAACTCTTAACTACTAGTCGACATGTTTCAGCCCTTTAACTATGGCCACAGGGCTCCCGGGCTTTCATCAATAGTGCAATATTTTATATGTAGTTACTTGAAGGTGAAAGACCGAAAAAATTGACAGAATATTTAGTTTTTTACCTACGCCTTTTACCCTGGCTCTATGCTCAATCGACCCCCCTCCATTGTGGGAAGCATCGCATTTTCCATACTTTTTTTTAATGTAATTTGATCCTTGAATCCCTCGGAAGCTTGTCCGATGTGCTTGCAGTTTATCAGAGACACCACTATCAGCTGTGAGTTTATTGTGACCATAGCAACGCAAGTAAGTCCCAGGCATGGCGCTTAAATTGCCTGGCAGCACCTGTAGCAGCCGAGCGTGCAGGCTTTATTTTGTTCAACTAAATGCTGTTCCTCATGACTTCATAAAGTCAGAGGAGCTTTAATTATGCTTAAATAATGTATTTTAATGCGGTGAAGGGGACATCTGCATTAAAATGCGTTAGTCTAACCCTCAATGCACGGTACTTGGCAGGACTGCAACAGGCCACTGCCCCCTCCAACAGTTATCAGGCAGGCTGAAGAGCCCCAATCACCACTCCCCGCTTCCCATGTATCAGGGTTGCGAGAGGTTCACGCAGGAGGCCTTAAGAAGGCCAAGAGATCAGAGAGTCAGATGCAGAAGCAGTCCCCCAGCACGCCCCATTGAATGTAATCCATGGGGCCAGTTCCACCATCCTAAGGGAGTTCAGCAGGGTTCAGAGGCAGGCGTCCCCAGATGCAGCACCACTCAGCTTTGAGGGCCCTGTTATTTACAAATGTCCAATACCCTCCAGCTATCACACTGTCTCTGGAGCCTTTGCCAGCGGCTTCGGAAGTCCTGTCAATTACTGTGCGCTGCACCCCGCTGACAGGATGGCTAGGGATTCTGGGCCCTGGTCTGGAGCTCCTCAGCTAGGCATCAGTCATATTTGGCACCCAGCCAAAACCCCAGCACCCCTTTCCCCCCACACACACACTTTGTATTTTAACTAACTGTATATTTGGACCCACTTTGAGATCTCGTCCGTTGTCATGTAATTTAAGATACCCTCAACTGAAGCAAAATGTTATTTTGAAGTGCTTTTTTGTTTCCTTCTCTCCTTTTCAGTATTTCTCTATCCACCGAGCTCCGTATCGCTTAATGGTCTATTGCAGATACGGAGCACAGGGTTCTGACTTCCCTCCTTTTTAGGTCTCGCTAGCGTAGGCTGCGCACATGCGCAGTCTCGCTGGCGAAATTTAACGTCTTGTGGATTTTTCAGTAAAGGGCTTTAAACCCGCCCCTCTTTCCCATTGGCCGGCGTCACCTTTTATGCTAAACGGCGGCCAGCCATTGGGAAAAAGCTGTTGGTGAAGTTTTCGCTCTGCTTTTTCTGCCCTCCCACTTGGACGGCCTCGCCTGCTTTCTTTCTGAAGTAAAAGGTTTCTTATCTTTATGGGGTCAAACACATGGCCCCATAAAGATAAGAAACCTATTAGCAGGCGAGGCCGTCCAAGTGGGACGGTAGAAAAAGCCAAATGAAAACGTCATGGCGAGCGCTTGTTCATTTTGCAACCCGGCATCTGTTTGTCTAATCAGAAGAGAGATCGGTAAAAGTCAACCAGGGCTGACGCACATTTTATTTAGCTTTTTCTCTGTCAGAGGAGTTTAAATACCTAATAAACAGGTCGCGGTGATTTCAAATATATATAATCCCACCTGATGAGATTACCGAGACCACGAGAGTTCACAAATCATGTTTAGGGTTCTCATGGAGAACACCCTGTCAAGACTTTGCGTTTGAGCTCTTTCGCATCCCCCCCCCCCCCCCCCCACCCGCACTTCGTTGTCCATGGTTTTTTACACCCCCTGACCGCAATCAGTTGTCTGTGAATTTTCGCACACCCCTCCCCCACCCACACTCAGTGTATTTTCACACCCCTCTCCCCCCCGCCCGCACTCCCCTGTCCGTGGATTGAGAGAGATGCTGTTAGCAGGAGTTAGGGAGTGTCTCTACTTTTTTTCGTTTTTTTTTTCTGCTTTGTTTTGGTTTCCATGATGCTGCTGGGAGAGCCGCGAGTCTCTGAACTTGGCCCGTCAAAGGCACGAGTTGTGAGAAACCGATGTCAGGACTCGGCGGCAGCAACAGCAGCACATTCCCCTTTTTACAGCAACGGAAAAGCTAATGCAGCTGTTCAAGGCAACAAAGGGCCCAGGGAGGAGCCAAGGCTTGGGGGAGACAGGCTTGGGCACTCACAGCGAGCCTGGGGCCTACTAATATGATCTGCTGGGACGAGGCAGCAGCATCAGCGTGTGGGTGTGTGTAGTTTCAGGTAACACATGTGCTCCACTCCAGCAAGGAGTCCAGGGGGGAACACATGCCGAGCTCTTTGTGGGGAGGAGGGCACATGGGAACAGTGTATTATAAAGGCGTGCGTGCCACAGTGTGGATATGTTATCAGCATTTATGTAGCGTCTTCAGCCAATAGCAAGGCATAGAAATGCCTCCTTGAACAAAGTGGGCTTATTGTATAGTTCTGGAGTTTCAATTGGCTACTTTTGTGGGAGAACTCTGAATGTTAGGGAATTGTCGAACAAAATAGTGTTTGTCAAGGTTGAATTGTTGCACATGGTGACAGGTTTTGCATTGTAGCAAACATGAACGATGTTATTTGAATATAATGCTTACTACAGATTTCCAAGCATTTAAATATTTTCCACGACCTCCATAGAGAAAACAATTAACTGGATTTTGGCTTTACCCTATGTTTGCTTTTAGTGAAGCTGTAGAGCCCATATGCTGACATATTTTCTTTGATTTAACGTTCTTTGTTGGGCTTCTAATGGCTTTTCAGTTAAGGATTTAACATAACCCTGGAGAAAAGGTTAAGCTCTCCTGTACATTTCCCACTTCCATGCATTGTGTGATCGGCTCGTGGCCAAGCCAATAGCAGTGACAGGCCTCTTTCAAAGTCTGTTTCTAAAAGTTTCAAGACTAGAGCCACGTAGCGTGATGCTACAATAAAGACTGAATGGTATGGGGGTGCTGCTCACATCAGGACATCTGGTCCCAGGAGAGTAATTGGCTAGATTGACTCTGCAGTGGGGTACAAAAAAATAGTCATATGGTTAATCTTTTACCCTCTATGCTGCTGGCAAGGACCTCCGTTGCATCGTGATGAATGGTTGTACACAATTGATTTGCATATTCTAGATGATTTTATTCCTCCCACACCACAGACAAGTGTTTTTTCATCCCTCTGTTGATTGTCGCCAATAACTCTCCTTGGATCATATGACCTGATATGTTAAGTACTTTCAATTGATATCGTCAGTCTAGATATACAGAGGGACAGCAGAAATTAACTCTATCCACTCCCCTCTCTCTTCCCTAGCCCTAATGTAGTCGTCCTGATGAAATCAATGGACTGCTGGTCACAAGGGTCGAAATGTTGACAATTTTCCCCTAGTTGAATGAACCCAGAAACGTATTTCCTGAGAGACCATGACTGTTGACGGAATGTTGCTTATTTTGAATTAGAATCCAGCTTAGGTACATTTGACACATCACCGTTACCCTTTTCACACACTATTCCAGATCTGTGCACTGCTCTGTTAGCACCTTATTTCACTGTGGCTGTCTGAGGCCATAGTGTACGTGAAGAACTTAATATTGTTAGCTTTATAGGCACTCTATGCGCCACTCTGCTAGGCTAGGCCACTCTGCTAGGCTTGGCCACTCTACGCAACTCTACTAGGCTAGGCCACTCTACGCAACTCTACTAGACTAGGCCACTCTACGCAACTCTACTCGGCTAGGCCACTCTACGCAACTCTACTCGGCTAGGCCACTCTACGCAACTCTACTCGGCTAGGCCACTCTACGCAACTCTACTTGGCTCGGCCACTCTACTACGCTAGGTCACTCTACTACTTGAGGCCACTTTACGCCATTCCATCTAATCTACTCTATTCCCTGCCATGCCTCTCTGCCTGCTGCTGCGCCATCCCACTCTACTCCACCTTACTGTCAACATGGTGAAAAGACATTGACAAAGTCAATAGCTCTGCGTAGGCAAAACCTATTGGCTTTGCCAATGATTGTTTCATAAGCAGACACATAAGGCCTATGTACCCAGATACCATTCTCGATTTAACTAGTTTTAGACCACTCATCTGTCATGATGCCAATATAAGTGACCAGAGTTTGAAAACTAAAAACTGGCACATTTCACAAACATAGAAGTAGGGTTAAAATTTAGTATTGAACAAGGGGAACAAAATGACATGACTGCCTTCACCAATATAGAATACACAGGCATTAAAGCACTAACGGGAATTATATACAACTTTTACACACAGTACCATCCGTGTTAACTAAATTGCTTTCTGCTAATTCTGCATTGGAACACACGAGAACGTGACTGTTTAATTTGACCTCTGTATATACAAATTATACGGAAGTTTTCGGGAACAGATGGTAAAAAAGCATTTACAATGCAATAGGTCTCGCATTGACATGAGTTTGAGCTATTGGCACTGTAAATGGCAATGCCTTTTATTTTTGTGTTCTTTTTAAAAACATAAATAAAAGGCATTGTAATTTACAATGCCAATAGCTTTATTTAGTATTGAGAAAAATGTGATTTCCAAAACAGATCACAAGGTTATTGGGAGCACAATATAGGGCTCTGTGGTGGCCTGCTGTGAGGTAGCAGGCTCCATTAATGTTACTTGACTTGCCAAGGATGCCCTTTCACCCTTATTTCATTCACATTTTCATCAAGCTGTTAGCGATCTGCCTCCCAGATGCTGATGTTCTCCTTACACCAATTACGAGAGGGGGACCCCTACGCATAAATGAAGGGCAGGTACAGGCGGGGTAAAATACAATCCAAAAAGAAGAAGACAGTACCTGTCCAAAAAACGATATATTTTAAGGCCTAGAGGGTAGGTCCCTAATTTCACACAAGGCTACACTAGAACAGCGCGGAACAGAATAGATGACATAAAACACCAAACCATGGGATTAGATACAAAAATATATATCTCTTCTTTTTTATTTTGTTTTTTGATCATACAGACATTTACAATATTTTCAATCTTTAAACTAATAGGTCCATTTACAAATCAATCAGGAAGCACACATATGTATATAAATAAATACATTGTTCAATGTCCCACACGTGAATATATTTCATGCATACAAACATTCATTCCACACAACAATCAACACAATAATCAACACAACAATTCAGGTCAAGGTGGTAAAAACTATCCAGTGGTATTCAGGTCGGTGGTAGAACTACTGTATCATCAAGGTGTACATAGGTGATACTATAGGAAACAGAAGGTCGGTGGTTCAAGCGCCAACGCGCGTTTCGGTATAGGACCCACAGAGGGGCCCCACCTTCATCAGGGCGTAGACCAAAAGGGTAGTTGGGGACATGAGCAATACCTAAAATAAATCAGATAAATAAACAAACAACAGAACCAAAATATATAATAACAACAACTATATAAGTACTCTGATGCATTTTTATATCACAGAAGAGTATATCTACATCTATCTGTCCGCGTCAGTTCCAGTTAGCAGATGATAAGGAAGGATAAAAATTAACAAGGTCCAATACGGTACCAAGGTAGCTAGCACAGGAGAGCAACCCCGCAGTGAAAGTTCCAGCATGAAGTGAACGTGCGCATCACACACCATAGAGGAATCAAAGAAGAAAGATGTGCCTCTAATGTTAGGCTCAATCAAGAACAAAGGCATAGAAGAAAGCATAGAAAACACCAACACCAATAATGCCAGTCCCCGTGTAAGTCATGCATTGAATGCCTAAGTAGGAGAGGTGAAAGGAGATATCTGTAGCAGTACGTACTTAGAATTAAAATAACATCCACGAGATCAACATCAGGATAAACAGTATCAATGTGGAATTGAAAAACAGACTAATCGCTAGGCCTCAGCAGTGCATCCCGGCATTTTCGCGAAAGGATTCCCTGTCCAATCAAATCAAGGGGCCGCTATTCAAGAACAATATGACGGCTGACATATCTGAAGAAAAGAAATATACACGATTTATGACGACAGAATGAACGAAAAATGACCAGCATGAGTTCACACTAGATCAAAGAAGGAAATTACATAAAAGACAATAATGCAACACGATTTTATAAGCAACCAACAACGTACTTGTCCTTCACAGTCGTGCAGTGCCTAACGATGTGCCGAGGATTCAGGAGCACCTATTGCTGTTTAGAATAACGGATGTCCAGGAAGAGGATGGGTGCCCAGTCAACAGTGGCGTATACGCTCAAAGGGCGTTTCAACGACAACCTGAAAATACGGGGCAAGTAAGGACAGACTATGATGAACCCGGAGGGAGGAAAAATTACAGAAAAGTTAATGACGAACAACAATGCACAGAAGATACTAGTAATATCGAGAGTGGCCACACCGGAAACCATATGGGTTTGAAACGGGTGTACGCTACACATAGAAAGCAAAAACCCAGGAATAGATAAGGAAATAAAGGAGCATCTAGGTAAATACTAGGAATAAATGGAGCGGGATATCTCAGAGGGACAACATAGCTTGCCGGAAGGTTCAAGCTACGAGCGAGCTCAGTCCTTTCAAGCGGTACTTACTTGCTGGTTCAAACACTCCAGATCTCTCAGCTCATCAATCCTGCGCAGACAGTGGCACGCACAGGAGGAGTTCGCGCGCAACGTCCCTTTAAACACGTCATGGGCCTCCCACGCACCAATTGGAAGCTCACTGAGCTAAGCAGGGGTGGACATAGAAAAAGGACTACCCTCAGAGAGCTGAATGGGATGTATAGAGGAAGATGTCGGCCATGATGGAACAAATGGGCATGCCCCGAAACATAAGCGAATATACATCAACAAGTCATGGTATCAGGACAGAGATAAATTCAATCTGTCCAAAATGTATATCAGTATAACGGGGAGACAATAATCTCTATCATCTAAAGACGATGAATAGGTGGTAAATGATGTCCAATCAAGTTGGACAGGGCGATAGAGGAAACAAACACCCATAGTAACAGAGAGCAAAAATATATTTGTGTTTTAATATACCGAAAACCAGGGGGTTAGATAATGGCATTCTCCCACTGGATCATCTCATTCAGTCCCCGCTGGACAGAGTCTAAATAAAAAATCCAAAATGTCTCTCTCTTTTTCCTTATAGAGCTTGGGTTCCTCCCTGGTGGGGTATGTCTTTTTTCCAGAATGGTCCATGTGAGATCAGTATCTTTGTGGTTCATACTCAACCAGTGGCTAGCCAAGGGGGCAGAGGTTTTTTTTAAACGAATGTTCGATTTTTGTTCACAAATCCGGTTTCTCACCTCACGGCTAGTCTCCCTGATATAGATTAGATCGCAGGGACAAGTAATGATGTAGACAACATTGGAAGTCCGACAGTTGGTCATGCCTTTAAGCATGATGGTCCGATTATTGGCGTGGATGGTATTGCCAACAATGGCCTGAGGGCATGCATGGCAGGTACCACAGCGGTGGTTGCCTTCAACGGGTTTGGATCCAGGGATGACAGTCTGGATTAATGTTTTTTTCTCAGTGATTTTCCCTCTAATGAGGCAGTTTTTCAGATTCTTGTTCCGTTTGAAGGCAAACAGGAGTTTTTGTCTATGGTCAAAACTGCGATAGATCAGAAGTTCATATGCACTAAGGAGGCTGAATTCTTAACACCTAGCTACACCCGTATACCCATCATATACGGGGTGCCGAAGACCCACAAGAATACCCTGGATCCTCTCCTACGACCCATTGTTTCCACCATTGGCTCGGCGCTCGAACCACTCTCGAATTATGTCGATTGCTTTTTGAAACCCCTGGTGAGTAACCTTGAGTCATATGTGAAAGACACGGGCCATTTTATCTCTAAAATCGAAGATATCCCTTTTGATCCAGATAGGGACCTTTTGGTTACTCTGGATCTGGAATCGCTATATACAAATATCCCTCAGGAGGGAGCACTATCTGTGATACAAGAGATCTTGGCCACAGAAACTCAAATCACCAACTCTACATTTATTATCCAATGTCTAAAGATTGTCTTGAATGACAACTATTTTGAATTTAATGGTGAGTTTTTTCAGCAGATACAGGGCGTCAGCATGGTGGCGTCCGGTGCTCCGAGTATAGCTTGCCTCTATATGGGAAAATTTGAACAAATTAACATCTATAACGAACTGGCACCTTTCTACGAAAACGTTCGAGCATGGTCACGTTTCATTGATGATATTTTTTTCATCTGGAACGGAGACCATAGCTCGTTGAACGAATACGTGGCTTGGTTGAATGCAGCCGATATCAACCTGAAATTTACGGTTCATTCCAGCAATATTAGGGTTGAATTTTTGGACGTGTGGATCGAACATCATTATAAGAAACTGAGTGTATCTCTATATATCAAACATTAATCCAGACTGTCATCCCTGGATCCAAACCCGTTGAAGGCAACCACCGCTGTGGTACCTGCCATGCATGCCCTCAGGCCATTGTTGGCAATACCATCCAAGGCAATAATCGGACCATCATGCTTAAAGGCATGACCAACTGTCGGACTTCCAATGTTGTCTACATCATTACTTGTCCCGGCGATCTAATCTATATCGGGGAGACTAGCCGTGAGGTGAGAAACCGGATTTGTGAACACAAATCGAACATTCGTTTAAAAAAAACCTCTGCCCCCTTGGCTAGCCACTGGTTGAGTATGAACCACAAAGATACTGATCTCACATGGACCATTCTGTCCAGCGGGGACTGAATGAGATGATCCAGTGGGAGAATGCCATTATCTAACCCCCTGGTTTTCGGTATATTAAAACACAAATATATTTTTGCTCTCTGTTACTATGGGTGTTTGTTTCCTCTATCGCCCTGTCCAACTTGATTGGACATCATTTACCACCTATCCATCGTCTTTAGCTGATAGAGATTATTGTCTCCCCGTTATACTGATATACATTTTGGACAGATTGAATTTATCTCTGTCCTGATACCATGACTCGTTGATGTATATCCGCTTCTGTTTTGGGGCACGCCCATTTGTTCCATCATGGCCGACATCTTCCTCTATACATCCCATTCACCTCTCTGAGGGTAGTCCTTTTTCTATGTCCACCCCTGCTTAGCTCAGTGAGCTTCCAATTGGCGCGTGGGAGGCCCATGACGTGTTTAAAGGAACGTTGCGCGCGAACTCCTCCTGTGCGTGCCACTGTTTGCGCAGGATTGACGAGCTGAGAGAACTGGAGTGTTTGAACCAGCAAGTAAGTACCACTTGAAAGGACTGAGCTCGCTCGTAGCTTGAACCTTCCGGCAAGCTATGTTGTCCCTCTGAGATATCTCGCTCCATTTATTCCTAGTATTTACCTAGATGCTCCTTTATTTCCTTATCTATTCCTGGGTTTTTGCTTTCTATGTGTAGCGTACACCCGTTTCAAACCCATATGGTTTCCGGTGTGGCCACTCTCGATATTACCAGTATCTTCTGTGCATTGTTGTTCGTCATGAACTTTTCTGTAATTTTTCCTCCCTCCGGGTTCATCATAGTCTGTCCTTACTTGCCCCGTATTTTCTGGTTGTCGTAGAAACGCCCTTTGAGCGTATACACCACTGTTGACTGGGCACCCATCCTCTTCCTGGACATCCGTTATTCTAAACAGCAATAGGTGCTCCTGAATCCTCGGCACATCGTTAGGCACTGCACGACTGTGAAGGATAAGTACGTTGTTTGTTGCTTATAAAATCGTGTTGCATTATTGTCTTTTATGTAATTTCCTTCTTTGATCTAGTGTGAACTCATGCTGGTCGTTTTTCGTTCATTCTGTCGTCATAAATCGTGTATATTTCTTTTCTTCAGATATGTCAGCCGTCAGATTGTTCTTGAATAGCGGCCCCCTGATTTGATTGGACAGGGAATCCTTTCGTGAAAATGCCGGGATGCACTGCTGAGGCCTAGCGATTAGTCTGTTTTTCAATTCCACCTTGATACTGTTTATCCTGATGTTGATCTCGTGGATGTTATTTTAATTCTAAGTACGTACTGCTACAGATATCTCCTTTCACCTCTTCTACTTAGGCATTCAATGCATGACTTACACGGGGACTGGCATTATTGGTGTTGGTGTTTTCTATGCTTTCTTCTATGCCTGTGTTCTTGATTGAGCCTAACATTAGAGGCACATCTTTCTTCTTTGATTCCTCTATGGTGTGTGATGCGCACGTTCACTTCATGCTAGAACTTTCACTGCGGGGTTGCTCTCCTGTGCCAGCTACCTTGGTACCGTATTGGACCTTGTTCATTTGTATCCTTCCTTATCATCTGCTAACTGGAACTGACGCGGACAGATAGATGTAGATATACTCTTCTGTGATATAAAAATGCATCAGAGTA
This sequence comes from Triturus cristatus, assembly GCF_964204655.1. NCBI lineage: Eukaryota > Metazoa > Chordata > Amphibia > Caudata > Salamandridae > Triturus > Triturus cristatus. The sequence continues at coordinate 428,055,546 of NC_140579.1, read as the reverse complement.
CTTATATAGTTGTTGTTATTATATATTTTGGTTCTGTTGTTTATGTTTATTTATCCGATTTATTTTAGGTATTGCTCATGTCCCCAACTACCCTTTTGGTCTACGCCCTGATGAAGGTGGGGCCCCTCTGTGGGTCCTATACCGAAACGCGCGTTGGCGCTTGAATCACCGACCTTCTGTTTCCTATAGTATCACCTATGTACACCTTGATGATACAGTAGTTCTACCACCGACCTGAATACCACTGGATAGTTTTTACCACCTTGACCTGAATTGTTGTGTTGATTATTGTGTTGATTGTTGTGTGGAATGAATGTTTGTATGCATGAACTATATTCACGCGTGGGACATTGAACAATGTATTTATTTATATACATATGTGTGCTTCCTGATTGATTTGTAAATGGACCTATTAGTTTAAAGATCGAAAATATTGTAAATGTCTGTATGGTCAAAACACAAAATAAAAAAGAAGAGATATATATTTTTGTATCTAATCCCATGGTTTGGTGTTTTATGTCATCTATTCTGTTCCGCGCTGTTCTAGTGTAGCCTTGTGTGAAATTAGGGACCTACCCTCTAGGCCTTAATATATATCGTTTTTTGGACAGGTACTGTCTTCTTCTTTTTGGATTGGGTTCTCCTTACAGCAGTCATATCGATGTCCAAGTTTACATTTTATTTTGTAGACCACGTAGTCCTTTTTCTTTGAGCAACTAGGACAAACCACTTGAAAGGACTGAGCTCGCTCGTAGCTTGAACCTTCCGGCAAGCTATGTTGTCCCTCTGAGATATCTCGCTCCATTTATTCCTAGTATTTACCTAGATGCTCCTTTATTTCCTTATCTATTCCTGGGTTTTTGCTTTCTATGTGTAGCGTACACCCGTTTCAAACCCATATGGTTTCCGGTGTGGCCACTCTCGATATTACCAGTATCTTCTGTGCATTGTTGTTCGTCATGAACTTTTCTGTAATTTTTCCTCCCTCCGGGTTCATCATAGTCTGTCCTTACTTGCCCCGTATTTTCTGGTTGTCGTTGAAACGCCCTTTGAGCGTATACACCACTGTTGACTGGGCATCCATCCTCTTCCTGGACATCCGTTATTCTAAACAGCAATAGGTGCTCCTGAATCCTCGGCACATCGTTAGGCACTGCACGACTGTGAAGGATAAGTACGTTGTTTGTTGCTTATAAAATCGTGTTGCATTATTGTCTTTTATGTAATTTCCTTCTTTGATCTAGTGTGAACTCATGCTGGTCGTTTTTCGTTCATTCTGTCGTCATAAATCGTGTATATTTCTTTTCTTCAGATATGTCAGCCGTCAGATTGTTCTTGAATAGCGGCCCCCTGATTTGATTGGACAGGGAATCCTTTCGTGAAAATGCCGGGATGCACTGCTGAGGCCTAGCGATTAGTCTGTTTTTCAATTCCACCTTGATACTGTTTATCCGGATGTTGATCTCGTGGATGTTATTTTAATTCTAAGTACGTACTGCTACAGATATCTCCTTTCACCTCTTCTACTTAGGCATTCAATGCATGACTTACACGGGGACTGGCATTATTGGTGTTGGTGTTTTCTATGCTTTCTTCTATGCCTGTGTTCTTGATTGAGCCTAACATTAGAGGCACATCTTTCTTCTTTGATTCCTCTATGGTGTGTGATGCGCACGTTCACTTCATGCTAGAACTTTCACTGCGGGGTTGCTCTCCTGTGCCAGCTACCTTGGTACCGTATTGGACCTTGTTAATTTGTATCCTTCCTTATCATCTGCTAACTGGAACTGACGCGGACAGATAGATGTAGATATACTCTTCTGTGATATAAAAATGCATCAGAGTACTTATATAGTTGTTGTTATTATATATTTTGGTTCTGTTGTTTATGTTTATTTATCCGATTTATTTTAGGTATTGCTCATGTCCCCAACTACCCTTTTGGTCTACGCCCTGATGAAGGTGGGGCCCCTCTGTGGGTCCTATACCGAAACGCGCGTTGGCGCTTGAATCACCGACCTTCTGTTTCCTATAGTATCACCTATGTACACCTTGATGATACAGTAGTTCTACCACCGACCTGAATACCACTGGATAGTTTTTACCACCTTGACCTGAATTGTTGTGTTGATTATTGTGTTGATTGTTGTGTGGAATGAATGTTTGTATGCATGAACTATATTCACGCGTGGGACATTGAACAATGTATTTATTTATATACATATGTGTGCTTCCTGATTGATTTGTAAATGGACCTATTAGTTTAAAGATCGAAAATATTGTAAATGTCTGTATGGTCAAAACACAAAATAAAAAAGAAGAGATATATATTTTTGTATCTAATCCCATGGTTTGGTGTTTTATGTCATCTATTCTGTTCCGCGCTGTTCTAGTGTAGCCTTGTGTGAAATTAGGGACCTACCCTCTAGGCCTTAATATATATCGTTTTTTGGACAGGTACTGTCTTCTTCTTTTTGGATTGGGTTCTCCTTACAGCAGTCATATCGATGTCCAAGTTTACATTTTATTTTGTAGACCACGTAGTCCTTTTTCTTTGAGCAACTAGGACAAACACATAACAGGTTTGCAAAAATTCACAAATCTTGGTGGTCACGAGATTAATACGAACAAAACAGCAATTATGCTCTTGTCTGCTCCAGTTGAAGAGCTCCTGGATTAGAAGAATATGCCCACGGGCCTCAGCGATAACTTTGTGTCTGGGTAACTGAAGTTAGAGAGAACTGTATGATAACAATGGTCCCCTGTTAGGTGAAATTGCAGGCCTGGTAGAAAGATGGCAGATGCTCCCAATTTTCTTTTTAAGAACAGTGTTGATCAAAATGTCAATCCTCCCTCTTTTTCTATTTTTGTTTACAGCATTACCCTGGCATTTGCAGTTCTTCAAAAAGCTTAACAGTTTTTCTCCTGTTTTTTTCCAGCAGATGATAAGGGAAGGCTCACCCTGCACTCTTATATATGTTCCATCAGAAGGAGGAGTGCAAGGGCTCCCCAATATTTGTTGCATTTTGCAGGTGCACTTGAACTTTAGCAAAATAATTTTATGTTGGTGATTCAGATCACTAATATGATATTTCTTTGATAATTAAGTCAACCAGTGATATTAATGAGACCCTCAAACATTTATTTAAAATCCGAGGAAGCCTACGTGGATTAGATACAAGATCCAGGTGGAGAATATTAAAATTAAAGTTTTTCACTTTTAAACATCCCTATTTCTGTTTGTATTACAATTTTCCCCTCTACCTCTTAAGTTTGGTGGGTGAATCATGGATGACGCTTACTATAATTTACATTTAGGTGCCGATTCCGATCCGTGAAAAAAAATTTGCGTAAGTCCCGTATCCGTATTTTTTTTACGTACGAGTCGTACAAGTACCGTACAAACTGCCAAGTACGATTCGTACGTGAAAAATAACTACGAATAGCGTCGGGAAAAGTGTACGAGAGTGAGCTGGACATTTTTATGTGCAAATCGTAAAACACAAGTCCGAGCGCGCAAGTACGATCCCGACCGTCCGTCCGAATACACAATCGCACGTAAAGTGGCCCGTACGGAGCCAACGCAGTAGCACACATGTACACGGGTAAACTTATGCCTGTGTACGAGCCGTACAGCCCCCCCACCCCCAAATATGTTAGCACCGTACACCACCCTGTCCGCACTGTAACCCAGCCCCGCAACTGTACGCGTAGTACCCCCCCATGTACGCGCCGTACCCCCCCATGTACGTGCCATACCTCCACATGTATGCGCCGTACCCCCGCATGTACGCGCCGTACCCCCCCATGTACGCGCCTTACCCCCACTGTCCGCACTGTACCCCAGCCCCGCAACTGTACGTGCCATACCCCCCCATGTACACGCCGTACCCCCTCCCATGTATGCGCCGTACCCCCGCATGTACGCGCCGTACCCCCCATGTACGCGCCTTACCCCCCTGTCCGCACTGTACCCCAGCCCCGCAACTGTAAGCGCCGTACCCCCCCATGTACGCGCCTTACCCCCCCATGTATGTGCCGTACCCCCCATGTACGCGCCGTATCCCCCATGTACGCGCCTTCCCCCCCCATGTACGCGCTGTACCTCCACATGTGCGCGCCGTACCCCAGGCCCGCACCTGTACGCGCCGTACCCCTCTATGTATGCGCCTTTCCCCCACCCCGCATGTACGCGCCGTACCTCCGCATGTGCACGCAGTACCCCAGGCCCGCACGTGTACGCACCGTACCCTCACCGCATGTACGCGCCGCACTTCAACACCGTACCCCAGCACCCTCACCCACCATCGCGTATGTACGGACCGTACCTACGCGAAAAAGACTCTTACAGGACCAGGACACTGTAAAACAGCACAAGGAGCGTCAAATCGACTCGCACAACACCACAAAACACGTCTACATGACAAAATACATCTCAATGACTGACCTGGCACATCCAAACAGGCAAACAGAGGACCAAATCACAACCACCTCTTATAACACACCCACCAAAATTCAAACACAGCCACACCCAAAAATGGACCAATAAAAAGGGCCCAAACACACAACCCATGAGCCTTTGCAACAGGCCCACTGCTACCAGACCCCACAGAGAAACAACTCTACATTACTGATACCTTCACTACACCTTCACTCACACACCTTCACACAACCTCCTTCACAAACATCCCCCTCTTCACATTCACACACACACCGTCACATTCACACCCACACACCCACAACCATCCACACCCACATCCACACCCCACACCATGCCCACAGACAAGAATCCAAAGTTCACAACGGTGGAGCTGGACCTCCTTGTCAACGAAGTCATCAGAGTCGAGCCACAGCTGTTTGGAACATTGGTCAGACAGACCAGCATAGCTGAAAAATCTGCCATGTGGCAGAGGATTGTCGATAAGGTGAATGCTGTTGCGCCCATCCGAAGGACCAGGCATGAATGCCAAGCCAGGTGGTACGATCTGCGCAGGGCGGTCAAGAGGAAAATGAACGAAGAATATGCCCAGAGTAACATCACTGGAGGTGGGCCGCCCCGCAGACCCGTACACTACCATCCCTGGGAGGAGAAGGTGATGGCCCTGCTACCGCCGGTGGGAGTACACGGAGTCGAAGGAGTCGCAGAGCCTGGTGAGTACACAAACAACTTACGTAACATGGGGGCAATGGGGTCCACACCACATATACACCAAATGCACGCAACTTCCCCCAAGCACTCACCCCACACAACCACACTCAAAAACCACGCTCATGCCACTAACGTCTCCATGCACCCTTCACAAATCAAGGCAAGGCCATGTCCAAGGCTACAACAACCACAAACACAAGACTGGATGTCCGGGAGGCGGGAGGGTGGGCCACACACAACACATTGTGAAAATGAGACGCAGACACCAATGCCCCCAGCCCATATGGCATAGGTACATACCCATGCACAATGCACAGGGACTGGCAAAGTACTGACAAGGTAGCTGACACCTGGCCCTGCTGTATGCAGCACAAGGCCCTCCTGGGACCACTGTACACTCAAACACCAACTCCACAAGCACAGGTATCTAGCACAGGAACTCACACTCACTGTCATGCCAGCATGCACCATGAGGGGACAGACACATCACCTGGGAGACTCAATGACAACTCACACTACACACAACAGCATGCCCGGTCACACACCCCCCCCCTAACACAAGCACACACCCCCGGGGCAGGCAACGGATTTACACACTCCCACAATGGACATGTGACACAACAAGACCTAACCATAGCCAACTAAGCATCATAGCCAACAATCTACAGGTCAAACACTCAGGAGAACATCCCAATCTGTCCCCCGCAACATACCCATCCCCAAGTGGACATTGAGAGGAATGCTAGGCACAGCCAACCACCTGGAGGAACTGTGTCAACTTGAATATGTATGAAACATAGATGTTGCATGAAACACCATTGACATTGTCTCTCTCTCACACACAGGGCAACGTCGTCGATCTCCCCCCAACACTGGGGGGGAAGAATCACAGTCCCAGGCTCCGCGTGAAGATGATCCCACCGGCAGCGACGACTCTCACCACTCCGTGGATGACCCCGACCAACCTGGACCCTCTGGTGCCCAAGCCCCTGCAGCACCTGCGTCAGGTACATCTGTGCCAACCACCACCCCCATTCCTGCCTCATCCCAGGACACACCCAGGAGCCCTGCTCGCACTGAACAACAGAGCCAGTCTGACCAGGAGGGACAAGGTTCTCCGGGCACCCAGGAGGAGGCAGGCAACCCTGCAAATGCCATCCCTCAGGGGTCCGGTAGACCCGATGTGTCCACAAGGGCAGGCCAGGCTCAAATGGGCAGGGGTGGTGGGAGTGGAGGCAGGCGGAGGCGCAAACCTGACCAGCCAGCTCAGGACAGCGGTATGTCACACATGCGCAACATCCTGGACGCATACCGGCGTGACACCAGAGGCATCAACCAGGTCGTGTCGAGACTCTCAGAGATGCAGGGGACCCTCGATGAGATTAAGAACCTGCAGGTCGAGCATCATGCCAGTCATCAACAACACCAAGGACGGATGGAGGCAAGACTGGCTGAGCTCCTGGCGGTGCACAGGGACATGAGCCAATCACTCCGTCAGATCGCCCAAAGCATGGGCAACCCTCCCTGTGCCACCAGGCGTAGACCAGCACCAGACACAGGGAGGGAGGAGGAGGAGGAGGATTCATCTGATGGAGCGTCCCAAACAACGTCAAGACCTGCATCTGGGGGTCCCCGGAGGAAGGTGGGTCGTCCACGGAAAAGACCGTGAGAGTCAGCGGACCATCTACATCTCCCAGGTCACCTGGCCTGGCACCTGGCCCTCTGGCGCAACAGCAGCACCTCATCCAATGACATTCTCTGCCACATGGACTTGCTGGTCACAGTCTGACCAATGATGACCAACACTGTGCCCTGGACTCTGATGACTTCCAATGCCAAGGATACCATCTCCCCCTGTGAACTTTGGATTCTATTCCCCCGTTAGAGCACCTAATTCCATCTACCAAAACACGTACCCCACCGCAAATAAATATATTACTTTGGTCATGAGACGTTCCTGTCATTTTGCATTATTCAACAACATATGTGTGTGGAAATGTCAAACTATGCCTGAGTGTTGAACTAACTCCAGCCATTCATACCCTGGGATCAGAGTCTGGTACAGGACACACATGGGTCACAAGGTATCATTCAATGTAGGCATGGAGCACAACACTCACCTGTGATGGCCTCTGGCTGGTGAGGGGGGGCTTGCTAAACTGTGCGGACAGACCTATTTGGGAGATTATCATCAAGGCGTAGAGGTCATGGCTCATGTGGAGGTTCCCGGGGAGGGAGTCCCCGGTATGTGTGGCCAGGTGAGAGAACAATGTCCCGTATGCTGGAGTACGGTGGATGTGAAGAACGGTGGCCAGGGCAAGGTTGGATGCACGGAGATGGCCCAACGGGATCTAGGATGACAGACGTACAAGGTTGGTTTGGGGTCGGGGTTGTGGACTGCCTCCTGAGTGTCGGTGGGGAGTGTGGAGGTCATCCTGCAGCAGACAGTGATCCATTGCAGCTAACTATGGTGGACGGTGAGGTGGCTGGGGTGCAGGGTGTTGAAGCTGAGGTGTGCAGATGCACCCTGGATGTGGACAAGTTTCCTGGGAGTTTGGATGTACTTGCTCCGTAGAGGGCAGGGCAGTATTTGACACCGATGTTGTCATGGACCTGGGGGATGGTCTGTTTTTTCTTCGAGTGGATCTATCTGTGGATCATGTGCATAATGCAGAGGGCGTTGCAGCATGAGGTACAGATGCTGTGGACTAGCATGGCATATGTGAGCGAGCCAAACATGAGGCACACCATCTTGTGTGTGTGGCCACTGGGTGCTTGTGCAGGGCTCTTGCGGGTGGGACACAAGCACTTGACCCAGCTGGAAGGGGACAATCCTCGAATGATCACCTCAGTCCTGTACAAGTCCAGCCTCAGGTGGCTTGTGTTCAGCCATTCATCAATGGATCTCATGCATACTTGAATGATGGAACTGCCAATGTCTGTGTCTCTGTTGAGGGTGAGGAGCACCTGGCTGTCAATGGCATACGAGCTGATGATGAGGTGCTGCGCGCATGTGATGGTGGAGAGGGGGGTCCTGGACACTCTGTAGATTGACATGCTGAGAGATGATACCTGTGCCATGTCCCAGACGATGACACCATACTATATGCTGAAGCCGGGGAACAGCCATTACAACGCAGTTTTTACCACGCGCAGCTTTTACATCGCATGCATTACAACGCATGCGATGTTACAACGCAATGCCATTAAAACGCAAGTCTTTACATCGACTTGCGCTAGATGGCGTGCTAACATTACAAATAGTGTAGTTTACTATCCCAACACCTTCCCTACTGTTACGTGGACTGGAGTTGGAATAGTAAATTACACTTTTCTAATGTTAGCATGCCATCTAGTGCAAGTCGATGTAAAGACTTGCGTTGTAATGGCATAGCGTTGTAACATCACATGCGTTGTAACGCATGCGATGTAACTGCACGTGTTGTAATGACACGCGTTGTAATGTCATACATCCGCTGAAGCCTTGAGTCCCACTCCCATGCCCTTGCTGGGCCACAGAGCCGGTGGGGAGTATTATGGACGTGACCTGGTTGGTGTGACAGGGCCTGGAAGGCGTGGCAGCGCAGTGTAGGCAGTTGGAGTTGCACACTCAGCATGCCAAGCTGTCGTGTGTGTGCTCAGGGTATGTCTGACAGCAGGCGTTAGATGTGCGGATGGACATAGCTCGGAGTGTGGCTGCCACATCAGACTGTAGTGTGATGTGGGTTATGCAAGGACAGGATGGTGGTGCAATGTGCAACTTGCATGTGCTGATGGTCCAGCCTTTGGCACCGCGTGGCGGCAACAGTGGCATAGACAAGCTGAGGACAGCCAAATGAATGGGTGGAGGGAGGAAGTGAGGAGCATCTTGAAGGCGTGTGTGTTGCCAAATCTGGATACTTTGTGGGCCCATGCTGCAGGGGCCGCAGCAGCAGGCGGCATCTCCTTGCCAAATGCCAGAATTTGCACACAAAGACTAGGATGTCAGAAGGACAACTGCAACAGGCGCGTGTGTAAAGTAAGGAGTGTCCAGTGTCACATGGCACACCCAGAGACAATGCATGCACAATCACCAAAGACGCATGACACCGGATCAGGAAACTGAAGGCCGACCTGCGCACAGGAGACACACCCTCAGCAGGTGTTGATGGCCCATTGTGTGGCCCAACATGCCAAAAAACATACACGACCATGTACTTCATGCCCAATAGGGAGCCTAATCCATGAGCAACTGCATGCATGTTGGTAAACTACACATGGACTCCTATGCATAATCTTCCACAACTATGCCAGATATGGCGCATGCAAAGTGGCAAGAGACCTGCATTGACAGAGATGAGGCACCTTGGAGTGTTTCAGACACCTTTATTACTCAGCCTCACACTAAGGAAAATGCATCAATTGGAACAGACTCACAGGTCATTTGGCTGACCATGTGTGACCTACACTGGACACCCCCTTCAACACACAGATGTGGTAAATCCTACTGAGCTGGCACACAAGTGAAGGGGTTGAGCCTAACACCCCTTGCTGCACACGGAGAGTCTGCAATTCCCCATTGAGCCTCATATGGGGATGTCCCACACTATGTCCACCATTAGCATCCCGTATGTTCCTGAAGGACGTTATACACACATTGATGCCTTCATCAGAATCCACAAACCAAAACAAATGACTGTCAGGAAGGGTGACTATCAATTCATGGGAGCCATGCAACACGTCATGTGCCCCATGGTGAGTCGACATGTATGCATGGTAACACAACATGCACAGGAGCAGTCCACACATATCACAAACACGTACCACCCACAAAATGCCTTGCTGCACTCCTTACCCAAAATGACTTTTCACCATGTCTGTGCATGTAACTCTGATCCAGCACACGTTGCAATACTCATGAGGAATAGCAGGAGGGCAATGATGACATGAGCAGACGACAGCCGCAAGAACCTGGGGAGGACAGACACACAACAAGTCAGCGAAGAATTAGTAATCCGCAGACATGTACATGTACTCTACAGGAATGATGTTGTCAACATGCTCTTAAAAAATTTAGTGTCCCAGCTAAAATGTGTGGAATGACATAATCACTTGAATGACACATCAGAACACACCTCCAAGTCACTTAGCACACAGTCAGCTGTACAAACACATTGCAACACATGCCACACAAGGCTCAAAGCGTGCACACTCAGACACAGGGACTCACCATTATGAGAAGAAGTTGCGGATAAGATGACTCCGGATGTCCTCATCGTCATCCTCACTTGCCCCGTGCCCAAGCCCTTCATCCTCCACAGGTGGATGATCCTGCTCATCCGGATCAAGGATGAGTGGCACGGCCTTCTCTACTGCCATGTTGTGCAGCATGCAGCACACAATGAAGATTTTGCAGACCTTCACCGGGGCATATGGGAGGGCGCCGCCGGTCTTGTGGAGGCACCGGAATCTGCTCTTCAGGAGTCCAAACGTCCTCTCAATCACGCGCCTCGTCTGCCCATGGGTGTCGTTGTACCGGTGTTCTGCGGCAGTTCTGGGGTTGCGGAGAGGCGTCATCAGCCATGGCATGTTGGGATAGCCAGAGTCCCCTACATGGAAACATCATGTGAAGAAGTGGGTCAGGAGATGGCGTAAGATACAAAGATAGCGCAAAACACAGGACTAACAGAGTATACCCACCAACAAGACATGCTCATTCCGCGTGCAGCTGCAGCATCATTTCTGGCACCTGCTATGCCTCATGATGTAGGCATCGTGTGTGGACCCTGGAAAACGGGCACAGACATGGGAAATCAGCATGTTAGCAAGACACACCACAAGGGCATTGATAGAGTGATAATGTTTGCGGTTCCGAAAGGCTACCTCCTGTGCCTGTGGTGGTACCAAAGCCACATGTGTCCCATCAATGGCCCCAATTACGTGAGGCATCCCTCCCAGGGCATAGAACTCACCCTTGACACCTGTCAACTGCTCACAAGTGGGAAAATGGATGAATTAATCCAGGTGCACCAACATGGCTTCTAAAACATCATGCAGGACATGGCTGAACATTGTCTGGGACATGCCACCGACATCAGCTATGGTCAATTGAAACGTACCGGTGGCAAAAAAATGTAGGGCTGCCATCACCTTCATCTTGGGGGTCAGAGCTGTAGGATACCTGTGTTGTGGTTGGAGGTGTGGTTCAAGCCGGCAGGTCAAGTCCTCTATCAACTCTTGCGAGAAGCGGTATCTGCGTATGCAGTCATGTTCACGCATGGCATCCAGGTCTGGCATTCGTCTGTGGAGAGGCGGTGTCCTGCAGAGATTTGGAAGGAATAACGAAGAGTGAGTACATTACCACACCAATGTCACTGAGGTGAGCACATGTTCAACAGCCAATACACATCTGCTTAATACAGAGTCTGGTCTGAGCAATACATCCAAGACACGTAGGCCAGCCAGGCGATACTCCTACGAAGAGCCAGCCACAATAGTTGCATGGCAATGTTGACGTGACATGCCATTAAAATAGCTGTGGGCCAGTGTAAGTGACCAGACAGACACATTACATGAGTGACAGACATCCACATATCAGCATTTGAAGGATGTTATCTCATACAGACAGCTGGCGGGAGTCTAGACGCACAGGTCACATGTCATCTGAAAAAGGACAGATAACACACATTTCCATGAAGGGGTACATGTCAAAAACGGATGACACAGACATTGAGACAACGCAGATATTGCCTCATGTCAGGAAGTTATCTTCGAACCATCATGACACATGTAACGTGTGAGTCCACATGTGGCATGGTGTGCGTATATGTGTGTCATGCACATATGCACACAGACACATGTTGGATGCTGCAACAGCCGATGGAGTTGACGGAACACCAACGGCAAGCTCATGGGAACACATGACACACACATGACATAGTCACATCGTGGCACGCTGGAAGTCACATGTCAGGTGCAATTATCTGTGTACCTGGCATCAGGGGACAGTTGCGGGTGTTGGTGACTGTGCCATACCAGTGATGCAGTGCTTGACACGTGTGTCCTACAATCACACATGTGCAAAGTGTGAAGGGGAAGTGTGCCACGTAGTGCCCCATCACACATGACATGTGTAGACAGCTCATCACACATCTATTGTGCCACAACATGATGAGACATGTGCCACATCACTGCCTGACACACCTAGGCCCTGCACATGAAGGACTGCACTGACAATGACTTGATGTCCAGCCTTGTGCGAGTCTCACACCTCCATTCCTTTCGTGTGCACCTCCTATCACCAGTGTAAGCTGTGAAACGCAGTACACACGCTCTGAGGGCGTGTGTACGGGCCGTTACTCACGCGTGAGTACGTGCCGTACACTCGTGAGTACGTGCCTATCACTATAGTTGGGGGTACCGTAGGCCCTAGTGATACGGCACGTACTCACGCGTGTACGGCCCGTACACGCGTGAGTACGGCCCGTATCACTGTAGTGATGGTGCCCTAGGGGTACATGTGAAACGCGCCGTACCTGTGTGGGGATTTAAGAATTACAATGGGGACACATGAGGGACAAGTATTAGGGCCTAAATGCATGCTGGTTGTCATGGATACCGAGTTTCAAATTCAAAATTTAACATCATGTGGTCTGGAAAAAGCAGTTGGCCACATTATACATTGTTGCAAAGTGGTTGTTGACTTGACATGATGCTGCAAATTCGAAATGTGCTAAGGCTGTCACTGGTGTATGTTTAAAGGGATTGGAGGAAACATAGGATGCAAATGAGTCTGACCAATCACTCTGTACTCCTGTAAATGAAATAGGCCAGCAAGGCAGATATAAGGCAGGCAGAACCCATGGGAGGGCACTTGCCTGCACAACATGTCAGTCGATATCACTGCTGCTGTATTGTCTCCCTCTGGCACCATGTCAAGGACTGTGGAGAGGGCCCAGCCTTTCACCCAGGAGGAGAACGAGGCCCTGCTGGATGTGATCCTCCCATGCTACCCCATGCTGTATGGTCGACCAGGGGAGCAGGTGAGTGCTGACTCCACTACCTTTGCTTGTGCACCTTTTTTGTGTCTGTCACTTCTGGCATTGTGTCCAGGTGTGACAGACATGCAATGTTGGTTGGAGTGGGTCCCGGTGGGGGTGGATGGCTTATGTCTCTCATGCAGGGCTTGATGTAGTTCATGTGTGCACTCCTCACTTGCATTGTGCTTACTGTGACATTCACTGCATAGTGCATGGCACATTCAGCAAGCCTAATCCTCTTGGGCATTCTTGTTCTATTGTCCTGCGGGGATTCAGTGGTCACCCCGGTGTGACAGGTGACTGCACCCACAGATGTGTGTGAGAGTTGAGTGGAGCTGTGGTGAGAGTGGTGAGAGTGTCCAAATGATGTGTACGCCCCCTGGACATTGATGTGTGTGAATGTTTCTTGTCATGTGGGTGAGTGTGTATGTGGAGTGTTGCACCACAGCTGCATGGAGGAGGCAACTGCTCAATCCATCTGATGTGAGAAGTAAGCCGTGCTGTGTGTCTGACTTGCTGAGCTAGCCCCACACCTGTGACCCCCCCCCCTGGCAAGTGGCACATGTGCAGAGTGAGGTTTGCATCCGCTGTTGCCAATGGCAGGTGATTGCTGTGTGCCTGTGTATGTCTGTGTACTCTGCTGAGGTTTCGTCAGTGGCCTGGGGCATGTGACTGCTTTGCGGTGCTGTCCATCAGCCTTGTGTTGCTTGGGATGCACAGTGTGTGCCATGATCAGGGATTGTTTCGCACCCCTCATGCCACCTGTGTACTTACTATGCCATGTAGTGCATTGGTGCGTCCCCAGTGGAAAAGTCCCTATGACTAAGGTGCCATTACTTGCCAGCATACTATGCCCTGTTCAACAAATCAAAGATGTTCAAATGTGTGTCTCTGTGACATGGTGCAGGTAAGTGATGTTGTCCCACTTTGTCATCCACACAGGTAACCGCCTACTACAAGGGGAAGATCTGGAAGGATGCCGTCAAGGCCGTGCAATCGGTGGAGGGTCGCAGTCGGCGCCTGCCACAAGTGAGGAAGAGATGGCAGGACATCCAGTGCTGGACCCGGAGGATCGCCCGGGTCATGCTGAAGGAGGAGGCTCCTCGCAAGCATGGCGGGCGCCGGCGCCTGACCCACCAGTTGAAGCGTGTCCTGGCGGTGGTCTTCCCTGACCTGGATAGGTGGATAAAGGAGTTACAGCAGCAGGAAGGGGGTAGGTACATGTGTGTTTGTTGTGTGTTGCCAGCTTTTGTAGCTGCTCAGTCGCCTGGATACACTGCCAGGCTATATATGTGCAGTGCATATCCTGTTCCCCCAAGTCAACCTGTGCTGTTCTTCCTCCCTTCCCCTCCTTGACATGTGTTACCTGGTCTGTGTGTTATCACTATTGCACATGGTCATCTAGGCTGCCAGTTTATCAAGGTGCACACTGCTTTCAGCATCATGTGTGGGGGTGGCGTGCCTGTGCCCTGTCCTGTTCAGTCATTTGGGGGTGCATAATTGTTGGCACTGATGCTGAGTCTCAACATAGGAGTGTGAGGGTTCAAATGAACAGACTTGCAGCATGCATTACCAATGTTGTGGCCTCAGACATGATGTGCATGAGTGGGATATATGCATAGTGCCGGGACGGTTGCTCCTGTAACAGTCAGCTCATTCCAGGACCATGGAGCAGTGTGCCCACTACAGTCCCCTGACACAGTCTGCCCTCCTACTCATGTGTGTCATCCAACACTGTGCACATTCACTGTGGGTTCAGCATGGCTCTGCCTCTGTCGCATTGTTCCCTGGCCTAGGTAGTATTTTTCACATGTGTGATACATTTGTCCACTGGACAGGGATACACCAGTTTGCTTGTGCATACTCACACTGGGCAGTGCCTGTGTGGCTATTCACAACAATCTGTTGATGTTTGTTTGTGACCAATATGTTTTGGCAGCCCTACAAGGTGATGTCGTGTTAATGAAGCTAGTTTTCAAGCACAGTTATTGTAACCCTGAATAAGAGGTGTCACTTCTTGCTCGGTATCAGTCACATTGACTCAGGTATGGGTGGGTGTGTGTGGGAGGGGCGTACATGTTCAACCCTGATGTTTCATTGCCAGTTCTGACTTGTGTGTGATTCGCAGTACAGAAAGTCATCGTGCAGTGCCCCCGTGATGTTGGCCAGTGCTTAATGTTCGTGCTTCGTAGCCTGTGTCAGTTTTTGACAATCATGTATCCTGCTTGTACATTTTTGGCACCTGTGTGTGGTTCAGATGCTACACAGTTGTGACTTTGTGTGCTGACATCTGTGGGTACATTCTGGCTTGCCATGAGGGGGAACCCACAGTACAGCTAGGCTTTTTTGCTAAACAATTGCAGGCCCATTAGCTTTTGCATTGTCCTGGGTGTGGACATGTGTGCCACTCCAGATGACAGTCAGTAGGTCATATGTGTAGCCAACTGTGTGATCAGGTGACGGATAGCCATGTGACAAATGACATTATTCAAGTTGTTACTCAGAGAAAATGTCCATTGGCACTACACCTGTCAACATGTCTCAATGTTTCATATGCTTGACCTTGTTGTTTTGTTGTGAAGGACAATGATGTGCCTGCATGACAGATGTCTCCCAAGGAAGTGCACAAGACACCACCTTTACACTTTCCAGGGACACGCTGGCACATTTTAAAGTAAGGCACAGTTTGAACAAAACTTGTTTGGAGTTCATACATATACATGTTCCCACAGTGTGGTAGCATTTGGGTTAGTCCTTGGTTGTTGCTGATACCAACTTACGAGTGTCAAGTCATCCAGACCACCGTGGTGCCATGTATATGTACTTACTTATACGCCATTTCTGCCTAACAGTGGCTGATTTGAATGAGTCTGGCAGCTCAGACAATGACTGTGTACATGTAGTTTGGTGTGCACCTCCTTGTGTGACTTCTGCTATACAGACACATGTGTGTTGTGTTCACAGAGTGCCACATTCACACATTCTAGACATGTCCATTGTGTAAAGGGTTGTGATTCTCCAGGAGTCACAATGTATTTCTTTGGGGTGTCAAAAGTACTCACAGGTCTCTGAGTGTGGGGACACCTTCTGCATTGGCATGTGGTATTTGGCCTTGGGTGCGACAATACTGTTTGGTTCACAGTGAACAAGAGGTGGCATGGCTTCATAGTCTTGCTGTGCTCAACTGATCCCAGACACTAGCTTCTCATGATCTTGTGATTTCAAGTTATTTGCTGTTGTGTCCTAATTTTCATTATTTCCAAGTGGCATGGTGGGTCAACCAACTGGGGAGTGCAGGGCTTACATATGTGGGGAGTATTCTAGATGTTACTCATGATGCCTTTCCTGATATGCACTGTTGCCTATTTTGTTTGGACTCATGTGTCAGATGTATACAGGTGACTGATTTTTTCCTGTCTCTTCACCTTGCCCACAGCATCATCGGAGGACACCGAGGGAGACACCGGCAGGGACGTTGAGGAGGGATCGAGCAGTGGTGCCACCACTGCTGAGGAGTCGGTGGAATCTAGTGGCACGGAGGGCGAGGGGAGTGAGGCGGAGGACCTGCCCAGTACCAACACTGACTACGAGGCAGACGGGTCCGAGGCTGAGCTCCCAGAGGGGGCGGAGGCTGCTCCCACAGCTGAAAGCAGCAGTACATCTCTCGCTGCCCCCTCCATTCCCATCACCGCCCTCCCACTTGCTCCGGTCCCTTCTGTCCGTGCTAGGCCACAACGTGTCTCCTTCGTGCCAGGCACCGCACCCCCTGCCCCTGTCCCCCCTGCTGCCCTCACTGCCGAGTCTGTGGACATTCAGCGGCAGTTGCAAGTTGGGCAGACATCGATCCTGACTGTCCTCCATGGCCACACCAGACTGCTGACCCAGATGGTGTCGTACATGGAGGGCATGTCATCAGTGATGTCTGACCAACGGATGTTGCTGAGGTCCCTGGACTCGTCACTGACGGCAGTAGTGAGTCACCTGCAGCGCTGCTTCCCCCCCTACCCCTGCCCCATCCACAAGTCCCACACAAATGCCTGTCCCAAGCACACCAAGACATCCACACACACGCACCCCACCAGACACAAGCAGCACACCACCACGTAAGGGCAAGCGCACACCTCCTGACACGCACACTCAGGGGGAAGCAGGCACACCCACTGGGTCTGGGGCACACAGGCAGGCACGCAGCGACAGTCCTCGTCCACATGACTCACTCCCCAGTCCCTCCGATGTCACTCCCCTTGGCTCCCCTGCCCCAGATTCGAAGAAGGAGGCCTATTTTGCTGGGCTGGGCCTCAGCCCCACTAGTTCACCTGGCCGGAAACGGTCAAGGCACTCCACGGGTATGGGAGTTAAGTCCCCCAGCCTGTCCACCACCTCCCCCAGTAGCGCTGCAACCCATCCCTCTGAACCCCCCCCCCCACCCCCCGCCTTGGGGCCTGTTGTTTCTCCGGGTGCAGGGGAGACGCTTGAAGAACTGGCAGAAGTGTGCAGCGCCGAGCTCACCTCCACCTTTGGCGCTGCCCCACCCCCTGTGGTGGAGTCGCCCGTCCCTGCACCCACCACACCTACCCTTCCCCCTCCTGTCCCTGCGGTGCCTGGTCCTTCCCCACATGATGCCCCCCCCCCCCAGTTGCTCAACCAGAGGTTTAGTATGTGCAGGCAAGCTAGGGGAGATGCGTGGCCATGTGTCCCCCCAAGGACTTCATATCTGGACTGGCCATTGGCCTTTGTACATAGTGTTCTTTACTACATCTTATTTTTTCATGCTGAATAAGGCATTTTGTTTTCGGTTTTGAAAAGTCTTGCATTTCATGTATTGATGTTGATGCTGAGGCTCCAGGAGTTGGGGTTGTGGGAATGTGTTATGTTTCATGGAAATGTTGTAGTCTGCATCTCATGGGGTGGAACCTGGTATCTGCGTGTCCTCACAAGGTCTCTGCAAAGATTCTTTGGTCGTGTCTGCTCTTTGTGTTTGGAGACATTGTCCCTAGGAGTGTTCCTTCCTCTGTGGCACCTGACATCTCCCCTGCAGAGGGTTGCACAATTGTTGTGTTGCCCTGTGTCTACATTTCCTTTGTTGGTGATGGATCCCTTCAACTCTGGCCATGCCTGCTCAGCAATGTCTCCGGTTGCATCGTCTGTGCCATCCTTGGTACTCACTGTACTTGTGTATAGAGTATTTTGCCATGCCTTCATGGAGAAAGTGTCCCTTTTCCGCACAATGCATGTGTGTAATCCCAGCCTAGTACACATATGGTACTTGTTCTGCTGGGTATTTGAACACCTGACTCACAATTGTGGCCATTGTATCTGTGGGAACTCCACCATATTCCTTCCATGACAGACAACATCTTGGTGGCTGGCCCAGCACCTGAACATTCCTATCAGTCCTGGGATGTGCGTGACAGGTTGTGTTCTCTTTGGCTCTCTTAGTTTATTAGGCAGTGACATGACTATACAGTCTTGTGGCATGATCTCAGTGTGTGTATTGTGCTGCATCTGCCAGGGGTGGGTATGCATGTGTTATTTGTCCTCACACCCACATGTGGTGTGTCATGCAGTGGGGGAAAGACATCCATCCTTCTGGGAGTGGGACACTGCTGTCAGTGATGTGTTGTTATGGCACTATCATCAATGTCCAAAGTTAGGGATGCGTATATACACCCATGGAGTTGTGGTCATCTGATAATGATGTACACCCCCCCATGTCTCTGTCCACTGCTGGGAGTCCTCTGCACCCACTCATATAGGTCTGTCCACTGCTGGGAGTCCTCTGCACCCACCCCCATGTCTCTGTCCACTGCTGGGAGTCCTCTGCACCCACCCCCATGTCTCAGTCCACTGCTGGGAGTGATGGGCACCCACCCCTCACATGTCCCTGTCCACTGCTGGTATTCCTCTGCACCCACCCCCATGTCTGTGTCCACTGCTGGTATTCCTCTGCACCCACCCCCATGTCTCTGTCCACTGCTGGGAGTCCTCTGCACCCACCCCCATGTCTCAGTCCACTGCTGGGAGTCCTCTGCACCCACCCCCATGTCTCTGTCCACTGCTGGAGTTGATATGCACCCACCCCCATGTCTCTGTCCACTGCTGGGAGTCCTCTGCACCCACCCCCATGTCTGTGTCCACTGCTGGTATTCCTCTGCACCCACCCCCATGTCTCTGTCCACTGCTGGGAGTCCTCTGCACCCACCCCCATGTCTCTGTCCACTGCTGGGAGTCCTCTGCACCCACCGCCATGTCTCTGTCCACTGCTGGAGTTGATATGCACCCACCCCCATGTCTCTGTCCACTGCCGGGAGTCCTCTGCACCCAACCCTCATATGTCTGGGCACTGCTGGGAGTCCTCTGCACCCACCCTTCATATGTCTGGGCACTGCTGGGAGTGATAGGCACCCACCCCTCACATGTCTCTGTCCACTGCTGGTATTCCTCTGCACCCACCCCCATGTCTCTGTCCACTGCTGGGAGTCCTCTGCACCCACCCCTATGTCTCAGTCCACTGCTGGGAGTCCTCTGCATCCACCCCCATGTCTGTGTCCACTGCTGGTATTCCTCTGCACCCACCCCCATGTATCTGTCCTTTGCTGGGAGTCCTCTGCACCCACCCCCATGTCTGTGTCCACTGCTGGGAGTCCTCTGCACCCACCCCCATGTCTCTGTCCACTGCTGGGAGTGATGGGCACCCACCCCTCTCATGTCCCTGTCCACTGCTGGTATTCCTCTGCACCCACCCACATGTCTCTGTTTACTGCTGGGAGTCCTCTGCACCCACCCCCATGTCTCTGTCCACTACTGGTGTTCCTCTGCACCCACCCCCATGTCTCTGTCCACTACTGGTGTTCCTCTGCACCCACCCCCATGTCTCTGTCCACTATTGGTGTTCCTCTGCACCCACCCCCATGTCTCTGTCCACTGCTGGGAGTCCTGGGCACCCACCCCCATGTCTCTGTCCACTGCTGGGAGTCCTCTGCACCCACCCCTCACATGTATCTGTCCACTGCTGGGAGTCCTCTGCACCCACCCCCATGTCCCTGTCCACTGCTGGTATTCCTCTGCACCCACCCGCCCACCCACTTGCGCCCTTGCTGTGGTACACTGCTGTCCTGGGCATACACCACCCCCAATTTACAGCTGATGTGCTGCACCAAGCCGTACACCTACATCCGTGGCGTGTGTACGCCTTGTATCCATCATGTAATGGGGCTGTAGGGGTACGGGTGGTACGGCCCGTACCCATGCTCTGGGGGCGTGGGCACGGGCCGTACCACCATTGTGGCGGTGCCGTAGGGTACGCGTGGTACGGTCCGTACCCATGCTCTGGGGGCGTGGGTACGGGCTGTATCACCATAGTGGCGGTGACGTAGGGGTATGCATGGTACGGCCCGTACCCACGCTCTGGGGGGGCGTGGGTACGGGTCGTACCACCATTGTGGCGGTGACGTAGGGGTACGCGTGGTACGGCCCGTACCCACGCCCCCCCAGAGCGTGGGTACGGGCCGTACCACCATTGTGGCGGTGACGTAGGGGTACGCGTGGTACGGCCCGTACCCACGCCCCCCAGAGCGTGGGTAAGGGCCATACCACCATTGTGGCGGTGACGTAGGGGTACGCGTGGTACGGCCCGTACCCACGCTCTGGGGGGCGTGGGTACGGGCCATACCACCATTGTGGCGGTGACGTAGGGGTACGCGTGGTACGGCCCGTACCCACGCCCCCCAGATCGTGGGTACGGGCCGTACCACCATTGTGGCGGTGACGTAGGGGTACGCGTGGTACGGCCCGTACCCATGCTCTGGGGGCATGGGTACGGGCCGTACCACCATTGTGGTGGTGATGTAGGGGTACGCGTGGTACGGCCCATACCCACGCTCTGGGGGGCGTGGGTACGGGCCGTACCACCATTGTGGCGGTGACGTAAGGGTACGCGTGGTACGGCCCGTACCACCATTGTGGTGGTGACGTAGGGGTACGCGTGGTACGGCCCGTACCCACGCCCCGCAGAGCGTGGGTACGGGCCGTACCACCATTGTGGCGGTGACGTAGGGGTACGCGTGGTACGGCCCGTACCCACGCTCTGGGAGGCGTGGGTATGGGCCGTACCACCATTGTGGCGGTGACGTAGGGGTACGCGTGGTATGGCCCTTACCCACGCCCCCCAGATCATGGGTACGGGCCGTACCACCATTGTGGCGGTGACGTAGGGGTACACGTGTTACGGCCCGTACCCATGCTCTGGGGGCGTGGGTACGGGCCGTACCACCATTGTGGCGGTGATGTAGGGGTACACGTGGTACGGCCCGTACCCACGCTCTGGGGGGCGTGGGTACGGTCCGTACCACCATTGTAGTGGTGATGTAGGGGTACGTGTGGTACGGCCCGTACCCACGCCCCCCAGAGCATGGGTATGGGCCGCACCACCATTGTGGTGGTGACGTAGGGGTACGCGTGGTACGGCCCGTACCCATGCCCCCCAAAGCGTGGGTACGGGCCGTACCACCATTGTGGCGGTGACGTAGGGGTACGCATGATACGGGCCATACCCACGCTCTGGGGGGCGTGGGTACGGGCCGTACCACCATTGTGGCGGTGACGTAGGGGTACGCGTGGTACGGCCCGTACCCACGCCCCCCAGAGCGTGGGTACAGGCCGCACCACCATTGTGGCGGTGACATAGGGGTACGCGTGGTACGGCCCGTACCCACGCTCTGGGGGCGTGGGTACGGTCCGTACCACCATTGTAGTGGTGATGTAGGGGTACGTGTGTACGGACCGTACCCACGGTCTGGGGGGCGTGGGTACGGGCCGTACACGCGTACCCCTAGATCACCACTGCAATGGTGGTACGGACCGTACCCACGCTCTGAGGGGCGTGGGTACGTCCCGTACCACCATTGTGGTGGTGACGGGTACGCGTCCACGTCCACTTCCGTTGTGGCGGGACATGGGATTGGTGGACACGCCCCCCGAAGTGACCAGACCATGGAGGTAATTAATGTGCAGGATATTTAGTTTTTTGTGGGGTGTGGGTTATGTTTCCTGCCCCTTGCCCCCCCCCCTTGCCCCTGGGGGTTGTTCTGACCTTCTGCGGCATCTGCGGCCGTTTCTGAACATGAGGTCGTAGGCTATGAGGGCCGGGATGACGCGTAGGTTGGGGGTCCATCGCTATCCGTCGCGTACCGGTGCTCCTTCTTCGCGTCGTCCTCAATTTCCCGGCAGTTTTTGGCTCCCGTAAAAAATGCTACGTGCGGAGTGACGTAGGCACGAATCGTACTTGCTGGTCCGTAAAACGCTGCCTGACTCCGTCCGGACGTCACGTATGCGCCGTCCAGATTCAGATTTGTATGTATTTTTTTGCCGATCGGTCTTTTGTACGACTCGTACGGAAATAGTATTTCTGTGCGAATTGTACTTGCGAGTTTGTAAGGTGAAAACGCTCCTTATGACCATTTGTACCCGGGTTTTACAGGATCGGAATCGGCACCTAAATGTTGTATTTCAAAGGACATTTGATGACTTGGAAGGTAATGAAGGAGGATAAAGATGAAGATACTTCTTGGTATACCCTCACATATTTGCAGACTCCTTACCTCCTGGAGGAGTATATTCAGCAGCAGAAATGACAGATGCATTATTACCCATTTTAGGCAGTCCATAGGGATTTTTGAATGGTACAGATATTGAACTAAGCAATTGTCTCCATCAATTGATTCCATCTTTCAGAAAATGTAAAAAGATACAGAGTCAATTCAATTTCAAGTCTTTATTTCGATTTTCATCATAAAAGACAACATTAAAATATTTAACAATATTAAAATGGAAAATACAAAAAGGAGGAGAAAAGACCTTAATTTCATCATAAATTACAAAAGATGGCGTACATAGCAGCAACAGGTATGAACAAGCGTCTCAGTCCTAAAAATCTTTAAAACTTTTTAAAAAGTAACTAGAAAATCAAATGAGGCGTAATTTATATGCACGAATTACCCAAATCCAATGGAGAAATTTTGCAACAGCAATAATCACAGATTGAGAAGTATTAGTTTTGAGACACCGCAGAGCCTTAACACCTGTCCGAAAACCCAATAGGAGGCAAATAGGTTTAAGCCAAACCCGCCTTGGAATTTTATACTCTGGACAAATAAACAAGATGTGCGCAATATTTTCCCGTTGTGTTGGGCAAAAGGGACAATCAGGGTTAAGGCCTCCTTGCCATTTGGCAACAAAATAATTGATAGGAAGGGTGCCCACCCTGAATTGATGGTATCTCTTTCTATCCTCCACAACTGTAATATAATCCCAATAATTTCAAACAGGGGCTTGTCCTTGAGTGCCATATAATCCGAAGTTAAAGACGGACCAATGCATGAACAAAATCTTCTTTCTGTGACCACCCGGCAATATAAATCTTTTAGAATTTTTCTAGGGGGAAAGATATGTACTGTAGGATCTTCCCATAGACTTGCTAGGCCCATAGCAGAATAAAGTAACTTGACCTCCCGCATCCATAAAATCTTTTGCGCCTTATCAGCTCCCCTAACGTCCAAAAAAGCCCGGGCGTACCGTGAGAGCTCTGGGGTAACCCAGAGCCGCCTCCAGTAAGCCACAGGTCTATATCGAGCAATATACTCTAGGCGCATAACCCCTAAGTCGTAATAAAGGGGAATCAGGGGAGTGGATGCTGGAAGGCCAGTAATTATGCGCAAAAACTTGTTTTGGGCCCTAGTCATCTGGGTAAGGTTACTATAACCCCACAATTCTGCCCCATAAAGAATTGCCGAGCCTATCTTAGCATCATATATTTTAAGTGCTGGTATCATAGGTCTAGTATGAGACAAATGAAGTTCTTTTATTAATGCACCAGTTAACTGAGCATGCTTTATTATCGACTGGGCTATATGCGGTTTCCATTCTAACTTCGACGCGAGGGTTATACCCAAATATGAGAAGACCTTAGTCTGCTCTAATTTAATTTCCTTCATTAGCACGTTCCCTCGTTTGGACTTGTGTAAAACCATAAACTTCGTTTTGTTTACATTAACAATAAGCCCATAGTCTTTGCAGAAAACCTCAAACACATCAATGGCTTTTTGTAGGCCCTGTTGTGTCTTAGAGATTAATAAAGTGTCATCTGCAAACATCAACAGAGGAATCAACTTACCATCCAACTTTGGGGCATCAGTAGGAGTTTGCTTAAAGTAGTTGATCACTCTGTTGATGTATAAAGAAAAAAGAGTCGGAGCTAGAACGCACCCTTGGCGTACTCCCCTGGCAATTGGAAATTTGTCTGTGACGCTGCCTGATTGATTCCATCTAACTTGCGCAAAATTGTCCTCATGTAGTTTCATTAAAAAGGTTAAAATATCTATTGGCATACCTTGATCTTTAAAAACGGCCCACATTTTTGCTCGAGGAACCAAATCAAAATCTGATTTAATGTCAGCTGCTTGAATTTATCTCTCCCCATCTAATTACTACACGTAAATTTATTCTACTTGGGGACTTTAACATCCATAGTGAAGATGCCTCTAACCAAGAAGCCACCCTATGTCTACAAGATCTAGCTGCAGGGGGTCTAGAGATTATTAATACCGCCCCCACACACATTGCTGGGCATACTCTGGACCTCATCTTCTCCAACTCCTTGGACATTAAATGTGGTGAAACGTTCCCGCTTACTTGGTCTGATCACTCTATGATAAATTTTCAAGTGTTGGGTCTCATGGACCCTGTCCCGGCGTCAAATAACACCTCTGACACTCGTCAGTGCCGATCCTGGCATAAATTAACTGCCAATCATCTTTCCCTACTATTCTCAGAGTGGGATTGGAACAGTACGCAAGAGGATGTGGATCAACAGCTCGATCTTTTTGATCTAAGAGTTAGCAATCTACTGGATAAAGTAATTCCTCTTAAACGTCTCAGATACTCACCTAAAAGCACCGCTACTGGATGGTATACGTCGGATTTGCGTGCTGAGAAGAGCGTCTGTAAAAAACTGAAGTGGTCTTGGCGTGGCTCACATGATGAACGTGCTAAAACCATGTACAAAGCAGCTATGACAATTTACCATAAAAATGTTAAATTAGCCCGTAAATCTTATATTGCAGCAACCTTGGAGCAGGCAGGAAACAATGCAAGGTTACTTTTTCAAATAGTACATGATTTCACAAACCCCAAATCTTGCCAGACTAAGGATAGTTTTTCTCAGACACTATGTGACAATATTTCTTCCTTTTTTGTGCAAAAGATTGAGAAGATCTATCATAATATCACCTTATCCAATACTTCTGCTTCTAGTCCTGCAGAAAACATGCCACAACTTATTACCGATGGACCCCGTTTGACTACATTCCCTCCTATTACTGTCACCGAAGTGCAAACACTTATGGAACGCACTAGATCTGGATCCCCTCTGGATATTTTACCTGCAAAAATCTCTTCCCGATTTGCGGCCCAGCTGGCATCCCCAATTTGTTCGATAGTCAATGCCTCTTTAAAATCCGCGACTCTCCCTCAAAAATGGAAACACGCTCAGATTATCCCTATTCGCAAGAACTCTAACATCTCCCCTGAGGAAGTGTCAAACTATCGTCCGATTTCGCTGCTTCCTCTACAGAGCAAGATCACAGAGAA
Source organism: Triturus cristatus (assembly GCF_964204655.1). Classification (NCBI taxonomy): domain Eukaryota; kingdom Metazoa; phylum Chordata; class Amphibia; order Caudata; family Salamandridae; genus Triturus; species Triturus cristatus. The sequence continues at coordinate 428,029,734 of NC_140579.1, read as the reverse complement.
ATACATTAATAAACATCTATCTGTATTTCTCGAGTCTTGCAAGGCTCTGGACGTTTCTCAGTCAGGCTTTCGTGCTAAACATAGCACCGAAACGGCTCTGGTGGAGGTAGTGGATAATATCAGAATGGCTCTGGACCAAGGTCAAGCGGCACTTCTGGTGCTGCTTGACCTATCAGCAGCTTTTTGACACCATCTCCCACCAAATCCTCCTACATAGACTTCGGGAGATTGGTGTGGAGGGATCTGCTCTTAGCTGGTTGTCAAATTTGTTATCTAACCGTACTCAGGCAGTGGCAATGGGGCCCTTTACATCAACTCCTACACAGGTTACCAGAGGCGTCCCGCAGGGCTCATGTTTGAGCCCTACTTTATTCAACATCTATGTGACGCCTCTGGCCAAACTGATGAGGGATCTGGGGTTTAACCCCATTTCCAATGCGGATGATACCCAGCTCCTCCTCACCTTCGATAAAACGAGATCCGACATACATACCATCTTCTCTCAGGGCATGATGGCAATTGCCGCCTGGATGAAAACCAACTATCTCCAGTTAAACTCTGAGAAGTCTGAGATCCTGTTGTTCGGAGGTGCAGACATCTGTTGGACACCAAGATGGTGGCCTGAGGAGCTGGGTAAAGCCCCTGTTCCTAAAGAGGTAGTCAAAAACTTAGGCATTAAGCTTGATAAAAAACTCACGATGCAAACCCACGTTAACACCATTGTTGGGACTTGCTATCATATCCTAAGTTTACTTAAAAGAGTTTTTCCATTGCTTCCACTTTCCACCTTTAATTCAAGCATTGCTCATGAGCAAGATTGATTATTGCAATGCTCTTCTTCTCTCTGCTCATGCCACCTCATTGGACAAATTGCAGGTTGTTCAGAACACGGCCGCACGCCTAGTAACCGATTCTCCAGCCAGGACTCCTTCACAGCCCCTACTGCGTGAATTACATTGGCTATCAATCAGGAAAAGAGTATATTTTAAAACTGGTTGTATGATTTTTAAGGCCATAAATTAACTTAGTCCTCACTATCTTACTAAGAAATTGGAAATGTATCACCCTATATCCTCTCTTAGATCTGGTTCAAAGAAATTGCTCTCTGTTCCTAGAGTAAAGAAAGCCCGGTCGGGTGGTAAGGCATTCTCGTATTTAGCTCCTACATTCTGGAACAGTCTTCCCCTCTTCCTTCGCATGGAAATGCCCCTCTCCCGTTTTAGAAAACTTATGAAGACATATCTTTTCTAGCTTAATGACTAGTTTGCTGTTGCTAGCGCAGAGATACCCCCAGGGGTGATTCAGCGCGATATAAAATTATAAAATCAAATCAAATCAAATGTCAACAAAGGCTGCAAATAACATACCCTCTCCCAACTGAACCACCCGCCAATATATTAACAAAAACCTAAATACCTGATCTATAGTACTTGTGTGACTACGAAAGCCTGCCTGAAGTGGTGACAAGACTTCCTCCTCCTCAATCCACCCCTAAATTCTTAGTAAAACAAGCCTAGCTACCACCTTCTGAATACAATCGATCAAGCTTATAGGCCTATAATTTCCTGGGTCAGAGCGCTCTACCTTTTTATAGACCGGAATGATCTGGGCGCCCGTCCAGGTATTTGGTATGGGTGAACCGTTGGAAATGCAGTTAGCTAGGCATAAAATGTAAGGTGCCCAAAGTTCCTTGTCATGCATGAAGAGGTCTGCTGGAACCGAATCTAAGCCTAGTGCTCTGCCACTAGGGATGGAATTCAGTACCTTTCGTACCTCATTTAACTCGAATTTCAAGGGGGTTATATTCATGATAGGGGAAATAGTTACTTTGCTAATCCCCACATGGGCGTCAGTAGATGCAAACTGAGATGCATAATGCGAGACCCAAAGGTTAGGTGGCACATAATTGGTTGGTTCTTCTCTTTTTATCCCCCTACCCCACCTGACCATGTCCCAGAAGGTGCACATTGATCGTTCTTTACTAGCAGAGTGGAGATCCCTCCATTAATCCTGGTCCCACGCACGTTTAGCATCATACTGAGCTTTTTTGTAAGATACACGAGCACTCCTAACACGAGCTATGTCTTTTGTTTTTACTGCATCTGACAAGGCCTGGTATGCAGTCCTACATGTTTTCCCATACCATTGATCCTCTTTTCTAGGTGGCTTATTGGATTTAACATGATTCTGTTTAGTAAAAAAAAACCTAAATTGGTTAAAGAAGTTTGTATGGATTATATTTGAATTTCCCATGTCCTCCTTCTGAGCAATACAATTTTGTAGGGCATTGGTCGCCTTAATAGTTAAATTCCTAATAGATAAAATCTGACTCTCATTCCGTAAACAATTAACCCATTTGACACGCCTGGAATCATTTGATTGGACAATTTCCATCTTCCTAGAAGGAACCTCCTGACAATTAAACTTGAATAATTTGAATGATAGAAGTAGGGGATCGTGATCACTTTCCACCCTTTCCACCACTATCATATCCTTAATACTAGACCAATATTCTTTATTAGTAAGTATATAATCAATGCGGCTTTTTCGAAGTCCATTATTGAACGTAAAAGCCCCATGTTTGTCAGAAGCTGATCTACCATTAATTGCTCGTAGCCCTTGTCCAATACAAAGTACCTTTAGCTGAAGTGCAGCCTCAGTCCATTTTTTGATTGGCGGAAGTGTCAAATGGGGAATATTCCAGGAACAATCTTCTTCTAAAGTAAGATCAATGTCGTTGGTGTCTAAAGGTTCAAAGCAACAATTAAAATCACCCGCTACTATGACGTTACCCTCTTTACAATATGTGTCAAGAAGCAGGTCTAACTCCTCCACCGTATTTGAGGATTTACCCCCCGGCAGTCCTCTGGCATAGATATTAAAAACAAAAAGGTCCTTTAATCCAGGACACTGGACGTGGATAAGTAGGATATCATTACTTTTAGAATCCAATTGAATTAAATTATACCTACTATCTTGTTTAATCCATGTCAGAAGTCCCCCCTTAGCTCCATGATTGCTAGGGACAGCTGGAACGTAAAAACTAAGGTAACCAGGTCTATGGTCTAAAACAATCGACCAAGTTTCCTGTAACGGAATAATGTCCCTGCTGTCGAGGAACTTAGACCAGTCAGATGACACTACTTTATTCCTAAGCCCTGCCACATTCCAAGAAACTAAAGATGAGAAAACATTATCATCATCCCTACCTTGGGTGCCATATAATGAGACTTCCTGCGAGTCTCCACTAACTTGATCCCCCTGTTGAGAAGCCTCTTGTGCAAGATTATTAATGTTAGCTGGACCACTTGTCTGGGCTGTATCGATAGGCGCTGGGCGGGTTTCACCATAAAGACCACCACCAGATGAAACAGTCGCTCCAAGGAGGTTGGCCAGTTGAGTTCCTTGTGGATCTAAATCTTGTCCATGTTCAAGTCAGTCGTTGCTATCTAGTGAACTCAACACCTCAAATCTATTACTAACTGGTATAAATCTAACATGAGGATCGGGTCGAGGAGCATGATCTCTCCTTCTTGTAGTCGGGCAAGGAGGGTAAAAATACCCCAAGGGCAGGATATTAATACGATCTTGGTGTATCCTCAGTGATCCTGCCTGTCTTAGGATGTGGTCTACCAATTGGGGGGAGGCAAAATTTACAACAACACAGTCTCCCTCCATACCCTTCCTAGTCTCACCCACCCAATCCACCCTTCTAACCATCTTAAAATTATTGTAGAGGTTATCGCCCAACACTTTTCTAGTATTCAAGTAATGAAGTACTTTGTTTTTGAGTGTAGACCAATGTTCCTCTTTACCATCTGAAGTTTTAGGGACATTAGCCAGAATAATGGAATATGGGCACGCCTCAGGGGGGAGATGGAATATTGTATGCTTCTGGGGAATATGATCTATACGGTTTATACTGTCCCTAGAGCCTCCACAACCAGAATTGGTACCTCTCGCAGAAGTTAGAATATTTGGAATGATAGTCGTCTGAGCTGCTACAGGATCACTAAATTCAAGCGCTCCAACGTTCAAACTAGTGGCTATTGGTAATTGTGTAAGAGCACTAACAGGACGTGTTACTGTTGATTTAGTCTCAATCAGGGAGCCCTGTTGGTTTAATACCTGTCCTTCCAGGGCCATTAATCTATGGTCAATTAACTCGAGCTTTTCCATAACAGGATTAATAAGAGCCTTGAGGCGCTCCTCCAGGTTCCCCAAGAATCTCATCATTTGATCACCCTCTGTAGATTTGTCTAATATAGATGTCATTAAGTTACCCTCAACATGAATCTTGGGTTGATTAACCAGGGTCATTTGGCTTTCTACTTGGCAACCCAGGCCAAGAGTGGAATTATTTTTCTTAGCTTGTTTGGCATGTGGTTTACTACCCTTACTAGCACTATCTGCCTTCCGCTTCCTCTGCTGAACTTTGGCTCTGGTAACGTGTTCAACCCGTGCCTGCCTAGTACGTGTGTTAGGAGGGGAAGGTGGCGGGCTAGGAACAATAGGACAGAAAGTGTTTGTTGTATTTAACACCCGTGTGAGAGCATCGTTTGATAATGTATCAGGGCTTTGTAAGGATTCAGTGGGGGCCTGAATACTCCCCGTTTAAGCAATTGTTGGTATATAGTTCATGTTATTACTGTTGTTACCAGATGGATCAAGAGATAGCCTCCTCTCGACAAGTTCTATCCCCTTTGCAACAGCAGTTTGAGCCCGTTTAAGATAAGCATCCAAAGTCCCAGTCCCCCCTTTAGGATTAACCATAGATTTTGCCATTTGGCAGCCAACCATACGCTGGAAGAAAGCTAATACACAGCCAAAAAAAAACCACGCTATAATCACACTTTAGTTAGGGTGCAGAAATCACTTAATAACTTATCTTATGGCAAAGTTCAGAGCATATATCCCAGGGCCGTATGACCAATATCAAGGAACTAGCCCAGCCCGGCCTCCTCCGGCCCCGGATGGCCACAGACGGCCCCGCCCTTGTCCCGGGCTTCGCCCGGGTGCGCCCGCGAGCGTCCCGCGCTGCCGTAGGCGTGTAGTCCTTATGAAGGGGTCCGTCGCCCTCTATTGGCGCGTGGCGCACCCTGCGCTAAGTCCTCTGGGGGTTGTAGTTTTGGATCTCCAAACACACCGTTCCCCTCACGGCAGTGGCAGATTAATGGCGAGTCTGGCGACAGCTCCGCGTGTCAGGTGAGAGTGAACTAGCGGATCTGGGTATCAGGGCAGCCGTTCCCCTCGCGGCAGTTCGTTTGATATGCTTCGCGTCCCGCGCTGCGGGAGGCGTGTAGTCCTTATGAAGGGGTCCATCGCCCTCTATTGGCGCGTGGCGCACCTTGCGCTAAGTCCTCTGGGGGTTGTAGTTTTGGATCTCCAAACACGCCGTTCCCCTCACGGCAGTGGCAGATTAATGGCGAGTCTGGCAACAGCTCCGCGTGTCAGGTGAGAGTGAACTAGCGGATCTGGGTATCAGGGCAGCCGTTCCCCTCACGGCAGTTCGTTTGATATGATTCGCGTCCTGCGCTGCGGGAGGCGTGTATTCCTTATGAAGGGGTCCGTCGCCCTCTATTGGCGCGTGGCGCACCCTGCGCTAAGTCCTCTGGGGGTTGTAGTTTTGGATCTCCAAACACGCCGTTCCCCTCACGGCAGTGGCAGATTAATGGCGAGTCTGGCAACAGCTCCGCGTGTCAGGTGAGAGTGAACTAGCGGATCTGGGTATCAGGGCAGCCGTTCCCCTCACGGCAGTTCGTTTGATATGATTCGCGTCCTGCGCTGGGGGAGGCGTGTATTCCTTATGAAGGGGTCCGTCGCCCTCTATTGGCGCGTGGCGCACCCTGCGCTAAGTCCTCTGGGGGTTGTAGTTTTGGATCTCCAAACACACCGTTCCCCTCACGGCAGTGGCAGATTAATGGCGAGTCTGGCGACAGCTCCGCGTGTCAGGTGAGAGTGAACTAGCGGATCTGGGTATCAGGGCAGCCGTTCCCCTCACGGCAGTTCGTTTGATATGCTTCGCGTCAATATTACACCCAATATGTTTTCTGAAGTGTGCGATTTTAATTTTTCTTGCATTAGAGGAGCAGATGTTCACAAATACATTTTTTTGCAAAATGGTTACTTTAATATACCTGAGCAGTGCTCAATAAATTTAATAACATGATCTCAAATACATGTCTCAGATGCTTTAATGATAGTATAGGTGACATGATGCATTTGGCTTGGGCATGTACGCGATCAGAGGCATGTTGGCATAATATCTTTTCCGTTAGCAGCTCGTGCATTGATCTAAAGATGGAACTGTGCTGAGACTAATGTTTCAATACTCAGGACATATTCCAACTTTTAAAAAATATTATTCACTTTATTAGTTTTGGAGGTAAGTACAGAGCTATAAATACAATTTAGGCATATGTTCCACCTTTTTGATGCAAATGGTAACAGGTTTTGCTTTACCTTAGCTTTGAATGCTTGGTCTTTTTATTAGAAATGAGCTGGACCACTTCCGTGTTTGGAGTGGCTTATCAAAATGCACAGGGTTCGTAGTTATGAATTATTGTATGCAATGAATAATAGATCCAACACGAAAATTAAGAAATTAAGGTCGAGATATTACGCTTTCACCACAGGAATTTATGAACTGTTTGACTAATACAGTAATATAGGCAAAGTGTTATGTAAATATTAACGCTTTGCTATAAATCTATTTATGTATTTGTTGCTCTCTGATGTTGTGTAAGCTTTTTGATGAACTACCCCCCACCAAAACAAAAATTATGTCATTGCTGTTCAGACCTTTATTTCGCGTAAGATCTTGTCCTTTCTTGATATTTGCTCCAGAATTATGGATCTGCTGATGTATTCACATTTGTATCCATCTTGCACTAAGTTACTCTCTCCGAGTCTCTCGCACATGTTTAATGCTGTAATAATGCACTTCTAATTTGCAATACATTGGGGTGCAGCGTTTTGTGGGTGCACTGGAACCGCACCATTGCAACTCTTGAGTCCTCTTCAGAATTACATAACATAGACTGTTACTACAACTATTAATCAATGATGCAACATTTTACCATAACTTACATGTTTGTATGTGTGTTCTGGTATTTCTAAAGTGCGAACTACCTGACTAGCAATAGAGCGCTGTACATTACTGCACATAATGTAAACATCTGCATCAACAATAACAGGTAACTAACTCCCTGCAGACTAAAAACGACGGGTTGAACACACTAAAACCAACCCTTGGCTCCCCGGAGTAACGAGCTACCCATCCACAAAGTGCTGCAACACCTCGTCGAGGACAGTAAGCGTTATATAGATTCAGTACAGTTCAAAACACCATATTGGTAAAAACAGCATTGATAATCACGAAAAGGAGAAATAACAGAAATATATTCCAAGGCATTACTATGAAAAATAAATAATTTCCATGCCAGGAGCAGGCTGACGAAGAACAAGGCATCTAATGATAATTTAGAATCGTAATTTACATCGTGTGACGTCAGATATATCAATGAGTTAAGTGCCAACTATGTGCACACCCTTCACCGAACTGATGAATATAACAGGTTTTCTTAAGAACTCACACTTTGAAACATTTTCTTAAATATAGGGAGTTCCAGAGTCAGGCTTTATTTGGCCCCGCCCCCTGCACATCTTCGGATGGTTCCATCACTTCCTGCTTATTCCATCCAGAGAGACCCACTCTTTCCGACCTGGTTTAGCAGGCAGCTGGACTCCCGGACCCCACCTCGTTCACGAAAGTACATATTGAAAAGCTACTATCTGAATTGCTCAAAATGTCGCGTCACTGCCGCCACCCCTGGAACACTACCGGTGCAACTGTGACTCCTTACGGCTGGCTCACCCTCATTCGTATCCCCGCAGCAGTTTTGTGCCATCATTCAATTAATTGCAGTTGCAGTTTATACCCAAGGGACCTACCACGAGGGCGGTTGGGTACCGATTGCTTTCTCAGCTTTAGAAAGGTTGAGACAGTTCCGCGTCACAATTAAGGGCACAATAGATTAAGCAGCCCTGGGGAGGCTCAGATGCTGGTCTGTGGATCTTAGTAGAGACATGAGCAAAAGCAGGCTGCACAAGGATGCAGCAGCACGAGGGATGAATATTCCCATGTCATTTTGTGGGCACAGAACGGACAGAAAGTGATTTAGCTCACAATGTTGTGAGTGAGGGTAGGTAGGGTCGTGGTTGGTAGCAGGGCTGGCGCTAGGCATGGGCATTATAAGCAGCTGCCCAGGGCCCCGCGCTCAGCTGAAAAACTCTGCCGCTGACCGCGGCCCCCGCAGGGGGCCACTCGGCGGTCGGCGCCTTAGTGGCCCCGGGGCCCCGGTCACCCCTCCCCACTCCCTCCTTCGGGGGGGGCGGGGGCAGTGGCGACCTCTTTGTCGCCCACCTCGCCTTTGACCTCGCCGCATCGGTCCGTCGTCTTCGCCTCGCGGGTCCCGCCGCCACCATTTTTAGTACGTAGGTGAGTCTTGCTTAACCCTTCTCGCCCCGGCCCCGTCCCTGGGCAGTACCAGGTCGACGGGGCCCTGTGGCCCGGATGGCCGCGGGCGGGGAGGGCGCAAGTTGGGCCACGATGGCTCGGGGCCTTGTGTGCGGTGTTGTCCTTTGCGTGCTAAGCGTTAAGGGGCTAACCTCTACTGGGGTTTATGGCTGGGGGGGGGGAATTTCGCTCGTTTGTCGGCCCCTCTCCCCCTTGCCCCGGCGGGTGCTCACGGGGCATCTCGGCGCTTCGATCCGGGATATCAGCATGCTCTTAGGGCTCAGCGAGGCGCGAGTGGGCTGAGCAGGCAGGACAGCTCAGTGGGCTAATGCGCATGACGGAGCAGTCGAAGGCGCTTAGGAAACGTTTCGCGGTTTCGAATACCACTGCAGATAGTTAGAGTACAACCCAGCTTGGGTTTGAATATTAACTCTGACCTCTTCGGTCCGGTTGCTTGTAATTTAGAGCGTGTGCGTGTTCTGTTTACCGGTGCGACTGTTCTGTGCCGAGTAACGAAATTATTGTCGTTTTACGCCCTGGCTGTGTGTTGTTGGAGGGAGGGCCTAATGATTAGTGCGCACCGTACCGCACCTGGAGGGACGCTGTTTTTGGGGGCACAGAAGCATTGCATGGTTATGTTTTCGTGTCACATTGGGATGTTATTGGAGCCACGCGGAAAGGTTTTCGTGGCCGAGTGGTCAGAGCTGCTTCGCCTGGCGTGCGGGGATAGCTTTTCCGAATAGGTGGGGGGGCGTGTCTGTCGGCGGGCACTGGGAGCTGGGTATGTTCATGCCCTTCGACGGTCCGGGTCAGGTTCGTCTCCCCCCCCCCCCGGACACGGGTCAGGGGCACCAATGACTGGTGGCGAGGCGCTGGGCTGGTGCCTCCTTTTGCCCCCTGCTTACAGCGCCCCTCGATGCGGGGGCCGGCACGCGTGCGCATGACAGGCCCATTCGAATGCGGATACGATTCTTTGAGCTCCGAGAATTTCGGGTCGAGCACGCAATTTTAAGCATGTCAGGCCTTATGAATCGAACGGGGTGGAAAGTATAACGATTCATTTAACGCGCTTGGTTAACGTTGGGCCTAGCTAGCGCGCGTCGCTGCATTACATAGGTGACAATGGCTCGATAAAGGGGGGTATAGAAATACAGCATTTATGCTCCAACGTGCGATTGGCCGGGGCCGGTTGTTCGTGGGTCTCAATGTCGGACATATTTGTGTGCTGAGGTCCTCAGGTGCTTGTCCAAGATCAAACGTCGTGTTTAGTTTTGCCAAATGTGGACAATTAAGTGTGTGTGACACAGACATAGTCCTATAAATGTGGACTTCGCTGCACTTTTTTCAGAGATGGCTCTGGTCGTGCGAGCTCAAGGGGCTCGTCAGCGCGGTCACGCTGCGCCCCACCCAGGCCCCCCCCCCCCCCCCCCCGCCAGCGCACTGCCAGCCCTAAAAGCGATATGTGTGAACACCGGCAGTGAGCTCACGGGTTCTTGGGTTTGAATCTCGGCAAGGCAGGTTCTAACCAATTCAACTTTCAGAGGCTGATAAACACAATGAATACAATTGAGTAACGCTAAGACCGGCTATTTAAAACTTAAATCATCTGCTGTCAGTACATCGTAGTTCTGGGGTTGCGGAGAGGCGTCATCAGCCATGGCATGTTGGGATAGGCAGAGTCCCCTACATGGAAACATCATGTGAAGAAGTGGGTCAGGAGATGGCGTAAGATACAAAGATAGCGCAAAACACAGGACTAACAGAGTATACCCACCAACAAGACATGCTCATTCCGCGTGCAGCTGCAGCATCATTTCTGGCACCTGCTATGCCTCATGATGTAGGCATCGTGTGTGGACCCTGGAAAACGGGCACAGACATGGGAAATCAGCATGTTAGCAAGACACACCACAAGGGCATTGATAGAGTGATAATGTTTGCGGTTCCGAAAGGCTACCTCCTGTGCCTGTGGTGGTACCAAAGCCATATGTGTCCCATCAATGGCCCCAATTACGTGAGGCATCCCTCCCAGGGCATAGAACTCACCCTTGACACCTGTCAACTGCTCACAAGTGGGAAAATGGATGAATTCATCCAGGTGCACCAACATGGCTTCTAAAACATCATGCAGGACATGGCTGAACATTGTCTGGGACATGCCACCGACATCAGCTATGGTCAATTGAAATGTACCGGTGGCAAAAAAATGTAGGGCTGCCATCACCTTCATCTTGGGGGTCAGAGCTGTAGGATACCTGTGTTGTGGTTGGAGGTGCGGTTCAAGCCGGCAGGTCAAGTCCTCTATCAACTCTTGCGAGAAGCGGTATCTGCGTATGCAGTCATGTTCACGCATGGCATCCAGGTCTGGCATTCGTCTGTGGAGAGGCGGTGTCCTGCAGAGATTTGGAAGGAATAACGAAGAGTGAGTACATTACCACACCAATGTCACTGAGGTGAGCACATGTTCAACAGCCAATACACATCTGCTTAATACAGAGTCTGGTCTGAGCAATACATCCAGGACACGTAGGCCAGCCAGGCGATACTCCTACGAAGAGCCAGCCACAATAGTTGCATGGCAATGTTGACGTGACATGCCATTAAAATAGCTGTGGGCCAGTGTAAGTGACCAGACAGACACATTACATGAGTGACAGACATCCACATATCAGCATTTGAAGGATGTTATCTCATACAGACAGCTGGCGGGAGTCTAGACGCACAGGTCACATGTCATCTGAAAAAGGACAGATAACACACATTTCCATGAAGGGGTACATGTCAAAAACGGATGACACAGACATTGAGACAACGCAGATATTGCCTCATGTCAGGAAGTTATCTTCGAACCATCATGACACATGTAACGTGTGAGTCCACATGTGGCATGGTGTGCGTATATGTGTGTCATGCACATATGCACACAGACACATGTTGGATGCTGCAACAGCCGATGGAGTTGACGGAACACCAACGGCAAGCTCATGGGAGCACATGACACACACATGACATAGTCACATCGTGGCACGCTGGAAGTCACATGTCAGGTGCAATTATCTGTGTACCTGGCATCAGGGGACAGTTGCGGGTGTTGGTGACTGTGCCATACCAGTGATGCAGTGCTTGACACGTGTGTCCTACAATCACACATGTGCAAAGTGTGAAGGGGAAGTGTGCCACGTAGTGCCCCATCACACATGACATGTGTAGACAGCTCATCACACATCTATTGTGCCACAACATGATGAGACATGTGCCACATCACTGCCTGACACACCTAGGCCCTGCACATGAAGGACTGCACTGACAATGACTTGATGTCCAGCCTTGTGCGAGTCTCACACCTCCATTCCTTTCGTGTGCACCTCCTATCACCAGTGTAAGCTGTGAAACGCAGTACACACGCTCTGAGGGCGTGTGTACGGGCCGTTACTCACGCGTGAGTACGTGCCGTACACTCGTGAGTACGTGCCTATCACTATAGTTGGGGGTACCGTAGGCCCTAGTGATACGGCACGTACTCACGCCTGTACGGCCCGTACACGCGTGAGTACGGCCCGTATCACTGTAGTGATGGTGCCCTAGGGGTACATGTGAAACGCGCCGTACCTGTGTGGGGATTTAAGAATTACAATGGGGACACATGAGGGACAAGTATTAGGGCCTAAATGCATGCTGGTTGTCATGGATACCGAGTTTCAAATTCAAAATTTAACATCATGTGGTCTGGAAAAAGCAGTTGGCCACATTATACATTGTTGCAAAGTGGTTGTTGACTTGACATGATGCTGCAAATTCGAAATGTGCTAAGGCTGTCACTGGTGTATGTTTAAAGGGATTGGAGGAAACATAGGATGCAAATGAGTCTGACCAATCACTCTGTACTCCTGTAAATGAAATAGGCCAGCAAGGCAGATATAAGGCAGGCAGAACCCATGGGAGGGCACTTGCCTGCACAACATGTCAGTCGATACCACTGCTGCTGTATTGTCTCCCTCTGGCACCCTGTCAAGGACTGTGGAGAGGGCCCAGCCTTTCACCCAGGAGGAGAACGAGGCCCTGCTGGATGTGATCCTCCCATGCTACCCCATGCTGTATGGTCGACCAGGGGAGCAGGTGAGTGCTGACTCCACTACCTTTGCTTGTGCACCTTTTTTGTGTCTGTCACTTCTGGCATTGTGTCCAGGTGTGACAGACATGCAATGTTGGTTGGAGTGGGTCCCGGTGGGGGTGGATGGCTTATGTCTCTCATGCAGGGCTTGATGTAGTTCATGTGTGCACTCCTCACTTGCATTGTGCTTACTGTGACATTCACTGCATAGTGCATGGCACATTCAGCAAGCCTAATCCTCTTGGGCATTCTTGTTCTATTGTCCTGCGGTGATTCAGTGGTCACCCCGGTGTGACAGGTGACTGCACCCACAGATGTGTGTGAGAGTTGAGTGGAGCTGTGGTGAGAGTGGTGAGAGTGTCCAAATGATGTGTACGCCCCCTGGACATTGATGTGTGTGAATGTTTCTTGTCATGTGGGTGAGTGTGTATGTGGAGTGTTGCACCACAGCTGCATGGAGGAGGCAACTGCTCAATCCATCTGATGTGAGAAGTAAGCCGTGCTGTGTGTCTGACTTGCTGAGCTAGCCCCACACCTGTGACCCCCCCCCCCTGGCAAGTGGCACATGTGCAGAGTGAGGTTTGCATCCGCTGTTGCCAATGGCAGGTGATTGCTGTGTGCCTGTGTATGTCTGTGTACTCTGCTGAGGTTTCGTCAGTGGCCTGGGGCATGTGACTTCTTTGCGGTGCTGTCCATCAGCCTTGTGTTGCTTGGGATGCACAGTGTGTGCCATGATCAGGGATTGTTTTGCACCCCTCATGCCACCTGTGTACTTACTATGCCATGTAGTGCATTGGTGCGTCCCCAGTGGAAAAGTCCCTATGACTAAGGTGCCATTACTTGCCAGCATACTATGCCCTGTTCAACAAATCAAAGATGTTCAAATGTGTGTCTCTGTGACATGGTGCAGGTAAGTGATGTTGTCCCACTTTGTCATCCACACAGGTAACCGCCTACTACAAGGGGAAGATCTGGAAGGATGCCGTCAAGGCCGTGCAATCGGTGGAGGGTCGCAGTCGGCGCCTGCCACAAGTGAGGAAGAGATGGCAGGACATCCAGTGCTGGACCCGGAGGATCGCCCGGGTCATGCTGAAGGAGGAGGCTCCTCGCAAGCATGGCGGGCGCCGGCGCCTGACCCACCAGTTGAAGCGTGTCCTGGCGGTGGTCTTCCCTGACCTGGATAGGTGGATAAAGGAGTTACAGCAGCAGGAAGGGGGTAGGTACATGTGTGTTTGTTGTGTGTTGCCAGCTTTTGTAGCTGCTCAGTCGCCTGGATACACTGCCAGGCTATATATGTGCAGTGCATATCCTGTTCCCCCAAGTCAACCTGTGCTGTTCTTCCTCCCTTCCCCTCCTTGACATGTGTTACCTGGTCTGTGTGTTATCACTATTGCACATGGTCATCTAGGCTGCCAGTTTATCAAGGTGCACACTGCTTTCAGCATCATGTGTGGGGGTGGCGTGCCTGTGCCCTGTCCTGTTCAGTCATTTGGGGGTGCATAATTGTTGGCACTGATGCTGAGTCTCAACATAGGAGTGTGAGGGTTCAAATGAACAGACTTGCAGCATGCATTACCAATGTTGTGGCCTCAGACATGATGTGCATGAGTGGGATATATGCATAGTGCCGGGACGGTTGCTCCTGTAACAGTCAGCTCATTCCAGGACCATGGAGCAGTGTGCCCACTACAGTCCCCTGACACAGTCTGCCCTCCTACTCATGTGTGTCATCCAACACTGTGCACATTCACTGTGGGTTCAGCATGGCTCTGCCTCTGTCGCATTGTTCCCTGGCCTAGGTAGTATTTTTCACATGTGTGATACATTTGTCCACTGGACAGGGATACACCAGTTTGCTTGTGCATACTCACACTGGGCAGTGCCTGTGTGGCTATTCACAACAATCTGTTGATGTTTGTTTGTGACCAATATGTTTTGGCAGCCCTACAAGGTGATGTCGTGTTAATGAAGCTAGTTTTCAAGCACAGTTATTGTAACCCTGAATAAGAGGTGTCACTTCTTGCTCGGTATCAGTCACATTGACTCAGGTATGGGTGGGTGTGTGTGGGAGGGGCGTACATGTTCAACCCTGATGTTTCATTGCCAGTTCTGACTTGTGTGTGATTCGCAGTACAGAAAGTCATCGTGCAGTGCCCCCGTGATGTTGGCCAGTGCTTAATGTTCGTGCTTCGTAGCCTGTGTCAGTTTTTGACAATCATGTATCCTGCTTGTACATTTTTGGCACCTGTGTGTGGTTCAGATGCTACACAGTTGTGACTTTGTGTGCTGACATCTGTGGGTACATTCTGGCTTGCCATGAGGGGGAACCCACAGCACAGCTAGGCTTTTTTGCTAAACAATTGCAGGCCCATTAGCTTTTGCATTGTCCTGGGTGTGGACATGTGTGCCACTCCAGATGACAGTCAGTAGGTCATATGTGTAGCCAACTGTGTGATCAGGTGACGGATAGCCATGTGACAAATGACATTATTCAAGTTGTTACTCAGAGAAAATGTCCATTGGCACTACACCTGTCAACATGTCTCAATGTTTCATATGCTTGACCTTGTTGTTTTGTTGTGAAGGACAATGATGTGCCTGCATGACAGATGTCTCCCAAGGAAGTGCACAAGACACCACCTTTACACTTTCCAGGGACACGCTGGCACATTTTAAAGTAAGGCACAGTTTGAACAAAACTTGTTTGGAGTTCATACATATACATGTTCCCACAGTGTGGTAGCATTTGGGTTAGTCCTTGGTTGTTGCTGATACCAACTTACGAGTGTCAAGTCATCCAGACCACCGTGGTGCCATGTATATGTACTTACTTATACGCCATTTCTGCCTAACAGTGGCTGATTTGAATGAGTCTGGCAGCTCAGACAATGACTGTGTACATGTAGTTTGGTGTGCACCTCCTTGTGTGACTTCTGCTATACAGACACATGTGTGTTGTGTTCACAGAGTGCCACATTCACACATTCTAGACATGTCCATTGTGTAAAGGGTTGTGATTCTCCAGGAGTCACAATGTATTTCTTTGGGGTGTCAAAAGTACTCACAGGTCTCTGAGTGTGGGGACACCTTCTGCATTGGCATGTGGTATTTGGCCTTGGGTGCGACAATACTGTTTGGTTCACAGTGAACAAGAGGTGGCATGGCTTCATAGTCTTGCTGTGCTCAACTGATCCCAGACACTAGCTTCTCATGATCTTGTGATTTCAAGTTATTTGCTGTTGTGTCCTAATTTTCATTATTTCCAAGTGGCATGGTGGGTCAACCAACTGGGGAGTGCAGGGCTTACATATGTGGGGAGTATTCTAGATGTTACTCATGATGCCTTTCCTGATATGCACTGTTGCCTATTTTGTTTGGACTCATGTGTCAGATGTATACAGGTGACTGATTTTTTCCTGTCTCTTCACCTTGCCCACAGCATCATCGGAGGACACCGAGGGAGACACCGGCAGGGACGTTGAGGAGGGATCGAGCAGTGGTGCCACCACTGCTGAGGAGTCGGTGGAATCTAGTGGCACGGAGGGCGAGGGGAGTGAGGCGGAGGACCTGCCCAGTACCAACACTGACTACGAGGCAGACGGGTCCGAGGCTGAGCTCCCAGAGGGGGCGGAGGCTGCTCCCACAGCTGAAAGCAGCAGTACATCTCTCGCTGCCCCCTCCATTCCCATCACCGCCCTCCCACTTGCTCCGGTCCCTTCTGTCCGTGCTAGGCCACAACGTGTCTCCTTCGTGCCAGGCACCGCACCCCCTGCCCCTGTCCCCCCTGCTGCCCTCACTGCCGAGTCTGTGGACATTCAGCGGCAGTTGCAAGTTGGGCAGACATCGATCCTGACTGTCCTCCATGGCCACACCAGACTGCTGACCCAGATGGTGTCGTACATGGAGGGCATGTCATCAGTGATGTCTGACCAACGGATGTTGCTGAGGTCCCTGGACTCGTCACTGACGGCAGTAGTGAGTCACCTGCAGCGCTGCTTCCCCCCCTACCCCTGCCCCATCCACAAGTCCCACACAAATGCCTGTCCCAAGCACACCAAGACATCCACACACACGCACCCCACCAGACACAAGCAGCACACCACCACGTAAGGGCAAGCGCACACCTCCTGACACGCACACTCAGGGGGAAGCAGGCACACCCACTGGGTCTGGGGCACACAGGCAGGCACGCAGCGACAGTCCTCGTCCACATGACTCACTCCCCAGTCCCTCCGATGTCACTCCCCTTGGCTCCCCTGCCCCAGATTCGAAGAAGGAGGCCTATTTTGCTGGGCTGGGCCTCAGCCCCACTAGTTCACCTGGCCGGAAACGGTCAAGGCACTCCACGGGTATGGGAGTTAAGTCCCCCAGCCTGTCCACCACCTCCCCCAGTAGCGCTGCAACCCATCCCTCTGAACCCCCCCCCCCCCCCGCCTTGGGGCCTGTTGTTTCTCCGGGTGCAGGGGAGACGCTTGAAGAACTGGCAGAAGTGTGCAGCGCCGAGCTCACCTCCACCTTTGGCGCTGCCCCACCCCCTGTGGTGGAGTCGCCCGTCCCTGCACCCACCACACCTACCCTTCCCCCTCCTGTCCCTGCGGTGCCTGGTCCTTCCCCACATGATGCCCCCCCCCCAGTTGCTCAACCAGAGGTTTAGTATGTGCAGGCAAGCTAGGGGAGACGCGTGGCAATGTGTCCCCCCAAGGACTTCATATCTGGACTGGCCATTGGCCTTTGTACATAGTGTTCTTTACTACATCTTATTTTTTCATGCTGAATAAGGCATTTTGTTTTCGGTTTTGAAAAGTCTTGCATTTCATGTATTGATGTTGATGCTGAGGCTCCAGGAGTTGGGGTTG
Source organism: Triturus cristatus (assembly GCF_964204655.1). Lineage (NCBI taxonomy): Eukaryota > Metazoa > Chordata > Amphibia > Caudata > Salamandridae > Triturus > Triturus cristatus. The sequence goes on along the minus strand of NC_140579.1, from coordinate 428,012,249 downwards.
TGGGAATGTGTTATGTTTCATGGAAATGTTGTAGTCTGCATCTCATGGGGTGGAACCTGGTATCTGCGTGTCCTCACAAGGTCTCTGCAAAGATTCTTTGGTCGTGTCTGCTCTTTGTGTTTGGAGACATTGTCCCTAGGAGTGTTCCTTCCTCTGTGGCACCTGACATCTCCCCTGCAGAGGGTTGCACAATTGTTGTGTTGCCCTGTGTCTACATTTCCTTTGTTGGTGATGGATCCCTTCAACTCTGGCCATGCCTGCTCAGTAATGTCTCCGGTTGCATCGTCTGTGCCATCCTTGGTACTCACTGTACTTGTGTATAGAGTATTTTGCCATGCCTTCATGGAGAAAGTGTCCCTTTTCCGCACAATGCATGTGTGTAATCCCAGCCTAGTACACATATGGTACTTGTTCTGCTGGGTATTTGAACACCTGACTCACAATTGTGGCCATTGTATCTGTGGGAACTCCACCCTATTCCTTCCATGACAGACAACATCTTGGTGGCTGGCCCAGCACCTGAACATTCCTATCAGTCCTGGGATGTGCGTGACAGTGTGTGTTCTCTTTGGCTCTCTTAGTTTATTAGGCAGTGACATGACTATACAGTCTTGTGGCATGATCTCAGTGTGTGTATTGTGCTGCATCTGCCAGGGGTGGGTATGCATGTGTTATTTGTCCTCACACCCACATGTGGTGTGTCATGCAGTGGGGGAAAGACATCCATCCTTCTGGGAGTGGGACACTGCTGTCAGTGATGTGTTGTTATGGCACTATCATCAATGTCCAAAGTTAGGGATGCGTATATACACCCATGGAGTTGTGGTCATCTGATAATGATGTCCACCCCCCCATGTCTCTGTCCACTGCTGGGAGTCCTCTGCACCCACTCATATAGGTCTGTCCACTGCTGGGAGTCCTCTGCACCCACCCCCATGTCTCTGTCCACTGCTGGGAGTCCTCTGCACCCACCCCCATGTCTCAGTCCACTGCTGGGAGTGATGGGCACCCACCCCTCACATGTCCCTGTCCACTGCTGGTATTCCTCTGCACCCACCCCCATGTCTGTGTCCACTGCTGGTATTCCTCTGCACCCACCCCCATGTCTCTGTCCACTGCTGGGAGTCCTCTGCACCCACCCCCATGTCTCAGTCCACTGCTGGGAGTCCTCTGCACCCACCCCCATGTCTCTGTCCACTGCTGGAGTTTATATGCACCCACCCCCATGTCTCTGTCCACTGCTGGGAGTCCTCTGCACCCACCCCCATGTCTGTGTCCACTGCTGGTATTCCTCTGCACCCACCCCCATGTCTCTGTCCACTGCTGGGAGTCCTCTGCACCCACCCCCATGTCTCAGTCCACTGCTGGGAGTCCTCTGCACCCACCCCCATGTCTCTGTCCACTGCTGGAGTTGATATGCACCCACCCCCATGTCTCTGTCCCATACCCACGCTCTGGGGGGCGTGGGTACGGGCCGTACCACCATTGTGGCGGTGACGTAAGGGTACGCGTGGTACGGCCCGTACCACCATTGTGGTGGTGACGTAGGGGTACGCGTGGTACGGCCCGTACCCACGCCCCGCAGAGCGTGGGTACGGGCCGTACCACCATTGTGGCGGTGACGTAGGGGTACGCGTGGTACGGCCCGTACCCACGCTCTGGGAGGCGTGGGTATGGGCCGTACCACCATTGTGGCGGTGACGTAGGGGTACGCGTGGTATGGCCCTTACCCACGCCCCCCAGATCATGGGTACGGGCCGTACCACCATTGTGGCGGTGACGTAGGGGTACACGTGTTACGGCCCGTACCCATGCTCTGGGGGCGTGGGTACGGGCCGTACCACCATTGTGGCGGTGATGTAGGGGTACACGTGGTACGGCCCGTACCCACGCTCTGGGGGGCGTGGGTACGGTCCGTACCACCATTGTAGTGGTGATGTAGGGGTACGTGTGGTACGGCCCGTACTCACGCCCCCCAGAGCATGGGTATGGGCCGCACCACCATTGTGGTGGTGACGTAGGGGTACGCGTGGTACGGCCCGTACCCATGCCCCCCAAAGTGTGGGTACGGGCCGTACCACCATTGTGGCGGTGACGTAGGGGTACGCATGATACGGGCCATACCCACGCTCTGGGGGGCGTGGGTACGGGCCGTACCACCATTGTGGCGGTGACGTAGGGGTACGCGTGGTACGGCCCGTACCCACGCCCCCCAGAGCGTGGGTACAGGCCGCACCACCATTGTGGCGGTGACATAGGGGTACGCGTGGTACGGCCCGTATCCACGCTCTGGGGGCGTGGGTACGGTCCGTACCACCATTGTAGTGGTGATGTAGGGGTACGTGTGTACGGACCGTACCCACGGTCTGGGGGGCGTGGGTACGGGCCGTACACGCGTACCCCTACATCACCACTGCAATGGTGGTACGGACCGTACCCACGCTCTGAGGGGCGTGGGTACGTCCCGTACCACCATTGTGGTGGTGACGGGTACGCGTCCACGTCCACTTCCGTTGTGGCGGGACATGGGATTGGTGGACACGCCCCCCGAAGTGACCAGACCATGGAGGTAATTAATGTGCAGGATATTTAGTTTTTTGTGGGGTGTGGGTTATGTTTCCTGCCCCTTGCCCCCCCCCTTGCCCCTGGGGGTTGTTCTGACCTTCTGCGGCATCTGCGGCCGTTTCTGAACATGAGGTCGTAGGCTATGAGGGCCGGGATGACGCGTAGGTTGGGGGTCCATCGCTATCCGTCGCGTACCGGTGCTCCTTCTTCGCGTCGTCCTCAATTTCCCGGCAGTTTTTGGCTCCCGTAAAAAATGCTACGTGCGGAGTGACGTAGGCACGAATCGTACTTGCTGGTCCGTAAAACGCTGCCTGACTCCGTCCGGACGTCACGTATGCGCCGTCCAGATTCAGATTTGTATGTATTTTTTTGCCGATCGGTCTTTTGTACGACTCGTACGGAAATAGTATTTCTGTGCGAATTGTACTTGCGAGTTTGTAAGGTGAAAACGCTCCTTACGACCATTTGTACCCGGGTTTTACAGGATCGGAATCGGCACCTAAATGTTGTATTTCAAAGGACATTTGATGACTTGGAAGGTAATGAAGGAGGATAAAGATGAAGATACTTCTTGGTATACCCTCACATATTTGCAGACTCCTTACCTCCTGGAGGAGTATATTCAGCAGCAGAAATGACAGATGCATTATTACCCATTTTAGGCAGTCCATAGGGATTTTTGAATGGTACAGATATTGAACTAAGCAATTGTCTCCATCAATTGATTCCATCTTTCAGAAAATGTAAAAAGATACAGAGTCAATTCAATTTCAAGTCTTTATTTCGATTTTCATCATAAAAGACAACATTAAAATATTTAACAATATTAAAATGGAAAATACAAAAAGGAGGAGAAAAGACCTTCATTTCATCATAAATTACAAAAGATGGCGTACATAGCAGCAACAGGTATGAACAAGCGTCTCAGTCCTAAAAATCTTTAAAACTTTTTAAAAAGTAACTAGAAAATCAAATGAGGCGTAATTTATATGCACGAATTACCCAAATCCAATGGAGAAATTTTGCAACAGCAATAATCACAGATTGAGAAGTATTAGTTTTGAGACACCGCAGAGCCTTAACACCTGTCCGAAAACCCAATAGGAGGCAAATAGGTTTAAGCCAAACCCGCCTTGGAATTTTATACTCTGGACAAATAAACAAGATGTGCGCAATATTTTCCCGTTGTGTTGGGCAAAAGGGACAATCAGGGTTAAGGCCTCCTTGCCATTTGGCAACAAAATAATTGATAGGAAGTGTGCCCACCCTGAATTGATGGTATCTCTTTCTATCCTCCACAACTGTAATATAATCCCAATAATTTCAAACAGGGGCTTGTCCTTGAGTGCCATATAATCCGAAGTTAAAGACGGACCAATGCATGAACAAAATCTTCTTTCTGTGACCACCCGGCAATATAAATCTTTTAGAATTTTTCTAGGGGGAAAGATATGTACTGTAGGATCTTCCCATAGACTTGCTAGGCCCATAGCAGAATAAAGTAACTTGACCTCCCGCATCCATAAAATCTTTTGCGCCTTATCAGCTCCCCTAACGTCCAAAAAAGCCCGGGCGTACCGTGAGAGCTCTGGGGTAACCCAGAGCCACCTCCAGTAAGCCACAGGTCTATATCGAGCAATATACTCTAGGCGCATAACCCCTAAGTCGTAATAAAGGGGAATCAGGGGAGTGGATGCTGGAAGGCCAGTAATTATGCGCAAAAACTTGTTTTGGGCCCTAGTCATCTGGGTAAGGTTACTATAACCCCACAATTCTGCCCCATAAAGAATTGCCGAGCCTATCTTAGCATCATATATTTTAAGTGCTGGTATCATAGGTCTAGTATGAGACAAATGAAGTTCTTTTATTAATGCACCAGTTAACTGAGCATGCTTTATTATCGACTGGGCTATATGCGGTTTCCATTCTAACTTCGACGCGAGGGTTATACCCAAATATGAGAAGACCTTAGTCTGCTCTAATTTAATTTCCTTCATTAGCACGTTCCCTCGTTTGGACTTGTGTAAAACCATAAACTTCGTTTTGTTTACATTAACAATAAGCCCATAGTCTTTGCAGAAAACTTCAAACACATCAATGGCTTTTTGTAGGCCCTGTTGTGTCTTAGAGATTAATAAAGTGTCATCTGCAAACATCAACAGAGGAATCAACTTACCATCCAACTTTGGGGCATCAGTAGGAGTTTGCTTAAAGTAGTTGATCACTCTGTTGATGTATAAAGAAAAAAGAGTCGGAGCTAGAACGCACCCTTGGCGTACTCCCCTGGCAATTGGAAATTTGTCTGTGACGCTGCCTGATTGATTCCATCTAACTTGCGCAAAATTGTCCTCATGTAGTTTCATTAAAAAGGTTAAAATATCTATTGGCATACCTTGATCTTTAAAAACGGCCCACATTTTTGCTCGAGGAACCAAATCAAAATCTGATTTAATGTCAGCTGCTTGAATTTATCTCTCCCCATCTAATTACTACACGTAAATTTATTCTACTTGGGGACTTTAACATCCATAGTGAAGATGCCTCTAACCAAGAAGCCACCCTATGTCTACAAGATCTAGCTGCAGGGGGTCTAGAGATTATTAATACCGCCCCCACACACATTGCTGGGCATACTCTGGACCTCATCTTCTCCAACTCCTTGGACATTAAATCTGGTGAAACGTTCCCGCTTACTTGGTCTGATCACTCTATGATAAATTTTCAAGTGTTGGGTCTCATGGACCCTGTCCCGGCGTCAAATAACACCTCTGACACTCGTCAGTGCCGATCCTGGCATAAATTAACTGCCAATCATCTTTCCCTACTATTCTCAGAGTGGGATTGGAACAGTACGCAAGAGGATGTGGATCAACAGCTCGATCTTTTTGATCTAAGAGTTAGCAATCTACTGGATAAAGTAATTCCTCTTAAACGTCTCAGATACTCACCTAAAAGCACCGCTACTGGATGGTATACGTCGGATTTGCGTGCTGAGAAGAGCGTCTGTAAAAAACTGAAGTGGTCTTGGCGTGGCTCACATGATGAACGTGCTAAAACCATGTACAAAGCAGCTATGACAATTTACCATAAAAATGTTAAATTAGCCCGTAAATCTTATATTGCAGCAACCTTGGAGCAGGCAGGAAACAATGCAAGGTTACTTTTTCAAATAGTACATGATTTCACAAACCCCAAATCTTGCCAGACTAAGGATAGTTTTTCTCAGACACTATGTGACAATATTTCTTCCTTTTTTGTGCAAAAGATTGAGAAGATCTATCATAATATCACCTTATCCAATACTTCTGCTTCTAGTCCTGCAGAAAACATGCCACAACTTATTACCGATGGACCCCGTTTGACTACATTCCCTCCTATTACTGTCACCGAAGTGCAAACACTTATGGAACGCACTAGATCTGGATCCCCTCTGGATATTTTACCTGCAAAAATCTCTTCCCGATTTGCGGCCCAGCTGGCATCCCCAATTTGTTCGATAGTCAATGCCTCTTTAAAATCCGCGACTCTCCCTCAAAAATGGAAACACGCTCAGATTATCCCTATTCGCAAGAACTCTAACATCTCCCCTGAGGAAGTGTCAAACTATCGTCCGATTTCGCTGCTTCCTCTACAGAGCAAGATCACAGAGAAATACATTAATAAACATCTATCTGTATTTCTCGAGTCTTGCAAGGCTCTGGACGTTTCTCAGTCAGGCTTTCGTGCTAAACATAGCACCGAAACGGCTCTGGTGGAGGTAGTGGATAATATCAGAATGGCTCTGGACCAAGGTCAAGCGGCACCTCTGGTGCTGCTTGACCTATCAGCAGCTTTTTGACACCATCTCCCACCAAATCCTCCTACATAGACTTCGGGAGATTGGTGTGGAGGGATCTGCTTTTAGCTGGTTGTCAAATTTGTTATCTAACCGTACTCAGGCAGTGGCAATGGGGCCCTTTACATCAACTCCTACACAGGTTACCAGAGGCGTCCCGCAGGGCTCATGTTTGAGCCCTACTTTATTCAACATCTATGTGACGCCTCTGGCCAAACTGATGAGGGATCTGGGGTTTAACCCCATTTCCTATGCAGATGATACCCAGCTCCTCCTCACCTTCGATAAAACGAGATCCGACATACATACCATCTTCTCTCAGGGCATGATGGCAATTGCCGCCTGGATGAAAACCAACTATCTCCAGTTAAACTCTGAGAAGTCTGAGATCCTGTTGTTCGGAGGTGCAGACATCTGTTGGACACCAAGATGGTGGCCTGAGGAGCTGGGTAAAGCCCATGTTCCTAAAGAGGTAGTCAAAAACTTAGGCATTAAGCTTGATAAAAAACTCACGATGCAAACCCACGTTAACACCATTGTTGGGACTTGCTATCATATCCTAAGTTTACTTAGAAGAGTTTTTCCATTGCTTCCACTTTCCACCTTTAATTCAAGCATTGCTCATGAGCAAGATTGATTATTGCAATGCTCTTCTTCTCTCTGCTCATGCCACCTCATTGGACAAATTGCAGGTTGTTCAGAACACGGCCGCACGCCTAGTAACCGATTCTCCAGCCAGGACTCCTTCACAGCCCCTACTGCGTGAATTACATTGGCTATCAATCAGGAAAAGAGTATATTTTAAAACTGGTTGTATGATTTTTAAGGCCATAAATTAACTTAGTCCTCACTATCTTACTAAGAAATTGGAAATGTATCACCCTATATCCTCTCTTAGATCTGGTTCAAAGAAATTGCTCTCTGTTCCTAGAGTAAAGAAAGCCCGGTCGGGTGGTAAGGCATTCTCGTATTTAGCTCCTACATTCTGGAACAGTCTTCCCCTCTTCCTTCGCATGGAAATGCCCCTCTCCCGTTTTAGAAAACTTATGAAGACATATCTTTTCTAGCTTAATGACTAGTTTGCTGTTGCTAGCGCAGAGATACCCCCAGGGGTGATTCAGCGCGATATAAAATTATAAAATCAAATCAAATCAAATGTCAACAAAGGCTGCAAATAACATACCCTCTCCCAACTGAACCACCCGCCAATATATTAACAAAAACCTAAATACCTGATCTATAGTACTTGTGTGACTACGAAAGCCTGCCTGAAGTGGTGACAAGACTTCCTCCTCCTCAATCCACCCCTAAATTCTTAGTAAAACAAGCCTAGCTACCACCTTCTGAATACAATCGATCAAGCTTATAGGCCTATAATTTCCTGGGTCAGAGCGCTCTACCTTTTTATAGACCGGAATGATCTGGGCGCCCGTCCAGGTATTTGGTATGGGTGAACCGTTGGAAATGCAGTTAGCTAGGCATAAAATGTAAGGTGCCCAAAGTTCCTTGTCATGCATGAAGAGGTCTGCTGGAACCGAATCTAAGCCTAGTGCTCTGCCACTAGGGATGGAATTCAGTACCTTTCGTACCTCATTTAACTCGAATTTCAAGGGGGTTATATCCATGATAGGGGAAATAATTACTTTGCTAATCCCCACATGGGCGTCAGTAGATGCAAACTGAGATGCATAATGCGAGACCCAAAGGTTAGGTGGCACATAATTGGTTGGTTCTTCTCTTTTTATCCCCCTACCACCTGACCATGTCCCAGAAGGTGCACATTGATCGTTCTTTACTAGCAGAGTGGAGATCCCTCCATTAATCCTGGTCCCACGCACGTTTAGCATCATACTGAGCTTTTTTGTAAGATACACGAGCACTCCTAACCCGAGCTATGTCTTTTGTTTTTACTGCATCTGACAAGGCCTGGTATGCAGTCCTACATGTTTTCCCATACCATTGATCCTCTTTTCTAGGTGGCTTATTGGATTTAACATGATTCTGTTTAGTAAAAAAAAACCTAAATTGGTTAAAGAAGTTTGTATGGATTATATTTGAATTTCCCATGTCCTCCTTCTGAGCAATACAATTTTGTAGGGCATTGGTCGCCTTAATAGTTAAATTCCTAATAGATAAAATCTGACTCTCATTCCGTAAACAATTAACCCATTTGACACGCCTGGAATCATTTGATTGGACAATTTCCATCTTCCTCGAAGGAACCTCCTGACAATTAAACTTGAATAATTTGAATGATAGAAGTAGGGGATCGTGATCACTTTCCACCCTTTCCACCACTATCATATCCTTAATACTAGACCAATATTCTTTATTAGTAAGTATATAATCAATGCGGCTTTTTCGAAGTCCATTATTGAACGTAAAAGCCCCATGTTTGTCAGAAGCTGATCTACCATTAATTGCTCGTAGCCCTTGTCCAATGCAAAGTACCTTTAGCTGAAGTGCAGCCTCAGTCCATTTTTTGATTGGCGGAAGTGTCAAATGGGGAATATTCCAGGAACAATCTTCTTCTAAAGTAAGATCAATTTCGTTGGTGTCTAAAGGTTCAAAGCAACAATTAAAATCACCCGCTACTATGACGTTACCCTCTTTACAATATGTGTCAAGAAGCAGGTCTAACTCCTCCACCGTATTTGAGGATTTACCCCCCGGCAGTCCTCTGGCATAGATATTAAAAACAAAAAGGTCCTTTAATCCAGGACACTGGACGTGGATAAGTAGGATATCATTACTTTTAGAATCCAATTGAATTAAATTATACCTACTATCTTGTTTAATCCATGTCAGAAGTCCCCCCTTAGCTCCATGATTGCTAGGGACAGCTGGAACGTAAAAACTAAGGTAACCAGGTCTATGGTCTAAAACAATCGACCAAGTTTCCTGTAACGGAATAATGTCCCTGCTGTCGAGGAACTTAGACCAGTCAGATGACACTACTTTATTCCTAAGCCCTGCCACATTCCAAGAAACTAAAGATGAGAAAACATTATCATCATCCCTACCTTGGGTGCCATATAATGAGACTTCCTGCGAGTCTCCACTAACTTGATCCCCCTGTTGAGAAGCCTCTTGTGCAAGATTATTAATGTTAGCTGGACCACTTGTCTGGGCTGTATCGATAGGCGCTGGGCGGGTTTCACCATAAAGACCACCACCAGATGAAACAGTCGCTCCAAGGAGGTTGGCCAGTTGAGTTCCTTGTGGATCTAAATCTTGTCCATGTTCAAGTCAGTCGTTGCTATCTAGTGAACTCAACACCTCAAATCTATTACTAACTGGTATAAATCTAACATGAGGATCGGGTCGAGGAGCATGATCTCTCCTTCTTGTAGTCGGGCAAGGAGGGTAAAAATACCCCAAGGGCAGGATATTAATACGATCTTGGTGTATCCTCAGTGATCCTGCCTGTCTTAGGATGTGGTCTACCAATTGGGGGGAGGCAAAATTTACAACAACACAGTCTCCCTCCATACCCTTCCTAGTCTCACCCACCCAATCCACCCTTCTAACCATCTTAAAATTATTGTAGAGGTTATCGCCCAACACTTTTCTAGTATTCAAGTAATGAAGTACTTTGTTTTTGAGTGTAGACCAATGTTCCTCTTTACCATCTGAAGTTTTAGGGACATTAGCCAGAATAATGGAATATGGGCACGCCTCATGGGGGAAGATGGAATATTGTATGCTTCTGGGGAATATGATCTATACGGTTTATACTGTCCCTAGAGCCTCCACAACCAGAATTGGTACCTCTCGCAGAAGTTAGAATATTTGGAATGATAGTCGTCTGAGCTGCTACAGGATCACTAAATTCAAGCGCTCCAACGTTCAAACTAGTGGCTATTGGTAATTGTGTAAGAGCACTAACAGGACGTGTTACTGTTGATTTAGTCTCAATCAGGGAGCCCTGTTGGTTTAATACCTGTCCTTCCAGGGCCATTAATCTATGGTCAATTAACTCGAGCTTTTCCATAACAGGATTAATAAGAGCCTTGAGGCGCTCCTCCAGGTTCCCCAAGAATCTCATCATTTGATCACCCTCTGTAGATTTGTCTAATATAGATGTCATTAAGTTACCCTCAACATGAATCTTGGGTTGATTAACCAGGGTCATTTGGCTTTCTACTTGGCAACCCAGGCCAAGAGTGGAATTATTTTTCTTAGCTTGTTTGGCATGTGGTTTACTACCCTTACTAGCACTATCTGCCTTCCGCTTCCTCTGCTGAACTTTGGCTCTGGTAACGTGTTCAACCCGTGCCTGCCTAGTACGTGTGTTAGGAGGGGAAGGTGGCGGGCTAGGAACAATAGGACAGAAAGTGTTTGTTGTATTTAACACCCGTGTGAGAGCATCGTTTGATAATGTATCAGGGCTTTGTAAGGATTCAGTGGGGGCCTGAATACTCCCCGTTTAAGCAATTGTTGTTATATAGTTCATGTTATTACTGTTGTTACCAGATGGATCAAGAGATAGCCTCCTCTCGACAAGTTCTATCCCCTTTGCAACAGCAGTTTGAGCCCGTTTAAGATAAGCATCCAAAGTCCCAGTCCCCCCTTAAGGATTAACCATAGATTTTGCCATTTGGCAGCCAACCATACGCTGGAAGAAAGCTAATACACAGCCAAAAAAAACCCACGCTATAATCACACTTTAGTTAGGGTGCAGAAATCACTTAATAACTTATCTTATGGCAAAGTTCAGAGCATATATCCCAGGGCCGTATGACCAATATCAAGGAACTAGCCCAGCCCGGCCTCCTCCGGCCCCGGATGGCCACAGACGGCCCCGCCCTTGTCCCGGGCTTCGCCCGGGTGCGCCCGCGAGCGTCCCGCGCTGCCGTAGGCGTGTAGTCCTTATGAAGGGGTCCGTCGCCCTCTATTGGCGCGTGGCGCACCTTGCGCTAAGTCCTCTGGGGGTTGTAGTTTTGGATCTCCAAACACGCCGTTCCTCTCACGGCAGTGGCAGATTAATGGCGAGTCTGGCGACAGCTCCGCGTGTCAGGTGAGAGTGAACTAGCGGATCTGGGTATCAGGGCAGCCGTTCCCCTCGCGGCAGTTCGTTTGATATGCTTCGCGTCCCGCGCTGCGGGAGGCGTGTAGTCCTTATGAAGGGGTCCATCGCCCTCTATTGGCGCGTGGCGCACCTTGCGCTAAGTCCTCTGGGGGTTGTAGTTTTGGATCTCCAAACACGCCGTTCCCCTCACGGCAGTGGCAGATTAATGGCGAGTCTGGCAACAGCTCCGCGTGTCAGGTGAGAGTGAACTAGCGGATCTGGGTATCAGGGCAGCCGTTCCCCTCACGGCAGTTCGTTTGATATGATTCGCGTCCTGCGCTGCGGGAGGCGTGTATTCCTTATGAAGGGGTCCGTCGCCCTCTATTGGCGCGTGGCGCACCCTGCGCTAAGTCCTCTGGGGGTTGTAGTTTTGGATCTCCAAACACACCGTTCCCCTCACGGCAGTGGCAGATTAATGGCGAGTCTGGCGACAGCTCCGCGTGTCAGGTGAGAGTGAACTAGCGGATCTGGGTATCAGGGCAGCCGTTCCCCTCACGGCAGTTCGTTTGATATGCTTCGCGTCAATATTACACCCAATATGTTTTCTGAAGTGTGCGATTTTAATTTTTCTTGCATTAGAGGAGCAGATGTTCACAAATACATTTTTTTGCAAAATGGTTACTTTAATATACCTGAGCAGTGCTCAATAAATTTAATAACATGATCTCAAATACATGTCTCAGATGCTTTAATGATAGTATAGGTGACATGATGCATTTGGCTTGGGCATGTACGCGATCAGAGGCATGTTGGCATAATATCTTTTCCGTTAGCAGCTCGTGCATTGATCTAAAGATGGAACTGTGCTGAGACTAATGTTTCAATACTCAGGACATATTCCAACTTTTAAAAAATATTATTCACTTTATTAGTTTTGGAGGTAAGTACAGAGCTATAAATACAATTTAGGCATATGTTCCACCTTTTTGATGCAAATGGTAACAGGTTTTGCTTTACCTTAGCTTTGAATGCTTGGTCTTTTTATTAGAAATGAGCTGGACCACTTCCGTGTTTGGAGTGGCTTATCAAAATGCACAGGGTTCGTAGTTATGAATTATTGTATGCAATGAATAATAGATCCAACACGAAAATTAAGAAATTAAGGTCGAGATATTACGCTTTCACCACAGGAATTTATGAACTGTTTGATTAATACAGTAATATAGGCAAAGTGTTATGTAAATATTAACGCTTTGCTATAAATCTATTTATGTATTTGTTGCTCTCTGATGTTGTGTAAGCTTTTTGATGAACTACCCCCCACCAAAAAAAAAATTATGTCATTGCTGTTCAGACCTTTATTTCGCGTAAGATCTTGTCCTTTCTTGATATTTGCTCCAGAATTATGGATCTGCTGATGTATTCACATTTGTATCCATCTTGCACTAAGTTACTCTCTCCGAGTCTCTCGCACATGTTTAATGCTGTAATAATGCACTTCTAATTTGCAATACATTGGGGTGCAGCGTTTTGTGGGTGCACTGGAACCGCACCATTGCAACTCTTGAGTCCTCTTCAGAATTACATAACATAGACTGTTACTACAACTATTAATCAATGATGCAACATTTTACCATAACTTACATGTTTGTATGTGTGTTCTGGTATTTCTAAAGTGCGAACTACCTGACTAGCAATAGAGCGCTGTACATTACTGCACATAATGTAAACATCTGCATCAACAATAACAGGTAACTAACTCCCTGCAGACTAAAAATGACGGGTTGAACACACTAAAACCAACCCTTGGCTCCCCGGAGTAACGAGCTACCCATCCACAAAGTGCTGCAACACCTCGTCGAGGACAGTAAGCGTTATATAGATTCAGTACAGTTCAAAACACCATATTGGTAAAAACAGCATTGATAATCACGAAAAGGAGAAATAACAGAAATATATTCCAAGGCATTACTATGAAAAATAAATAATTTCCATGCCAGGAGCAGGCTGACGAAGAACAAGGCATCTAATGATAATTTAGAATCGTAATTTACATCGTGTGACGTCAGATATCTCAATGAGTTAAGTGCCAACTATGTGCACACCCTTCACCGAACTGATGAATATAACAGGTTTTCTTAAGAACTCACACTTTGAAACATTTTCTTAAATATAGGGAGTTCCAGAGTCAGGCTTTATTTGGCCCCGCCCCCTGCACATCTTCGGATGGTTCCATCACTTCCTGCTTATTCCATCCAGAGAGACCCACTCTTTCCGACCTGGTTTAGCAGGCAGCTGGACTCCCGGACCCCACCTCGTTCACGAAAGTACATATTGAAAAGCTACTATCTGAATTGCTCAAAATGTCGCGTCACTGCCGCCACCCCTGGAACACTACCGGTGCAACTGTGACTCCTTACGGCTGGCTCACCCTCATTCGTATCCCCGCAGCAGTTTTGTGCCATCATTCAATTAATTGCAGTTGCAGTTTATACCCAAGGGACCTACCACGAGGGCGCTTGGGTACCGATTGCTTTCTCAGCTTTAGAAAGGTTGAGACAGTTCCGCGTCACAATTAAGGGCACAATAGATTAAGCAGCCCTGGGGAGGCTCAGATGCTGGTCTGTGGATCTTAGTAGAGACATGAGCAAAAGCAGGCTGCACAAGGATGCAGCAGCACGAGGGATGAATATTCCCATGTCATTTTGTGGGCACAGAACGGACAGAAAGTGATTTAGCTCACAATGTTGTGAGTGAGGGTAGGTAGGGTCGTGGTTGGTAGCAGGGCTGGCGCTAGGCATGGGCATTATAAGCAGCTGCCCAGGGCCCCGCGCTCAGCTGAAAAACTCTGCAGCTGACCGCGGCCCCCGCAGGGGGCCACTCGGCGGTCGGCGCCTTAGTGGCCCCGGGGCCCCGGTCACCCCTCCCCACTCCCTCCTTCGGGGGGGGCGGGGGCAGTGGCGACCTCTTTGTCGCCCACCTCGCCTTTGACCTCGCCGCATCGGTCCGTCGTCTTCGCCTCGCGGGTCCCGCCGCCACCATTTTTAGTACGTAGGTGAGTCTTGCTTAACCCTTCTCGCCCCGGCCCCGTCCCTGGGCAGTACCAGGTCGACGGGGCCCTGTGGCCCGGATGGCCGCGGGCGGGGAGGGCGCAAGTTGGGCCACGATGGCTCGGGGCCTTGTGTGCGGTGTTGTCCTTTGCGTGCTAAGCGTTAAGGGGCTAACCTCTACTGGGGTTTATGGCTGGGGGGGGGGAATTTCGCTCGTTTGTCGGCCCCTCTCCCCCTTGCCCCGGCGGGTGCTCACGGGGCATCTCGGCGCTTCGATCCGGGATATCAGCATGCTCTTAGGGCTCAGCGAGGCGCGAGTGGGCTGAGCAGGCAGGACAGCTCAGTGGGCTAATGCGCATGACGGAGCAGTCGAAGGCGCTTAGGAAACGTTTCGCGGTTTCGAATACCACTGCAGATAGTTAGAGTACAACCCAGCTTGGGTTTGAATATTAACTCTGACCTCTTCGGTCCGGTTGCTTGTAATTTAGAGCGTGTGCGTGTTCTGTTTACCGGTGCGACTGTTCTGTGCCGAGTAACGAAATTATTGTCGTTTTACGCCCTGGCTGTGTGTTGTTGGAGGGAGGGCCTAATGATTAGTGCGCACCGTACCGCACCTGGAGGGACTCTGTTTTTGGGGGCACAGAAGCATTGCATGGTTATGTTTTCGTGTCACATTGGGATGTTATTGGAGCCACGCGGAAAGGTTTTCGTGGCCGAGTGGTCAGAGCTGCTTCGCCTGGCGTGCGGGGATAGCTTTTCCGAATAGGTGGGGGGGCGTGTGTGTCGGCGGGCACTGGGAGCTGGGTATGTTCATGCCCTTCGACGGTCCGGGTCAGGTTCGTCTCCCCCCCCCCCGGACATGGGTCAGGGGCACCAATGACTGGTGGCGAGGCGCTGGGCTGGTGCCTCCTTTTGCCCCCTGCTTACAGCGCCCCTCGATGCGGGGGCCGGCACGCGTGCGCATGACAGGCCCATTCGAATGCGGATACGATTCTTTGAGCTCCGAGAATTTCGGGTCGAGCACGCAATTTTAAGCATGTCAGGCCTTATGAATCGAACGGGGTGGAAAGTATAACGATTCATTTAACGCGCTTGGTTAACGTTGGGCCTAGCTAGCGCGCGTCGCTGCATTACATAGGTGACAATGGCTCGATAAAGGGAGGTATAGAAATACAGCATTTATGCTCCAACGTGCGATTGGCCGGTTGTTCGTGGGTCTCAATGTCGGACATATTTGTGTGCTGAGGTCCTCAGGTGCTTGTCCAAGATCAAACGTCGTGTTTAGTTTTGCCAAATGTGGACAATTAAGTGTGTGTGACACAGACATAGTCCTATAAATGTGGACTTCGCTGCACTTTTTTCAGAGATGGCTCTGGTCGTGCGAGCTCAAGGGGCTCGTCAGCGCGGTCACGCTGCGCCCCACCCAGGCCCCCCCCCCCCCCGCCAGCGCACTGCCAGCCCTAAAAGCGATATGTGTGAACACCGGCAGTGAGCTCACGGGTTCTTGGGTTTGAATCTCGGCAAGGCAGGTTCTAACCAATTCAACTTTCAGAGGCTGATAAACACAATGAATACAATTGAGTAACGCTAAGACCGGCTATTTAAAACTTAAATCATCTGCTGTCAGTTCATCGTATTTCATGCAATATTGAGGCGGCAACCTAAACAAAGGCATTTGTGTGCAGAAATGCCGCGCGCGCGCGGGTCACCGGCAGGGGATCGCGTAGTTGCTTTGTAGTCGAAATGAATTTGTAACGGACATCCTAGGTCGGGGAAGCAGGCTGCGCCTCGTGGTCGCGTCTCCCTTTTTTGGGGCAGCGCGGGTACTGTGCAATTTTCACTTCCGGACAGTGAGTTGGCCCCCGTGCCTGAATATGTAATGTAAAGCGCGCCAATAATTTCGTAGTGCACGCTATATAAAGGCGAATGAATGGAGATTTGACGCGTTCGCTTCCCGTGAGACAGTGATTTTGGGGCAAATGGGCACCAGGAAAGTAGTATGGGGGTGGGGCGCAAGCGAGCACCATGCTGCTTGCCAGGTTCAAGGTGGGGATAGGGGTAGACGCGAACAGGGTGTGCATGGTTAAAAGTGATTTGTATGAACACCTGTTTCCTCCCCCCCCCCTCCCCCCCCCTCCCTTTTTTCTGCGGTTCAGTCACGCCTTTTCGTGTATGCATATTTCTTGTGCTTATGCTGGTTTCTCTTTCAGTACATTCGTCCGCTTTCGGTGACTGGAGGATTATTAATTGGCGACAGAGAGACGCGAGCCAAACATCATCCGTATTCGGGGCTCGGACGGGAGTAAGTACGGGCAGGTGGGGGATGGGGGTACCGTTCGGAGTAGCATGTGGCACTCAGGAGCGAAGAATCAGCCTCAAAGGGGGCGAACAGGCGGTTAACTTTCTCTCTTTCCCAATTGCAGATAAGAGAGAGCAACTGCTAAGTGATGGACAGCCAAGGATTATCCCCCCCCCTTTTCACACCAGGGACACAGGTTGAGGAGTCCGTGCCGGACACTTCGGAGGAAGCCCGGATTGCCGCATTCATGGAGCTGACGAGGGCCAAGGGTTTAGCTTGGGCGACTGAACTATTGAAAGCCAGTACCCCCCCAGACTCTGGGATATCGATAGACGGTCCGGCTACGGATAAGGATGTAGGGGAGGTTGCGGGCCCGTCACGGTTGAAAAGAATCCGCCGCCCCACGAGCAAAGTCTTTCCGGTTGAGCAACCACCGGCTCGAAATAGAGCGGCCCCTCTTCACAGGGCCTCAGCGACCCCCCAGGCGGCGGTTAGCTTGGGGACGGGGACGCACAACGTACTGCCTTGCCCGCCCCAGGCGACATTTGCCTCAGCAGAGGATCTGGGTAAGCTTTCAGACACTTTAAAAGACTTCATGGCTGAGGTCAGATCCGGTCTTCTGCTTGCCAGGTCACCCCTAGGGGTCGGCCCGTCCGCCCCACCGCCGCTGAGTGTGACCCCGGCGCCGGGGGGCTTCACGCAGGTCTGGGGTCAGCCGCCGGCTGCGGTGGAACCTCCTCCGCGGCCCCCACCCCCAGCTGCTGCTGTGGCCGAGAGCGCGGCAAGTGCGGTCGATCCTGCAGTAGTGGTTCCCCCGGTGGTACCGACGCCGGCACCAACACTAGCCGTAGCACCTAAGCCTCTAGTTACCACGGCCCCGCTAGTATCGGGCCGCTGTTCACTCGCTTGGATGGTCCCTTTAGTGGCCAAAGAAGGGATTTGGCGCAGGGAATTTATCGATATCTTCACCCTTCTCATGCATGGGGCGGAGGGGGTAGATACCAGGAGGATGGGCAACAAGGAAGAGGACAAGAGGGTGCGGTATCATTTATATCCCGCCAAAAATATTGGGACTTGGGGTCAGGCCTTTGCCATTTTTGCGGCAGTAATAGTGGAGAAATTCCCAGATGAAGGGCCAGGTCTCTTCCACTATGCAAGCGTGATTACAGAAGAGGCTGCTAAGGGTGGGGGCATGGGATGGTACCACTACGACTGTGACTTCCGTAGACAAAGAGCAATCTGCCCAGATCTTGAGTGGGACCAGTTGGAGGTCCGTTTATGGGTAAAACACATGGGCAAGCATACTGAGGGGTCTACGACGAAGTCAGGTACAGAGAGCGGTGTAAAGAGCAAAGAGAAAGAGGATAAACAGGAGAGGAAATGGCAGAACAGGAAGTCCTTTCGGGGCGGTCGTGGGGGGGGTCGCAGGCCTGGCTTTCGGGCACGGTCTTCTGGGACCTGCAGGCTCTTTAATGCAGGGTTCTGCTCCTGGGACAAAACATGCCGTTTCTCACACAATTGCAGTGTGTGCGGGGCACCCCATGCCGCCACCGTATGCTCCAAGCGCGACACTCCCGACAAGCCTTCCTCGAGCAAGTAGCCCAGGGGGGGTTCCCCCTCCCGCGCTTTGGCCCCCCGCGAACACATCTGCTAGCGCGCATGCCCTTGCCCCACACGACCATGTGAAAGGGCCCTCTCCCATCAGCGTAAAGAACCTCCTCAGCGCCCTCCGCGGATACACTAGCAGGGAAGGGTCCCTCATTTCTGAGGGCTTCTTAGACGGTTTCCGCATTCCTTATCAAGGCCCCTTAGTGAGCAGGGATGCGGAGAATCAGAAATCAGCTAGGGAGCACCCGGAGGTAGTGCGGGATAAAATAGCGAAGGAGGTGTCTTTGGGCAGGGTGGCGGGCCCTTTTTCCTCACCCCCTATGCCCCACTTTGTGATTTCTCCCCTGGGGGTGGTACCAAAAAAGGAGCCAGGGGCTTTCCGTCTTATTCATAACCTATCACACCCTGAAGGGGACTCCGTGAATTCCTGGCTTGACGAAGGTAGATGCTCAGTGTCTTATTGCTCCCTAGACCTGGCAGTCGACATGATCAGGAGGGCAGGGAAGGGAGCCTGGTTGGCCAAGTCTGATATCGAATCGGCCTTCAGGCTCCTGCCAGTACACCCGGACAGCCAACACCTTCTGGGCTTCAAGTGGGGGGACCAGGTCTTTTATGATAGGTGTATGCCCATGGGTTGCTCGTTGTCTTGTGCGTACTTTGAGGCGTTCAGCTCCTTCCTACAGTGGGCCTTAACAAACAGGTATGGCATTGAGGGAGTGACCCACTACCTGGATGATTTCCTGTTCATCGGGGGAGCTGACTCGCAAGATTGTGCTCGGGCGCTGCAATGTTTCAAGGAATTGGCAGGACACTTGGGCGTACCTTTAGCTCCTGGTAAGACCGAGGGTCCGGCGCAGGTTTTGGTATTCTTGGGCATCGAGTTGGACACGGTAAAGGGCGTGTCCCGACTCCCTACGGATAAGGTACAGGCCTTGCGTCAGGAGATCTGCGATCTACTGGGTAGGGACAAGGCTACTCTGGGTGAAATCCAATGCCTGCTAGGGACCCTGAATTTTGCGGTAAAGGTCATACCCATGGGGAGGGTCTTTGCACGCAGGTTAGCAAGGGCGACCGCTGGTATAAAAAAGAAACACCACTGGGTCAAGCTGGGGACAGGTCTGAAGCAGGATCTGGTGGTATGGAGCGAATTCCTAGCCTGCTTTAATGGGACGGTTATTTGGAAGCAGCCCTGGATTGATAGTCAGGAACTTTGTCTTTTCACAGATGCCTCTGGCAGGGAAGGTTTCGGGGCTATCTTGGGCGAGGAATGGTGCGCTCAGGGATGGCCCAATGTTTGGCGCAGGCGTAGGATCACCAAAAATGTGACTGTTCTGGAGCTCTTTCCGATTGTTGTTGCACTACACCTATGGCCGGCGGCGTTGTCAGATAGGAAGGTGGTATTTTGGTCTGACAACATGGCGGTTGTTCAGGCAATTAACAACCAGTCCGCTAGGTGCCGGCTGGTGCTGTGCTTACTAAGGGAGTTGGTCCGGGCATGCCTGCGCGTCAATGTCGAGTTTAAAGCCAGGCACATTGAGGGTATTCAAAATGTGGCAGCTGACGCTCTTTCTCGTTTTCAGTGGCTCCGATTCAGGGAGGCCTGGCCGCGGGCGAGAGCGCAGATGACCCCATTCCCGGACCATCTATGGAGGATCCTGCAGTGGGACTGAGCCTGAAGGCGATGGGAGAAAGAGCTCTGGCCCCAGGTACCAGAAAGCGTTACAGCGCCCACATGGCAACATTCAGAGCAACTTCTGTAGCGCTGGGTACTTCAGGGGCTGCGTTGGTGTCCCAGGTCCGAGCATTTCTGGTGTGGGCTAGGGGACAGGGGAAAAGCCGTTCATGGGTAGGCAGCCACTTGGCGGCCGTAAGCCACGACACCAAGTTGTCTGGCGGGGCGGATCCCACTAACTCCTATCCCATCCGGGCCGCCTTGAAGGGCTGGGCTAGGGAGGAGCCCAGGGCCCCTGATAATCGGGCCCCCATTGATTTCGAAATCCTGAAAGGCATGCTAGGGGCTCTCGAGCTAGTCACCTACTCTCATTACAAAGCCACGCTGTTTTCAGCCACGTTCTGCTTAGCATTTTTTGGGGCATTCAGAGTCAGCGAGTTAGTGGCTAGGTCCAAGGTCGACTTTTCAGGGGATGCGCTGGCAATTTCAGATGTGTCCATTTCCGGGTCACTGACCATTCATTTACGCAAGTCCAAGACTGACCAGGCGGGGCGGGGGATCAGGGTGGTTCTTCAGCCTCTAGGTGACCCCAGGTTCTGCCCAGTACAATGGGTAAAGGCGTTGTTGGAGTACAGACCGCCCGGCCCTGGTTATCTTCTGTTGCATTCAAATGGTACCCCCGTAACTAGATACCAGTTCGAGCAGGTAATCAGGGCCAGCTTAGCCAAGGCGGGGCTCGCCCGGCCGGACAGAAGGTATTCCAGCCACTCCTTCCGCATTGGCGCTGCCACCGCCGCTCACCTGGCGGGATTAGAGGCCGCTCAGGTGAAGAAATTGGGGCATTGGGAATCTGATTGCTATAAGATATATGTTCGCCCGTGAGGCAGCTTTTAGTAATGTGTTTTTGATTTTATAGTGTGTATCGTTGAAATCACCCTTTCTGATTAAATAACTTGTGTGTACACCATGTCTCCTCTTTATTAGGACGAGTGGTGTGGGTGATCGGGCATTCATTTGTCGCCCGGGCGGCCCAATGGGCATCGCACCGGAATTGGATGCGACACTTCCCTCAGACTGAAGTGGAATGGATGGGGGTGCCGGGGATGAGATGGTTCGAACTCAGGAATAAGATCGAGCAGAGACTAAGAGCACACGGGTCCACCTTGCCCCACCTGTTGGTGATACACCTGGGTGGAAACGACCTTGTTACCCTAGGGAGACGATTGCTGTTATTAGCCATGAAAAGAGACTTAGGGGAAATCTGCAAGCGTCTGGGCGAGTGTGAGATCGTGTGGTCGGAGATCATCCCCCGCAGGTCTTGGCGGGGAGCTAAATCCTTAGAAGCGGTAGAGCACTCCAGGAGGCGCATTAATGGAGCAATGCGTAAGTTCACATCCCAAAGGGGTTTGGGCTTTATTCGCCATGAGATGATTTGGGGGAATGTAAAGGGGT
Organism: Triturus cristatus; assembly: GCF_964204655.1. Taxonomy (NCBI): domain Eukaryota; kingdom Metazoa; phylum Chordata; class Amphibia; order Caudata; family Salamandridae; genus Triturus; species Triturus cristatus. The sequence goes on along the minus strand of NC_140579.1, from coordinate 427,990,757 downwards.
ACTTCGACTTGGATGGAGTACACCTCTCCCAAATAGGCATGGACCTGTTTTTATTGGATTTAAGCGAAGCATTGGTGAATAGAGGGTGCAGGTAATGAGCTAGGTTGGTGGGGGGCCCTGGCTGCGACGGTTAGCCGCCTCCAGGGCTGTGGCGGAGTTACAGGGCGATCTGGAAGCAGGCCGGTACAAAGGGTACCTCTGCGCGGCACCACGTGGTGCCTGAGCCAAAACGAGGAGCCTCCAGAGAGGTCCCGGAAGCCGGTCGGCGCCCCGCTAGGCCTGCGGGCGGTTGTGGGCCTGAACAACCGGGGGCTTGCTATGCGACGCTCCGCCCCGAGAGGGGGGGTGTGAGTAGAATTTCAACGGCACGTGATCGAAAAAAGAATCACTTGGGGGGCAGCACTTGCGGGTCGTTCCCGTGCTGCCCGGCTCATCAGGCGGGGCAGGTGAAGTAGATGCCGCCTGCCCTTGGATCGCCCGTAAGATAACCCACCTATTACATATCCTGGAATTATGTAATAAATCCTGCAGCATTTGTTACCCACTTACAACTGTTTCTTGTGTCTTCTTTGGGTAACCTAATTTGGGGGAGGGGGGAAAGCGGGGTGCCCCTGGGGGTACTATGCCGCTGACCGCGGCCCCCGCAGGGGGCCACTCGGCGGTCGGCGCCTTAGTGGCCCCGGGGCCCCGGTCACCCCTCCCCACTCCCTCCTTCGGGGGGGGCGGGGGCAGGGATCCTGACTGTTGCCCCCCTCCGTGTCGGGGGCCGGAAGTGACGCGCAATGCGCGTCACTTCCGGGCCCAGGTGTGAGGGGAAGGCTATTTAGCCTTCCCCCACCCTCACTGGCGACCTCTTTGTCGCCCACCTCGCCTTTTTACCCTCCCTACCGCTTACCCGGCGTAGGTGTGGTGGGGTGGGGTTTTTTGCTGAACGTTTTAATGTTTTCCATTTCGTTGCAGGCGGAGTTACAGGGCGATCTGGAAGCAGGCCGGTACAAAGGGTACCTCTGCGCGGCACCACGTGGTGCCTGAGCCAAAACGAGGAGCCTCCAGAGAGGTCCCGGAAGCCGGTCGGCGCCCCGCTAGGCCTGCGGGCGGTTGTGGGCCTGAACAACCGGGGGCTTGCTATGCGACGCTCCGCCCCGAGAGGGGGGGTGTGAGTAGAATTTCAACGGCACGTGATCGAAAAAAGAATCACTTGGGGGGCAGCACTTGCGGGTCGTTCCCGTGCTGCCCGGCTCATCAGGCGGGGCAGGTGAAGTAGATGCCGCCTGCCCTTGGATCGCCCGTAAGATAACCCACCTATTACATATCCTGGAATTATGTAATAAATCCTGCAGCATTTGTTACCCACTTACAACTGTTTCTTGTGTCTTCTTTGGGTAACCTAATTTGGGGGAGGGGGGAAAGCGGGGTGCCCCTGGGGGTACTAAGGGCCCCGCTTCCACATGAAAGGCTGCATTATAGTCAGGCCAGCTGCTCCTCCTGTGCCCCCCCCCCCCCCCCCCTACGATCACTGCAATTTTACATTTTGCTAATGTGTTGCCTAAACCTCAGCAGTTATAAAGGCGTGGTGTCAGTCCTGGGATTACGGGCATGGGGGGGGGGGGTGGAGGGGGGGGGAGGAGGGGGGGGGATGGAAAGAATGGCCTGGGGTCTTGGGACAGCAGGGAAGACTATTGTGTTTGTGTGACTGTGAGCAGGTCAAGGGCGGGGCTGTGCTCTTTTGAAAAGGTGCCATTTGCGTTTCCACGCTACAAATGGCCCTTTTGTTTTCAGGATCGGCTGAACAGTAATAGGTGAGGAGAGGCAGACAGTAGAAGAGGGAGAAGCCGTGGCTGGCCAATGTTTATATGCAAAGCACCACACGGTATGGTCCACACCTCTTCTAAGTCCAGGGGAAGTGGTCCCCACTGCCCTGGGCTTCGATGCGCTGGATCAGGGCCCAACTGTGGGGCCCCCTTCTCTTGGCCTCACATCCCTTATCCAGCGCTGTGAGGCCCAGGGCAGGAGAGGCCCCTTTCCTGTGCTGTGCAGCAATGGATCAGGCTTGAAGGCCCAAGTGTGGGGCCCCCCTGCCCTGGGACATACAGTCATTATTCAGTACTGTGAGACCCAGGGTAGGGCCCCCCACCCCATCTCCTGAACTTCGTAGCACTAAAGCATGGCTCTGAAGCCCATGGGACGAAACACTTTCCCCTGGGCTTTGTGCGCATTAAGCAGCTTAATAGAACTGAGGAACTAGGTTAGAGTCTCAGCGTCTGCTAAACATCCTGTGATTCTGGGCATATCACTATTTCCTTTCCACATGCCCCTAAAAATGAAAATATCCTTTTGTAATGTAACTGGTGATCATGTAAAGCTCTCTAATGCTCTCTAATGCCTTAGAGCTGAGTTCACATAATATAAAACTGCAAATCCCCTCACGTTCTGGAACTGTGAGTCATGCCTGACTTTACTTCCACAGTCCATGTAACATAGCAGAGTTTTACATTTGTGGGTGCATATGCTGTGTGGGCAGTTCAGAGAATTTGCACATGCGCTGGAAGTAAGGGTAAGTGGGGTGCTACAGCACCCCCCAAATAACCCTGCTGTTGTTCCAAAGGTAAAGGAGCAATAAAGATGCTTTTGAATTATTGCTTTTATGTTGTCACATTTGTTGTGTGTGTTGACATCTGGGTCTGTGGTGTACTTTACCCTGCCCTTTAGGAGATAAGTGGATGGGAGAGTGCGGAGCCAAAGTGTGAAGATAAAATATAGCAATAGAGGGGAAATGGGAAGACTTCAAACGTGAGACAGTATGGGTTAAGAGGAGAAAGGTGATCAAGAGACAAGATGTTGGAGGAAGGCTGAGAGAGGAGAACAAAGGGGATAATGGAGAGAAGTGAATAATAGCAACACACTCGGACTATGGGGAAACAGTGTGTTTAGACCAGGAAGAGGAGCGGAAAAGTGTAAAGGAATAAGGTACATGCCATATAGGAGACAAAGAAGGATATAGGTGCTGGAAGTAGGAGTGCAGGGGGTGGGGGGAAGCTGCGGTACCACCAACTTTAAAATGCTGGAGTTCGGAAGGTGAATGAGCAATAAAGATGCCTGTAAATTTCAAAGGCAGACATCAAATGTCAGGGGATGTGTTCTGACAAATTGCTGCCTATTCTTTTAACATAAAGATTGTTTTCTTTTCTCTGAGTGCAAAGTGAGAGGATGAAGAAACTCAAAACTCCTTCTCAGGATTAAACTAACAAAAAAAGAAGTTGGCACAGAAACTGAAATATAAAAGAACATCTTTATTAAACTCAAAATGAGTGTGACTACGTCACCCAGAAGCCGCAGCAACTGAATGAGGCAGTCCAAAGAGTACAGTACACTGGGGTCTTATATATGTGAGGGTTACAAACTCAGCATAAAAGAAAGGGGCAGTCCTGGCTCATGCAAGCATGCAAAATGCCAATATGGATATACAAAATCTGCCAAATATTAGCCAAAAGGAAAACATTCAAAACAAGGCATCATGTAACCAGAACGTCCCCCTTGAGACATGTTTTTGCCCAATCCCATAAGTCAATCAATGACAGCACCCATAGGTCAATCAGCAATGGCAGAACATGTTTGTGTGCTTCAAAGGAAAGGTTGTGGAATAGGAAAACAGAGGGAGAGAATAGCGAAGGCCAAAAGATAAGATACGGCACGAGAAGAATACTAAAGGCTAACAGATAGTTGATATAGAGATTAGGTAGTCCAGACAAGGATTAGTTTAGGCCGGCTGGTGTCTGAGATGGGTTTCAAGACAAGGACGGAGGGGTTTTTTGACACGTTGCAGTCCAAGGGGCAGAGACACTTCGTGAATCGAGCAGCCTGTGTAAAGGCAACACAAAATGGCGGTGAATGTAAAATGGAGTCAAAATTAAAGAACCTCAAGGACTTTACAAACTGATCTATGTGACAATCTTGCTGATGTAAATGGAAAGGCTATAGGATGTCATTTTTTTCTAACACACAATAAAATTTAAATATAAAATGGTGTCGGGCGAGAACAGGCTGGCTTGGAGGTTGGTTGAATATCACTAAGGGGCCACCTGCCAAATTTCCCTGGCCCATGCAAGATGTGCTGCTACAGCTCAAGTTTTTCTTTTGATTTCTGGTACTTGTAGTTGTGTTTATGCCATTATAAAGCAAGACAACAAGCCCCAGGAATCAAAGAAAAAACCTGGACTGGAACAGCACATCATGCATGGACCTGGGAAACATGGCAGCTATGAGGGCCTGGAAAAGGTTTATGGGTGTTAGGAGAAAGCATCTTAAGAGCTTTGAGGGTTGTTCAAATTAATTGACGATCGACTACCAGGGAGTGCTCTGGGCCATAGCTACATGAAGTTTAACCATTAAAGCAGTCTGGGAAACACTGGTTAGCTTCACTATATTTTTTGGGGCAGGTCTCCCATTGATCTAGGACAGCTTTTTTGCAGGGGTTCTTATAATTTGTCCATATTTGCATTAGTGCTTTGACCTGTAAAGGACATTAATGCAGAGCCATAGGGCCTTCTTTCAAAGTCAGATTTTATTTACTACGGGGCATGAAATCCAGAGGGACCTGAAAGCCCTGACCCTGGGTTTATGCTGTTTACTTTGGTTTTGTACAGCCCTTCGTGTTACTGAATATCCTGGGGCCGCATAGTCATAATGTATTGCTACGAAGCCCAGGCAAAGGGCCCTTCCCCTGGGCCTGGCATCCCTGGATGATGGGTGCCAAGCCCAGGAGAGAGGGGCACCCTACATTAAGGCTCATTGCAGACATGATTTATCCCTGTGAGGCCCAGGAGAGAAGCACCCTCTTCTTGGCCTCATACTGCTGCATTATAACTGCAATGTCCAGGGCAGTTAAAAGCATTCATTAAAAGGCAGTGCTAAGCAACAGCAAGATGAGCGGCATAAACCCAGGGTCAGGGTTTTCAGTGAGGCTGGTGCGTCTGGGCTTCAGGCCCTGCAGTAATTAAAATCTCATTTTAAAAGACATCTATATTGTGCTTTACAGAGCAAAACACTGGTAGATATCCAATGACTGTAAGAAAACATTACAGTAATCCATGTGAGTCATGCCAGTGAGGTTGCTCCTATTTATATTTCACACATGCTTAATTTGCTTCTTTAAGAGTACTACATTTTTCCTGGGTTTTGTACTAATATGTTTTTTTAATGCAGCATATGAATCTTGTACTGTGCCCACGGTGAACTGACTTGCCCATAGGCGTCTGTGTGAGTTTAGGTTGAGGGTGGGTGTTTGTAGTGGACCATACTTGAGACCATTGGAGTGGAGTATAAAGGCTGTGGGAAGTTCTCGCAAGGGGCTGTCAGTGGGTCACAGAGGTGTTTAGAATACGTGCTCATCCAATCATGCTTGGCCTTCTGCAGAGCACACAAAGCAGTGGTAACATGGAAATTGTAATTGTAAATATATGCAATAGCGTGTGAATTCGATGAGGAGAGGTGGGTCAGTGGAGGAGGGAGCAGCCAGCATGGCAGGGCTCACTCTAGTCTTATTCATCAAAGCACTTCTGCAGCTTCAACGCCCAGGGAAGGGTTCCCCACTCTCCCCTGCCCATTAGCAGGGTATAATGGCTGTGAAGTCCAGGGGTTGGCCCCCCTTGCCCGGGCCATGCAGCCAATAACCAGTGGTGTGAGGCCGAGTGCAGGGAGCCACCCACTCCTGGGCTACACAGTGCTACACTATGGCTGCGATGCCCAGTGGCTGAAACCCCCTCCTCTGGGCCTCACAGCTCATGGAGCAGCTTGATGTTGAGGACTGTCTTTGTTGCGGTATCGACCAGTGTTTTACGCTGCAAAGGATGTGAATACAGATCTAATCCAAATTACTGGGGGTTCTTGAGATTCAGAAAAAATGCCTCACTAAAATCCATAACTAAGGGTTTACACTGCCCACCATGCTTTGGTTCAGCTCTGCCTTTTATTGAATGTTTTTTCCCTACCCTGGGTTTCGAGCGAGGCCCAGGAGATGGGCCACCCGACCTTTGGCAACACAGCGTTAGATCATTGCTGCGATGAGGCCTAGTGTGTGGTGGGGGGGGGGGCGCTCGCTGGGGCTTGCCGCTCATTATGCAGCGCTGTGAGGTCCAGGACCTCGTTTTTCCTGCATTTTCTTTTTCTGTATTTTTGCTATACAACATATCAACCTATTGTTTTGCATACTATCAACTCACTTATAGGTGTTTGTGCTAGTTCAAGTTGTGGGCGAGTGAGTAAAATGGGCCATGATTGAAAGGCCTGGAGTTGAGTCTAAAGGTATTGCGCAGTTCTCACAGTGCCTGCCAGTGGATCACAAATGTGTTTAGAATACCTGCGCAACTTATCTTGTTTGGCTCCTCTGTGGAGGGCAGAGGGCAATGGTGGCATGTACTAATTGTACTTGTAATTATGTGTAAAAGCATGCGAAGGAGGCACAAAGCGTCTGTTGAAAATTGACTGACCAAATGGAAATTCCGTGTTCATAAGTGAATGGCTGTGTTGTGTGTTTGTGGTGGAGAATGGTAAAGTGAAGCAGATGCAAGAGAATATGTGCAGAAGGAGAAAGTGAAACAAGGGTTCAGAAAAGAAAGAGGAGGGCTAAAATATGTAGATGGAAGATTTCAGAAAGATGTGGGTGGAAAAAAGTGTAAGAGAGGTGGCAGAGGAAAGTGGTGTGCCGAGGACAATAGGAATGATTCTGTCACTCTAAAGGCCACTACCCCTTCCACATGCCAAAGACACACCAAAGGCAAGCCCGTCTCTGCTCATCCGAGCCCGAATGGGACCAGGGGCGAGGAACCCTGCCTGAATCCCCACGAAGATGGTAACTTATTCAGCTCAATCCCTATACTCACTCATGCCTAAACCTTCCCTGCTCACCTGTTCCCAATATGGCCAGGGAACGGTAATTTGAGCTGCCCCCTCTGTAGTTTTTCGATTTGCAATCCCAAGAAGTCAGAGCTAAAATACCTGGGCTCATAAAATGGAACCTCACACTTATCAATTGTAGATCCTTGTCCCGTCATAAGTTTCAGCTGCTAACACTAATGGATGATGAACAACTGGATGTCTTGTTCCTAACAGAAATGTGGCTACATGACATCTCTACACTAGACATCAATCAAGTGCTCCCCTGGGGATATTATGCATGAGGGAAAAACTGCACGCACAAAAGCCGTGGGGGTATCACTATCATCCTAAAAGACACACATAGATGTAGATTTGCATTCTCTGTCCATCCCGGACTCTGAGAATTTCTCTTTTACTATAACCCACTGCTTCCTCCTCAGGATTACTAATGTGTAGACCTCCAGGCAAATGTGCTAAGTTTTCAGAAGCCTTACCTGAGACAGTAGCTAGCATTGCCATATAAAAACCAAATTTCACTCTCCTAAGGGATCTCAACTTTCACGTGGATGAAATCAACAACCCTTCGGTGTCAGGCAGCTTACATGATCTAGGCTGTCTGCAGCTCACCCAAAGAGTAGCAGGTCCCACCCATAACAAAGGACATCTTCTAGATCCAGTGTTTAGAAATGACACTAATATAAAAATTGTAAACCTATGTCCGATGACCTGGACAGACCATGCCCTGATCTCATTCACACTGGAGGGTATCCCATCCCCTTTGGAATGGGGGAAGAGCGTCGACCCCTGCCAGCAGCGCAAAAAATAAATAAAACTAAAACTACAATAACCCAGCGTTTAATATACTTTTATTTTGTTTACATGAGTCTGGGGGGTGGGGACAGGGGTCAACAGTTGTCCAAGGTGAGTGGTGTGCACTGTTTTTTTATTTTATTTATCTTTTTTATTGTAACAGGGCATTTAACACACCTTACATTGCAGTTGTTAAAAACACGACCAAGGATTATTACAGTGAGTCATAGGGTAACCTTTGTTAATCAACTTCTGACCTCAACATTATTCGCACTCACATAATCTTGTAGTACTTTCAGAGTGGTGTGCACTGTTATCAGTGAGCAGGACGATTTGTCTGGTTGTCTCAGGCCGGCCAAACCATCATGATCATTAATGCTCTCTGCACCCTAGCTGCTTTGCTGGGTTTGAGACAGCAAAGCACAGGCTCCCAGTCCCCTTGGGAGCGCAAATCATCGTTGCTCAGGCCAATACTGAAGCTGCTCCCCTGGGTGACAGCAGCTTCAGGATTGGGCGCAGGGGAGTCTGGGAGACGCTGCCTGCAGTGGAGGCCTGAGAGTAGCAAAAGATGGCGATGCGGCGGGCGGCAGGTAAATTCTTTGTTTTATCCTTTTTAGGTCGAGGACGTCCGGTCTGCCGAAAGGCAGAACCGGAAGTCGGAGATTTAATGACTTGGAGAAGAGGGGCTTGAACCAGCCCCTCTTCTCCCCTGTTCTCCATTGGCTGGCCTCTTGAATGCTGGCCAGCCATTGGAGAAGAGGTCAGTCATTCCGATCAGGCCCCGTCCTTTTCGGATCGGGGGGCGTGTTTTTTGCAAGAAGTCTCATTCTCTCCTCCAGCCAATGGCTGGAGGAGAGAAAAGACAAACACGCCCCCGAATCCGAAAAGGACGCTGCGTTTCTCCGAGGCATTTCTGCTCTGCCTCGGAGAAAGGCGGTGGTATGCTCGTCCGCTCCCCATGCGTCCGGCTGCTGCTCTGGTCTCCTCACCTCTCCTCACCCTGTCCTCTCCGGAGCTTATTGTTTACTTTAGCCTTGGAAGCTGCTTTCCTCAGCAGCATTCTGCTTTCTCTCTCACATTCACAATCACTTAAATGGCGCGACTCACTTCACAGGCCTGCACGCGCTGTGTGGCTTTAGTCAGCAGGCACAGCTGAGAAGAAGTAATTTGTTTTTGTTGACAGGTATGACAGTTTGATGACGTGATACCAATGCAAGAGTGCAGCCTTCTTCCTGGCTTCCCCTTGCGCCCCCCCCCATATATCTGTATATTTCCGAGATGCCTGCATACCCTGCCCAGTTATTCTAAATATAGCGGTGTCAAGGGGAAGGCGATGCAACGGAGCGGAGCGCACTCCGCTGTGACTTTCTCGGAGCTTCCTTCCAACAGCTGGATCCTGCCAGTGGCAGGGCAGCGGCGGAAGGGGCCTCGCGAAAGGAAGGGTCACTGCAGTTATATAAAGCAGGACACGTTTGAATCTCCTCGCAACCGGATCCATTTTGAAGTAAACACGCGGGGGTTACCTGCCAAGTGGCCCCATGCCATGCGTGTGCCTTCAGCCAGGTCTTCCTGTTTAACCAAGTACATCTGCATACTGCCGTTTTCCAGACTTTTTCGTGGCAATGCCATAAGCAGGCTGCTGCTGTAGAGTGCTGGCTGAAAGCGGCGAGTGTCTCAAGGTGTCACACATGACAAGGTGACACTTGGCAGCCATCACAGTCTCTCCCTACTGGTAGTCTGCAATAACCAGGGCCACTAATATTGGGTTAGTGACATTTTCCACATACTCAACAATCTGATGCATATATTGCAGATTTCACAAAACAAGTTTGTTCTACCTCAAACCGAGCAAAAAGTACTAAACAGAAAGCACCACACATGGTTTCCGTGCAATGCCACAACTGTGGCAAGGGTTATCTGGCCCCCATTCAGTTGCTGATGTTATATTCAGGTGTTAAACTGGTACTGAGATTTTTGCTGAGACAGTGTGAATAGTTGTTGAAATGACCGAGTGCCTTTTTTGCCACATAATTGTGTGAACGCTGCAACTTAATTTTACCCTTTACTTCCTGTGGCGCTAATAAGAATCCGCAGAATGCAAGCAATTATGAAAAATGCCAAGCTGTAAACAAGGTAGCCATGTAAAGCGAGGGTACCCGATAACGCATCGAGGCTGGGACATGGTCACCCCTTCATTTACATTTGTCAGGGATAGGTCAGAAGTTGTGGGAGGTGTAGTACACGTATCAAACCTACAAGTGCCAGAACGCAGTGTAAACGGAAATGACTGTAGACCCTGAGGTAGTCACCCAGAGCAGACCAGCTGGGAAGTTGTCCTGTACCATGCACAAGACAGCTTAAAACATTTTATTTTTTCTCGTGAAGGTACGTGAAAAGTCATTTTTCAAAGCCGTTCCACTTATGGTTTGTGACCTAGGCTTCTTATTTCTATGTACTAGTGCAACACGTGTTTCAAACAAAGCGTGTTTTGATATATATATATATACATTACAATTTAATTGTGTTCTCAACTTACTCCCTGCCGCCTGAGAGTAGTTAAACGAGCTGTTTTTCCCTCTCATTCTGCTGTTTGTTAGGTCGAGGACCTAAAAGAGCCTCGGGGAGATTATCGTGTTTACTTCATTTTTATTCATCCTCGCAGCTGCCGGTGAAGCTGACCTTTACAGCTGCATGGTGCATGGTCTGGCGGGTATTTATTTTATGACAATATGGCTGACAGGACGCACGCCAAGCCGCACCTACACGTCTCCCTTCGAATTCCCCTCAGAAAATGATCTCATCTTTGATTGATTGTGCAGGCCTTTGACTGCTCTCAGCTCTTAAACGCGACCTTGCCATCAGTGGCGTAATGTAAAATGACGACACACCCCCCATGCAGAATGTGACGAGGGCCCCTCCAGTCTACTGTATCTCACAGATATCTATCAACCTGGGCCTGCTTGGGGGCCCACTCTAGGGTTACCCGCTCCCACACACCCCGTGTTAGGCCCCTACTGGTCACTGATATCATATTTAGGCTGTGCGACAAACTGAGTGAAAAAAACAGTGAAGCGAGGCAGCGAGCCAGCCACCAGCCGATGCGATGCTCAGACTACAGGGGCATTACCGGCAGGCACCACATCTTGCTGTCTCAGGAGAGGGGCAACTTAAGACGCATCTGACAGGAAAACACGAGGCTCTGATGTAAGTGCGAGCTATAACACGGTTAAAATAGCATCTAAAATATTACAGGATGTCCTTCTTTCGTGTCTGTTTCCAAGCCTCAAGACTTTTAAAGCCAGCACCTTATTTTTAACCGCCCCTTGGTGGAGCCCGGTTAGCAGTAACGAGCTAGTAAGGCACAGTGTAGACGGCAACCAGGCGAGGGAGGCAAAGTTCCCGACGGGACAATTGAATTGTCTCTTACCACCTCGCCCCTCGCGCTTTGCTTAATTACGTTAGGAGACAGCCTCATAATGTAATTAATCAAAAGAGAAAGGTGGGCTTGGAGTAATTTAGTTAACCAGTAAGTAACTGCAGCCTTCCTGCTTTTCCGCTCATGTGGGATGGGGCATGTTTTGTACCACCACCCTTTCATATTCAGACGTCTCAGAAAGAGCTTCTTTAGGACTCAAAACGGGGTTACCTGGTATTGTTGAGGTATGCTAGAGGAACACATTGCTACATATAAGGTCACATTTCTTCAAAAGGAAAATGACATGATGCTGAAAAACTTTGCTCGCATTTAAAGTCATTACTGCATTATCGTTTCAATTGTGACTTTTGTATGCCTGGTTTCATTGACCAATTATTCTTCGGTTTGTAATGGGAACACATTACACAGAGCACCTTTCCAGAAAAATCACACAACAAAAAGTCATTATATATCAATATTGACGCAAGTCCCTGCACATTTTTAAAAAAATATTTTTGTGAATGATGGGGTTACAGTTTATACAGTTAACAACAAGCGAAACCTCCATAGAGGTTCAAATTAATGAAGGGCAGTGCATGGCCATTTAAAACACTGGGTCAAATATATTGAACTCTGTCACGTGTCATAGCCTGACCTCTACAGTACGTGCTCGGGTTAAACGGACGACTGCCTTAATCAGGGCCGTAATGTAAACGCCTGCAGGGGGCTTACTTTTTGCCAGTGTCTGCCGGTACGCTTATCGGCTACTTCAATTAAAATCAATAAAAGTTGAAATAATGTTGGATACTTAGCGCAAAAATAAAAATAAAAATATTTTTATGCAACACTAAGCATCCGGGATGCTGTTTTTCACAAGGCACAAGTTTAAAAAAAACCTTGCTGATGAACTTCTCTCCCCTGAACATTGTAAGCACATTTGTTTGACCACATTTACATTTTGTTGGTTTCGGAACATGCACTTCCTATCTTTTTACTATGAGACACCCTCCGTTCTTCCTATTTACCCTCAGCCTCTCCCTTTCGTTAAAAAGAGTTTTTCTATTACGCTAGTGTCTGGTGGAACGGTGATCGGCAAATCCTTACAAAAAATAAAAAAATGTAGAGATAAGAAGAACCTTTGTGCAAAAACTTTTTACAAAAATTATAACAACACTGATCATCCGGGATGTTTATTATCACAAGCCACAGGCGCTACCACGAATATAAATTACAATGTTGTGTTCACAACTGTTTGCTGGAAGCAGACCAGCGCCGCCACAGTGATAGCAGGCAGACAGCACACCTTCCCCACTTCCCAAACAAAACAAGCATTTACAATGCAATGGTCTCGGCATTGGTAAAGTTAGAGCTATTGGCATTGCTCATGACATTATTTTTTTTAATGTTTTTGTTTTTAAAACATTTACAGAAACGGCATTGTCATGAGCAATGCCAATAGCTCTAACTTTAACAATGCCGAGACCGTTGCATTGTAAATGCTTGTTTTATTATTCGTTGTCTCTCCCCCTGGCCCTTCCCTTCTCCTCTCACGTCGGCCGCTACTGCAATAAGAACATAATCAGCCTATGACGAAGCTAGTCAAAGCTGAATAAAGAAATATGAATGACCTCCATAGCCTCAAAAGAACCGGCCATAGTTAAACATCCCTCGGCAGCAAATTCCATAATTGAACAGTGGATTAAGGACTCACTAGATGAAACGATTCATATCCCTACTATAAAGAATGTAAATTAAGAGAAATCAGCACCTTGCTTCACTGCCCACCTGGTCTCCCTAAAAAACCTAAAACTCTCTAACCGGATGGCTATCGGACATTTCCATCAGGAAATTAAAAAGGCACAGGCAGCATACTACGAAGCTGTAATGATGAATATAGTCAATGTCCCGAGGGAACTTTTCCGTAGTGTTAAGTCACTCACTACTCCAAAAGATAAAAATACGCTACTTACCTCTACAGTATCACCCTGCAACAAACTTGCAGTGTACTTCCAAGATAAAGTTTATGTTATCTACAGTAACTTACAACAGACAAAAAAAGCCTCGTCTATTCAGCCGGAGACACATGTTCTGCATGAGGAGACAACATGTATCTCAAACTCCCGCCTATCACAAGGGAGTCACTCCCAGTATTATTTGTCAAAGTTGAATCGGGATCCCCTGTGTACCCTGCACCACCTCACATTCTGATACAAGGAGCACAAGATATTTTCACCATACAGCTTGATCACCATTTATCCCTTTCCACTGGAGTAGTTCCCTGAACTTGGAAACAAGCAGTGGTTAAACCTCTGCTAACGAAACCCAACCTTGAACCCTCATGTCCCGGGAACTACAGACCTATCTCCTTGCTTCCAGCCATGGGTAAGGTACTAGAAAAACATATCAATCAAAACCTCTCCTTGTTCCAGCAGGAGAACTCTCTTCTTAACTCAACTCAGACTGGTTTCCCTCCACAATTTAGCATGGAAACCACATTATTAGCAATAACAGAGGAGCTGAAAATATTGCTGTACAAAGGAAGTTCCCCGACCATTATCCTTCACTACCTGTGGACAGCGTTCAACAACGTTGACCACGAGACTCTGGTGCTCAGGATGAGTGAAAAAGGAATAGAAAATGATGCTATGACCTGGCTTTCCTCATTCCTAAAAGAAAAGTCCTTTCAAATTTGCGGTCCTCCCTACTATTTAGATGTCTTCCCTTTGAAGTGTTGGGTTCCGCCGGGCTTTGCATTGAGGCCTTCACCTTTCAACATTTATTTGAGTCCATTGGCAGACATCGTCATGGAATTTTAGGTGTTGATGGTCTCCTTTGCTGACGACACCCAACTGTTAGTCTCCCTTTACCCGGTAACAGGTTTACAACAACAACTAGCACCTTGTCTAGAGAAAGTTGCATGATGGATGGCTAACTGCTCACTTAAATTGAAGGGAAACAAAGCCAAGCTGATGATTTTAAGAAATAAGCCAACACTTCAAACAACCCTCGGGTGGCCAGAGTGTCTGTGGGCACCGCCAATCTCCCTTCCTCCCAGATTACGATCTTTGGTATGTGGTTGGATGGCTCTCTATCTATGGAGGCCCAGGTAAAAATGTTTACAGCATCTTGCTTTCGCCTTATCAGAACCCTGCCGGACAATCCTAGACCTCCTACCTACACAATCTAGGAGAATAGTGGTCCAAGTGCTGATTCTTTCCTGCTTGGACTATGGAACTTCCCTGTATATGGGCTCACCTGAATATTTTACCAAGAGACTCCAGTTAGCCCAAAGTGCGGCATCAAGGACTATCCTCAAGCTTCCCAAACATACCTCAGCAAAAATTGCACTGGCTTCCAGTGGAGGAAAGGGTAGAATTCAAGGCACTTTAATTGGCGCATAGGGGAATCAACTATAATGGACGCTCCTCGATAGTGGCTTTTCTGGTACCTTACACTCCTAGCAGGACCTTAACATCCTCCAATGCTTGATTGCTAAAGGGCCAAAGGATCAGATTGGGGGGCGTGTATCCTTCTCGCATTTGACTCCTAAGCTTTGGAATGCTATTCCCGCTGAGCTCAGAAACTAAATGAACAAGAAACGATTCAAAAATAGCTTAAAACATGGCTTTACCCCCACTAGCCCTAGACATGTTCCGCCTCAGAATCCTGCTAGTGTACATGGTGACTCACGCAGCACTGGGAAGTCCTTGGGCGGCTATGCGCTTTATAAATCTGCATAGAATAAATCTACATAGCATAACTTGAGGAGCACTGTTAAAGGGTGGTAGTGAGGGAATTCATAGCGAAGGAGCTTATTGGCGAGGCGCCAACAAACATTTTAGCACCGAGGGCCACCAGCACTAACAGCGGCACCGGATGTCGCAAATTAGAGGGGCCTCACATCTACCCTTTCGCCCAGGGCCCCAAAAGTTCTAGGACCGGGCCTGGTTGGTGGACACCGTCATCAGGCGAAATGGCACGAGGACCACCATACAGAGCGAAAGGCCGCTTTATTAGGGCAGGCGTGTGTTGCAGCGCGGAAACCTGGGTATCGGGAATGAAGACGAAACCCCTTACCTAATATCCTCCTTTTGTCACAGACTAAATATCACATAAACACATTCACTCCTACAATCATTGGTGGGGCCCATAACACCAACATTCACACTTCACTTCTCATTGGTCTGTACTTATAGGAGAGAAGAATGTTCCAAGCGCTGACATGAAAGGAATACCTTATAATCCTATAGGAAGAAAATTATTTACACATCTGTACATTAAACCTTATCTCTACCCATCGTCAACCTAAACATTAAGATACTCCTCCCACGTGATCAATGGCTCATTTAGTTGGAATGGTAGGGTGATTTAGTCCGGCTAAATGCACTCAAGATCCTGATCTATCTTCTCTTAATAAACGACCAAAACACATTTGCTTGTTAATCAATATTTTGTTTATCTAATTATTGCAAGAATTTAGTTTCACCTAGTGAATTTATTAATCATTACACAAATCACAGAACACCATATTTACCTATTCTGGCTATTGGTCGTCCTCTAAGTCATCAACATTGGTCATCAATCAGTCAGAATTCAAAAGTCCTTCATGCAACACGCTACAGTCCCATGAATGATCATGGACCAGAGCCGTGCAAGCATCTATCAGTGCCCATAGATTTAGGAAGTCCTCAGTTCATCAAAGAAATGGGCAGCAATTCAGTCTGTCAAATATTCAGGAACACAGCGTCACCATCATCTCCGTCAGCAAATAAATTATAAGGAAGCAGCAGCCCTCTCTATTCTATTGTCATTTTATAATGAAAGTAAGGTCTATAAGATACATTTTACAAAATTTGGACTTCATCCATTGGTTGGTTAGGACCATCCGGTGAGGTTTCTCATAGTTCATGAGGTTAGGTCATCTTTCTTGATGGTTCCGGTTTTTGTAAACGTCCTTTGTCAAAATACTTGGCAGACCTCCCGTCGCGACCTTGCTTGGGTACAACGAGAGCGGGTTCATGTCGAGGCCACTGGTACATGTTGAAACACATGCGCACTTCGTCCAAAGCCTCGTGGAATGGCGGCCATCACGTCGAGTTAGTTTGGCGGCCATCTTTGTTCTTAGGCCCAAAGGACAACTTAAGCGAAACAAACACAAAAGAATAATTAATACATAGAAATAATGAATATAGTGTTGAACCCTCACTAATTCCCCTTTTTTCTTGTAATTATCTAGCACATAGCGACATTCAAAGCATTCATATTCACCCATTGATGTCATCTGGTGCAACATTACGAAAACATCACGAAAGCAACATATACCATGCAGTATCCTATTTTCTACAGTTAGTATGCGTACATAGGTTAATAATAAAAAATTATTCAGCCATGTAAATGCTAATCCCACGTGTATTTTGATTAGTAATGTCGATTAGTCTTCATGCAAACACATTAATATTATAATTAATCGATTATTCTAATTAGTGTAGGCATGCAAATTAAGGGGGGGTATACAACATTTTGTACTACCCGCTCCATCAATCCCCCCTTTGGTGATTTTATCACCACACCATTAAAATTTTGTATACCTTTTTCTCATGGAGATAAAAATGAGTTCTTGCTTTTTCTCTTTTGTTTTCACATCTCGGTCTCCCCAATTCCTTCCCTTCTGGCTGTCTTATACATATTTTCTTTTACCTCTTCTAATTCTATTTCTTCAAATTCCCTCTCTTGTTTCTTATCTTTTCTTCTTAAATTTTCTCTATTTAAATTTTTCTGAATTTTCTTTCTTTTATGACAAAGACATCCTAATCTTAATATTAATACAAAGAGATGCCGCTCGTGCCTGGATTTGTGGACTCTTCGCTTGTCAGGACATCGCTGGGCGCTTGAACTGGGTGTGAGGGACTGCGAGGCGCTTGCAGCGTGAAGATTGCCAACAGCTGCTGCCTCTTCCCGGACACTCCCCCTTTGTTTTTTTGCCCGCCTGCCTGCCTTTAAAACACGACTCGAGGCCCCCGCTCCGCGGGTGCCGCTCGTGCCTGGATTTGTGGACTCTTCGCTTGTCAGGACATCGCTGGGCGCTTGAACTGGGTGTGAGGGACTGCGAGGCGCTTGCAGCGTGAAGATTGCCAACAGCTGCTGCCTCTTCCCGGACACTCCCCCTTTGTTTGTTTGCCCGCCTGCCTGCCTTTAAAACACGACTCGCGGCCCCCGCTCCGCGGGAGCCGCTCGTGCCTGGATTTGTGGACTCTTCGCTTGTCAGTACATCGCTGGGCGCTTGAACTGGGTGTGAGGGACTGCGAGGCGCTTGCAGCGTGAAGATTGCCAACAGCTGCTGCCTCTTCCCGGACACTCCCCTTCCCTCCTACTTACCTGCCTTTACTATAAATTCAGAACCTTCTGACGCAGCGCGGGACACGCGCGGGGCGCGTGCCGGGCGAAGCCCGGGCCAAGGGCGGGCCCGTTTATGCCCGTTCCAGACCGAGCAAGACCGGACCGGGCCCCCCCTCTAACGCTTAATGTTCAGTCTGTTAGTCTTTCTAGTAGGAGGAACTTAAACCTATTTTCGCTTAAGTGTTTTCTTGTAGATAGTTATACCCACTACTGCTACAAATGGCGACTACTCGAGGGAGCAGGAGCAGGCTAAATGTGGATGTATCTAACATTACTGGTCCACTTGACAATTTTATTGTTAGAGCCAACTCAGTTATCGACCAAGGGATTGCAATTATGGAACGGAGAGTGTCGCAAGACTTACTATTAGCACGGCGCTCCTCCATGGGCCACATTGCAACAGCTAAGACTCCCGTCCCACAAAGTAACAAGGTAACCACGAATCTAACACACGTAGACATACATACTATCCCAAATACAGTGGATTTGTCACCGTCAATGGTGGATTCTATATCCCTTACACAATTAGAGAGGTCTCCGCTCCTTGCTTCAGAGTCATTGAGTATTGAATTACCGTCACAAGACTCAGCTAATGATCAGTCGCGAAGAGTGTGCGAGGGAGTTGGTACAAAAATAACAAAATTATCTAAACATCCTGGGAAAAAGATAAATGATAATACAGCTAAAAGGACCAGGAAGCCACAAAAATCTACTGCTTTGGGGGAGAAAGGGGAAAGTAAACATTCCCTTAGGTCTGCAGCTCATAAAGGTCAGCAGTCAAAGGATGTGTCTACACGAAAATGTCCATTAGAAACCGTAGTTAATTTGGATTCGACTAGTGCGGGGGTCCCCTCTGTTACTGATACAAATTATAAAACTATTGAATCTGACAATAATTTATTTGAGTATTTAAAGGAGCTTTTTAAAACCTATCTTTCTCCTCTAGAAATTAGGTTAAAGCGGATTGAGGCACAGTTAACGGACCTGACTGAAGTCTCTAAAATCCCGATTATCTCTGGGGTATCAAAGGCTGCGAGTGGGACTCTAACCCGTACAAAAACACCATTAGTGACCTCCTCGACTCTTAAACCACAAGCTCCTGCAACTAAGGCAAATAAATCGGCATCTATCATGACTGAGAACATAACAAACGTAGAAATTAAAAATCCCCCTATAAATTTGGTGCAGGAGGCTAATACTGTCAAACATTGTACTTGGGGATCCAACTCAGGAAACTCGAGCATTAGTTTGCCCCCAGAAGCATCGCCATATGTGGTAATCTTGACTGGGGTTCCTAAATTGAAGGAGGATCATGAAGAGTCAACCGGATCACTAAAAAATAAGGCACAACACTGGTTAAATATTAACCGACCCCTTCCACCAAATAGGTGTAGTAAGATTTTAATGGTCCGTAGGGTACCCTGGGTGGGGCCAGAAAGAAAGTCGATACAGGGTGACTGTGTTCTGGTCAATTTTGATAACCCAGACACGGTCGACTATATCTGCTCCTGGGATACCCAATTTAACAACGAGGGTATTGAACCTAAAGGACTTTCCTTCTTTTATCCACCTAGACCTTATCACCATCAATTTCATTGTGATGAAAATTGGACTACTGTGGGTACTCAAGTTAGTGGAGCGGCCAAAAGGCGTTGGGAAAGGCAGCCTATTAGGGATCAAACACCCAGGGATACCTGGAGAGGTATACCAATCTCCAATAGATTCAATAGCTTGGAGATGGTGGATTGACTCTATTGGAGAGATCGGAGTTTAAATGTTTACTGTCCTAGCGCAAATAAATTGTATAATAATTTTAACTACAGCACCACGGGCTCTTTAGGGGATATTGACGAGGGGAGGGCTAATCAGTTACCAGTAACCCCAATAGCAATTCCAATAGTTGGTCCATTTCAAATTGAAAATTCAGATGGATTAGAGCAGGAAATATTTACACATCCAGTCCTGGACCCGGAAACGGCCCCAAACACTCGGAATCCTCAAATTATTATGGAGATAGAAAATGAAAGTAATTTGTTTTCGATTGAAACAGATCATTGTGTTGACCATCTCCATAAATTAAAATGTCAAGGAGAAAATAAAAGAGGGGATCTGTCCTTCCTATCATGGAATATAGCGGGATTATCAAATAAGGTGAATTACCCCATTTTTCGCGATTTAATTGCGAAATATGACATCATTTGCCTCCAGGAATGCTGGGAACTGACTGAGATCCATCTGGCAGGTTATCGGACTTATTTTACCCCTGCCACCCAGTCGAGGAGAGGTAGGAGTTCTGGGGGCCTTTGCACTTACATCTCTAATACAATTACTTTGTCTATAAACCAACAGACAACACGGGGGCATAATAGTTTTCAGGTTCTCAGCTTAACAGCAGGTGGGAAACGACTCCTTATTCTAGTCAATTTATATAACAACATCCCAAAAGAAGAACACCACAAAGTTTTAGAAGATTTAAATGACTGTATATGTTCTTCTAGTATTAATCCTGAACATAATGACCCTTGTATCATCCTGATGGGTGATTTTAATTGCCATTTGTGTCATCATAGTAATTCAGGTATTTGTGGTATGGTTAACCTGATTGGCGAACCATGCACACATTTTGAGCACACTCCTTTGGGAAACTTGTTTAATACCTTAATTTTCGACTTGAACTTGGGGTTCGCAAATGAACTTTGTAATCCCCCGGTTTTATTCCAAACCACTTTTAATGGGCGTGGTTTACAGTCCGTTATAGACTACACACTGATTTCAACTTTCTATCACCACAATATCCTGTCTTTTAAAACACTGGACATTGTGTTGAGTGACCATTATCCGATCAGTACAATCTTTGACATTGAGATGAGCATTAGATCGGGTACTAACGTAGCCGAAAATTTGTATCGCCATGCCCTTTCATTGGCGAGACAAAACGGCTACGCCTTAAAATGGAACAAAGTTGACCCTATACATTTTCTTCAAAACTTAATTAAGGAACAACACAACAATATTAAGATTTTTTTGGAGGAAAATCCTGACCCGGGCATGATTGTTAATGCTTTTAACCAGATTACTTTGTATATTGGCGAAAAACTGACAGGAACATTTCGAACAGGGGCGAGAGAAAAAGCTGAGGGATGGTTTAACTCTGATTGTACAAAAGCACATTCTCGCTTAAAGCAGATCTTAAAGAACATACCGAAAGACCCGCTATCAGTTAGAGTTGCGAGAACTGCCTATAAAACCTGCTTGAAAAAACGGAAACAGGAGTTGAAGGAGATTGCGTGGGATACTCTAACTGAGGAAATATGAATTTTATGATCAGTTATGTCCCCTATCTTAGACCCCAACGACTCCATGTACATGCTACAAGTACATGTATGTTCCCTCCAGTTCCAGCTATGAAGACGCAAATACATGTGCGTCCAACGCCAACATGTCCTCTTTCAGATCCGCCATGAATGGGCCAAATAGTCCATTCCTAAGTATGATTGGCCACCGACTTTATATGGTTCACTTTTCACGTTTTACAGTTCAGGCGAGTAGGCCCTGAATTCTGTCATCAAGCCTTTTCCTGCTTCTGCCTCTGAAATGCTCCAGCCTGGACCTGCATCCGTATCCATGAACTTTGTCCTACTCCCTGCGCGGCTAACGGTGCCTGACGCGGCCTGTTGCCTGCCAAAAACTGTATTCAGCCTTCAAGTTATCTGCTCCGCTCCTCATCCAATGCATTCCTGTCTAGTAGTTTAGGTAAACATCCTTCCAGCTACCGAGCAAAAGGCTCGGCCTCGCTATCTCTATGCAAGTAATTCATAGCTCCTGTCACCATGGAAGATTCCTGCCCCCTCCCATCTCATGTAGACACATAGACGCTTGTACATGCACTAACAGTCAGTATAGAATAGATTCCGTCCGAGAGACCTTTCCTTTTGGATAAACCAGTTCCTTAAACAAAGATATTAGATACAATTTGGGATTAGGTTGACCTGACCCCCCAGACTTCTGTCTCCACATGTAGAGCTAAATGTCAATTCCCCTTCACCCTCTAGTTGCACGTCAATCACACGTCATGCGGCTGCGCGCGCATCTCTGCCAAATATTTCTGCTGACACTGCAGGATTCTCTTATGGATCCACCCACTTGTGACATCATTTTAAATGACGTTTCTAGTATACGTCTGTATTTACGCCTATTTTCATTACGTATGTGTATTCTTATCTGTATTATCAGCTGTTACGCCTCCTGCATCTGTCTTAATGCAATGCTTTTCATATATATATTGTTACTTGTCAATAATGTATTGCGGATCCCTTCCTGAACCTTCGTGGTGATGGAACATGATTGCCTGGTTCGAACCATAATTCCTTTGTAAGGAATAAAGTCCTTTTCAGAACCTCTAATACCACGGATTCTGCCTCTTATTTTGACTGAGTTATTCTTACTAGACTTTACCGCATAAAAAATAGTACAGGTAATTTAAATATTTACCACATAAATTGGTGCCCGAACAGGGACACTTTCTCATCTCACGCGCCGGAGGTGCGTTGCAGGCCCGGTCCCCTGCCACAGCTGAACGGACAAAAACGCGTACCCGCAGGATTTCCTGTATCTCCCTCCGGCCAAGCGGGGGCGACTGAGGCTGCGATCAACACCCAGACGAGGCGGTGAGAAGTGCGAAGTGTCCCGACCAGAGCCTAGCTGAGAGAGCAAGATCCGAGGTATACAGAGGCCCACCAGGTTCCGAAGTTCCGAGTCGAGTCCAGTCGAGTCCAGTCCGGTCCAGTTCAGTTCAGTTCCGAGGCCTTCCGTTCCGCGCTACCCGGTGAGTACCGTTGCCGGGGAGGCATTTAGACGTGCACATTAATTTGTGCCGGTCATGACGGGTTTGGGTACACAAATCCGGTCTGCACTGTTTTAGCAGTGTATCTGTACTGTTTAGCAGTATATCTAGTATGTTCATGTATATAATTCAGTATTATCTAGTATTAGTATTATGTCAGTAACTAGTTTTCTTCTAATTATCATTGTTCGTTAAATATTTAATGTTAAATGTTAAATGTTTTACTGTGTTTAAAAATTGTGGTATGAATGAGTGTTCATTATTGTGTTTATCGTATTAATTGTGTTCAAGTTCAGTTCGAGTAAGAATCAAGTAGCAAGGTTTAAAGATGCCGTTCTTTTCAAAATTAAGACAGATCAAAACTAGAAAAGGAGTACTCGAAGAAGCTGTTCCCATTCCACCTAGGGACACTCCAGGGTACTTTATGTATCATAAACATGGCCTAGATGCCGTACTATATCTTGACTTATGGGTGGACTACACCAAGGATCTAGCAGAAAGTCAGAGGTGGCCCGCAGCTGGGACATGGGATGCAGATTGCATCATGAGAGTAGAAGAAGAATTATGGAAAAAGAAAGCCAGACAGTCACAGAAAGATGCCATTGAACTATGGCGTAAAGAATCGCATAGGCGCACAGAGAAAGCGCTCAGACAGGAAGAGAAAAGTAGGGAGAACTCAAATAAAGCCCGAGAAAACGTATTAGTTGAGGAAGGTATTCGAGTAAAATCAGAACAAGTAGACAGACAACGAAACACTTTTATGAATGGTATGTATCCTCTTCTGGCCGAGGGTTTACCTAAGGCCACCCCGGAAATACCGAAAGATTTGCCACCCCCATTACTCCCGATTAAAGCACATCCCAAGACCGCAAAAGATATTTTCCTTTCCTCCTATTTAGACGATGTAGCTCCGGAATATGTTAATGTTCCACCACACACGCCACCTGTCGATGGTGCTCTACCCCGAGAACATCCGCTCCCAACTCCGCAACCACAAACTCCTCCGCATATTCCAATATGTCCATCTGTTTCCACCGCTTTTCCCGCATCCACAGTTTCTACCTTACACCCCACAAATCCTTTCGTGCCTAGCACCTCAGAAGGTGCGATAGGAGGTGCGACAGCAGTTTTTGCCACGCCACCGTCACGAAGTAAATCGTCTCTTAGAGATTTAGCAAACCAACGTACACCCCAAATAGCAACGTCCGACATGTTTAAGGAACATCTTGTAGATTGTAGATATGATCCAGTGCCCGGTAAAAATGACAGAATGCTGCTATCATCACTACGTATACGACGAGCTTCAATGTATTTAACGACACTACCAGGAATGATTAATCATCTAGACAATATATATCGCTTTGTCCAAACAGGGCAAGGCCCTGAAAGTATTGACGAAGCCATGGAATACCAGAAAGTGGATATACAGAGACTACTGTTACGCTTCTTCATAAACTGCTTGATCAGAGACAGAGATAGGTCCGAGGTAGATCAGGATGAAATGCAAGTACTTACCAGATGGGGTCAGAATATATCAGAGGGAAAACATGATAAACAGACATGTATAGTAGCTATGTGCCGAAAAATCCGCAAAGAAGTAGAACGAATACATAAAGACAGATTGGAGGCAGACAAAACTGAATCAGAGGGAGAGGAGGAGGAAGAATCAGAAATACCCACAGGACAAGTAGAAACGATAGCTTATGTAGGTAGGGGAAGACCTTGTAGTAATATCAGATACTTTAATGATCCAATACGTCCGATACGTCCAGAATGCAACAGACATTTTCAAACCCCTATGTTAAATATGAAGTCCCCTGAACACTTATTCCAGGCTGCTGATAAATTACTCCGAGACCGAAGGGGGTATCATATGCTCGATTCCATGGATGAACAAGAATTAGCCAGGTCAGCAGTACAATGGGCTGACAGTCCTGAAAAATACAGTGATGATGCGCTAGCACACACGTTTTTGAACCTTACCCCAGACGAACAGCGTTTAGCTGGTATATACATGATACAACACCTCGTTATATTGTATAGAAGCCAACACTCCGATCCTGGTCCCCTACCTGATATACTGATAGAATTACTCACGAATAAATGGAGAGGTTCAGGTACTGATTTGATTAAAGAAATTCTAGAATATCGACACCAGTACATTGTCTTCGTATACCCAGAACATGTTTCAGTTCCCCCCAAGTTGGAAAGAAAAACGTATCACATAGACAGACAGAATCCCTTACGCGAAGTACACCCAATCAGAGGTGAGGACAATATTTTTAAACGCGTGTTTGTGTACGCGCCCATAACTAAAATTGAATTATTAGAAATGAAGAAAGTAGTACCTAGCCATGACAAAGACCCAGCAGGTTTCCACTGTGAGATAAAAGACATGTTACTCATGGGAGAGTATACTTACCCTGACATTATGAAAATATTAAAAGTCCTATTACCCGCCGGTATTTACGAGAAACTCAAAGAAAAGGAATGGGAGGTGGGAGACCAAAAGATAGATTGGACAGCATTAGAAAACGAAGAAAAGGCCCGAGCTGCAGGTTCAGGGCTTGGGGAAAGGACTACAGCATTACCAGGATTATTAGTGCAGGTACTACCACGTTTATTAACTACCAAAAAGGAAGACTGGGGTGCAATCTCAGCCTGTAAACAAAAACAAGATGAAGACACTAGTGATTTCTATTCCCGATTTGAAAAATGTTTTGGTATTAATAGTGGCATAAAAGCAAGTAGTGAGTCGTATCCACATCTGTTTGTGACAAAATTAGTTGAGAATTCCCTGCCCCAAGTTAAGAGTAGAGTATTAAAATTCGAGAGTACTTGGCAAGGTAACACACCGTCACAGATGTTACAAATGTTACAATATCATCACAATAGAATTAGAGAAGAACAAGAACATGAACAAAGACGTATGAAAGACACGAAAATGAAAATGCTTGTTGCTCAGTCAGTTCCAGCTGACGGTCATAAAAAGGGTACGACACAGTCCAATGATTCAGTAGGTCCTGTTAGAGGGACATGCAACTATTGTAAACAGCCAGGTCATTATATACACGATTGCGCAGTTCTGAAACATAATATCTCTACGGGTATAACGAAAGAGAGACCACGTCCGCCTAGACAGGATCAGATCCAACAACAAGTACCTCAGAATATACAGCCTATGCCAGCTGTACAACAGACCGCACCACAACAACAACAACAACCACAACAACAGCCACAGCCTATTGCTGCAATACAAAACACGACACAACAAATGTACCAGTATGCACAAAATGACTATCCAGAGTATCAGTGCTACACATGAAATAGCCTAGAGAGGGAAGTTGGCCTACCCCTTATCGAGGTTCCCGTAGATCAAGAGGGTCCTTACGTACAGAGTCAAGTATTAGGGAAAGACAGAAAGTTTCTACTCGATACAGGGGCAAGCAGAACCACTATCAGTCACAGCGAAGTCCCAGGGGCACCCCTCTCAGGCTCACAAAATATTTCCCTTGGTTTTTCAGGAAAACCCACTATTAACGAAGTATCGCAACCACTTGCATTCACAGTTGGTCCATTGACACGGACTACAGATCTATTGCTTACTAAATCATGTCCAGAAAACTTGTTAGGTATAAAAACATTGAAGGCTCTAGGAGCTGTAATATGTTGTTCTCCGGAAGGAGTACGACTGTTTTTGCGTGACTTTAAAGGTCACTACGTGTCTAGAGACATGGATCACCGGTTACAGAATCTACCTGCACATTTATGGGCGCAAGGCCCCACTGATGTAGGTTGTATGCATATTACACCATATCGAGTCACACTCAAAACAGGAGTGGTACTACCACGAATACGACAATACAAGTTACCCCCAGATGCTGTTGTGGCTTTGCTGCAAATCATTGACGAGCTCATTGCACAAGGAGTGGTCGTGGAAACCGACTCCAATGTATGTAATTCCCCGATAATTCCGATTCTTAAACGAACAGATCCAAAAGCACCACCAGTATATCGATTAGTTATTGATCTGCGAGAATTAAATAAATGCATTGTACCACAATACCCCGTGGTCCCAGATATCTCTTCATTGCTAACAGCCATAGATTCAGAAGCAACGTTCTTTACTGTAATTGATCTCAAGAACGCTTTCTTTAGCGTCCCAATCGATCCGGAAAGCCAATATTTGTTCGGATTCAGTTTAAATGGACGAAGTTTTAAATTCGCACGCGCACCTCAAGGATTCACAGAAAGCCCCAGCATCTATAGCCAAGCATTGAAAAGAGAACTTGACAGTATCCACATGCCAGCTAACACTGCCCTGCTTCAATATGTCGATGATCTGCTGATCACCGCCCGAAGCGAACCTGAATGTGAAAAAGCATCACTGACGGTTTTACATTTCTTAGCCGACAAGGGGCACAAAGTGTCCCCTTCAAAGCTACAATTCTGTGTCCAGCAAGTTGTGTACCTTGGGCACTTGCTGTCCAAGGGGGGAAGACAGCTTACACCCGACCGTATCCAGTTAATTGTTAACATGCCGCCACCCAAGACACAAAAGGAGGTACGGGCATTCATAGGCCTCACCTCGTACTGTAGGCAGTGGATCCCTCAATATGCATTTCTAGCGAAACCACTCATTCAGTTGACAACACAGGAGGCAGCGACATCGACTGTCCTCCCTTGGACTCAGGAACATACACAAGCTTTTGAAAGCTTAAAGAAAGCTTTATGCCAAGCACCTGTTTTAGCAACACCATGTTACAGCAAACGTTTTACACTCTTTGTTACAGAACGTGAAGGTACTGCTTTGTCAGTACTCACGCAGGAACAAGCAGGATCACACAAGCCATGTGCTTATTTTTCCAGTACATTAGATCCCGTAGCTCAGGCTCTTCCTGCGTGCCTGAAATCAGTCGCAGCAACAACTTTAGCAATCAGACAAAGCGATGCCATAGTATTAGGACATCAATTGACAGTACAAGTACCACACGCAGTAGAGGTTCTCTTGAACCGGACCCAAACACAACACTTGACTATAGCCAGACTGACGGGTTATGAATTGACATTGTTCCAGCCACACATAGAAATCAGACGTTGTAGTACATTAAATCCTGCCACACTTTTGCCATTAAATGGAACAGACCCATTGGCACATGATTGTATTGAAGTCATTACTATTACGACGAAACCCAGACAAGACTTGACAGATATTCCACTATCAGACCCAGACCTGACATTATATGTAGATGGTTCATGCATGAGAACAAATACAGGAGAGTTAGTGGCCGCTTATGCAGTCACAACAGATACTGAAATTATTGAAACGAATTGTATCAATACCTTGTCAGCTCAAGCAGCAGAGCTCATCGCTCTGACACAAGCCTGTATTCAAGCCAAAAATAAGAAAGTCAACATATACACAGATTCACGTTATGCATTCGGAGTCGTCCATGACTTCGGCGTACTTTGGCGAGAGAGAGGTTACTTAACTTCTCACGGTGCCCACATTCAGCACGGTCCCCTTATTCAAGCTCTGTTAGATGCAATACATCTGCCGACTGCAATATCGATTATGAAGTGTAAAGCCCATACAAAAGTGACTGACATTATTTCTCAGGGTAACGACCTAGCTGACAGAACAGCTAAACAGACTGCTCAGAATCAGACTCATCCAACTGGCACGACAAAGACAATAGTTCCGACACCAACACACTGCATGACAGTTAAGGATCCCGCCCTTGATGTAATTGACATACAGACACATGCTACACCAGAAGAAATAAAGAGATGGACTGAATTAGGAGGGATCCAAACGGATCAAGGATGGATGACGAAGGGAAAATCTATATGGTTTCTCCCCGACTCAATGGTTCAGGTCATCATTAACACAATACATAGTCCAGCGCACCTAGGAGAGAAAGCTATGCTAGACAGTATTCAACACATTTGGTTCAATAAACACTTGCGAGCAGCAGCTAAACAGAAAGTACGCACCTGCATGATTTGTTGTCAGTTCAATCCAGGAAAAGGCGTACCTGTAGAACAGGGTGGATTCCAACCCCCCGATCACCCTTTTGAAGTCCTCCAGATGGATTATATCCAGATGGAACGATGTCGAGGATTCAAATATATCCTCGTAGTTGTATGCGCTCTTTCCCGGTGGACAGAGGCGTATCCCGTCTCAGATTACACTGCCCCGACTACTGCCAAACAGTTAGTTCGAGAATTCTTCCCACGGTATGGTTTGCCCCGTATCGTGTACTCAGATAATGGCCAGCCGTTCTCATCCGAGCTAATGAAACATGTTTCACTTCTGTTAGGCTACCAATGGAAATTCCACTGTGTCCGACATCCCGAGGCAGCAGGTCTCGTGGAGCGACATAATCAAACTCTGAAAATTAGACTGTCCAAAGTATGTAGAGAAAAAGGTGTCGACTGGATAGTAGCTTTACCGGTTGCGCTCTTTTACATGAGAATGGTAGCACACTCTCGAACAGGGCTATCCCCGTATGAGGTGATCTTCGGTAGACCACCAAATATGTGGGGGACGCCTATACCTCGTAAAATAACTGATGTTGATTGTAATATGCTGACAGATTACCTGGCTTCCTTGATGTCTGCACTACAATCTTGTCGTTCACAGGTAGCTGCAGCTTTTCCCGATAACACTGAGGTGAAGCCCCATGACGTGGTTCCGGGAGATATTGTACTTGTAAGGAATTTCGACAGAAGGAACCCGCTGGAGCCTCGCTGGCAGTCGCCTAAACTCGTCTTATTGACCACAAGGACAGCTGTGAAGATTGAGGGACGTAAAGGGTGGTTGCACTCGAGCCATATCAAAAAATTTCATGGACTATCATCCGACTTGAATTATCAGCCCTGCATTCCCTCACAGACTGACTCAAAACTCCCCCTGGTTGACAAGACAGAAAAAGAAAACTATAAACTGAAACTAAGGTCTAGCAAGTCAGACAATTTGATTGTTTAAGTCCTCTCCAAGGTGAATCGGTTGAATTTGTCTCTGACATGTATCCTCTAGACCGAAATAGAGAGAGAAATAGACAGAAACAGCTCAAGAAACATGCGTACTGTAAATCACTTCGTAGTCACTGCATAGTGACATTGTTAATTATGTTTTTTCTAAGTCTTCTGATTATCATTGCCAGTATATTATTACACATGTATTACCCCATTTCCAAGCGTGCTTTCAATGCTACTGCCGAACATTCTTTTAGCGAATTACCCCCGCATGAGTTGTCCTATAGATTTGCGCTGCGCAACAACACATTCATTAGTATGTTACATCATTCTCATCAGACCAGCAATGCTACAAATTGTTGGATATGTGGCCGACTCCCTCCCTATCAGAAATATAGGGGAGTTCTGCCCCTCTTTCCGTATCCATTCACACACAATGGCTCCTGTGGAGCATGGTTTAGTTTGATTAATTCCCTAGATTCAAATTCAGTAGTTTATCAAGACAACTGGGTTTGGGGAAACCTGAATCTAGTTTTACTTAAAGTCTGCTACCCTAACAAGGAGGGACTTCCCAAAAGAACAGGAACTGATCTAGAAAATGAAGTATATGGACTAGGTAACTTTACACTTAATCTCATGATCCTGAATGTTGAATCCGAAGCTACACCAATCTTGCCCGCTATGTCAGTATTTCCAGTTAGAGGCGAATTATGTGTAAGAAAGAACGGTTCAATACACATGGGCCATAGTAAATGTACCACTGTAATAGAATTCAATGATAAAGGCAAGTCTACATTTAGAGCTTCTCGTCACTCCTACTTCATCTGTGGTCACACCGCATACATACGCCTACCCCTAGATTGGGATGGTACCTGTTACATTGCATTCCTTCTGCCACCTGTTTTCCTAGCCCCGCCTGATTACCATAGGAATACCCATTTAGTACACAATAGACAGCAGAGAGATCTCCCGATTGTCGACTACACCGAAACAGCATGGGAGCAATACACAGATTTCAATAAAGGTTTCTTTCCCTACATAGGTACAGTCACTAATAGTAAGTTGATACGTAGATTAACTAGAACCCTTGAAGCAGTAGTGAATGAAACTACTTCCGCCTTAGGCAACTTAACAGAGGAGCAGTCTGCGATGCGGATTGTTGTTCTTCAAAATCGTCTTGTCCTTGACGTCATCCTGGCCGATAGGGGCGGAGCTTGTAGGGTCATCGGATCAAGTTGCTGTGTTTTCATACCAGAAAACGCGCCGTCAGTATATAAAGCCATAACTCGACTTCATAAGATCGTAAGCCAGATACACCAGAATCCAGGCACCTGGACTTGGTCCGGTTGGTTCTGGAGCGTGTTGTCAGCCTGGGGATGGAGGATCCTATCCTTCCTAGGTATTGGCTTTCTCATACTATTCAGTTGCTGCTTGTGTCTACAATGTGGGCCAGCGATTTGTGGTCTGTGTGCCACATCGTGTATCCCGCCTTCAAATTTTCATTCGAGATCCCGGAAGAAGAAAGAAGAACAAATGATGCTATATGAACAGATTGATGGATTGATGAAAATGGATATTTCATAAGGGTCCGTAGGGGACAAGGAGGGAATGAGGAAATATGAATTTTATGATCAGTTATGTCCCCTATCTTAGACCCCAACGACTCCATGTACATGCTACAAGTACATGTATGTTCCCTCCAGTTCCAGCTATGAAGACGCAAATACATGTGCGTCCAACGCCAACATGTCCTCTTTCAGATCCGCCATGAATGGGTCAAATAGTCCATTCCTAAGTATGATTGGCCACCGACTTTATATGGTTCACTTTTCACGTTTTACAGTTCAGGCGAGTAGGCCCTGAATTCTGTCATCAAGCCTTTTCCTGCTTCTGCCTCTGAAATGCTCCAGCCTGGACCTGCATCCGTATCCATGAACTTTGTCCTACTCCCTGCGCGGCTAACGGTGCCTGACGCGGCCTGTTGCCTGCCAAAAACTGTATTCAGCCTTCAAGTTATCTGCTCCGCTCCTCATCCAATGCATTCCTGTCTAGTAGTTTAGGTAAACATCCTTCCAGCTACCGAGCAAAAGGCTCGGCCTCGCTATCTCTATGCAAGTAATTCATAGCTCCTGTCACCATGGAAGATTCCTGCCCCCTCCCATCTCATGTAGACACATAGACGCTTGTACATGCACTAACAGTCAGTATAGAATAGATTCCGTCCGAGAGACCTTTCCTTTTGGATAAACCAGTTCCTTAAACAAAGATATTAGATACAATTTGGGATTAGGTTGACCTGACCCCCCAGACTTCTGTCTCCACATGTAGAGCTAAATGTCAATTCCCCTTCACCCTCTAGTTGCACGTCAATCACACGTCAAGCGGCTGCGCGCGCATCTCTGCCAAATATTTCTGCTGACACTGCAGGATTCTCTTATGGATCCACCCACTTGTGACATCATTTTAAATGACGTTTCTAGTATACGCCTGTATTTACGCCTATTTTCATTACGTATGTGTATTCTTATCTGTATTATCAGCTGTTACGCCTCCTGCATCTGTCTTAATGCAATGCTTTTCATATATATATTGTTACTTGTCAATAATGTATTGCGGATCCCTTCCTGAACCTTCGTGGTGATGGAATATGATTGCCTGGTTCGAACCATAATTCCTTTGTAAGGAATAAAGTCCTTTTCAGAACCTCTAATACCACGGATTCTGCCTCTTATTTTGACTGAGTTATTCTTACTAGACTTTACCGCATAAAAAATAGTACAGGTAATTTAAATATTTACCACAGTCTGCTGAGAGATAGTACTGCCTTCTGGAAAGCAGTAAATGCTCCCTTTTTCGTAGATAGAAAACCCGATAAGGTAGAGCTTGCCATTGATGGACCAACCTGGGTGGAACATTTTACCGAGCTTTATAAAGAAGACGTCCTGCCTACTATAGATTTTACCTCCCAAAACTACCAGCTTTTAACTGAGTGGGCCCCTTCTGCTTCATTCCCTCTAAGTATTCTTTTCTCTGTCCCCGAAGTAGAATTAGCATTACTAGAAAGTTCGAGAAATAAAGCTCCCGGCCCCGATGGTGTGCCTATAGATATATATAAAGATACAATTTCCTTATGGACTCCTTTGCTGACCAATGTATTAAACAGTTTTAATAGCATGGGTTTTCCACCGACCTGGCAAGAAGCCATAGTTGTGCCTATTTTTAAAAAAGGAGATCGTAATGATCCCAAATGCTATAGGCCTATCTCCCTACTTGATTCTTTGATGAAAGTGGCAGGTAGAGTCATTTTAAACAGATTAAACTCCTGGGCCGAGGAAAAGGATATCCTTTCTAAGTTCCAATATGGTTTTAAGACAGGTTTAGGTACAATCGAACAAGGACTTAATTTAGCCCTTATCATCGGTAAATATATGACGGCTAAAAAAGGTAATCTTTTTATGACGTTCATCGACTTAAGCTCAGCTTTCGATTGTCTGAACCATGAGGTATTATGGAATACTTTGACAGGCCTGGGTATTGACATAAACATTCTTAACTTCATTAAAGAATTATATAGGGGGGCAGGGACAAAGGTACGCTTTGGAAATAAAGGAGAGTGTTCTACTAAGTTCCCAATAAAGAAAGGGGTTCGACAGGGGTGCATCCTGGCACCATTTCTTTTTAATCTATATATCAATGGTGTGGCGGAATTTTTAATCAAACAAAAGGTAGATTATCCTCAAATTGATGGCACGGCGGTTCCCATTTTACTTTATGCGGATGACGCAGTTATCATGGCTAGAACCCAATTGGGCCTCCAAAAAGCTCTAACCTGTTTTACATCGTTCATGAGCTCTAGAGGCCTAAAAATAAATATAGGGAAAACGTTCTCCATGTGCTGCTCTTCGAAGAATAAACTTCCTTGTAATGTTTTTATTGAAAAGTCTAAGATAGGACTTACAAGTACTTTCTCATATTTAGGGGTTGTTTTTAATGAAAAAGGCACCTGGAAAGCAGCGATTAGGAGCAGGAATCTTGCTTTTGCTCGCGCACTAGGAGCAATAAAACAGTTTTCCAATAAGCTGGGGGGCAGGCCTGTCCGTATTTTAATGGATATTTATAATGCCAAATGTGTTTCAACTGCATTATATGGTTCCGGCATATGGGGTATCGCTGACTGTCAGGAGATTCAAGTAAAAGAAAACTCCTTCCTGCGTTATTTGTTAGCGGTTCCCAACTCGTCCTCCACATATATTTGCCATAAGGAATTAGATCTGGTTTATATTTCCGATCTAGTTAAAGTTAGCCCCTTATTGCTATGGCACAAGATATGGACTACAGAGGAAACTGTTTTTAATAGAACTATTCTGATTGACTGCCTCAAATTAGAAAGATGCATGGACATTCCCTGGATTGGCTATGTAAAAGAATTTATGATTAAGATGGGACATTCTGCTTTTTTTGAAAACCCTTGTTCCTTAACCTCGATCTCCCGGAAGGCTTTCAAAAAATGGTGTCTTGACTTCCTGGAAAGTAGACGATGGTGTGATGAAAAAAGTAAGATATCTGTATCCCAACATAATTTACTGTTACAGGCCCCTGGCCTACAGTTGTATCTGTCTCCCGATCACTCCTGCTACGACAGGATGTTGTTAGCTCGTCTGAGAGTCGGGTCCTTTTATAGACTAATAACTTTTCCAGACAGAAACGATTGGTCTCCAAATTTAATTAACTGTCCATGTGATAATCTTGCAATGCAATCGCAAATACACGGTGTTCTCTTTTGTAAATTTTATTCATGGGGAAGAAGGCAATATTTGATTCCCCTATTGAAGACCTGGGGACTGAGGCAGTGCAGGCCTGCTTTTCTAAAACTGCTTTTACTACAAGATGAAATAACCATTAATGCCTTATCCAAGTTTTTAAAATTTGCTATTCGGTGCAGATTGTCGATGAATTAATTTAGAGTCTGCCCTTATGTTGGATACCCCGACCATGATGTACTTGAGTTGTAAAAATTTCGAATTTTAATTCAAATTTTTTTTTTTTTTAAACATGTATGTATTTCTGTGTTGCTTTTATGATTTTATATTTGAAATCGAATAAAGCTATCTTGACTGAATACAAAGAGAATCACACATGTTAATGGAAATAAGATTTTACCTAGGAAGGTACTACCTAAATTTACTAAGAAATCTTTAATGGAAGATATTTTCTTACCAATCTTTTCCCAAACACCTTTAACCTCCAGTGGTGGAATTTCGTCATGCAAATCAGTTATATTTTTAATATAAATTTTCAAATCTTTACTTTCGTCTGGAATGTAAGTACGACAATGTTGAACTTTCAGCATTCCACAGACTCCACCCTCTTTTGCCAATAATATATCAAGGGCAAGTCAATTTTGCATCACCATGGCACGCATGGCAACCATTTCAGTATTTACCAATAAAAATCCTCCAGCGGTGCTTGTTGGCAAGCGATCTACTACTGTTGATAATTTTCTAATCTTATTTGCATTCAGAGATATTCCCACTGCTGATATCAATGCTCCAAAGATGTTGCCTACA
Organism: Triturus cristatus; assembly: GCF_964204655.1. Classification (NCBI taxonomy): domain Eukaryota; kingdom Metazoa; phylum Chordata; class Amphibia; order Caudata; family Salamandridae; genus Triturus; species Triturus cristatus. The sequence continues at coordinate 427,955,872 of NC_140579.1, read as the reverse complement.
ATTTCTGACCAAGATTCTCTCTTCCCACGTGCTAAATAACTACCTAAATTATGGACACCATCTTCTCCTCTTTCCATATGAAAAATCTTTGGGCAAACCAGGCCTACATAGCATGTGCCATACCAATGGTCTGGCAAATGATAATATGCCTTACTCCCGCAGATAAAGTATAATCCTGGAAAAACTGGATCATTTCCACCTTTAAATCCCCATCCACCCATGATTCGGTATGTATCATGGCATTCACTATTACTTACAAAGTAATTATCACATGCAGTCTGATGTCTTCTAATACAAAATTTCCCTTTCTGAGGCCAATCTAAAGCCATAGTTGGACTAGCTTCTCCTTTTAGGTATTTTTCCATCTCTACACCCCAAACGGTCCTCTCTAATTTTCCCTCTGATGTTCTTCTTTGCATTTTCAATCTCCTTTCTTCAACCATATTCAAAAAAGTATTTTCTTCTTTCTTTAAACTGCACGTCAAAATATTTCTAAATATATATTCTAATGTTAATTCTTTAGTCTCTAAGAAAAATTCACCTAATACCTTTGTAGGCTTTACCTTATTTAGTTTGTTAATTGACGGTACTTGTGAAAATATGTTATGTACATCTGAAAAATAATATTCTAACTTCCCTGTTTGATAAAATAAACTAGCTATCACACTACATGTTATTCCATAAGTTACAGGAAGGTGGTGATAAGTCACTCCCTCCGAAACGGATGCAGGTAACTGCATACAGACGTAGCAGTCCCTCACGTCCATTGTCTTTACATATTCATACAGTAATTTCGAAAATACATTGTTAGAAAAATCAGTTATAGACCTGTCTTTATGCAAATAATGTTTATCTATTCTAATTGGATCTACCCTTTGAATCTGCTCTATATTAGTCTTATTTTCACTATGTCCTCCTATTGTGTCAAAGTTAACCTTAAATGTAATCATCAAAGCTAGTATACTCCATAGACGCATTAGTAATCCTGTACAACAACAACACATTTTACACCATCGCTTCAAAAATATACATCTACCTTTTCTACCATCTGTGTTTGCCATTTCGTGAAATGAACAGTGACTTTTGACTTAGCCTCTTCTACTTCACAACTAGTTTATCTAACCCAAGGCTCTAAGCAACTACTTAGTTCTACCAGTTTTTATCTTTTTCCCGTATTTATTGTCTTTCCATTAGCAGCATTCTTATCTTATTCAGTTTGGCATCTCATCGTTCTTCACCTTTCCTTCGTTGTCTAAATATAGAATTTCCTGAACATCCGTCTCCTTTCCAATATCGGATAAGATAACTCTCAGGATTTCCGATTCCTCGTCTTCCTCAACCACTTCTGGTATAGTCACCTCTGGATTTTCTTGGCTATCTGCCTCTTCTTTAATTTCAGGCAGGGCCACATATGTCCATTCCGGCGATTTATACTTCTGGTAAGGCTTCCTTGTTCTTTTCCTTTCCTCAATTACAACTGTTTCTTCGTCTTTTGATTTTTCTTGACTCGTTTTTTCATTCACCTGTTCAGCTCTTGGTGATTTTACTCGTGTCAGTCGGTATCTCAACCTCTTTATTTTATTCGGCCAAACTTCATCCTTTGCTGATCTTTTCAATTTATTTATTTTATCATTCCTTTCAGTCCTCCAAGCTCTCTTTCTTAAGACTCTACCTCAGGGGTCTCCAACCTTTTGTGTAGTGAGAGCTACTTCTGGTCAGTGAAAATCGTCGTGAGCTACTAAATCCCAAGCAACTCGCGCATTTTTCCGAGAGACCTCCCCCGCCCATTTTCATTGACGTTAAGCCTATTTCTTCAGAGCCCATACTGTGGTTTGAACACAATAACACTGAAAGAAAAGACTTTGCATGTGTGCTGTTGGTAAACCGCTAGTTTACTTTACGACCTTTCAATTAATAGCTTCAAAATCAGGACCTATCAATAGCTGTCACTGAAATAATCATTGTAATGCAGCTCAATTAACAAACAAACAGGAACAGAATTCTTACCTTCACTGTGGAACTGCATGATGTCCTCTAATGCTGTGTAATCTGGTAGCCGGGCGGGGGCAGTTGCGAAGAAGTCATTATAGTAGTGAAGTAGTCGCAGTGTGTGGCAGTCAGCCTGTGCAAAGCTTTGCTGAATCACAATTGATGGAGTCTTCTACTGTAGCTTTGACAAGATCGCTGTGTTTTTCAATTGCCAGATAAGCTGAACTTCAGCTCTGTTTGGATTGGAAAGTAACTATTTTGTCCTCCACTCTTATTGCTCCCTTTACTTTGTAGGAGTGCCAGTAACCCAGGACTGCTGTACAAATTGCTTTGTTCTTATTCAACTATAAAGAACTTTGAAAGATGCTGAAGATTATTCTCTTTGCTCTTTTTTTATCTTGATATCAATACACCAGGCCTCCAGTAAACACTGTTTTTTTCTTATCTTGTGCAGCAAATACATGTTACATTTAGAAAGGTGCTGAAGATTCTTCTCTCCAACTACTTTTTTCTTGGTGTCTGAAACCCATGCCTGAACTAAACATTGCTTTGTTCTTATCTTGTTCAACTACTAACTGTTACTAACAAAAGGAATTTTGAAAGATGCTGAAGATTCTTCTCTATAGCTATCTTTTTTCCTTGATCTCAATAAACCAGGCCTCCAGCAAACACTGCTTTGCTCTTGTGCAGCAAATAAAAAGTTGGAAAGGTGCTGAAGATTCTTCTCTCCAGCAACTTTTTCTTGTGTTTGTAAATCAGGCCTGCAGTGCAAGTTGCTTTGTTTTTGTTCAATTATTACAAAATAAAAAACTGGTGGCTGAAGATTCTTCTCTGCAGCAACTTTAATCTTGGTGTTCGTAATGACACAGATACCTAGGTTTGGGATTTCACCAGGAACTGTCATTGAACAAGTATTGATTGCAAATGCATTCAAATTATTTCAGTGAGAGACTTGACACTGCATGGTGTCCACTAATGCCTTGTAATCTGGGGTGTAGCTTGAGAGGGCAACTCTTATGGAGTCATTTAAATGTTCGTCAGTTAGACGTGTGCGAAACTTAGATTTTATGAAGTTCATATCCGAAAATGCTAATTCACAAAGATAGGTAGAGCCAAATAGGGAAAAAAGTTTCAATGCAGCTGTGTGGATGTTCTTAAACTTTTCAGCATCCACAAGACTCCAGAAATTAATGTCAGATTTCCTTGATTTCAATTCCATGTCATTTTGAAGTGTGACAATCTCCATTTCCATTGTGGCAGAGTCAAGGTTCAAAAGCGCACTAATTTTCTCTGAAATGTCACTAACATCCACGTCCATGAAGGGGTTTGAAGTGAACATCACACAGGGCTCCAGTTGGTCGAAATCACTAAATCTGTCACTGAACTCTTGATTAAGCCTCATGAGGAGGCTACTGTATTTTTCTATGTCCAGGACCTCAGCCTCAGCTTTGTTGTCTGAAAGGATTTGGAGCACAGAGGGAAAGTGCTGCATCTTTCTTTTCTGCACATGCTGTATCAAAAGGTTAAGTTTTGATTTGAAACTTTTCACAGAACTTACCATGTTGGTTATTGTCTTGTTTTTGCCTTGCAACTCGTAGTTCAATGCATTTAATTTTTCTGTCACATCTGTCAAAAAAGCTAAATCGAGCAACCATTGAGTGTTTGATAACAGTGTGGTATCTTCATTTCTAGACTCCATAAAAGCTTTGACTTCTGGCAATAGCGAAAGGAATCTTCGCAGTATTTTTCCCCTGCTAAGCCATCGGATTTGAGTGTGCAGTAAAAGGTCACCATACTCGGCTGATAGTTCTTCAAGGAACAATTTGAAGGTTCGGTGCTGCTTGGCCTTTGCACGAATTGAATTAATAATTTTAACAACAGGAGTCATGACATGATCAAACCCCATTACCTTGGCACATATTGCCTGTTGATGTATAATGCAATGGTAGTTCAATAACGGAGGGAAATCAGGATCTGCTTTACAATTGGCAATGAAGCCAGAATGACGCCCTATCATTGCGGGTGCACCATCAGTGGTTATCGCCACTAACTTTTTCAATGGGACATTTTGTTTCACAAAATAATTTTTCACCTCATTGTGAATGTCAGATCCTCTGGTTGTGGTTTTCAAAGGCAACAATGTTAAAAATTCCTCTTTATCAGTAAAATCTTCAAAAACCATTCTAACGAACATTGCCAACTGTGCAATATCGCTTGCATCAACAGATTCATCACATTGAAGAGAAAAATATTTGCATGTCTTTAAATCGCGCTCTAACTGCTCTATCATGTTGGTCGATAATGCAGATACCCTTCTTGCCATAGTGTTTGACCCTAACTGCACATCTGAAATGGCAGACATAATTTCAGGGCTATTTTTAAAGTCTTTGAATAAGGAGTTGGCCATTAGAAGCATTGCTTCCTTCACAACAGCTCCATCTGAAAATGTTGCTTTGTGCTTAATCAAGTGATGAGTAACTACAAAGGATGCTTCAGTAGCCGCAGCGGCTTTCTTCGTGGGCTTCGTAAAAAAAGATTGCTGTGTCTGCAATGCAGATTTCAGTTCATTTACTTTTTGTGACCTCAGGCTGCTCCCTTTAGGGAACTTCCTCTCAAAATGCATGTGCTTAGTTGAAAAATGCCTCTCAACATTGCCCTTTTTTCCCACTGCAACTTTTGCTCCACAGATTAAACATACACAGTTGTCCTTAATTTGTGTAAATAAAAATTCGTTCTCCCACTCTTGATGGAAGTAGTAAGTCTTGCTCTTTGCCCTTTTGGAGGGACCTGGCTCTTCGTCCATGACCATGTCCATGATTAGCTGTTAAGGCTGTAAGGCAGAGTAAAAATGTTGAGTATGTGTGCCCTACCTATGCTAATAATACTGCAACACAATGCCTCCCCTTTCTTCATCATCACACATGACAGCACCTTGAAATGCATAAGTTGAATGTGCACTGTACAAAATCTATGAGGCCACTCAAAGCCACACTGTGTGGCCTTTAATGGCCTCATAGATATGGAGGCAAGGCAGTGCAAATCGATGTGCTGCGTTATTCTCTACCTACCGAGTCTACCCCAGCGAGGCGTTCCGTGAGTGGACCATGGGTGCCCCTTCCTGTATAATAAATTTTAAAAACGAATCTGTCTGCAACACAGGCACCCTTGCCCCATGGCACATGGGGTGCCTGTGTTGGCACTAGGGGGCAGCAGTTTGTGTGCCAGTGCAGGGAAAGAATAGGAATGCATCATTTTATGTTAAAATGTAAATGCAGTGCATTCACTGCCACAACAGTGAGACAAAAAACTAAAGCACAAGCCACAACAGTGACACAACAATAGCACAAGCCGTGCAAGCGGAGGCCAATGCCTGTCGGAATGGGACGGGAAAGAGGCCCTGGCACCAAATTAGAAGTAGCCCCATAAGCCGGGACTGGTGGCTCAGTGCACTAAAGCAGCCACTGCAGGGGCCTGTGTCCGACCTCATGGTCACAGTTTTAAATCCCAGCGGGTCCACTCAGCCTTTCATCCATTTGAGGTCGATAAAATGAGTACCATTGAGTTGGGTAACAATAAACATCTGTTATTCAGTGCCAGGACACCTTCGGGTAATCGTGCGCTTTACAAATAGACTTGTTATTATATTATGTTGTTAATATAGGGCAGGGCGGCAGGCAAATCAAATAGTCCCAGCCAGAGAATACTTCTCCACTACAAAAACTATACTACAAGTACCTGCAGATACAAAAGAAACTCTGAGTAACTTGGAGACAGAAGGCAATATGATAAAATGATGGTAAAACCTTTGAGCTGATCAAACAAAGGTACCATATCTGAAAAGAAGAGATTAGCTCCCTTGCACTGATCATACATGACAGCAAGTTGACTAGCTTTTCTTTTTGCAATTACATACAACATGCCTCTGAGCATGACTGAAGTCCCTCCCAGGCTACACCACACCAATGACCCAACCATGGAAGTGTCACATGGTTTCAGTCCTTATGAGGAAAACATTTTAACACTTGGACGTGATTAGGAACCCTAAAGTTAAACTTACATAAGACATAGTGCGGAAGGGTCATTGCACGTAATTGGGGGGCCCCAAACTACGGACGCCTATCACATTAAACTCCTTTTAATTTAGAGTAGACCAGCAGGTCTGGCTGTCATGCTGATGCAGGTAGTATTGTAACATTAGGTGAGGGCTGCACACATGTTTCATATTACTGCAGCGTCACACTTACATGGGCTGAAGTTGAGCAGACTACCATCACCCTGCACTACGAAGGTTGTCCCTCTTCTAACATGGACAACTTTTCCCAATAGTTCCTCTTAGTGCAGAAACAAGACCCTTCTGTAATTATACCCGGATTTTACTGAGGTTGGCCACCTCCGAGATATTTGGTGAAGTACTGGCCAATTAAGGGCTGGAAATCTAAAAGTATACAACGGCAGAACTACTCTGGACGCCCACTCTTCCGACCTAGTGCGATCTCACTCCTTGCCCAGTCCTGGAGGACAGGCCCTCTCCCCAGCTGGGGGAGTGAACTGCAGCGCCTTCCTTAATATCTGGAATAGGCAAGACAAGGAGCTTGATTCCAGCACAGACTGGGGCTGAAGACTGCGTCAGAGTATCACCCTACACCAGGCACACTCTCCTTCATCATTAAGGCACTCACTCGTCTGAAGCGCGGAAAGCATGTGTTAAGTATGTGTCAGGAATAAACTGACAACATTACAACATGACACATTCTTACAGGTATTGTGGTAATGCATATTTTGTGGCAGTCCAGGAACATGAAAGCACATGCTCCTTAAAGTGTTCTTCTGTGTAAAGGAGAGGGTAAAACAGTGAACGCGCTTTTGAGAAGCGGGAGCTTAGAATGATATGAGCAGAAGGCGGCACAGTTTAGGCCAGGGGAGACCAAGTGTGAGAAGGGCAAGTACTCGGGGTTTGCTAGAGGAAGGAGAATTTGAGTGGTGAGCCTGAGGGAGGTGGAAAGTATGAAGGGAGCAGGTTATCAGAGTAGAGTCGACACAAAGGAGTGTTTGAATGAAACATAGAAAGAGAACAGTATGGGAGATAGCGAAACCTAGGTGGATGGTTGAGAAGAGAAAGAGTGAGGCTCACGCAGGGCACAAGTCCTAAAATAGAAGTGGGGGGACTAGCCTGGCTAATCAGTATGCAAATGACATCACAGCACGTGACATCGCGGCGCGTGACATCGCGGCGCGTTATATCACAGAAAGTGACATCAGATCTTACTTAAGCCCTCACATATACGTTTACATACAATCATCCATCCATACTTAAACCAAAGATGATCCTATGTTAAAAAAATAAAATTTAGTGAGGTAATCTGTAAACTAGGAAGCCAGCATCAATTTACTATGGAAAGCCCAGGTGGAGGCAGCGAGGGTAAGGGCGCTTATGGAGGCCGATGAAGCACTTAAGTAAACAGAAGCTGCTACTCGTCTCTCTCCCACAAAAGAGACCAGTCTCGTTTTTACAGAGGGAACACCTGGGTCCTAAACATTGTCGCTTTCAAAGAGGTTAGTGTGCCAGTGGTTGGCTTTATCTTATTTTTTATCATCCGATCTCGACCCAGATAGAATAAGGAAGAGAAAGTTAGGAAACAGTAAAATTGGGAGAATGCAGATATGAAAAGGAAACGCAAGGGTGATATGAGAAACGCAAGTTGTGGAAGAAAGAGACCGGTTTAGGAATCAACCCAGCAGGCCTCCCAAGAAAAAGTTTGGCTCCCTGCACTTATGGTTTATTTCACAGAACTAAGCAGTGAGTGCTGAGGCCCTACGAGTTTAAACCTGGGGCCTCTCGCACTTTTCTTTTTAATCTGCCTGCCCTGCCTAAATAAATAAATTAAGTGTTGCGGCTTACCTGCGCGAGTCTGGTGCAAAGTTGTAAGCGCGGGTGCGGCAGTTTCTTTCGGCCTGCAAACTGCTCCACAATGCTCCGCCCTGCCACGCCTGCTTGAGCTCCGCACGTCGCACTCACACAATGGAGTCTGGACAGTGCGGTGCCAGTGGAAAAGGCAGGGGGCGCGTAAACACGAGTCACGAGACTCTGCGCGCGCCCCTGTCACGAGACTCAGGAGAGGAACAACAACATCCTCTTCGGCCCGCCCCACCCCAGCTAAGCTCAAGCCAATCGGAGCAGCTGCTTTGGGTGAGGGCGGCAACGGACACTGAAAAAAGCCTAAATAGCCCAAATAAGACTAATGGGCTACTAAATTGAGCAGCACTCGGCGCGAGCTACTCACAGGGTCTTGGCGAGCTACCGGTAGCTCGCGATCGACCGGTTGGAGACCCCTGCTCTACCTTCTGGTACTTCGTCTTTGCTTTCTTCCGACTCGGTTTCAACTTGCTTTTTCCTTCCAACCTCTTTTCTTTCTTTTGCTTCTTTCGTTTTCCCTACTTCTGTCCCTCCTCTGGTTTCTTGCGCACAATCTTCCTGCTGGCTACTTGTCCCTTTCTCTAACTGGATGTTGGAATTCCCTACACCTCCTCGGGGGTCTTCCACAAGAATCTTTCCCTCTCTCTCTGTATCTGGCACCTGTCCATCTAATTTTGTTATTTCAGGTAGAATTTCTCTCAATTCTTCATTTGGAACTTCTTTATCAACAATTTCTTTAATTGTCTTTTCGCTGTCTTTTTCTTCTCTCGAATGTAAAGTTACTTGTTCAGTCTCTGAGTCTGAGCTGGTATCAGAAATTTGTAATCTTCTTTTCAATGAAATTCCTTTTGGGACGACTGTTAGATCTATCTCCAATTCCCCCCTTTCAGGGTTTTCTTTTGTTCTTGTCTCTTCCTCATCTGATTCAGTACTTGATTCTGTTTCATCAAAATATTCCTTTTCTGTGCTATCCACTGGATTTGGGATTCTCAATGTGTGACTTGCATGTATCCAGTTTTTGATTTTAGCACACTTCACAACTGTTGTTGTAGTCAAAATCACTTGTCGTGGTTTTCCCCACCTTGGAACCAAACAGTTTCTTCTTCTGTATACTTTTATTCTTACCCAGTCCCCTGGGCTCAGGTCATGAGCTTGCTTCTTTTCAAGGGTGGTGGCATCCGCTCCAACCTGATGAAACACAGAATGAACTGCGTCAGCCAGGCTTTTACAGTAATCCAACACCATGTCATCAGTTATAGGCACCAGCTTGTTGACTGGTATGAACACATGGCGCATTGCTCTTCCCATGATAATTTCGTGGGGGCTCAACCCTGTGGTTCTGTCTGGAATTGATCTAATTGTCATGAGTACTAGAGGCAAGACATCAGGCCATTTCATATCCGTGGCTAAACACATTTTCCCTAACCTGTTTTTGATAGTACCATTCATTTGTTCCACTACACCAGAAGCCTATGGGCGATAGGCACAAAGTAGTTTTTGTCGTACATTCAATGCTTCACAAATCAGTTTTATGATCTCATTCTGGAAATGTCCTCCTTGATCTGATTCAATTGTTACTGGGAACCCAAATCTGGGAATAAATTCCCTCAAAAGCAATTTTGCCACTGTGATTCCATCATTTCTTCTCGTTGGGTAAGCTTCTACCCATCTCGAAAACAAACAGACCATAACTAGAACATACCTCAACCTGTTACAAGGAGGCATTTCAATGAAATCTACTTGCATTCTGGTAAAAGGTCCTCCTTCTCGACCTATTGTTCCTAGACTCACCACTGTCTTTCTTCCTGGGTTGTATTGCTGACATATAAGACATCTCTGACAAAGACTTTCTGCTGCAAGTCTAAATTTTGCATTGTACCAGTTTACTGTTTAAACGACCTTATCATGGCATGACTGATTATGTGCAGCACACTTCACAACAGCCAATTGCTTAGGCAGCTGTATCGCCTCAAGCAATTTTCCAACCACTTCAGCATTCTTAATGGGCGTTCCACTTGATGTCAGAAATCCTCTCTGTAGCCATATTTGGCCGAAGTCATGCACCACACCAAAACCATACTGACTGTCAGTGATCACAGTCACTCTCACACCCTTCCCAATCTTACGTGCTCTAGTCAAAGCAACAAGTTCAGCTACTTGGGCTGATCTCACTCCTTTCAGATAGGATGCTTCCATTACTGCTGCAACCGTGCATACTGCATATGCTGCACTCAACATTCCATCATCTGTTCTCAAGCAAGAATCATCTACAAACATCACAAAATCGCTTTCTGGCAATGATACATCTTTTATATCTGGACGTGGCTTGGTACAGAAATCGAGTACATCCAGACAATTATGGTCTGCTTCATCTCTGACTTCCACTTTCTCAGCATCAGGCAATAATGTTGAAGAATTCGCATTCAAACACCTCTCAAGGCTCACATTCGTTGCACCTAATATGACTTTCTCATATTTAGTCATGTATTGAGTGCGACTCCTTGTTAAAAGGGTTGCCGGATCATGAGGTACAAACACTTTCACAGGATATCCCATCACAATTCCTTCACTCTGTTCCAGGCTTCGACATATAGCAGCCACTGCTTTCAAGCACCCAGGTAAAGCTACAGCTACTGGGTCTAGCATTGATGAAAAGTATGCAATTGGCCTTCTCAGTTTTCCATGTTTCTGAATTAATACAGAAAGTGCACATCCATTCCTCTCACTGCAATACAACTCAAACTCCTTCTCATAATCCGGCATTCCCAATGCTGGCGCTTCACACAAACCATCTCTCAATTGTTTAAAAGCTGCCAATTCTTCTTTGTTCAAATCAATGGGATCTCTCACAGCACTTTTTGTCAAACGTACCAAAGGCTTTGCGATCAGGGAGAAATTGCTTATCCATTGACGACAATATCCAACCATTCCAAGAAACATTCTTACCTCTCTTTGTGTCATAGGGGCTCTCATTCCTTTTATGATCCTGATTCTGTCTATTGTTATTTTCCTCAGACCCTTTTCGAGGTTATGGCCTAAATAATGTACTTCTTTCTTACAAAATTGCAATTTTGATGGTGACACTTTAAGTCCTTCATCAGCCAGATGATTCAACAAGGTTATAGTGTCCGTTATACAAGCTTCACGAGTCTTTGACGCCACAAAAAGGTCGTCGATATACTGTACTAACACTGAATTCTCGGGCATTTCTAAACCTTCCTATGATTTCTTCAATATCTGATTAAAGATTGAGGGGCTTTCGTTATACCCCTGCGGAATTCGGCACCATGCCAAAATACACTCGCCAAAACGAAACGCTAAAATCTGCTGGCTGTCATGGTGCAATGGGATGGAAAAGAAAGCATGGCATAAATCAATTACAGTATACCATTCTGCTTCATGGGGAATCTGATACAGAATCACAGATGGATTTGGTAAAATAGGACAACATGGCACAACAATTTTGTTTAACTTTCTCAAATCTTGCACTATCCTGAACTTTCCATTAGGTTTTTACAGTCCCATAATTGGGGAATTACATGGACTACTCATTATTTCCCTCAAAATGCCTTGTTTTATCATTTTCTCAATTATAGGGGTAACTCCTTCAATTATCTCAGGTGTCAATTTATATTGCAGGATAGTCAGATAACTTATTCCTTCCTTCACTGTTATTTTTACTGGGTCTACGCTTCTCATTAGTCCCACATCTTCTCCCGAGAAATCCCAGACTTCTGCCTTTACTGTTTGTTTCAATTCTTTGGGTAGTTCATCAGGGTTAAATACAGCATAGGCTTCAGTACTCTCACTTTCTCTATTTTCCATAGTCATTTTATACAACACATCTTCATCAGGGGTTTCAAATGCTATACCATCAGGGGTACAGAAAATAGTGCAATTCATTTTGCACAACAAATCCCTTCCTAACAAATTCACAGGACTTGTATCGCACACAACAAAACGGTACATTTCAGAAAATTTCCCTATACTAACTTTCACTGGTTCTGTTTTAATCTGTCTGTTGGATACACCAACTACTTGGATTGTTTCATCCGAGAGAGGAAGATTTTTAACATCAGCTGATCTAACAGTTGATCGAGTAGCACCAGTATCTACTAGGAAAGTAACATTTTCGTTATTTATCTTTCCGTCCACAAATGGGCCTGTGTGGTCTACTTCTAGAGTTGCGCCAAGTACGCACTCTTCTCCCTCCCTTCGGCACCGTCAATAACCTTCTTCCGAATCGCTTGCATCACGTTGTAGCCAATACTGCGAAACAGCGCTAGCGCGCGGCAGCTTAGTTACCTGTTCTTCGTTGTAGAATCCTGTCTTGTTACTGTATTTCTGTGAATTTTTGCTTTGTGGAAAAGGTGGTTTTGGCACCTGATTCTGTTGGGTTACAACCTGCTGCTGTCGCTGCGGTTGACCACTCACCTCATTCTGCATCTGTGGATTCAATGATGCATTTTCATTATTAGTACTTGGGGGAAATTTACACTCGGATTTCCAATGTCCTATCCTACCGCAATTATAACATGGGAATTTCTTTTTGGCTTCTTCTATGTTAAAATTTCCCTTACCTTTCCCAGGAGTGAACTTTTTGGAGCCTATATTATTCGCTTGTTCCATTAACTGGGCTTCCTGTCTCTCTGCCACCTTTACTTGTGCCCACATAGCTTTTTCTTTTAATTTACGTTGTTTGGCCTCAATCTTATCACTGAAATATTTTGCATGTCTCAATACTTCATCTATTTTCTTATTTTGCCAATCTACGGTATGTTGCTTGATCATTTCACTAATTTCTGGACGTAGACCATATACAAATCTGTACACAAAATGACTCAAGTCTTTTTCACTCAAATTTTCATCACCACTAAATTGTTTAAAAGCCAAAATCAACCTCTCATAGTAGGCATGTACCGACTCCTTACTTTCCTGATGAGTTCTGTCAATTTTCACCCAATCGGTTTCTTTAGGAGGTACTTTATTTTTCAAAAAGGCAATGACCTGTTCATATTTTTTAATTACCTCCGGGTCAGGGGCTCCTGTCTTTGGATCCCTAGGGTATTCTTTTGTGGGCCAATTTATCATAAGTTTGCACTCTGTCCATAAATCTGCTGGTAGTATTATGTCAAACAGGCTGTTTAGATCAATGCATAATACTTTAGATAATTTTACAAATCTGTCCACCTGCCTATACCACTCGGCGGGCTTTTCGCGTAGTCGAGGGAAATCATTTGTGAATGACAAAATATTTTGTCTAGTCCATGGGACATGTACATATCCTCCTCCTGGAATTTCTCTCATAGGGCATTCTGTTACTACCTTCTCCTTTTCTCTAACAGGGAAAGCTGCACAAGTTTTATCTGAGGCATCATCTCGTTTTCGATACCATCTGCTTCTCCATTTGTCCACATCTCCCCATTTTCTCAGCAGGATAATTATTTCCTTAATCTGACTCATTTGTCCTGTGGTATTCAAATTTTCAATGTCCTTTTTAGTGAAATCTATTCAATATGGTTTCTGCAGGGCCTTTACCTTTTCAATATCTAGACCCATTTAATTTGCTACTTCTTCTAATCTTTCATGCAGATTTTTTGCTCTCCGAGTTATGCTTTTACACAGAAACAGTAACTCCTCATCCTTGTAGGTTTTTAACTTCTCTGTGGGAATAGTTCCTACTATTAACTCTTCCAGTACCCTTCGTAGTTTGGCCACATCTATTGATTGAGATTCTTTGTCTTTTCTCTGCAGACTTCTCAACCATTCGCTCAGTTCCTCTGAAGATGGGCCTACTGGTTTTTCTACATTAGTTTGTTCTAAGTCCCTTTGGGTTTCTAATACTGATTCCATTTTAATAGTAGGGTTTTCTGCTACATTTGGGCCTAGAAATGGGTTATTCGAGGCATTTGGCTCGATCGTACTCATTGTCTGTCTCCATTGATTTTCATTTAAGCTCTGCTTTGGCTTCTCAATCTGTTTATTACTGTTATAAGGAACTGTTAAACAATGTCCATTATCTTTCTGCTTATCAAAAATAGGCATCACAGGGCCTATTGTTACTGGGACAGTTACAGCTTCTAAATTTTTGGTCAATTCTCTTATCTTTTCTGTTAATTCTAAAGTTGTCTTTGCTAATTCTACCAAATTTTCACCATTTATTTTATCATCTGATTTTCTCTCCATTTCTCCCATAGAATTATTTTTCCCTATTTCTTGGGGTACTGGTTCAGTCTTCATGATTCGTAAAGTTTCTCTCACTGGGGCACTTGGTGTCAACATTTCAGATTCTTGTCGATATGGGGGTGGATTTTTTAAAAACATGTAATCCAGAACATCATCCTCTGACTCATCCACTCCATATCCCCTTGGTTCGATATTATGTCTCTTTTCCATACATTTCTTCCCTCCAATTTCCTTAGTAGTTCTCACAGGAAACAAACCTTCAGTCATACTTGCATTCCGCCATCTTCTCATTTTTTCATCATCACTTATACCTTCCACCACGTCTCTGTCTTTCTCGGTCATGCATCTCATCTTTACATTCTACTAGTGCTTCAAGCTGTGTTGGTCTAGGTCTTGGTTCTAGATTCATCATTTTCTCTCTTAAATTTCTCAAAACCGCTAAATTAAATGAACCATATTCTGGAAATGCCAAAACTCCATCATTTTTTGTATACTTCACCCAGTTATCTAACCAAATACAAGTATGATATCCGTATTTCGCAACCATAAAGGATGCAGGGGTTTTCGGTGGGGGAAGCAACTGTCCTTCCCTAGTCACAATCTGTTTGTCCCTTTTAAACCATTTCTTGATCTTTCCAAACAAGGACTTTTTCTCCTTTTCAGGTGGATCGTAATTAGGCCTGGGCTAAAATTTCGTTCCGTTCGCAGAAATTGCGATAATTTGACATTTTCCCGTTCCGCGGAAAGCGCGAAAATGTCAAAATTTCCGCATTCCGCAGCTTAGCGATAATTTGGTTCTTGCTCGCGCTGTAAAATAATACATTCTTGCGCGCGCACGATCGCCTTACCTGAATCCCTGCATTCGCCGACAAGTTTTCTTGATCCGGTCGCGTTCTCCATGAGATGTTGTATTGTTTTTAGCCATTTGCGCTGTCTCGTGACAGTTCGCGCCCGCAGTGACGTCATGCGTCGCGCGATCACGTCTTTCTTCTCGCGATCATGCACCGCGAGACAACTGAAAACAAGATGGCCGCGCCCGCGAGCAACAACATGGGTAAGTTGGCGAGCCGCAACTATGCAGAAAATCTCGCGAACATACGGGAAAAAACTTACGCATCTTCGCGATATTTCCGCGTGTTAGCGATAATTTTTAACATTTTCGCGATAATTTGCGAAAGTGGATTTTGCAAATTCCGCCCACCCCTAATCATAATACATCATATTGTTTTTCTTTTTGTATCGCTGTTATTTTAACCAATCGTAGCGCGACTCACACTAACACACCAATCCGGAGCGTCTATGTCACTTCATATTGACCTATTCTGGCTATTGGTCGTCCTCTAAGTCACCAAATTTGGTCATCAATCAGTCAGAATTCGAAAGTCCTTCATGCAACACGCTACAGTCCCATGAATGATCAAGGACCAGAGCCGTGCTAGCATCTATCAGTGCCCATAGATCTAGGAAGTCCTCAGTTCATCAAAGAAATGGGCAGCAATTCAGTCTGTCAAAGATTCAGGAACACAGCGTCACCGTCGTCTCCGTCAGCAAAGAAATTATAAGGAAGCAGCAGCCCTCTCTATTCTATTGTCATTTTATAATGAAAGTAAGGTCTATAAGATACATTTTACAAAATTTGGGCTTCATCCATTGGTTGGTTAGGACCATCCAGTGAGGTTTCTCATAGTTCATGAGGTTAGGTCATCTTTCTTGATGGTTCCGGTTTTTGTAAACGTCCTTTGTCAAAATACTTGGCAGACCTCCCGTCGCGACCTTGCTTGTGTACAACGAGAGCGGGTTCATGTCGAGGCCACTGGTACATGTTGAAACACATGCACACTTCGTCCAAAGCCTCGTGGAATGGCGGCCATCACGTCGAGTTAGTTTGGCGGCCCTCTTTGTTGTTAGGCCCAAAGGACAACTTAAGCGAAATAAACACAAAAGAATAATTAATACATAGATATAATGAATATAGTGTTGAACCCTCACTAATTCCCCTATGTGCTTGTAATTATCTAGCATATAGCGCCATTCAAAGCATTCATATTCACCCATTGATGTCATCTGGTGCAACATTACGAAAACATCACGAAAGCAACATATACCATGCAGTATCCTATTTTCTACAGTTAGTATGCGTACATAGGTTAATAATAAAAATTATTCAGCCATGTAAATGCTAATCCCACGTGTATTTTGATTATTAGTAATGTCGATTAGTCTTCATGCAAACACATTAATATTATAATTAATAGATTATTCTAATTAGTATAGGCATGCAAATTAAGGGGGGGTATACAAAATGTTGTACTACCCGCTCCATCACGTGCATAAAGTCAACAATACAATAATCAAGAAGCATACCCCACCTCACTGATACAAACGTTGTCTTCCCATCCTGTCCGACACCTCCTGCCAACACGCAGGCCTTCAGTGCTCTCCACAGCCAGAAAAACCATGACCAGTCGTTTTTCGGACTCCTCACCCCGTATAACAGCGGCCGCTAAACAGCCACAAAATTTAAACTCAACCTCTAACTGTGACTTTTGCCAAATACTCAATGTGATAAATGCGAACCATGAGATCCTTAAATGCCAACAACTCTCTTTTGGTCATTAGGTAACACTCATTGCACAAGGAAGATAGATGAACTTCATCCTGACAGAAATGAAACATCTTTCTCCACAATTTATTTATTTATTTAAAGTTTGGATAGCGCGAACATGACCCAGGTGGGTATCAGAGCGCTTTAGATAGGTTTAGGCAGTGAGAGAGACAAATAGGGCAATATGCATCAAGAGCAAATCAGATAAAAAACAGTCATTTACAGTCAGTAGGAGCATAGCATCAAGATCAGCGTATTGTTCGTTAGAGGAGTTTGTTCAGTAGTAGAGATTTGACTTCCTTTTTGAAGGCAAGGGTAGAAGGAATCAGTCTTGTTTCCACTGGAAGGGAGTTCCAGATTCTCGGGGCGATGCCAGAGAATGAGCAATTGTAGGTTTTAAGCTTATTACATTTCTTGGGGCTGAGCAGCAAAGTGCCGGAGCTCCTTGTGGACCTGGAGCCACCAGATAGCTCAAGCTTGTTAGTCAGGTAGAGTGGTGTGTTGAAGTGTAGTGCTCTATGGGTCATACATGCAATCTTTAATTGTATCCTAGCTTCAAAGGGAAGCCAGTTGAGCGATTTCAAGTCCGGTGAAATGTGATTGGTCTTCTTAGAGCCCGTGATGAGTCTAGTGGAAGCATTAAGAGAGGCTCTGATAGGAGCTGGACTGAGTTTCGGCAGACCGCAAAGAGTGGCACTGCCGTATTCTAGCCTGGAGATGACCAGTGCTTGTACGGCCGCTTTAAAGTCATCATGTGGAAGGAATGGTTTGAGTTTTCCTAGGATGCAGAGTTGAAAGTTCGCTCCTTTGGTCGATGATCTGATGTGGCCTTGCATGTTTAGGTTTTTGTCTAGCACAACTCCCAGGGATTTAGTAGAGTCAACAATGTGAGAAGTGCTGCTGAGGGCGGTGAGGTTACAAAGAGATTGCAGCAGAGTGGGGGATCGTCTAGTGGGTGCAATGAGGAGGAATTCCGTCTTGAGGGCGTTTAATTTGAGGTGGTTGGAAGTAAGCCAGTTGAGGGTTTTGAGAAGGGTTCCATTGAGCAATATGATGTCCTTGGGAGAGGAGATTTTCATGTAAAGTTGGTTGTCATCAGCATACATGTGATATAGGATGTTGGAGGTTTTAAGAATTACAGTCAGAGGTTCCAGGAAGAGGTTAAAGAGGGTGGGGGAGAGTGAGGATCCTTGGGGGACACCAAGTGTGCAGGGACTCTGGTTGGAGAGAGATTGGTTGGATTTGACTCTTTGGGTTCTGTTGTCGAGGAAAGATGCAAACCATTTAAGGACCGTGCCTGAGAGCCCCATTCTGCGTTCCAGTAGGAAAAGAAGATTGTCGTGTTTGACAGTGTCAAAAGCCGATGAGAGATTGAGCAGAATTAAAAGGCAGGTTTCATTTTGGTCGAGTAAAGTGAGGGCGTCGTCAACGATGTGAGTAATGGCCGTTTCGGTACTGTGGCCACTGCGGAAACCCGATTGGAATGGGTCGAGAAGCGGGAATTGCTCAATGTGTTTGCGAAGTTGTTCATGAACACATTTTTCCAGAAATTTCACCAGGGTTGGATTGTTTGTGATTGGGCGGTAGTTGTTCAGGTCATCAGGGTCAGCCAAGGGTTTTTTAATAATAAGGAGCACCAGACCCGCCTTCAAGCAGTCCGGTATCTTACCCTGAAGAAGTGAGGCGTTGATTATTTTGGACCAGAGTGGCGCAAGTGAACTTATCATTTCTTTAAAGAAGTTGGGGGGAGGGGGTCAATGAAGGGTTTAAAGGTGGAGAGAATGTTGCGGATGGAAATGTCATTGAGGGGAGTGAAATGACTCCATGAGGCATTGTTCTTGAGTGAAAGGACCTTATGCGGGGGCAGAGGAATGGAGACAGGGTCGTCAGGAGGGGACGTGAGCACAGCAGACCTTAGGTCTGATTCGATTTCGTTAGTCTTTTAAAGGAAGAATTCAGCCATCACATTGCAGTTTGGTTGCGTGCAAGCTGTGAGCGGAGATTGGGTATCAGTGTTATTAGATTGAGATTTGATGAGCTCAAAAAGTCGTTTCGGGAGATTTTTGTCACTGTCCAGTTGGTGTTTGAAGAAGTTGGATTCTGTCGTTCTTATTAGTTTGTTGTATCTACTTCTTTGTGATCTAAGAGATTTTAGAAGATCTGTGGAGGGAGAGGAATTCTCCACTTGCGTTCAGCTAGTCTAAGGCTGCGTCTGTCAGCATTAAGTCTGTCATTGAACCATGGTTTGGAGTCGTTAATGGGAAATTCCTTTTAGTTGAAGGGGAGCCGTATCATTCAAGGCAGAAAGCATGGTGTTGTCATAATGGTCGGTGAGGTCGTGCACATCAATCATGTTGGAGGGCGGGGGAAGGGAGAGATTGCAGCGTTCTATGAGCTCATTAACTCTTGTGGTGCGGAGCGGTCTTTTCCACTGTTTAAGTTTGAGTGGTTGACCCGATTTGTGGTTCCAGTATTCAGTTATAAGGAAGTGTCGAGCCTAAGTTGTGGGTGGGGGTGTCGCAGAATTGGGTAAGGAACATGTCAATAAGGGAATTTTTGAGGGTTGTGACAGCCTGATCGTGTGGGTCATTCCAATGGAGATTGAAGTCACCAAGGAAGATCTGGGGGGAGTGTCTGGCAAGATTGGAGGAGATGGTTTCCATAACCTGTTCGATTAGAAGGAGGTTATCACCCGGGGGCAGTGCTTAATTTGTAAAATATTAAGTCCAGGTGCTCAAATGTTTGTAGGAGGTCACACCCACTTCCCCCGACTCCACCCTCTTTCTCCACTGACTCCACCCACTTACTCTATTGTCTCCACCCACAACCTCAACTGGTGTAGAACAGAAATTGAAGTACCCACCAATCCTGAAAGATATTTTCAGAAGCAATATTACAGCGGAATACTGTTTAATAACATAGTATCCCTTTAAATCCTCTACATCTCGCGCACCTCACAATGTTGCCCACTGTAGAAATGTGGCTCTTCTGAATATGTCCTGTTCTGCACATAGATTTAATTGTGCATGCTGGCACAGAATAGAACAGAGCACCGTATCCATAATGCATACCCTGGGGTGTATAATCTGCATGGAGGAGGACATCACTTTTACTTTACATGGACACATCCTTAACCCAGTCATTCTCCCCATAGCAAAAATTCAGTGATGTTGAGAACAAATAGTACAGAAGCCACCCGCAGCCCTATATCACCTCTTCCTTGTCATTTTGAGAACAACTAAAGGCCCTCTTCAGGCCATGGGTACAGTTATTGAGGTATCATTGTACAAAATCCCAATTTAAGATATCAAACCCATGTCACTCCCCAACCTTTCCATATTGGGTTGTTGTGAGTCACAGAATCGAAAGCCTGGGCAAGCCAAAGAAATGCTACATAAAGATGTAGATTATGCTTCTCTTATCATTTGGTACTGAATCCCTGTCAAAGAGAGTTTGATTAAACTAAAGAACGCCATATTCAACAATCTGTTTCTGCTTGCCCAAGATCCACAAGTAATACATTTGAACACATATCATTAGGAGTTTTGAGCCTATATGCCTCCAGGCCACCTGTCTTCTTTTCTACATGATGCAGACTAATCTAGTGTCAATATGTGACTCTGTAATCCACCATTTAATATTTAGAAAAAGTAACATTCGCCCCTAGAGTTTTAGTAGTGTTATAGAAGCCACCATGCAGGCTAAAGAAAAGTCGGGGTGATGGCCTATTGTGAATCAAGCATCTTGTACACTAAAGACAGATAGTCCCCATTTTTCACCCTCAAGCTTTAAGAGACCTGAAGGATCCTCCTAGCACCATAAAATCTTGTGATACTTAAAGTATCCCAGAGTGCAGTCACCGTGTCAAACTCAGACCATAATATGAACTCGATACTCAATCCTACTGACAAATGCAGTGCTCTTCCCAAGGCTGTCATGTACTCCCTAAAGGCCCTCATAGCCAAAACTACTCACTATACTTATAAATAGACCAACATCAGTACTTCACTGGCAAAATAAGCACGGACAAGTCTCAACGTCAGCAGCACATGAAACTCACACTGACGAACAATAACAGAGTCTTACCTCACAGTATTACCTCAATTTTTCAAAAATATCACTTCTAGAAAGAAAATCTAAATTATTTCTTCAAACATTAACTTGTAATATTAATAGCTCCTATAATTAGATTTGTGAGTAATTCTGTTCTTTTTGTTTTTTTGCAGTTTTATCTAGAGCAAACTTGACTCAAAGGTATTGGAATGCTTTAAATGAGCACCAATTACATTACACAAAGACACATTCATTTTGTAAGGCATGGGGAGATTAAGTGAATTGCCCAGAATTACAGAATGGTGAGCCGACGCCCAGACTTGAACCTGGTTCCTCAGTTCTAAAATTGGCAGCGCTGGCTGTTATGCCACATCCTCTCCCCTAATCTTGAGGAGAAGCCTGGAGAGTGGGCATTCAATGGCAAGAGTGCCTTGCAAATAATGTGAGGACTCACAAACTTGCATGTTTGCAGGCATTCACAAAGGTACATTTAAACAATGATTTATTCTTGTCGAGGGAAAAGTAAATTGTTTCTCCAAGGATGCAGTGCAGTGGGAATAATCCCAAAATTTGTGAGGTGTAGGAGAAGGGGATTGTCTTCGGGAAAATCAGCATCCCACTAAAAGAAAAAGTTATGTGTGAACCCCATTTCCATATATGTTAATAAATGTGTAACTGTGCACCATGGACATTGACAAATATGTGTGTACTCCTGGAAAGCTACTGTAATGATAATCGGTGCTTTAAATGGGCTGGTACTTTCAGGGACAGAGTACCTGCACATCTCTCATTTTCTTTTTTTTTTATAATTCTTTTTATTAACAGTCATCGACATAAGAGACACAGTACAGTGGTAGCATCATAGTAATACACTGTGAGGACAATAAGCAAACATGTTTTACAACAATATCCTTTGGGTATGCATTACGGAGAGGGGGGATCGTACGGATCGATACTGCGTGGTGGACTGCATATCTCCCCCGGTACGAATGCCATAAGCTCCATCTTCGGGTCCATTTCTTAGGGCACCCCCGGGCAGCGTAGACTGTCTTTTCCCTCTGCATGCACTAATCAAGGACTTTTTTCCAATCCTCCACTATTGATGACTGCGTCGCCCCCCGTAGTTGTGCTATGTTCCTCTTTGTCAGCATTAACCCCAGTGTGGCCCACTGCATGTGATAGGTATTAAGATCAGTAGGTTCCCATATATATTAAAGAGACATCTACGCGCCTCTGATAGAAGGCGAGTGTTTAGTACTTCACTTATCACTTCATGTATATTACGCTAGAAGGATTATACATGTTCGCATTCCCATATTATGTGCCTGTTTGGCACCGCCTCCTACAGTCTCCACCCTCGGCCCTGCCCATCTGCACAAGTCGTTGTCCTGTCACATATACTCTATGGAGAATTTTTAGCTATCCTAATCTAAGCCACCACTCGCGGGGAGGATACTGCCTCCTGCCATTCGTCATCATCTAATTCAATGCCGTCTTGAACCCACTTGCCTCTCAATGACTGGAGAGGATCTGTCATGTTGTTGATCAATTTCTTATATATTAATGATATCGTTTTTTCCATGCCGTCTAACACTCTATCCTCTAATGGAGAGGATTCGGGAGGGGAAGATCCTTTCGTGAGGTGGGTCTGTAGTGCATGGCGGACTTGCATGTAACGAAACTGTTCCGTATCAGCTAATTCGTATTGCTGCTGTAAAGTGGCGAATGTCTCAACTGAACCCTTCTCCCAAATATCTTTGATTTGCAAGATACCAATAAGGTCCCACTTCTCAAAACCCTTCGATCTCCATAAGTGGCCCAGCTTTTCAGAACTCCACAAGGGAGTAGCTAAAGTCAGTCTGTTTTCCCACCGGAGGGATTTAGTGGCCATATGCCAGACTGAACTGAGAGTTTTGTAGGACCCGTCAGTGGGTATTGATCAGTTTTGGAATATAGTGCCCTATTATAGTTACCTCCCGGGAGGAGCCATCTGTCCATTGCATATCCAGGATCATCAGGGTGACCATAGGTACCATGATTAATAGCTGCAAGGTGTGCCGCCCAGTAGTACTTCTTGATGTCCGGGAGGCTAATGCCCCCATCATACCAGTTTAACGTAAGCTTGGCCAGGGCAATGCGCGTTTTCCCGTCCCATAACAGGTCTCTCTGGATGCCTTCGAGTTCCCTAAAATACTTCATCGGTACAGTGTCTGGCGAGTTTTGTAGGGCATGCAGAAAACGGGTAAAGACATCATTTTGAAAAGCACAGCTTTGCCCAGCAGCGAAAGGGGAAGTGCTTTCCGACAAGCTATATCTCGTTTCAATTTTTGTAGTGGTGGGAGGAGGTTGCATTCATATCGGAGCGTGCGGTCTAATGAAATAAATATACCCAGGTATTTGAAGCCCACTGTGTTGACCTGGATAGGGCAGTTTCTCGGTGGGGAAGGTGGGTCCCCTTTAAGACCATAAAAGAGGGACTTGCTTCAGTTGACGGAGAACCCAGAGTATCTACCAAATACAGCCAGTATGTCTATAACAGCTATTAGAGACCTCCTGGAGGAAGCCAGGTACAATAGTATGTCGTCCGCGTAGAGTGAAATGCGGTCCTCCCAATCTTCGGGACCAACGCAGACCCCGCACCTCTGGATCTAGTCGAATCCACGCCGCCAGGGTTTCCCAGGCTAAGGCAAACAGGAGAGGAGAGAGCGGACATCCCTGACGGGTACCCCGACTCAATGCAAATGTGTCCGATCGTTTGTTGTTGACTACAACTTGTGCTAGGGGCTCATTTTATAAAAGGCGTATCCATTGAATAAAACCCGCACCAAACCCCATTTTTGCGAGGACTGCCAAGAGATAAGGCCATTCGATAATATCGAAGGCCAACGATACAATTACGGCTGGTTCTTGTATTGTATCTACTCTCCCCAGGACCCCATGAACTCTGCGCAGATTCAGGGCTTTGTTTTGGTGCGGCAGAAAGCCTGATTGATCTGGGTGCACCAGGCCTCCAATAGTTTTAACTAGGCGGTTTGCCAGGAGTTTGGCTGGGATTTTGAGTTCAGCATTCAAAAGCGAGATCGGTCTATGCGATGCACAGTCAGTTTTGGGTTTACCTTCCTTATGAATGGTGACAAGGGTAGCTGTTCTTTGGTCCCTTGGCAGCTTCCCTGTTTCCTTGCTCTCCTTAAACATGGATAGTAAGTGTGGTGCTATGCGGTCAGGTCTGAGCTTATACAGCTCGATGGGAATTTCATTGGGGCCATGGGCTTTTCCTGAGTTTAGTGATCTAATTGCATTTGCTATTTCGTCCGCAGTCAAGGTGCTGTCAAAGTCGCGGTCATCAGTAGAGAGTGTGGGGAATTGTATGTCTCGCAAAAGTTTGTGTGAGTCCTCCTCGGAATAGGTTGCTACAGCAGTGTATACCGCACTAAAGTGGTTGACAAATCTATCTGCTATGTCTTGTGGATCTGTCACGGAAGTATCCTCCAGACCTTTAAGTTCCGGAACAAGTCTGCTTGCCCACTCCCGTTTATCAAGCGAGACAATCAGTTTCCCTACTTTGTCTCCCAAGTCGTATATTCTGCCCAGTTTTTCCCTCCCCAAAGTTCTAGCCCTATCAGTTACCAGAGCCTTATATTCATCTTGTTTGAGACGGAGTGTGTGGAGTGTCTCCGTTGCGATCTCGGTTTCTAGTTCCCCTTTCAATCTATAAATCTCGTCATCAGCTTCTGATATTTCTTTCTGTCTGTCTTTCTTCCTACCAGATATAAGAGACAAGGCCTGGCCCCAGATCACTGACTTAAAGGCCTCCCACAAAGTCTTGGAGGAGTCTACTGTCCCCTCGTTTTCTTTAAAGTAGTCATCCATGGCCCTAATGAGATCTTTACGGATTCTGGTATCATGGAGATACCACGGGCTAATGGGGGCAATTCTCCCCACCCTCACTTGGTTAAGAATTATGTGTGCCCACAAAGGGGAATGGTCCGAGATGCCCCTGGCTAAGTTCCTGATTTTGTGAATATATGCAACTTGGGAGGCTGGAAATAGGATATAATCTATACGGGAAAGGCTATGCTGGGCCCCGGAGTGGAAAGTGTGTTGTTACTTTTCAGGTGTATATGTTCTCCACCCATCAACCAATCCTAGGGTCTCCATAAAAGAGAGTAAAATAGCACTCAAATCCTTAAACATCATAGTCTGCAGGCCAGGTGGTACGTATATGGACATAAGAGTTATGGTGTGTCCCTCCCACATTCCCGTTATTCCTATGTATCTTCCCCTATCGTCCGACCATGTGGAGTGTACAGTGAGTGAACACAAGTTTTTCATCATAATGCTGACCCCCCTGGAACTAGTGGTGAATCAATCAATCAATCAATCTATCAATCAATCAATATACTTATAAAGCGCACTACTCACCCGTTCGGATCTCAAGGCGCTGGGGAGAGGGGATGCTACTGGTCAAAAAGCCATGTTTTGAGGCGTTTCCTGAAAGTTAGGAGGTCCTGGGTCTGGCGTAGCTGGAGTGGTAGAGAGTTCCAGGTTTTGGCGGCGAGGTGTGAGAAGGATCTTCCTCTGGCGGTGGTGCGGCGGATGCGGGGGATGGTGGCGAGAGCATGGTTGGCGGAGCGTAGATGGCATGTGAGAGCGTGGAAGGAAAGTCTGTCGTTGAGGTAGGCTGGACCGGTGTTGTAGAGAGCCTTGTGTGCGTGGGTCAGGAGCTTGAAGGTGATCCTTTTCGGTACGGGTAGCCAGTGTAGGTCCCGCATGTGCTATCATTTTATACCCCCATCTGTGCATCACTTTACAGGAGTTCCCAACCAGGTGTGTCTCCTGAAGCATGACAATATCAGGTGCTTGCAGTTTAATATATTGGAGGACCACACTTCTTTTGATCTTATCCATATGTCCGTTTACATTCCAACTCAGCATTTTAATACTTTTGTCCCATTGCGTACTCATGAAGGGCAGTATCGTAGTTTATATCCTCTGTCATGATGCTAATATTAAGTGTCGATGAAGAAACAATAACATTGATAAAATAGAAACCCCTATCCCAACAGCCCCCCTCCCTGCTTCCCTGCACTCTGGGTGTAGAACTGCCCATTAAAAACTTGCAGAGTGCCTGTCGCCCTAGTGAAACCAAACGTAGATATGTAGGGGGCGTCTTACTCCGTTTCCCCGTCTCCCCCCTTACTAGATACATCAGTGTAGTCCCCATAAAGAGTCTTATTCAACAGTTCAGTGTATACCAGTTCGGAAGCGTGTCCCCTCCGTGTGGCAGTCATATTGAAACCCCGGTACCTGATTCACCACCGTTGGGAGCCTTCTTCGTCCAGCGCTGGTCCCATCTTTTTTATAGAACTTTTCAACCCTTGGCCTGGGAGTCTGAGTCATTGCTACTATTATGTTCGATCGTATGCCGGTCTATTTGGCTCTCGAGCCAGTCAGAAGCAGCTTTGGGTTGTTCCAAGAACCAGGCACGTCCCGCCGCCTCCACTCGAAGGCGCACCGGGTACAGCATAGCATATTTAAACCCCCTTTCTCTCAGCTTCTTCTTTACCGCCTGGAAGGTTCTTCTCTGCTTTTGTACCAGTTGCGTGAAGTCTGGGAAAAGAGGAAATGTAGCGTTGTCATAGCGCAAAGGGGCAGACGTTCTAGCATTTTGGAGGATCACATCTCTGTCTCGGAAGTTCAACACTCTTGCCAGCATTGGTCGTGGGGGGCCCCTGGTTTCGGATGTCCTCCCGGGACCCTATGCGCCCTTTCGATGACCAAGAATTGACTGAGGCCCTTGGGCTTTAGATGGTTCAGGATAAGATCTTCTATAAAAAGATCTGGTGTTTGCCCCTCCGCTTTCTCCGGAACCGCCAATATACGTAGGTTGTTTCTTCGTAGGCGCCCTTCATAATCGTCCAGTTTAAGTTCAGCGAATTTGCGGAACGTGTGAAGGTCCTGGACATGCCTCTGTAGGAGTGTAACATCGTCAGCAAGACTCGTCATGGAGATTTCCAGTTGCTTAACTTTCGCATTCATTTTAGAGAGGTCTGCGCAAATGAGGGTAACCTCAATTGATATGGAGTCCATCTTGTGTTCGAGGGAGGTCTTTATCCCGGTTATGGCTTCCATAACATCTTTTAGTGTCAAATCCTGGTTTTCCCCTCCCAGGTCTTCCGCAACTTTACCTCTGAATTGGAGCTCTTGCATGGCCTCCTTGCTGAGGGTGTAGGGATCCAGTTTGTTTGCTTGAACAGTTTTGGAGTCCCTCGCCCCCCACTGTCTTGGCTTTGTCCATTACTGTGACTTTGTAGGCCCAGGATCTATCAGTTTGGGTCCTCTCACGGGGCGACCCTAGCTGTGGCCTGCTCGGTGCGAGTTCGGTTCTTCACCCCCGGCCAGCTCAATTTGGTCAAACTGCAGGCCAGGCACTCGGTAGGGAGGGAAGGCGTGCCTTTCCGATATCCCTGTTCGTGCCCTCTCAAGTATGGGGCTGCTCCGGGCGGCTGGAGCGGCCTGCTCCCATTCAGGTGGCGCGCAGCTTCACTGTGACGTAGTTAGCCCTCTTACTCGTTTCCTCACAGGGACCACCTCCCAGGCACTCAGGGGCATCTCAGGTGTTCCCTGGTCCCTCCGTTCTTTAGGCACTGCTGGAACGTATGCTGCACCCACGCCGCTGGAGGGGGGTTGAGGATGAGGGTATGGGCTGCCAATCTCCGCGATCGTGCCTTTGAGGCCTGGATAGGCGCAGTGAAAACCGGATGGTAGGTGGGTGGGGGGAGCAGAGGGGGGGGGGGCCACCCCTTAGTACTTTTCCACTGTGATTTCGGCGCTATGCCACCAGCCTCTGCACCTCTGCCCCCCCCCCCCCCCCCCCCCGGAATTCCTCGGCAATCCAGGTGCCACGGGCTTCCTTCTCCATCAGTACTCGGTCAGGCACTCACCGGGTGTCTCTATCGGCGCTTTCACCTGCTTTCATGGTGGCCCATGCGTCTTGCCGCTGGCACGATGTGCTTCGCTAGGTCCGGTGATATTAGGGTTGCACGCCCCCGTCAGGGCTCGGGTCACGCTGCCGGGCCGTGCCCCTTAATCGACCCCAGTCAAAACGCCAGCTTCCGGCTTAGACGTCTGTACGGGCCTGCAGGGAACGGGACCTGTAACTCTGCCCGAGAACAACCCAAGGACTCAGGAGGCTCCAAGACAGCTTCGCTTGCCGTCTGGTACGTTTTCTGCTGGTGGGGGATCGGATTTATGGATCGGATAGGCGAGGAGGGAGATGGTGTCGACGGAGCCGATGGACTAAGCGGCCATTTCTCTCTGCTGCCTGGCCACACCCCATTTTCAAGTGAGAGTATCTGCACTTCTCAGCGGAGTTCTAATACGTTTAATGGTAGAGTACCAGCACTTCTCTGTAGCAAGAAGGTACTCTGGAATAGTAAATACCCACACTTTCCTATTTCCATTTCACGCATCTGTTAGTGTCCCTGGAGTGCTCTCGAATGTTTTTTCCAATTACAAATTATGTGTCATCTATCCTGAACTAAGTGTAAGCCTAAAGGGGCAGATGTACAATTTACATCTGAGCTTTACGTAGATCACAATTTGTGTACTAAAAAAGAAATAATGCTGTTGGGCAAAATGTATGTATTTTTTAAATAGTGACATTACTGTTAGATAAATACGCAGATGCCTTCTTTGAAAAAATGTTCTTTAAATGTATTTGCTCCTCGTATGTCTTGCAGGACTGTGTATTTGTTCTTTCCTCGGGTATTAAAAGTTTATTAAACATTTGAGTGCAAGTTGTTTTTTATCCATTTGAAGACTGATGTTTTTAGTTCAGTTTTCATTTCTATTGCTACGTCAGACTGAAAATTACATTTTGTTATTTACGTTAGATCTCTGTGAAGTTGCACTCGGCAGAGCTTCTGTTATGAACTGTGCAGGGCCCGGGCAGAATACGGATGTCTCTTTCACTGTGCCGTTTAAAATCGATTTATTTTATTTTCAGTACAAGTAAGATTCGAGTTGAATTAATGTGCAAAGAAATAGAGACACATTATTTATTTTCACTCATAACTCGGGTCGGGTAGCCCAGCAATCAGGATTGTACAGCAGCAGTTCATCATCTGCAGTGGAATTTGCAAACGAGCCCTGAGTATGATCGGCACAGTGCACGGTCGTTGCACTTTTCCTAGCATGTGACGTACGGTGTACCTCAACCATTAAAGTACCAGACAGAAGCACATGTTAAAAAACAAACATGAAATAGTTATTAATTACTTACTGCCTTTTGGTTTTTTCAATTATAGGCCTGGTTCTTGGCGTCACGCTGCTAGCTTCCTTGAATGACTGCTGCTGCGTAGTACGGTGGGGTGGGCGAAAAGTCGGGACCTTAATCTGCATTGGTCAGTCCGACCAGTGTTTTAAATGGGCCGGTACTCACCGGTACTGAGTACCGGCACTTCTGAATTTTCTGGCCCTCAGTACCGGCACTTCTCATTCGCCAGGGATAGTACCGGTACCCTAGTAGATGGCACTGCAGGCTCCGGTTATTTATCTCCTCTAGCACAGGGCAGATGCCGCTCTGCTTCTCAGGAGCTTGTAAGAGCGCCAAGCCTCATGCTGAGTCCCTGCTGGAGATTCCAGCAGCGCCCATGTGAATGGCCTGAGCCTGCAGGGGGCAGAGGGCTTACCGTGCGTCACGCTGTGACTAACAGTGCAGTGTCTAGACAGCCCTTCACTGTCGATCATGTGCCCGAGGACTATTCTGCTGAAAGTGCTTTAGCCTCACCCCGCCCCTCTCCATCAGGTGTGTAAATGGGTTGGGACGGGCAGTCAGTCAGGATATTGATTGCACTGGCCATTCTAAAGCAGTGACAGCCCAACAAAATCCTCTGCCTTCGCCAAAGCCGGTTTTCTTTTCATCTTTTTGTTCAGGACAGGAGCTGCTTCTCTTTGTGGACGGAAGGAGTAGGGATGAATGTAAAGACGTGAGGTGGTTGAGTTTTGGAAATCATGAATCGTCTCAGAAATTGTATTTTAACTCACATTTCTGTAAAGTCAAATCTGGTGCATTTCTTAACTTTAATTTTCCAGACAGCAAATTTAGGGGGAGCATGGAGGGGTGAACAGGAGACAAGTACGGAAAAACCAGGGAGAAAATGTAAGACTTGTGGAGAGTAAGCAAAAGAGGAGCAGAACTAGTGAGAAGTTTATAGGCTGGGTGAAGATTAGAGGCAAGTGGAGAATCAGGACACTCAGTAGATTTTAGAGGGAATGTGGAGAGATAGAGCGTGTGTGTGCACGCTTGAGAGCATATAGTATTGTGCCACATAACAGCATGGCATTAAGAAGCAGCAAATATTACAGAACGATAAACTGTTAACATATCATCCTTTTTGGGTTTCATTTTGTGTAATGAGTTAACCTGTTTTGGTTACATAAACACATTTCTCATGTGTTTTTCATAGTTGCTGCAACTGATATAGAAGTCATTATGTATCGTCATATGTTGCCCTAAGCCCCGCCCCTAGCCCCGCCCACTCACCACGCCTCTAGCTCATATTAATGAGTACCTGCACTTATTTTTTCCCATTTAAAGCACTGAGTACGACTCAGAAGGAAACACTTTCAATTCAAGGTCAAGGAGGGAGGACGAGTCCCAGGCTAACAATTCATCATAAAGCAGGAATACAGCATTGATTGGTAGCGGCCGTAGGGCACTCGTGCTACCATGATTTACTTATGCTGAGCTGAGGCAAGCATGTCATGTCATCTCACCAGCTGTTTCTGGTGCCCCATGTGCGGGTAGAAGATCGTTAACTCGCACTACTAATCATATGTTGTTGTTGCATGCACTGTAATAGGTAGACCCGGCCCTAAGAAATAAGTGCTGGTGCTAAGCACCGGAAAGCACCGGCACAAATTAAGCACTGGTCCTTCTCCCGCTTAGCTCCAGGCTGAGGCGGCGCGCGGGGTTTCTCCGTTTCCCGAGCGTGTGTGGCGCTCGCTATCACATGGTTATTATTACATGAAAAGAGTGTATTGTCCAAAAGAGACCCGACAGCAAACACCCAGAACGCTCCTGCTACAAGCAGCTGAAGTTTCTGAAAGGCCCGAAAGGTTGGAGCAAAGTCGGCCACCACACGTGGATAACAGGAAGGGATTTTTCATGACAGTTCAGTAACGATTTATTTTATTGACAGCACCTGCCTTTAGCCAGGTTTATTTGTCAGTTCATTTTGTTTCCAAAGCCTCCCAATAATTGTATCGGGTAGAAACCATGTCTAACTAGTCATCTGTAATTTCCAATAGTAGGGGTGGGGAAAGGAGAGAGTCACTAACATTAAACATAAGGTCAGAAAAATGTATGAACCAACAAAGGGCTCAACTAGAGTCATACTACTGCGGATGGAGGGGTCTTGCTAATACTTCCAGCAATGCGGCAGGACAAGAATTTCCAGAAGTTGAGCCGGAGCTATCCTCATAGCAAATATGAGAAAAACAAGCTGTCAAACTGCAATTAAAATATATTGGACAAACCTGATATTATAACAAGCATGTTTTGTAGGCTACTCTCAGTGAGTGATCTTTGAAAAACAGATTAGGTGCACTGACAACTAAAAACAGCATCTATAAATTTGAATCCAAAGCACATAAAACATGTTTTCACAAACTTATTTCAAGACAACACCCTTTTTGCCAATTCTCTGATTCCTTCTGTGCAGGAAATTTTGCTTGTGAAATATTTATAATTGCAAGTCCAGAAATATGCTATTGCCCCATTAATGACTGAAGGTACAAATTTGTTTGCCCAATTAGATGTTGCAAAATATTCATTGATGAGACTGCCCTTATGTACAGATCTCAAAATATTATGCTTAGTGGCAGTGCCTAATTTGAGCCGGTGCTTGCAGGTGGAGCTCACTTGCAATAATTTTTGGTGTCTTGCTCTAATTTTTACTCATCAGACTTTGTTCCAAAACAAGAGAGAGAAAAACACAAAAAGTGAAAAGGAGAAAGATGGAAAAATTGTGACAATGGGAGAAAGCAAATACGAAAAAGAACCTGCAAGAGTGAGATAAAGTGATCGCGAGCGCCTGGTGGTGGATGAAAGTGGCACACAGTAGAATCACATCTAGGCAGATTGGTATTCGGCTCTCCTGACATTTGAAATTGCCAGGTACAGGCTTGTGAGCAAAACATTGTGGTCCAGCTTATTATTTGACAAATTAAGGACTGCTTTATGAGTTACCACACGTTAAGTTGGGGTAGGTAACTGGTAAGTCACAGGTTTAATTCTGCAAATTCCGTTCCTTCTTCCGCAGCTAATTGTGTGCCAATGAGTTGGTAATATTACTGCATGGAAATTCACTACCACACACTTGTGCTACACAAAACAAACCTAATGGTTATTGTTATCATGCTACATTGAGCAGTTCCCATATATGTCAGCATGTTGGGCCACATCCATGCAGGAATGTACCAGGCTGTTATTGATGAACTGGCAAAAAAATTTACGTTGTATAATGAGCGAAGGTGCCAGTCTCCGTGGCAGAGGTCTAGCTAACTACAGATGCAAAGCTATTTTTTAAGAAGATTTGTCCAGTTCCAAGTCCCTGTAGAGATGGACAGATTCAAAGGCAAGGGAGAGGTCAAGTAGTAGGCATGCCGGTACTCTATTTGAATCCAGTTCAGTGTTTAAATCATCCCATGTGGAAGTCAGTGCTGCGTTTGTGCCACAGCCATACCAGAATCTGTTTTGGTAATCTAAGAGAAGGTTACTTTCCTTGATGAATGTAATTATTTGTCTTGACACTGATCTTTCAGTCTTTTTGCCTATAAACAGTTTGTTATTATCTGGAAGTTAGCAGGAGCTGTTATTTAAAGGTCTCTGTTTTAGGGAGTTCTTTTGAGAAGAGACCTTTATCCAAGGAGTTGTTTTTAGTTCTGGCTAGATTAGTTGCAGAGCTATAAATGTGGCTATTCTTGCATACATGAGCAGCACATGGGTCTACCGGTGATCATGCTGGCCTGCAAGCTTTTGCAGCCTGAATGAAGTCCTGTGTGGCCATGGGGTTAAAAGTGAGTAACTGGTGGTTGTTTTTATAATTTGTTTTCTAGTGAAATGTGCAGCACTACTGGAATTATAACTGAACAATGGAGAGAGACGCAGGGGATCTAAAATCATTTGAAGGGTTGATGTAAGCAGGTGTGTCAGGCATACAGAAAGGGAAAGTCCAATGGGCTTTGACTGTGCTGTCAAGGCATCAGGACGTCCTATGGTACTGACCCTTCAGGTACTGTGGTTAGAGGACCCTTTTACCTGTGAACTCTTCCAGAGGGTCTGTCATTGTGATCTAGAGGCCCATCATCAGTTCTCCCTGTTCAGATCTCCTGTCCCATGTTTAGGTCTCTTGACCATGGTCTACTCTTCAGGCCACAGGTCATCTCTACAGGACATAGGACAGGTTCCTCTGAAGCAAGACAGGCATCAGGTATCTTGGCTCCAGTCAGCTTTCCTTGCTACCTACTCCTAATTCTAATACATATTCCAACAGGACACTGCCTAGTTCCACATAGTCACTGTCATTCACTTACTAAGAACTCAATGAGAGTCAAAGGCACTGCAGGTGCAGATAGGAACTGTGTACATTATTGGCAATAAATACATGAAGGGAAAGAAATTAAAACTGTGATTTTGAATAAAACTGAGAGGGTTAAAAAAACACTTCACTGCTTCTGGATAATGAGTTATGTCATGGCAACCCATGACATAACTCCATGTGGTTGTTAGACCTGGCACCTTGGCGTGAGTCTCCCTTCCTCTTTTTGTCGCTGTGCCTCATGTGTTTTTATGGTGTTGGCCGCTCAGCGCGCTGTGCCACTGCCAACCAGTGTCGCGGTGCGAGTGCTCCCTATGTAAATTGTATATGTTGGTTGGATTCCATGATTGGATTGTTTGATTTACTGTCAGACCCCAGTAAAGTGCGCCGGGGGCGCCCGGGCATGTAAATGCGAACACCGCTGGTGGGCTTGCAGCACTGGTTGTGCCACCCACAGAAGCGGCCGGTAAAATATGTCTGAGGTCTGCCATCGCAGAACCTGCGTGCAGTCTGGTGCTGACATGCTGACCGGCAAGTGCCCACACTTGCCGGTCCCTAATACCTTCCCTTAGCTGCATGTTAGTCACCCCTCTGGTAGGCCCGCGGGCAGGGTGCGTTGTAAGCCTAAGGTAGGACAAGCCTGGATGCGTGGCATGTCCTAGTAGTGAATTACCGCCATCTTGTTGTTCACTACTGCAAGGCTACCCTGTTCTCATAGGCCAGTATGGGCGGCCTGGATTATTACACCCTATGATCCTAACCGACCCAGGGAACATGGTAGAAGATCGAGTTTAGTATGCCTGAGGTACATCTTTTCGCAAGGTTTATTTTAATATTCCGGGTTTGCAAATGCCGCTTTTAGAAAGTTGGCCTTTGCTTGCCTAAACCTTTCAGCCGCCTCTGCGTGATGTGTATCTGATGTCTGGCTGGTATGAGTGACAGGGCTGGGGGAACCCAGATGGGCAG
Organism: Triturus cristatus; assembly: GCF_964204655.1. Taxonomy (NCBI): domain Eukaryota; kingdom Metazoa; phylum Chordata; class Amphibia; order Caudata; family Salamandridae; genus Triturus; species Triturus cristatus. The sequence continues at coordinate 427,921,554 of NC_140579.1, read as the reverse complement.
GGCTAGGTAGCCTGGTAATGAATAGGACGATCGACAGGTAGATGGGTGGGAGGAGTGCTCCTAGGCTCTGAATAGGACAGTGCTCTGCTACCCCAATGCCGGCTCCGCCCCCTGTGGAGCGTCTGATGACTCTGCCCTGCACTCTGAAAGAAGAAGCCTGCATCGCGTAAACAAAGTGCTCAGAAACCGGACTGAACTAGGCAAGGGCCCCCCTGGCCTGGGAGAACAAAAGATTTGCTGTATAAATGGAGGAGCCCTGCTCCTGAGAAACTAGATCCGCTTTTGACCAAGAAGAATCTCTGCCTGAGGAGGAGGCACCGGGAAAGCTGTAGGAGGAAGACTGTCCCTATCCTGGGGGATTGGCCTGCAGTGGTGACCTTGCTGCCAAAGGAGAGAAGAGAAACTGTTGCTGAAGACTTTCACTTTACTTTTACTTTCAAGACTTGTGCTTTTCCAAAACGATCTCCAAGGGCTTGGAACTGAGCTTGCCCCCTGAACTGAGCCCCAGGACCATTGGGCTCTACCTGATCTTCACTCGCCTGCTGCTGGACTGTGGTGTCCTTTCCCTCGCCGGAGCTGTGACCCTCGTGCCCCAGTCCCTCCTTGAGCCGTGACCAGGACTGCTTAGCCGCCCCCGCCTTGGGAAGAGCCTCGCTTGATCGGAGCCGCTCCCCCTACGCTGTGCTGGGCTGCCCCGTCACCTCGCTCGTTGGAGGCTCGCTGTGCACCTTCACCCTCCCGCCGGAATCGGCGTTTGTGAGCATCTCCAAGCCTCGGACGGCCCGGACGTATCTGCGTGCCCGGCTGCCCCGCTTTGTTCACCCGCCACCTGCAACACCCCGCTCTTGTCGTGAGCCTGAAGATCAGACCCCCATCGTGAAGTGTGGGAGCCTCGGACGCCGCCTCGCCCTTCTGTCGAAGGGCCGCTGAAATCCCGCACCCGCCTTTGCGTCAAGAAACAAGGTACTGTACTCACGAACTCGACCGCGAGCTCGCATCGGATCCAGGGTCCGCAACGTTCTTATTTCCCTGTCATCTGCTGTGTGCTTCCTGGGCGCTGCCTCAGCCCAAAGTGCGCTGAGGCCTACAGTTACCTTGTGCCCGCCTAAAGAACTTTCCGTAAAACAAAGAGAACTTTACCGTATTTCCAAGAATTGTGGCCCCATCAGTTCAACGTTACTGGGCCTTGTATTTGAATCTGCTGAATCTACATAAAAGCTTATTTTTATATACTTCCTGATTGGTGTCCGTTTGTGGTGCATGCAAGGGGTTTACTGTATGTGTAATTGCATTTGCTTAACCGTGTACGCCTGAGACTTAGCCTAGACTGCTCGCGCCACGCACCTAGAGGGTGAGCAGGGGTTATTCTGGGGAGTCATCCTTCGCCCTGACAAGAAGTAAAGGGTCCCTGCTTGTTGTGGGTTCACACCTGCGTCAACCGGAGCCCCCTCATTTCTAACATTGGTGGCAGCGGTGAGGATTTACGGATTTGCATTTGCGGTTTGCGTATAGTGAACCACTGATCACCACGTAGTGAGAGCAGACCAGTAACACAGCCACAAGACTAGAATTTGTTTTTGTTTTGCCAAGAATCTCCGTTGTTAGAACCATGCCTGGTTCACTTCCCGCCGGAAGGGCAGCTTCTATAATCTCTGGATTCGAGGACATAGATTGGGAAGAAAGCGCACTTCGGAATTATAGCAATGAAGAATTGAAAGGTTTTTGCTCCAAGTTCAGAATTGCCCAAACTGGATTGAAAAACAAGACCCAATTCGTGAAGGCGCTGAGGGCCTGGTATGAGTCAAAGGCACCAGAGAATCAGGTGGAAGTGGTTCCACCAGAAAGTGTCCATGAGTTTGGCCGAGGCCTGTCGCCAGAAGAGTTGGCAGACAGGGCAGCAACCCGGGCACACGAGGTGGAGATGGCAAAACTTCATGGGCAGATGGATATGGAAAAACAAAGACTAGCCATGGAAGAAAAGAAACTACAATTAGAGCATGACATGAAGCTGAGGGAGCTGGAGCTGAAAGCAAAAAGTTTGGAGCTTAATCCCTCTGGTGGCAGCACACCGCCAGTACCGGCGGAACCAAGAGTTTATAGTCCCAAGGATGTGGTGAAGGAGTTCTTCAAGAATGACGACATCGGGCAGTGGTTCAGAGCCTACGAGGTAGCCATGTCTTCCCACCGGGTCCCTGAGAAAGATTGGGGAGCGGGGTTGTGGGGACGGTTCCTGAGTGAAGGGCGGGACACACTGTTAGATTTACCTGCTGATGTTCATAATTCTTATGCCCATATGAAGGAAGCATTGATGGCTAGGTATGGGTTGACCCCTGAGTTATATAGACAGAGGTTTAGGGGTTGCACTAAGATTCCCAATAGTACGTATGTGGAGTATGTGACTTTCTTTTGCAGAGCGCTGGATGGTTGGGTAAAGGGTAGTAAGGTAAATGATTATCAAGGGCTTCTTGATTTAGTGGCATGGGAGCACTTGTCCAGTAATTGTTTTCCTGAGCTACGCCAGCACCTGATCGATAGTAGGCTGACTAACCCTAGGAAGCTTGCTGAGGAGGCGGACCGCTGGGTCAGTACCAGGGTCCACAAGGGTACCGTGGGGGATTCCGCCAAAGGTGGGCAGGGTCCCCAGCAGAAGAGTGGGGGGGACAGGGGTAAACAGAAGCAGTTCCAAAAAGGGCCCCAACATAGTCCCCAAGGGAACCAAGGGAAGGGTTCTCAGCCTCCCCCACCCCAGAAACCGACCGGGGCCCCGACAGGTCCTCCTGTTCAAAAGGGGCCCGTAAGATGTTACAGGTGTAACAATTTGGGGCATTTTGCCTCTGATGTAAAGTGTCCATTGTTTGGTAAACCAGCGCCCACTGGTGCTCCACCCCGGCAGGTGACTAGTGTAGCCTTGGGGGAGGAGAGGGATGTCCAAGGTGGGTGGGGTCCCGCAGAGATGTCCCTGGTCTCGCTAGGAGACCGTGAAGTGGTCCCTCCAACCCAGCTGCCTGAGAACACTAAGAAGTACAGGCAGTGGGTGACCATAAATGGCCATAGAGTGGAAGCTCTTAGGGATACAGGAGCCAGTGTGACAGCTGTCAGGTGTCACCTGGTGTCTCAGGAGCAGGTGGTCCCCAACGCATTCTATCCCGTTGTTGCCGCTGACAACACAGAGAGACACTGCAAGGTGGCTCAGGTTCCCTTTGAGTGGGGGGGGGTCTCTGGTACTCTTCAGGTAGCTGTGAGGCCCGCCATGCCTGTAGACTGTTTGTTAGGGAACGATTTGGAGAGCTCACCTTGGGCTAAGGTGGAGCGGAGTGCTCACCTGGAGATGTTGGGTATGCCGGATTGGGCGTGTGTCACCACACGGTCCATGGCAGCCAGTAGAGGTACTCAAGAGGTCCTGGAGCCTGAGAGGGAGGCCCAGGAACCGGCCTCAGAGAGAAGGAGCAAGGGGCGCGGGAAGCCAGCCCCTGAAGTTCCCACGGTCCAGGAGGAAGCAGACCTTGAGGGGGATGCCCTGGAGCCTACAGGGGAGCAGATAGCTGAACTGGGAGACCTGCCGGAGCTGACCCATTGGCAGCAGGAAGGGGGTCCCACCAGGGAGGACTTTTGCAAGGCACAGAAGGAGTGCCCTTCTCTCGTGGGTATGCGGCAGCAGGCTGCAGACCAGGCCGCAGGTGATCAGTCAGGATCACATTTCGTTTACTGGGAGAACGACCTCCTATATACAGAGCCTAAGGTTGCTGAGCCTGGGTCAGCCCGTGCGCTGGTGGTACCCCAGGACTTCAGAGCCTTCCTACTGGGGCTGGCTCACGATGTGCCATTGGCAGGGCATTTGGGGCAGGACAAGACCTTTGAAAGGCTTGTCACCCACTTTTATTGGCCTCAAATGCGCAGGAGTTCAGATACTCACTGCAGGACATGCCAGACTTGCCAGGCAAGTGGAAAGAGTGGAAGGAAGCAGAAGGCTCCACTCCAGCCATTCCCTGTGGTCGGTACCCCATTCCAGCGAGTGGGGATTGACCTTGTAGGGCCACTGGACCCCAGGACAGCGATGGGCAATAGGTTCATCCTGGTCCTGGTGGACCATGCCACCCGGTACCCGGAAGCCATTCCTCTAAGGACAGTGACGGCCCCCGTGGTGGGACGGGCACTGATGGGAATTGTCTCCCGAGTGGGATTCCCTCTAGAAGTGGTGTCTGACCGAGGTACCAATTTCATGTCCAAGTACATGAAATCTCTTTGGCAAGAGTGTGGTGTAACCTACAAGTTCACCACCCCTTACCACCCCCAAGGAAACGGGTTGGTTGAGAGATTCAACCGAACCCTCAAAGGCATGATAATGGGCCTGGAAGGAGCCATGAGGCGTAAGTGGGACGTCCTCTTACCATGCCTTCTCTTCGCTTACCGTGAGGTGCCACAGAAGTCTCTGGGGTTCAGTCCCTTTGAGCTTCTGTATGGTCACCCAGTCAGAGGACCTCTAAGTCTGGTCAAAGAAGGCTGGGAGCAATCTCCCAGGAAACCTCCCCAGAATGTATATAGTTACATGCTGGCCTTCAGGAATCAGACTAGGCGATTCAGGCAACTTGCTGAGGCAAATCTGGAAGCCAGCCAGGAGGAGATGAAGCGGTGGTACGACCAGAACGCCACTCTGGTAGAGCTTCAGCCTGGGCAGAAAGTATGGGTCTTGGCCCCCGTGGAGCCGTGTGCGCTCCAGGATAAGTGGACCGGTCCCTTTGAGGTGGTGGAGCGCAAGAGTCCTGTTACCTACGTGGTGGACCTAAAGTCTCCTAGGAACCCCTTAAGGGTCCTACACGTCAACCGCCTCAAGCCCCACTTGGAGAGGTCCCAAGTGGGCATGCTCTTGGCAACAGATGCTGGAATGGAAGAGGAGACAGAACCTCTTCCTGACCTCCTGTCAGCCAAGGAGCAAGATGGGTCAGTGGATGGTGTCATCCTCTCTTCCACCCTGACCCCTGAGCAACAGAATGATTGTCGCCAGTTGCTGGGACAATTTTCTGACCTGTTTTCCCTGGTCCCTGGTGTCACTGATTGGTGCGTCCATGATGTGGACACTGGGGATAGTCCACCTGTGCGATACAAGGCCTACAGGGTGACTGACAGGGTGAGGACATGCATCAAGGAGGAGGTCTCCAAGATGTTTGCACTCGGGGTAATTGAGTCTTCTAGCAGTCCTTGGGCCAGCCCCGTGGTCTTGGTCCCAAAAGCTGCAGCGCCGGGAGCCACACCCGAACTCCGGTTCTGTGTGGACTACAGAGGACTCAATTCGGTCACTAGGACCGACGCACACCCCATCCCCAGAGCTGATGAGCTCATCGATCGGCTAGGGGCTGCCAACTACCTCAGCACGTTTGATTTAACGTCTGGGTATTGGCAGATCGCCTTGACCGAGGGGGCCAAAGAGAGGTCAGCATTTTCCACCCCAGATGGGCACTACCAGTTCCGGGTTATGCTATTTGGGATGAAGAATGCCCCTGCCACCTTCCAGAGATTGGTCAATCATGTGTTGGCTGGGCTGGATTCGTTCAGTGCAGCCTACCTGGATGACATCGCAGTGTTCAGCTCCACTTGGGAGGAACACTTGCGTCACCTCTGGGAAGTGTTGATGGCGCTGCGCAAGGCAGGCCTCACGATCAAGGCGAGTAAGTGCCAGATCGGGCAGGGTTCCGTGGTGTACTTGGGACACCAAGTTGGGAGTGGCCAGGTGGCACCCCTTCAGCCCAAGATAGAAACCATCCTGAATTGGGAGGCGCCCAAAACCCAGACGGAGGTGAGAGCCTTCCTAGGTCTCACCGGGTACTACAGGAGGTTTGTCAAGGGGTATGGCAACATGGTTGCCCCCTTGACCGCGCTGACTTCGAAGAAGCAGCCCAGGAAAGTGATCTGGACTGACACCTGTCAGAAAGCTTTTGAGGCCTTGAAAACTGCTATGTGCACGGCACCCGTGCTCTTGGCTCCCAACTTCTCCAAAGAGTTTATCGTTCAGACAGACGCTTCAGAGCATGGTGTGGGGGCTGTTCTTTCACAGATTAATGAGGAGGGCCTAGATCAACCCGTAGCCTTTCTTAGCAGGAGGTTACTTCCACGGGAACAAAGGTGGAGTGCTATTGAGCGTGAGGCATTTGCTGTGGTCTGGGCGCTGAAGAAGCTAAGACCCTACTTGTTTGGGTCTCACTTCCGGGTTCAGACGGACCACAGGCCCCTCAGGTGGTTGATGCATATGAGGGGTGAGAATCCAAAGCTGTTGGGGTGGTCCATTTCCCTACAGGGTATGGATTTCACGGTGGAACATCGCCCTGGTACAGATCACGCCAATGCTGACGGTCTGTCCAGATTTTTACGCCTTAGTGATGAGGAACTCCCTGGGGTAGGGTAGTTCTCCCCACTTTTCAGCTGGAGGGGACACGTGTTAGACCTGGCACCTTGGCGTGAGTCTCCCTTCCTCTTTTTGTCGCTGTGCCTCATGTGTTTTTATGGTGTTGGCCGCTCAGCGCGCTGTGCCACTGCCAACCAGTGTCGCGGTGCGAGTGCTCCCTATGTAAATTGTATATGTTGGTTGGATTCCATGATTGGATTGTTTGATTTACTGTCAGACCCCAGTAAAGTGCGCCGGGGGCGCCCGGGCATGTAAATGCGAACACCGCTGGTGGGCTTGCAGCACTGGTTGTGCCACCCACAGAAGCGGCCGGTAAAATATGTCTGAGGTCTGCCATCGCAGAACCTGCGTGCAGTCTGGTGCTGACATGCTGACCGGCAAGTGCCCACACTTGCCGGTCCCTAAAACCTTCCCTTAGCTGCATGTTAGTCACCCCTCTGGTAGGCCCGCGGGCAGGGTGCGTTGTAAGCCTAAGGTAGGACAAGCCTGGATGCGTGGCATGTCCTAGTAGTGAATTACCGCCATCTTGTTGTTCACTACTGCAAGGCTACCCTGTTCTCATAGGCCAGTATGGGCGGCCTGGATTATTACACCCTATGATCCTAACCGACCCAGGGAACATGGTAGAAGATCGAGTTTAGTATGCCTGAACTCGGAATAATAAGGTACATCTTTTCGCAAGGTTTATTTTAATATTCCGGGTTTGCAAATGCCGCTTTTAGAAAGTTGGCCTTTGCTTGCCTAAACCTTTCAGCCGCCTCTGCGTGATGTGTATCTGATGTCTGGCTGGTATGAGTGACAGGGCTGGGGGAACCCAGATGGGCAGGGCTAGGTAGCCTGGTAATGAATAGGACGATCGACAGGTAGATGGGTGGGAGGAGTGCTCCTAGGCTCTGAATAGGACAGTGCTCTGCTACCCCAATGCCGGCTCCGCCCCCTGTGGAGCGTCTGATGACTCTGCCCTGCACTCTGAAAGAAGAAGCCTGCATCGCGTAAACAAAGTGCTCAGAAACCGGACTGAACTAGGCAAGGGCCCCCCTGGCCTGGGAGAACAAAAGATTTGCTGTATAAATGGAGGAGCCCTGCTCCTGAGAAACTAGATCCGCTTTTGACCAAGAAGAATCTCTGCCTGAGGAGGAGGCACCGGGAAAGCTGTAGGAGGAAGACTGTCCCTATCCTGGGGGATTGGCCTGCAGTGGTGACCTTGCTGCCAAAGGAGAGAAGAGAAACTGTTGCTGAAGACTTTCACTTTACTTTTACTTTCAAGACTTGTGCTTTTCCAAAACGATCTCCAAGGGCTTGGAACTGAGCTTGCCCCCTGAACTGAGCCCCAGGACCATTGGGCTCTACCTGATCTTCACTCGCCTGCTGCTGGACTGTGGTGTCCTTTCCCTCGCCGGAGCTGTGACCCTCGTGCCCCAGTCCCTCCTTGAGCCGTGACCAGGACTGCTTAGCCGCCCCCGCCTTGGGAAGAGCCTCGCTTGATCGGAGCCGCTCCCCCTACGCTGTGCTGGGCTGCCCCGTCACCTCGCTCGTTGGAGGCTCGCTGTGCACCTTCACCCTCCCGCCGGAATCGGCGTTTGTGAGCATCTCCAAGCCTCGGACGGCCCTGACGTATCTGCGTACCCGGCTGCCCCGCTTTGTTCACCCGCCACCTGCAACACCCCGCTCTTGTCGTGAGCCTGAAGATCAGACCCCCATCGTGAAGTGTGGGAGCCTCGGACGCCGCCTCGCCCTTCTGTCGAAGGGCCGCTGAAATCCCGCACCCGCCTTTGCGTCAAGAAACAAGGTACTGTACTCACGAACTCGACCGCGAGCTCGCATCGGATCCAGGGTCCGCAACGTTCTTATTTCCCTGTCATCTGCTGTGTGCTTCCTGGGCGCTGCCTCAGCCCAAAGTGCGCTGCCTCAGCCCAAAGTGCGCTGAGGCCTACAGTTACCTGGTAGTTTGGTTTGCCCTGTTCCCATCATGCACTGGGACAGGTACAGACTAATTTGCATGTAGCCAGGTTCTGAGCTGGGATGGTGCAGTGAGCTAAAAAACGGTGATGGATTTAAGCCATGATCTCTTGACTTGGTAAGAGTATTCTGCATCATTCAGAAACTCTGTCCATCACCACCCCCTTTTTCCCAAATCGATTTTATCCACACTCAGTGTGGGAGGGTATGCTCAGACGTGAGTCCCTTGCTCATTGCACCATCAGGATTCAGGCAAGCCGGGCCGACGAAGGCTGTGATGCCAGAAACCGGTCCCCGGAAGCTTGTTTCCTTCCCAGTATAAGAATTGGCTTGGTAGTTTGGTTTGCCCTGTTCCCATCATGCACTGGGACAGGTACAGACTAATTTGCATGTAGCCAGGTTCTGAGCTGGGATGGTGCAGTGAGCTAAAAAACGGTGATGGATTTAAGCCATGATCTCTTGACTTGGTAAGAGTATTCTGCATCATTCAGAAACTCTGTCCATCACCACCCCCTTTTTCCCAAATCGATTTTATCCACACTCAGTGTGGGAGGGTATGCTCAGACGTGAGTCCCTTGCTCATTGCACCATCAGGATTCAGGCAAGCCGGGCCGACGAAGGCTGTGATGCCAGAAACCGGTCCCCGGAAGCTTGTTTCCTTCCCAGTATAAGAATTGGCTTGGTAGTTTGGTTTGCCCTGTTCCCATCATGCACTGGGACAGGTACAGACTAATTTGCATGTAGCCAGGTTCTGAGCTGGGATGGTGCAGTGAGCTAAAAAACGGTGATGGATTTAAGCCATGATCTCTTGACTTGGTAAGAGTATTCTGCATCATTCAGAAACTCTGTCCATCACCACCCCCTTTTTCCCAAATCGATTTTATCCACACTCAGTGTGGGAGGGTATGCTCAGACGTGAGTCCCTTGCTCATTGCACCATCAGGATTCAGGCAAGCCGGGCCGACGAAGGCTGTGATGCCAGAAACCGGTCCCCGGAAGCTTGTTTCCTTCCCAGTATAAGAATTGGCTTGGTAGTTTGGTTTGCCCTGTTCCCATCATGCACTGGGACAGGTACAGACTAATTTGCATGTAGCCAGGTTCTGAGCTGGGATGGTGCAGTGAGCTAAAAAACGGTGATGGATTTAAGCCATGATCTCTTGACTTGGTAAGAGTATTCTGCATCATTCAGAAACTCTGTCCATCACCACCCCCTTTTTCCCAAATCGATTTTATCCACACTCAGTGTGGGAGGGTATGCTCAGACGTGAGTCCCTTGCTCATTGCACCATCAGGATTCAGGCAAGCCGGGCCGACGAAGGCTGTGATGCCAGAAACCGGTCCCCGGAAGCTTGTTTCCTTCCCAGTATAAGAATTGGCTTGGTAGTTTGGTTTGCCCTGTTCCCATCATGCACTGGGACAGGTACAGACTAATTTGCATGTAGCCAGGTTCTGAGCTGGGATGGTGCAGTGAGCTAAAAAACGGTGATGGATTTAAGCCATGATCTCTTGACTTGGTAAGAGTATTCTGCATCATTCAGAAACTCTGTCCATCACCACCCCCTTTTTCCCAAATCGATTTTATCCACACTCAGTGTGGGAGGGTATGCTCAGACGTGAGTCCCTTGCTCATTGCACCATCAGGATTCAGGCAAGCCGGGCCGACGAAGGCTGTGATGCCAGAAACCGGTCCCCGGAAGCTTGTTTCCTTCCCAGTATAAGAATTGGCTTGGTAGTTTGGTTTGCCCTGTTCCCATCATGCACTGGGACAGGTACAGACTAATTTGCATGTAGCCAGGTTCTGAGCTGGGATGGTGCAGTGAGCTAAAAAACGGTGATGGATTTAAGCCATGATCTCTTGACTTGGTAAGAGTATTCTGCATCATTCAGAAACTCTGTCCATCACCACCCCCTTTTTCCCAAATCGATTTTATCCACACTCAGTGTGGGAGGGTATGCTCAGACGTGAGTCCCTTGCTCATTGCACCATCAGGATTCAGGCAAGCCGGGCCGACGAAGGCTGTGATGCCAGAAACCGGTCCCCGGAAGCTTGTTTCCTTCCCAGTATAAGAATTGGCTTGGTAGTTTGGTTTGCCCTGTTCCCATCATGCACTGGGACAGGTACAGACTAATTTGCATGTAGCCAGGTTCTGAGCTGGGATGGTGCAGTGAGCTAAAAAACGGTGATGGATTTAAGCCATGATCTCTTGACTTGGTAAGAGTATTCTGCATCATTCAGAAACTCTGTCCATCACCACCCCCTTTTTCCCAAATCGATTTTATCCACACTCAGTGTGGGAGGGTATGCTCAGACGTGAGTCCCTTGCTCATTGCACCATCAGGATTCAGGCAAGCCGGGCCGACGAAGGCTGTGATGCCAGAAACCGGTCCCCGGAAGCTTGTTTCCTTCCCAGTATAAGAATTGGCTTGGTAGTTTGGTTTGCCCTGTTCCCATCATGCACTGGGACAGGTACAGACTAATTTGCATGTAGCCAGGTTCTGAGCTGGGATGGTGCAGTGAGCTAAAAAACGGTGATGGATTTAAGCCATGATCTCTTGACTTGGTAAGAGTATTCTGCATCATTCAGAAACTCTGTCCATCACCACCCCCTTTTTCCCAAATCGATTTTATCCACACTCAGTGTGGGAGGGTATGCTCAGACGTGAGTCCCTTGCTCATTGCACCATCAGGATTCAGGCAAGCCGGGCCGACGAAGGCTGTGATGCCAGAAACCGGTCCCCGGAAGCTTGTTTCCTTCCCAGTATAAGAATTGGCTTGGTAGTTTGGTTTGCCCTGTTCCCATCATGCACTGGGACAGGTACAGACTAATTTGCATGTAGCCAGGTTCTGAGCTGGGATGGTGCAGTGAGCTAAAAAACGGTGATGGATTTAAGCCATGATCTCTTGACTTGGTAAGAGTATTCTGCATCATTCAGAAACTCTGTCCATCACCACCCCCTTTTTCCCAAATCTACAGTTACCTTGTGCCCGCCTAAAGAACTTTCCGTAAAACAAAGAGAACTTTACCGTATTTCCAAGAATTGTGGCCCCATCAGTTCAACGTTACTGGGCCTTGTATTTGAATCTGCTGAATCTACATAAAAGCTTATTTTTATATACTTCCTGATTGGTGTCCGTTTGTGGTGCATGCAAGGGGTTTACTGTATGTGTAATTGCATTTGCTTAACCGTGTACGCCTGAGACTTAGCCTAGACTGCTCGCGCCACGCACCTAGAGGGTGAGCAGGGGTTATTCTGGGGAGTCATCCTTCGCCCTGACAAGAAGTAAAGGGTCCCTGCTTGTTGTGGGTTCACACCTGCGTCAACCGGAGCCCCCTCATTTCTAACAGTGGTGGTCTAGAAAAGTTAAGATACTTGTATAGTGCTGTGGTGCGCTTTTTTTAAAGCACCATCACAGCACTATACCAGTAGTTACACATTGTTAACAAATAAATTCACTTTTTATAAATTAATACAACAGCATCCAATTGAACTTATGAAATGCTTGACTACTTTGGCAAATATGGTTATCCAGTAACACTTTGCATGCTGGGATTCTCAGACCCAACATACAATGTAAAAAAACACACACATTCCAGAATAAAACATTGTGGTGAATAGAAAGCTAGGAATGACTAAAGGTGTCACACAGTAAAATGGGCAACTATGCAAAAAGTTTAAAAACAAGTTTCACTTTGTGATTTTCAGCCTAATTTTTTTAACCAGTCAAAGCTTAAGCAGTGAAGTGGTGAAAGCGCAAAGATTCCATTTAATGTGCAGATGTTAGAATTTAAGTCATAACTGTCAAACAGACTCCGTTAAAAATCTGAAGCTTGCTAAAAATGGACTCCCAACCACAGTGACAGCTCTGAGGAGCTATAGGACCAATGCTATAGCATCACCTGCAACTCGTTGGTCACGCTGTGTAATAGCAGCAACTGAACATGTCTGAACTGAGAAGATGAACAGAAAACCTCAATGATGGCACCTGTGTTCCCATGCAAGCCGAAGTTTTGGTGTGCTTTCATGAGCCCCAGCCTCTCAGCTGAAATATTATTGGTACTAGAGCCCAAGTGTCCTATAGAAGCTGGTGCTGATGCACACAGCCTCAGACAGCCCTCCACTGTGGTAACTGCAGGCCAATGGGTCCAAACACTGATCTCTGGCATGGCTTCAGTACCAGCGGACACACCAGGCCACTATGCAGGCCAAAGGGGCCTAGGCGAAGGATTAGATTAAAGAGTGCCTGTAGAGCCAATGCTACTTCTCTCACCCACAACGCACTATTGGCTTAAAGTCCCTACACTTTCCCTCCCCAGCTCACAGCTTCTGTCGTATTGCTTCATCCTTAGCCTGCTACGGTTGCTTCCCCTTTCTGTAGCCTTTGCCTGCTTTCTCCTCCTGTACCAAATAAGCACTCACTCCAAGTTTATCCCCACAGCCTCAGACCGATCCCCAATCCCTCAACATCCTCCAAAGCCTCAGCCCAGATCTCCGTCCTTTTGCCATCCCGTGTCCTCAGTTCGCTCTCCCCTCTTGTACAAGCCACGTAGTTGTAGATGGAACTGACTAGGTATATAGTTTTATGGAAAGAACAGGTATTCTGCAGGTGTCTCTGTAGAAATGAGTATACTCATGGCGGTTGGGTAATTTATAGGTCTCGTCTGTGATAGTGCATACTCTGCTTGTGCATGCACTCTCGCTTGCAAGACATATTGTATACAGCAAGGGGCTTGCCAATGCTTTTTATGCGTGCAGCATAAGAGGTGTGGTCGTGTAAATGCTGGGTGATTGTGACTAGTGTGTGTGAAAGCAGCGTTAGTGATGCAAGTGTAGGGTGAAAGGTGTGCCGATGTGAATGCAGGGCAAGCTACATGAGTGCAAGGTGAAAGAAGGATGCATTGAACGCCCAGTGAGAGGAGTGCATACAGAGTGAGAGGAATGAGTGGAGAGTGGGCGGTGTGAGCAGCACAAAGGCAGGATGAGTGGTGTGCCTGTTTGCATGCTGGGTGAACGGTGTGCCTGTGTGAGTGCAGAAGATGCGGTGAGAGGGAAAGGTGAGCTGTGGAAGTGACTGGTGAGAACATGGTGAGAGAAGTTAGTGCAGGGTAAGGGGTGTGTCCCTGCGAGTTCTGGTAGTTTATTGTGCCTGTGTGCAAGATAATGGATAAATGGAGTGCCTGTGTGAATGCAGGCTGAGCTGTGTGCCTGTGTGAGTGCAAGGTGAGATAAGGGAGTGCAGGGTGAGTGGTGTGAGTCCAAGGTGAGTGTTGTGCCTATTTGGGTGGTGTGAGTACAGGGTGAGTGGTGTGCACATGTGAGTGAAGGGTGAGCTGTGTGTGACCGAAGTGCCTATGTAAGTGCAGGATGAGTGATATCCCTCTGTGAAAGTAGGGTGAGAGAAGTGATTGCAGGGTGAGTTATGTGCCATTTGGGTGCGGGTGAAAGTGCAGAGGGGGAAGAATTAATGCATAGGAAACTGCTGGTTCAAGGGCTCATCCTAGCCAGACTCGACTATAGCAACGCCGTCTACCTCGGTGCACCGGAGTTTACCTTAGCCAAACTCCAACGGGCACAAAACGCCGCGGCAAGGACTATAAAGGACCTCCCCCCCAGAGCCTCTGCCAAATCAGCCCTCAAGGCCCTGCACTGGCTCCCTGTCCGCCAACGAGTTGAGTTTAAGGCAATGTGCACCAGTCACAAACTCATTAATGGTGCCGGCCCTGCCGCCCTGAAAGACCTTGTCGCCCCCTACAAAGCCCCTAGGGCACTGCGCTCGGACGACGAGCATTTGGCCATCGTCCCTAAATTTAAGAAGGCTCGGACCGGTGGCCGTCGCTTTTCGGTCAAAGCCTCCTTAGGCTGGAACGCACTGCCTCGTCACTTGCGCCTGGAACCCTGCCACGCCCTCTTCCGGAAAAAACTAAAAACTTTCTTATTCCCCAAATAATCCTCCGGTCCCCCCTCCTCTTGGGATATCACAGCTCTATAGCGCGGGGATGCCTCCGGGTCACCAGGCGCTTTATAAATTTATAAATAATAATAATAAATAATAATAGCGATTGATATGGTTGTTTGAGAGTGAGTGCAGGGTGAGAGGTGAGACTGCAGGGTGAGTGGAGTATAATGTGAGTGCAGGGTCAGTACTGTGAGTGCAGGGTAAATGACGTGTGCAGGGTGAATGTCGGGAGTGCATGGTGAACAGTATAAGTACAATGTTATCACTGTGAGTGCAGGGTGAGTGGTTAGACTGCAGGGTGAGAGTAGAGGTGAAACAATCAATCAATCAAAAACATTTATGGAGCGCGCTACTCACCCGTGAGGGTCTCAAGGCGCTAAGGGGAGGGGTGCTGTCACTGCTCGAATAGCCAGTTCTTGAGGTGTTTCCTGAAGGTGAGGTGGTCCTGGGTCATTCATAGGTGTGTGGGGAGTGAGTTCCATGTCTTGGCGGCCAGATAGGAGAAGGATCTTCCTCCGGCGGTGGTTCTGTGGATCCGTGGGATGGCGGCGAGGGCGAGGCCGGCTGATCGGAGCTGGCGGGTGGGAGTGTAGAACGAGAGGCGGTTGTTGAGGTATTCGGGTCCTTTGTCGTGGAGCGCTTTGTGTGCGTGGGTGAGGAGCCTGAATGTGATCCTCTTGCTGATGGGGAGCCAGTGCAGGTTTCTCAGGTGGGCGGATATGTGGCTGTGGCGGGGGATGTAGAGGATGAGTCGGGCGGAAGCGTTCTGTATGCGCTGGAGTCGTTTCTGAAGTTTGGCTGTGGTTCCTGCGTAGAGGGCGTTTCCGTAGTCCAGTCGGCTGGTGACGAGGGCCTGGGTGACGGTTTTTCTGGTTTGGGTGGGGATCCATCGGAAGATTTTTCGGAGCATGTGACGGCGTTGACTTGCTTGGTCATCGAGAGGGAGGAGTCCAGGATGAATCCCAGGTTACGTGCGTGGTCAGTGGGAGTAGGTGCGGAGCCCAGTGCTGTGGGCCACCAGGAGTCGTCCCAGGCTGAGGGGGAATGTCCGAGGATGAGGATCTCCGTCTGGTCTGAGTTCAGCTTCAGGCGACTGAGCTTCATCCATTCTGCGACGTCTTTCATTCCTTCCTGGAGGTTGGCTTTGGCGGTGGCTGGGTCCTTGGTGAGGGAGAGTATCAGTTGGGTGTCGTCGGCGTAGGAGATGACGTTGATGTTGTGTTTGCGTGCGATGGCGGCGAGGGGGCTCATGTAGATATTGAAGAGTGTTGGGCTGAGCGAGGCGCCTTGGGGTACGCCGCAGATGATCTTGGTGGCTGTTGAGCGGAAGGGAGGGAGGCGGACTCTCTGGGTTCTGTCGGTAGAGGAAGGAGGTGATCCATTCCAGGGCCTTTCCTTGGATCCCGGTGTGGAAGAGGCGGGTTATCAGGGTGCGGTGGCAGACGGTGTCAAAAGCTGCCGAGAGGTCTAGGAGAATGAGGGCGGTTGTTTCTCCGTTGTCCATCAGGGTCCTGATGTTGTCGGTGGCTGCGGTGAGGGCGGTCTCGGTGCTGTGGTTGGCTCGAAATCCGGACTGTGATGGGTCGAGTGAGTTGTTTGTCTCGAGGAAAGCAGTCAGCTGTTTATTGACGGTTTTCTCGATGACTTTAGCCGGGAAGGGAAGAAGAGAGATGGGGCGGAAGTTCTTGAGGTCTTTGGGGTCCGCTGTGGGTTTTTTCAGAAGGGCATTGATTTCGGCGTGCTTCCAGCTTTCAGGGAAGGTGGCTGACGTGAAGGAGTTGTTTATGACGTTCCGGAGGTGGGGTGTGATGATGTTGTCGGCTTTGTTGAAGATGTGATGGGGGCATGGGTCCGAGGGGGATCCGGAGTGGATGGTGTTCATGACGTGCGTGATGTCTTCAGTACTGATGGGGGTCCAAGCGCTGATGGTGGTGGTGGGGGTCGTTGGTTCGGTGGCTGGAGGCGGAGAATGGGGTCCTAAGCTGTCGTATATATCTGCGGTCTTACGGTGGAAGAATGTGGCGAGGGAGTGGCAGAGGTCTTGTGACGGTGTGATGTCGTTGTCGCTGGCGCTGGGGTTGGAGAGCTCTTTGATGATGCTGAAGAGTTCCTTGCTGTTGTGGGTGTTGTTGTCTAGTCGCTCTTTGAATGATGTCCTTTTGGTGGTGCGGATCAGCTGGTGGTGTTTGCGGGTGGCGTTTTTGAGGGCTGTCATGTTTCCTGTGGTCCGATCGTGGCGCCAGGTTTTTTCGAGGGTCCTTCAGGATTTCTTTGATTCTTTGAGGGCGTCTGTGAACCATGAGGTTTTTCTGTTGTCGGTCTTGCCTGAGGGTTTCTTCAGTGGAGCGAGGTCGTCGGCGCAGTTAGTGATCCATTGAGCGAGGTTGTTGGCTGCGTCGTTGGGGTCAGAGGTGTCGGCTGGCGGGTTCTGGCTCAGTGATGGGGAGGAGCTGGTCTGTGGTGATTTTGCTCCAGCATCTGCGGGGGATTTGTTGTGTGCGGCGGTGGGGTGTATTCTTTTTGAAGGTGAAGTGGATGCATCTGTGGTCGGTCCGGTGTAGTTCTGTGGAGTGGCTGAAGGCGGCGTGGTTGCTGGCGGAGAAGATGGGGTTGAGCGTGTGGCTGGCGAGGTGGGTGGGTGTGTCCACCAGTTGCCTGAGTCCAAGGTTGGCCAGCTTGTCGAGCAGGGTGGTGGTGTTGTTGTCGTTGTCTTTCTCCAGGTGGAAGTTCAGGTCCCCTAGGAGGAAGTATTCTGGTGATGCTATGGCGTGCGGGCTGATGAAGTTTGCGATGGTTTCGCTGAATTGAGTGCGCGGGCCTGGGGGTCTGTAGATGAGTGTCCCTCTTAGGGTGGTCTTCGGGCCTGTGTGAATTTGGAAATGTAGGTGTTCGGTGGCGGAGAATGTGTCTTCGGCGTTGGTCGTGATGTTGATTGTGTTCTTGTAGATGATGGCGATTCCTCCTCCGGTTTGGTTGGTGCGGTCCTTTCGGGTGATCTTGTAACCGTCCGGGATGGCTATGGCGATATCTGGGGCTGAGGATGCGTTCATCCAGGTCTCTGTGAGAAAGGCGACGTCTGGTGCCGTTGAGCCGAGGAGGTCCCAGAGTTCGACGGCGTGCTTGTGGATGGAGCATGTGTTGAGGAGGATGCACTTGAGGTTGTTGTTGCTGATGTTAGGTCCGGCGGGCGGTGTGCAGGTTCGGAGGCAGGTGAATCTGCAGGTGAGGGAGGTGAAGGGTCCGTGTGTGCACTTCGGGGTGGCTCGGTAGCAGGCCGGTGGTCGTCCGGTGTTCAGTGCATTGAGAGCGGCGGTGTCGTATTTCAGTTGGGTTCCTTGGTTCCGGCGGGGCCAGGGGTTCTGGCCCTGGGCGCGGTCCAGGCGCAGACAGGCGCAGACGGGCTTGCCTTAAGCGTGCCTTCGGCGCGCTAGCGGCGCGGCCGCGCAGCGGCCTGCATTATGTAGGGGTCGAGGGAGGGAGGAGCAGCTGGGAGGGGGAGCGGGGAACAATCGGGGGTCAGGGGGCGGGGCCGCAGGGGACGCAGCGGCGGGAACGAAGCAGCAACGGCGAGGGGAAAACTACAGTGGGACGGGCACAGGACGCGAAAGGGAAATACAATAAATACAACAGACGCAGCAGGGCACAGAACGCAAAAGGAAATACAATAAATCAGTACAATCAGCAGTAGATACAGTAAAGAGATAGAAGGAGGCAAAGCTTACGATCACTGGACCACCAGGGATCGAACCGGCGGCAGCAGCAGCGAGGCACAGGGGCACAAGGACACAGTACTAGCATGGTGTGCTAGCGCGGTGGGGGGGCGACCTGGCCTGAAAACAGGGTCAAGGGTCACTCCATTAGCGCGCAGCGGCCTGCATTATGTAGGGGTCGAGGGAGGGAGGAGCAGCTGGGAGGGGGAGCGGGGACCAATCGGGGATCAGGGGGCAGGGCCGCAGGGGACGCAGCGGCGGGAACGAAGGAGCAACGGCGGGGGGAAAACTACAATGGGATGGGCACAGGACGCGAAAGGGAAATACAATAAATACAACAGACGCAGCAGGGCACAGAACGCAAAAGGAAATACAATAAATCAGTACAATCAGCAGTAGATACAGTAAAGAGATAGAAGGAGGCAAAGCTTATGATCACTGGACCACCAGGGTTCGAACCTGCGGCAGCAGCAGCGAGGCACAGGGGCACAAGGACACAGCACTAGCAGGGTGTGCTAGCGCGGTAGGGGGGCGACCTGGCCTGAAAACAGGGACGTGTGAGTGCAGGCTGAGCAGTGTGCTCCTGTGGGTGCAGTGTAAGAGGAGGGTGAACGGTGTGAGTGCATGGTGAGTGGTGTACGTACAGTGTGATTGCTGTGAGTGCTGGGTGAGAGGTGAGACTGCGGGGTGAGCGAAGTGTCATGTGAGTGCAGGGTCAGAAGTGTGCATGTGTGAGTGCAGGGTAAATGACATGTGTAGGGTGAATGTCATGAGTGTATGGTGAGCGGTGTAAGAACAGTGTCATTACTGTGAGTGCAGGGTGAGTGATGAGACTGCAGGGTGAGAGTACAGGTGAGTGGAGTGTTGTGTGAGTGCAGGCTGAGGAGTGCGCTCCTGTGAGTGCAGGGTAAGTTGAGGGTGAATGGCATGGGTGCATGGCGAGCGGTGTAAGTACAGTGTTATTACTGTGATTGCAGCTTGATTGGTGAGACTTCAGGATGTAGTGTGTGCTCGTGTGAGTGCAGGGTAAGAGGAGAGTAAACGGTGTGAGTGACTAATGAGCAGTGTAAGTGCAGTGTGATCACTGTGAGTGCCAGGTAAGTATTGAGATTAATAGATGAGTTGTCTGAATGCAGGATGCAATCCTAAACACTATCAGTAACTCAGCATGTTATCCATGGTAGCGAGTGGGGTCTCAGATACAGTAAAACTATTTCTATTATGGCATCAATGAGGGATAGTGGGTGGAGGAAATAAATGATTTGTAAGTCCTGCAACAAATTTTCAGACTCTTAATATGCCTTGATATATGGTATCTTGATAGGCCTTGAAATTGGAAAGTATATGGCATAACTGCCAGAGCTGCAGGCTTTGAGTTGGGGAACACAGTTTGAGTCTCGGCGTCAACTCAACATCCTGTGCTTCTGGGCAAATCACTTAATCTCCCTGTGCCTAGAAAAATGAATGTGTCCTTGTGTAATGAAAGTGGTGCTTATGTAAAGTGCCTCAATACCTTTGGGTCGAGTTCCTGCTATATAAAACTGTAAAAAAACACAAAGCCTACTGTTACTTTTTAGGAACTGCATTCTCACACTGTAGCAGTAAAAGTAATCTGCAAATGTAAGAAATAGGCAGAGTGGAGACGCAAGGGCTCCAGGAACCAGTGAAAAAACAACAAAGCCTCGTTAACAAGTAAATGGTCTTTTAAAGACCTGTGAAATTTTCAGATGAGGCCGAGATGAGGTGCCAGCCACTGTCCAGTCAGTGCACAGCAGCTCATGAACTATGTGAGTGTCTGGGAAGATGCCTCAGTTCAGGCTAAGAAACACGATGGGAGAGGGGGGATAAAGCCCTTTCAGCCCTATGGGCGTTGCATGTCTGGAACCAATGCTTCTTAATTACTGAGCCTTCTAGTCACATGATGAGTTGAACTTTCATGCGGCATCTGCCACTAACGCTGTAAAGTCACCCACAAAAAGCAAAGCCGGAAGCTTTGATGTAATAAAGGGCAAGAAATAAACATCTAGTGAATGAATTGCACAATGTGAGACCAGAAAACCTGATCTCAATCCCGGCATCCCCAACTGAACAAACTGTGTAAACCTTGTCAAATATTTTATTTCAGCAAACCTCCTTTTTTATACATTATCACACATGAGAACATCTGCAAATACATCAGCATCAGTTAAGCCACACACTGTACAAACACCTCTTGTGTTTGATTTATTAGACTATAATTTTGTTTCATGCATAATAAAATTCCATGCCACATATAGGATACACACGATAACTGACTTGCCTCTAACTTCACTAGTGGCACTGTCGACATGGAGAAGCATTAATCCTTCCAAGTGTATTTATTAAAAACTACCGCTTTTAAAAATTCTTCTCTATGCAGTGAAATCATCTGATGTGCTAAAATGAGACGCGTGTACCCTTCTTTTTCATTTTGGAAAGGAGTTACCATACATTGTATATGATACCTGTGACTTGATTTGTTTGCCGAATATTTTCAAGGTTTGGCTCGTGCACAGGCTCTTGAAGCCAATCCAGACCCTGGGTTTGACGCGGCTCCCTTGCTAATTTGTGGGCTTACACACCTCTAAGCTCCACCTATGAAAACTCAAAAATACAAAAGAAATTTGATGAGACCTTATGAAACAGAAACACGCCATCGTTGTGCATATTGTCTCATGAAAGAGGGTGATATGGCCTAGCAGTTCAGGCTTTTGTGGGGCCAGGCTTATTTGCATACCTCTCTTACAATGATGCAGACCAAAACATAATGCAGCCCCAATATGTTTCCAGTGCTTTAGAAGTATGCCCCAAGCTTCGAAATCAAATATTTGACAAGCAGTCAATGACAGGCCAGGAGCACACCTGATGCCTTCTATGTCACTCATTATCTAACCTAGAATCTGAATACAGCTGAAATTAAAAAAAACAAATTCAATCCTCAATGAGAGGTGAAGGTCCATATGCAGTCATTAGGAGCCACTGATTATAACCACCAATCACACTCACTCACCCTAACCTTAATGAGAGCAGAGGAAAGAGAGGCAAGGCCACAATACCAAGACCCACTGTAAGGAGAAGCCATACACACAGCAAACTACAGTTTGCATACCCTATTCTGGTCACCACCTTTGAGAAAACACAATTTTCAACAGTCAGGTGGCATGTGTACTCAAACACTCCACACCTCTAGCCGCCGGAATGTCATATAAAAATGGCAAATCCAAACTCAAAGCCAGGGGTGACTGGTGCTCATGGGCAAAAGGGACGTTACCCTGCTACCTTCTGGGGAGCGGCAAGAATAGGGAAATAAACACAGTGCAGGAGAAAATAAATCACTGCTCCGAGACAGTGTGATGAAATTCTTGGGTTTATTCTAGTGAACTTTGTAGATGTCTAACTGCCCAAGTGCGAGCCAGGCGAGGTTTTCTTTGACCTGCAGGCACAAGCTACAGCACTGACATCACATGAGAGGGAGTGCTGAATTAGAAAGCAAGTGATCCTGTTGCTTTGAGGGCTCATAAACAGTGGCCCTGGAGGAGTTAGAAAACTCCATCCACTTCAATGGCTGGGGGTGGGGCAGGCCGATGAGACAAGGAGGGAGTGAGTGGTCAACACAAAGGAGCAGGCTATGGGAGGGGTGCAGGGGGCTGCTCTCCTGGTAGTAACGTGTTTCGTACTGCATTTGGTTTCATTTTGAAACAGAGTGCTTCTTATATCGACCATAGAGGCCCAAGAAAGCGAAGTAACCAGTCGATGACAAGAATTGCACTTGTGAACTAAGAGGTAAGTGTGCAGTTAAGCTTCTGTCTGCACCAGGGGTGTCGTAAACCCACCTCCCTGCTTTAGCAGCTACAGTGCGGTGGGGTTCTGGATGGGCCTCTTCTGTCTGCAGCTCAGCAGACAAAGGCTCATAATGAACTTGGGCGGGTGAGTGAGTGAAAGGAAGGATGGGTGGATGGATGGATGGATGAAATGGTGGATGGATAAATGTATGGATGAATGAAAGGATGGATCTAAGAATGGAAGAGTGAAAGGCGGGGAGGGTGTATGAGTGAAAGGGAGGGTGGATGGATGGATGGAGTGAAATGATTGGATGATGAGAGGAATCATGGATGGATGTAGAATGAGTGAAAGGAAGGATGGATGAGTGGAAGGGTAAATGGATGGATGAATGAAAGTATGGATGGATGAGCGAAAGGATGGATGATCGAAAGGATGGATGAGTGAAAGGATGGATGTAAAGATGGATGAGTGAAAGGCAGGGTAGATGGATGTGTGGATAAAAGGATTGATGAGTGAAAGGGTGAATTGATGGATGGATGGATGAATAGATGGATGAGTGACTGAAAGGATGGATAGCTGAGTGGAGGATAAATGGAGGGGTGTGTGAATGGATGGATGGGATGAAGGGTGGATGGATGGCTGTAAGGATGGATGGCTGAGTGAAAGGGTGGATAGATGGATGATCCAAAGGGAGGAGGATGGATGGATGGAGTTAAAGGATGGATAGATGGAGCGAAAGGGTGAATGGATGAGCAAAAGGATGGATGGATGATTGAATGGATGGATGAAGGAGGATGTATGAGTAAAAGGATGGATGAGTGAGTGGATGGATTGCTTTGATGGATAGGTGCCCCTGGACCAGTAGCGGCTCTCCTTTATGGGCTCCACAGACACACTACACCCTCCTTGTTTTGTGGTCCATTTTTATTGTACGAAGAGGGAATAATTAACCATTCTTGAGATAATACAAATAAAATACAGACCAACTTCGGGTCCACCAACAAACTGAGGAAGCTAGTGACATTGCTTGATTGCTGACACAAGTGCATGAAGGTGCGTGTGCCATTCCAGCAATGTGAGCATGTCTGTGTGACTATGTGTATGAGTTAATGTAAGAGAGAGTGAGTGAGAATGAGGGACAGAAAGGACCAGTATGTGTGAGAATGAATGTGAAGGAGAATGACAGTGAGTGTAACTGAGTGTTACTGTGTGTGAGACTGAGTCACAGTAATTCAGAATGAGTGAGAATGAGTAGGCCTGAGTGAGACTGTGTGAATTAGTGAGACTGGGTGAGTCATAGAGGGGACACTAAACTTAATGCAAGAAAGTGTGAGAGAACCCTACAAGAAAAAGCTCTTTGGAATTCGAGCCAAGGATTATGGCCACCACTTTTAAAGGTCACTAGCCGCCAGTGTTCAAAGTAACCTAGCTTTAGAGCAGTGCAACCAGTGCGGCGCACTAGGCGCTCACCTGGAGGGGTGCACTGAAGCGGGTAGAGAAGATGCTGTGTTTAGCAATAACATGATTTAAAAGCACCTGCTGCAGATGCTGCAGAGTTCCTTGTGCTTCCAGCTTTCAGTCAGCAGTTAAAATGTCAAGATAATAGGTTAATATGCCTGTTGCGAAGAACAGATCTGTATTTTATATGGATAACCGTTACACCCGCTTTAAAACAAATGAAATGTATGTGAGAGAGGGGCTATGGAGAGATGAAGGGCACTTTTGTTCCGAGGATGAGGTAATGTGGGAGGGGCTCCGAAAAAGATTGTCGCTCTAGGCGCCACCTGCGCTAATGAAGCTGGCCCTATACATAGTGTAGCATAGCATAACATAACATAATGGGCGGGGATACAACTTTAAGACTTAGACAGGGTAAGGGGACTGCCTCCTCAGAGGAGGGGAGAGTTCCAGTAGTGAGGAGAGCAAAGGCAGTGTGCACCAGAGAGAACCTGTAGATGTGAGAATGGTGAGACAAAAGAGTGTAAATGCTGGACATATTACAAAAAATACGAGATGGTGCTAAAATCTACAGGGCAAATCATTTGGTATCACGTTTTTCTTTTATACCACAGAATGGAAAAAATTATATACGCACCAAGGAAAACATGAAGCATACGTAATGTGGAAAATTTATTTTCTCAACTGTTTAAACGTGGAACATGGTGCTAACGTTGAGGAAACATCAGTTTGTTTCATTTTCATTATATGAGTGTCAAACAAATACTGTGACAAGCCGTTTATTCTCTTATTTTTCAAGTTATCAATGGATTGCATTTTTATTAAAATCTCTGCTTCACATTTAAACTATTTATAAGCAATGCACGTGTTATATATTTTAAATATCACTTAAAAATCCTTTTTTCTATTTTGTCCCTGCTGCAAAAATGCTGAATAAGTCTATGTGGATTCAACATCATCTAAAAAAGGAAGATTAACTGAAGTATAGAGAATACCTCTGGCCTTTAGTCTTCGCTACTTGCTCAGCTGCCAGACTCATTGCAAGGCGTCAAAATATGGAGGGGCTACAAATTCGACAGCCACATATTTTAAACATACCATAGGTGCAGAGTAAAGCAAACCAAAGGCACCGCTTTCAAGCAATTAGCCCGAAAATGTGAGTTGGCATCAAAATCGCAGAGCAGTCTGGTATTTCTGCTCTTAATCATAGGTAACACTAGATGCCGCTTTTCACCTTAAACAGTTTTATTATCACAACCTTTCTCAGCCTTTCCACCAAGAGCATAGTAGGAAGGATAGTCCAGAAAATACAAAAGAACTCCATAAGGAGATGTGGCGTAACAGCCAGAGCTTGGCGTCTGTGGAGACAGAAAACCAGATTCGAGTCCCGGCGTCGGTTCAACATCCCGTGATTCTGGGCAAATCACTTCATCTTCTCTCTGACCTTTTATAATATAATCTGATTCCTTTTTAAAGCCCATGGCCCAAGTTCGTGATACATGAAACTACAAAATAAACATACAGAAACGCTAAAGTTGGGCAACTAAAGGAAAAGTGAGTCTTTCTCATCCGAAAACCCTAATGGCAGACATTCTAAAATCTTAGAACTACCTGCTTGACATGCATGCATCCCAGGGTTGGATGTTGATGCAGCCAGTAGTACTTGACTGCCTCATTTTGCAATCTATGTACTGAAATCTGCTTTACAGGTTGCGAATATGAAGGGCTTGCCTAGCCCCACACTAATCCCTTTGTGGGCTTCACAGGTCACATTGCCTCTTTTGAAGGGAATGCTGAATTTCACTATTAACCAATGTAGGTAGTGGATGGTGTCACATCTTGTATAAGCCCCTAATGTGAAACATGGCTGTACTGGCCATTCTGCCACTCTAGCATCTTCCCGGTGGGCTGCAGGCTAGGGGGCTGCTATCATGGCAGGATACATTGCTGTGACCCATCCATGAAAGCCCCCCTAGCCCTATTCTAGTCATGGCCTCTGCAGTGTGGGGCTGGTTTGCACATTCTGTCCAAGGCTGATTTTGGTTTTCAGCCCTGCCCTCATGCCACGGTAGGGCTTCATCGCATGTACACAGTACTATATGAAAAAGCGCGGCCTGCACAGTTGAATAAAAATACGTTTTGCAGGCTCAAGTGTCAGTTCCGACCAGCACAGTGTGTGAATGTGCTGCTCCTATTGCTCTTGCTGCGTGCACCCTTAAAATGAGGGCCAGATGCACAGGACACCCGCTTATGGGTTCCCATCACATTAGAACATTGGCGGGGAGGAGCTGGACCTGCGCATGGGAGGTGCACTACTGTGCACCTGCCAGCCTGCAAAACAAATAGATGAGTGGGGTCTGAACACTACCACCAATCCCTTTCCATGCATGCGACAAGAGGTGGCTGTGCTGGCTGTGCATGTCAATCTGCACCAGCACTATGAAAGATTTGCTTGGGGGGGGGGGCGTGGTCAAGCCGCCGACCAAGATGGCCGCACGCCACTGAAGCTTCGACAGCAGGCACAGCTAAACAGCCCTATCCCCCACATGGCAGGCAGTGGTCTCCCCATATGAGAGACCGCTGAGTGCAGTCCCGCTGTACATGGCGTGCTGATTAGATCACGGAGCAGTTCCTCTGTCCCGAAGATCTGGGTGTCGGCAGCCGAGGGGCAGAACACATGACGACAGCGGCCTGATCCTTGGACCGGGATCTAGCGGAGAAGTGGCGACGTACGGTGACTGAGGCCTGAGTGGTGCCGGGACTCCAGGTGGCGGTGAGTACACCGGGTGCAGATTTGGGCTCACTGTCTCGCTCTCCCCACTTTGGCGGTATTTCAGCCTGAACGGGGTGCAGCCTCGACAGGCTGCCCCCAGAGTACAGCTCACGCTCCCGCCTCCTCCCCAAGGCCTCACGGGGACAGGGCCCACGGGCGAGCCCGGGAGGCAGCAGTTGGGTCGGTGAGGGGCGTGGAGCAGGGGAGTAGCGAAGAGCGGCCTATTGCCCCCTGTGCCCGGTTGTCTCTTGATCTGTCCCCGCCACTACATGGCCTTTTACAACGCGGCGTACGATCGTCTTGCCTCACATCCTGCTGCCTCCCACCAAAGGTGCTCAGCCGAGATTTAACTGCCCAGTTTACCACCCAGACGCCGGCTGCCTTTCACATTGAGGCTGAGACTACATCTCACTAGCAGCACCTCTTGCCCTGCTTCCTGTTGGCTTCCGCCCACTCCAGTGACTTGCCTGATTGCCCCCGTTTGCTGGCGCCTGTCCCTCACCACTGCACCTTCCTGGGACGGAGGACCGGGCACGCCCGCCTACAAAGATCGTGTGGTGGCGCCTTAAAGCGGGGCCTTATTGGTCCCACGCACACCACCTCAGAAGTTCTATCGCCCCACAGTGCCACCTCCGGGGCCTGACCTATGAGCTGGAACGCGAAGCCTAGATCGGCGTCCTTGCCCCCCTGGATGTCTCGAGTGGGAAACTAACACCTGCCACACTGTACACTGGGATTCTACGCACAGGTTGCCTGGCCCTCCACATTCCCGATTCCTGGTCGGACCCCGCTCCACCCTCCACATCCCATATTGAGCTCCCTTTTGAGAAGCTAGAGGAGAGGGTTACAGACGACGGCTCCGGTATGGCGGAGGGTGAGCGAGGATCGGACCACACTGATGATCCTTCTGCCCCATCATCTTCATTACTGCAAGAGATGAGAGCGGGCTTTCGGTCACTGCATGGGCGGTTCGACGCCCTCGACAAGGGCCTTGAATCCTTGGGGGCTAAAATACAAGTCCATGACAGGCGACTGGATGTTGCAGAGGCACGCATCTCTGATATTGAAGATGGCACCGCGTAATCCGTTAAAAGATTGGAACGGGTGGAGCGCATTCTCAAAGAGGTGGCAATTAAAAACGAGGACCTGGAGGCGCGCAGCCGGCGCAACAATCTTTGCATTCTGGGTGTTCCGGAATCCACCGCCACGGGCCGCCTTGGCCTATTTGTCAAGACTCTGTTGACTGACATGTTTGGGAAGGAGTCATTTACCCCCGGCTTCGTGGTGGAACGCGCCCATAGTACCTTGGGACCCCGACCCAACCCAGGCTGCCCTTCACACCCTATCATTGCTCGAATCATGAACTTTCGGGATCGTGGCATGGCCTTGCGCCTCGCTAGGGAAGGCGGGGATACCTCGTGGCAGGGCTCCAAACTTGCCTTCTATCCAGACTTTACCATCATGGTACAGGAGGCCCGACGCAAATATAACGGGGTTAAAGCTGCCCTCCGGAACCTAGGATTGAAGTATGGCATGCTATACCCCGCCAGATTGAAAATTGACGTTAATGGTCGGACCCGCATTTTTGAGAATCCTACTGATGCACAGGACTTTTGAAGTGCCTATAAGCAAAATAACAATCAGGCAGTTGCGGGCGGGAGCAGGCCCTCTCCTCCGCATAGTGGTTCCGAAGCAAGCATGGAACACTTTTCTGGTTACGGGACTGGTTGACTCTGCTGCACTGCTCTTATTATGCTTTAGTTCTACTGTATGGGGATAACGCTACTCATCACTCTGATATGTCCCTCATAGCTGGCCGACTGCCGCGGCGTTGCCACCCCACTTGGTGTACACCTTGGGTTTGTTTATGGTTTCACGGATGTACCGTTTCAGGGCTAACACTGTCCACTGTAAAGTCAATTGGTACTATACGTATTGCTCTCTGTTGTGGGTTTGCCTTCCTCTTTTTTGCAGTGAGGTTGGGAGGGTGGGGGGGGGATGACTGGCATTACATAATAGTTGTCGATTGTTTTTGGTACTGTTTACTGTTACAGTCTGCTTTTATTTGATGGTATTCGTATCTGTCCTTTATTCCACAACTCCTAGATGGCTCAGATAGGAAAGACTTATGGCCCCTCCAGCTTGTCCTTGATGTCTCAATGATACCCATAAGAGGAGACAGGTTCTTCACTACTTACCCTGGCATAATGTAGACATTGCCTTTCTGCAAGAAGCGCATTTGCCTAAATCCGACCCTGCCCGCTTTGCTGCTAGTTGGGGCGCTCACAGGTATTTCGCCAACTTTAGTAGTTATGCCAGGGGCACGGCCATTCTCATTCACAAGAGGGTTCCCCTCAGTCTCCACTCGGTCGTAACTGATTGCGAGGGTAGATACACCATCGTAGTGGGCTCACTAATGGGTCACAGCGCTGCTTTGATTTGTGTACATGCACCGAACACTGACTCACCAGAATGTTTTCATTCCCTCCATGCCCCACTCTCAAAGTTAGACTCCTTCTTACTACTGGTGGTCGGGGACTTTAATCTACTTCTCAACCCCAAGCTAGATGGTACCGTCAACTCCCCTGGCACTAAACCTCGTGCGTGCCGCGCTCTCCTTGACCTATGCGACCAATTCTCTCTCCTCGATGCTTGGCGTAAGTGCAACCCTTCCCACACTGACTTCACACACTATGTGGGCCACCATAACACATGGACTAGACTTGATTACTGGCTTCTCACCCCAGGTGTCTCTTTCTAGTACCATTCTCTTGAGACACTCCCAAGAACGTATTCCGACCACTCCCCTGTTAAGCTCCTACTTCGAGTTCCGAGACCTGACGAGTTTGAGCGGCAGTGGCGCTTCCCCAGTCGGGCGCTCCACAATGATCTTTTTCATTCTGAGGTGCGCAAGGCCATTGAAGACTACTTTCTTTAAAACCGTCTCGGTTGATACCTGAGCGGTTCTATGGGAGGGATTTAAGGCATACATAAGAGGTGTTAGCATTGCCAAACATTCGGGAAGGCTTAAAGCTCTCCGCACTACACTCACACGACTGGAGCGGGACCTCACAGACCTTGACAATGCGACACCGCATACCCCCTGCCCAGATGTGGCGGGACGGCGCTTGACTCTCCTCACTGAATATAGAGACACAGCTGACCGCGAGATCCTCTTTCTGGATAAATATCAAACCGCGCGGTGATACGGCGAGGGTGAGTGTCCCGGTCGGGTGCTGGCTCAGATGCTTCGGCCTCCCTGCAGTAAAGCCTACGTCGACCGAGCTACGCTCTTCCACTGACCTGACTCTCAGTGGCACCACGGAAATCAGAGATGAATTCCTTGCTTATTTTACCTCTCTCTACACTTCTCAACTAGGGCGAGATCTTACGGCACAGGAAGTCTATCTCTCGGAGATCACGCTAGTACATCTAGAGAAAGAAATGCAGGATTTCCTGGCTGAGCTGATCTCCGAGGCCAATGTACTTTGAGCCATCGATTCTCTCCGTTGCTCCTCCGCCCTCGGGCTTGATGGCTTTACTGGGGAATTTTACAAGGCCTATAAAGACTTGTTTGCGCCGCAACTAATCGAAGTGTACGCCGAGGCCCTCGAGAAACAGATTCTACCCCCCACACTCCGCAAAGCTGTTGTTATACTCCTCCCGCAAAGACCCGTCCTTCTGCGGATCCTACAGACCCTTGTCTCTACTTAATTTGGACTATAAAATCCTCGCAAAAATTGTCGCTAATCGCTTATCCCAATTGATGGAATTCATTATTTCATCAGCTCAATCTGGCTTTGTCCCCCACTGTTCGACTTCTTTGAACCTTCGGACACTGTTCTCGGTCCTTCACAGGATTAGCCCCAAGGTTCCCGCTGCCACAATTCTGCTGGACACAAAGAAGGCCTTTGACACCTTGGAACGGCCTTTCTTCATGTCAGTCAGGCACCGCATGGGTATGCCAGTGGGATTCGTAGCCACCACGGCACTGCTTTATAGCCGCCCCATGGCGAGACTTCGCCTTAACAGCACACTATCTTGACCTTTCCCTCTCTCCCGTGGCACACGCCATGGGTGCCCTCTGTCGCCTTTATTATTTATTCTTGCCATGGATCCTTTAATCTGACACTTCCAGGAAAAGTATCTGCAGCGGGGCTTACAATTTAATACCGGTCCTCTCCTGGTCTCGCGATGACACTATCTTGTATGTACGAGAACCCCAGGTGGATTTAGAACCGCTCATTAGAGAGATTCTCCATTTTGGGCAACACTCCGGCCTAGGCATCAACTGGCGCAAGTCAGTCATCTTCCCCTTAACCCCCAGTGCAATCAAATTGGCATGTGAGTTCCTGTCAAGAATTCCTGTCATGCGAGGGGAGGAAAACGGTAACCAGCAAAAACGGACTACATCTCCCAGGATGCTTAGCGGTTGAGAGGTTATGTAAACAGGAGAGCTGTTACATAACTCAAGGAAAACACGCCCTTATGTAAACAGGAGAGCTGTTACATAACTCAAGGAAAACACGCCCTTATGTAAACAGGAGAGCTGTTACATAAACTCAAGGAAAACACGCCCTATAAAGGGAGGAACCGGGAGGTACAACGCTGTCGGATATTGTGTTTACACCGACGTACCTGCTTAGTGAAGAGCAGTGTTCCGGAGTGGTGCTCCAGTAAGGCAAGAACGGAGGTAGGTCGAGTCGTTACTCCCTGGGCCGTGTCTTGCCCCATCGTCACCTGTGAAGGACCCGGAAGCTCTACCGGATAACCATTGAGCTTCGCTTTTTGACTCGGCTGAGTCAAAGCGCAGTGGCGCTTTTGCTGGTTGGAGTCGTAACTCCCAGCCCGACCAGAGATACAGGGACTGCCAGCTGTAACGCACACCAGGAGGTGTTTGCCGCGTTACAGACTCGGAAGTCCACAGGATCGATCGAGCGGCTGCTCTCGGTTCAGTCTTCTTTGCTTGTGATTGGGGTATCGGTGACGCATCACCAGGAGGTGACTCCGCGTCCCGGTGCAGTCTGAGGAAGAGGTTGAGCGGCTGCTCCCTTCAGGTAGAGACCCCGGCTGGGTGTTTCCCTGACTCCTCGATTCTCCCCAACACTCTTCGTGCCCCTCACAGCCTACCGATTGGCATTGTCGGCCATTTCATTTCTGCCCTCTGTTGGCATACGCCGGGATCGGCGTATATGCAGAGGACGGCTAGGACCATCCGTGCTGTGGGCTGGTAACGTACTTAGCCTGGAGGATTCCAGTGACTATAACCTTTGTTTATTCCTTGTATTATTTTTGCCTTCATTAAAATAACTAAACCTTCACAAGTGGTTGCGTTCTCATTATCGTGTCTGTTAAACGATCCTGAGACGTTCAGGGCGTTACAAAATATCCGACCTTAAGAACACTAACTGTCTCCCGGTCGATAACAGACATGGCAACACTTGATGATGTGCTGGCTGCTTTAGCGACCGTGCAAATTGAATTGGCTGCCTCCAGGCAAGAAACAGCCGATGTAAAAGCCAGACTGGATGCTATCCAATTGGACCCGCTCACGCCCAGCACCTCCCTCACGAACCAGACCCCTGCGGTAGTAGTGGAAATGCCGGTAGCCGTCCCCTTGGCAACACCAGAGAGGTACAGTGGGGATCCTAACACAGTGCAGGTATTCCTCACACAAGTGGCGCTACATTTATCGTGCAAACCAAGGGCGTTCCCCACGAGTCAGGCTCGTGTGGCTTTCCTTATATCCTATTTGGCTGGAAACGCGGCACAATGGGCCGTACCTCTGGTGAGCAGGGACGACCCCATCTTATGTGATTGGGGTGCTTTTCGCGAAGAATTCCTGAAAGTCTTCGACAGAAGGGCTGACTCATACACGGCGGACCGTGAAATGCTTGAGTTGAGACAGGGATCCAACGACCTGGTGCAGTATCTCAACGCGTTCCGAAGGCTGGTTGCGGAAACCAAGTGGCCTGTTGCTAAACAGACGGCGCTCTTCCATCACGGGCTGTGCGATGAGCTCAAGGACGCCGTGGCTCATATTGACCCACAACCCAAGACATGTGAGGGCCTTATCAACCTGGTATTACGGCTGGAACATAGGCTAAGTGAAAGAAAGGGGGATCATGGGAGAAAAGGAAACTCCCTTCCATCCTATGTGACAGTGGGAAGTCCTGAAACTTCCACCGCATCCAAGGGAGAACCCATGGACATCGGCGCAATACGAGCGAGCCTCACAGCCACGGAGAAAGAGTCACGCCGTAAACAAGGATTGTGCCTATATTGTGGCAAAAAAGGCCACTACGTACGTGAATGCCCTGCCAAACCGAAGACGTCACGTTATCGGGCCAACCGGTCGGTAACAGCCGTGGTGGACGTACCGGCGGAAAACTAGAGGACTCCCAGACCAAAGAAGGGGCATCTCGGAGTCACTCATCCATCCCTTCACTTTCCAACTCGGTCACTAAGGGACAACGACACCTGTTTCTCACAGTGCACGTGGGAGTGCATGACCAGTGGATACCCATTGTGGCCATGGTGGATTCAGGGGCCACTGGCATGTTTATGGACCACAACGAGGCATGCAGGCTAGGGCTAGTGCTTCTTCCCAAAGCTGTACCCGAAGACGTCTATGCTGTAGACGGAAGGCGATTGGTGACGGGGCCCATCGGGCAGCACACGGGGGTCCTTCCGATGAGATGTGGGAGGAACCATTTGGAACAAATCGATTTTAACATCATCCGAGCGCCCCAATATGGCGTCATATTGGGATTGCCGTGGCTACAGAAACACAACCCCTCTGTGGATTGGCCAACACATCGCATCGAACTGACGTCACCGTATTGCATCCTGCATTGTGGAATAAGAACGGAATCCCTTGACGCAGATGAGAGCGGGAGTCAGACGGTGGCTACAGCGGCAGAAAAAGATGTGGCTCTCCCCCAGGCTTATCACAGTTTTGAGGATGTATTTGATGAGGTGAAGGCGGAAGTGCTACCACCACATAGACAGTTTGACTGCCAGATCGACCTGGTGCCAGGGGCCAGCGTTCCCAGCGGCAGGCTGTATGCCCTGACGGAGCCTGAAAACGTGCATCTCCGGGGGTACCTGGATAAACTCCTCAAGCTAGGATTCATCCGCCCGTCCAAGTCTCCGGCCGCCTCGCCACTCTTCTTCATCCCGAAGGCTAATGGGGAGCTGAGAGCCTGTGTGGACTTTAGGGCATTGAATGCGATAACCGTAAAGAATCGGTACCCCTTGCCTCTCACCAGTGTACTTCTGGAACAGGTCAAGAAAGCTCGTATCTACACCAAGTTGGATTTGAAAGGGGCATACCATCTGGTGCGCATGAGGGACGGAGACGAGTGGAAGACCGCCTTTAAGACCAGGTTCGGCCTTTTTGAGTACCTCGTCATGCCGTTCGGTCTGTGCAACGCCCCGGCAGCCTTTCAGTACTTTTTGAATGAGGTATTCAGAGAGGAGTTGGATATCTACGTGGTCGTATATATCGACGACATCCTCATCTATTCATCCAGTGTGGAGGAGCACGTACACCACGTCAAGGCTGTGCTCCAAAAGCTGAGGGAAAACATGCTGTTTTGTAAACTCAGCAAGTGTGACTTCCACGTCACATCCGTGGAATTCCTCGGAGTGATGCTGAGTCCAGAGGGACAGGAGATGGCAGAAGGAAAGATCAAGGCGGTGAAAGAATGGCCGGTGCCCCAAAGCGTGAAGGACGTCCAAAGTTTCATTGGCTTCGCCAACTTTTACAGGCGGTTTATAGATGGATTTTCAGGATTGGTGGCCCCAATCACACAGCTACTGAGGAAGTCCAAGGAGTTTGTCTGGTCCCCTGAAGCGAACAAAGCCTTTGAGGCCCTGAAAAGCGCCTTTGGTAAGGCGCCGGTGTTGGCTCACCCCGATCCGGATCTCCCCTACGTGGTGGAAGCGGACGCATCGGATGTGGCGCTGGGGGCTATCTTGTCCCAACGCAACCACGACACAGGGGTGCTTCATCCCGTTGCGTACATGTCCCGCAAACTCAACGACGCCGAACGCAACTACCATATTGCGGAGAAGGAGCTTCTCGCAATCAAGGACGCCTTCACCGAATGGAGGCATTGGTTGATGGGGGCAAGACATGTGGTATCGGTGTACACGGACCATCGGAACCTACAGTTCATGACGGCCACAAGACACCTTTCTCCCAGACAGCTGCGGTGGATGATCTTCTTTGCGGGGTTCAACTTCCGCATCACATATCGGCCGGGGACGGAAAACGGGAAGGCGGACGCCCTGTCCCGTCAATCTGCAGTTAAGGAACCATTGCCTGCGACCGAGCATTCCATCATTTCCCCGAGGATGGTATTGGGGGTTATCCAACCGGATACTTTCCTGAGGGGAATAAAGAGAGGGATCAGGTCATTCGCATGGCGGAGGTGGCTCCTCAGTCACAGAGAATGGCAGCTGAAGGACGGGATACCCCTGAAGGGCAGGTGCCTATTTATACCCACGCCTAGGCTAAGGAAACAAGCATTCCTCTGGTGTCATGACTCTCCATGCGCAGGTCATTTGGGCTTTGAAAAAACGG
This sequence comes from Triturus cristatus, assembly GCF_964204655.1. Classification (NCBI taxonomy): domain Eukaryota; kingdom Metazoa; phylum Chordata; class Amphibia; order Caudata; family Salamandridae; genus Triturus; species Triturus cristatus. The sequence goes on along the minus strand of NC_140579.1, from coordinate 427,886,910 downwards.
TGGCTAGCATGGGACGGCATTTCTGGTGGCCAACCATGAGAGTGGATGTCAGGAGGTGGGGACAGGAGTGTCCTACGTGTGCTACCATGAAGGCCGACCATGGCCGAACCCAAGGGCTCTTACATCCACTTCCGACCCCGGATAGACCATGGGATAGCATATCACTGGACTTCGTGGTGGGCCTACCGGTAGACCAGGGGATGACGGCAATACTGGTGGTGGTGGATTACTTGACGAAAATGGGGCACTTCATCCCCTGCAAGAGAGTCCCTACGGCCGGGGAATTGGCGTCACTACTCCTAAAGAATGTGGTACGACTGCATGGATTACCTGGGGTGATCGTGTCGGACCGGGGGTCGCAGTTTACTGCGCAATTCTGGAAGACTTGGTGCACTGCGCTGCATGTTAAGACCGCCCTGTCCACCAGCTACCACCCTCAAACGGACGGCCAAACCGAGCGCCTGAACCAAACGCTCAAACAGTATCTGCGATGTTTTGTGGACCAGGGCAGGGAAGAATGGGTCGACTTGCTATGGGTTGCAGAGATAGCCTATAACAACGCCACTCACAGCTCCACACAGTCATCTCCGTTCTATAGCAACTATGGCCAACATCCCAGGTTCTTGCCATTTCTACATCCGTTCAGAGAGGACAGGATTCCCGCCACAGCGGACAGGGTGGCACACATAAAAGACACGTTGATGCGCTCAAGGGCTGTCCTAATAGAGGCCAAGAGAAGATACAAGGCTGCGGCAGACAGGAAGAGAAGGCCCGGGCCACTGTACCGCACTGGAGACTACGTCTGGATATCCACAAGAAACATGAGGTTTCGAAAGAACAGTGTGTTCCATCCCAAGTACATGGGCCCCTATCGAATTACCAAGTGTATGGGTCCCGTGAACGTGAAGGTGTGCTTGCCCCAGTCATTGCGGATACACCCTGTCTTTCATGTATCATTGCTCAAACCAGCACCCTCCAAGCCGTCTGGGACACCTAGGCCGGTATGCGTGGAGTCGGAGGTGGAGTATGAAGTGTCGGGCATACGGGCGTCCAAATGGCGCAGGGGGAGGCTGTGGTACCTGGTTGCGTGGAAAGGCTATGGCCCGGAGGAGCAGTCATGGGAACCGGCTGAAGGGGTTCATGCTCCGCGCTTGGTCTCCTTGTTCCATCGGCGTTTTCCTGCCAGCGCTGGACCCGTGGGGAGCCGCTGAGAGGGAGGATGTACTGTCAAGAATTCCTGTCATGCGAGGGGAGGAAAACGGTAACCAGCGAAAACGGACTACATCTCCCAGGATGCTTAGCGGTTGAGAGGTTATGTAAACAGGAGAGCTGTTACATAACTCAAGGAAAACACGCCCTTATGTAAACAGGAGAGCTGTTACATTACTCAAGGAAAACACGCCCTTATGTAAACAGGAGAGCTGTTACATAAACTCAAGGAAAACACGCCCTATAAAGGGAGGAACCGGGAGGTACAACGCTGTCGGATATTGTGTTTACACCGACGTACCTGCTTAGTGAAGAGCAGTGTTCCGGAGTGGTGCTCCAGTAAGGCAAGAACGGAGGTAGGTCGAGTCGTTACTCCCTGGGCCGTGTCTTGCCCCATCGTCACCTGTGAAGGACCCGGAAGCTCTACCGGATAACCATTGAGCTTCGCTTTTTGACTCGGCTGAGTCAAAGCGCAGTGGCGCTTTTGCTGGTTGGAGTCGTAACTCCCAGCCCGACCAGAGATACAGGGACTGCCAGCTGTAACGCACACCAGGAGGTGTTTGCCGCGTTACAGACTCGGAAGTCCACAGGATCGATCGAGCGGCTGCTCTCGGTTCAGTCTTCTTTGCTTGTGATTGGGGTATCGGTGACGCATCACCAGGAGGTGACTCCGCGTCCAGGTGCAGTCTGAGGAAGAGGTTGAGCGGCTGCTCCCTTCAGGTAGAGACCCCGGCTGGGTGTTTCCCTGACTCCTCGATTCTCCCCAACACTCTTCGTGCCCCTCACAGCCTACCGATTGGCATTGTCGGCCATTTCATTTCTGCCCTCTGTTGGCATACGCCGGGATCGGCGTATATGCAGAGGACGGCTAGGACCATCCGTGCTGTGGGCTGGTAACGTACTTAGCCTGGAGGATTCCAGTGACTATAACCTTTGTTTATTCCTTGTATTATTTTTGCCTTCATTAAAATAACTAAACCTTCACAAGTGGTTGCGTTCTCATTATCGTGTCTGTTAAACGATCCTGAGACGTTCAGGGCGTTACAGTTCCCTCTCGAGTGGTGCTCTGACTCCGTCAAGTATTTGGGCATCCACATCAACTCGGACACAGACCAGATTCTCCGCCTCAACTACGGCCAGGCAGTAGGGACACTTGAGGCCCAAGTGGAGAGTTGGCTGTGACTGCCATTGTTGATCGCCGGCAGGGTAGCCATTATCAAGATGGTAGTGCTCCCCAAATTTATATATCTCTTTAATAATATCCCAATTCCCCTCCCGAACAGTTTCTTTACAAAGATACAATCACACCTCATTCGATTGGTCTGGGGGGGCAAACAGGCGCGCGTCCGCTGGCAGGTTCTCACTCTACCCTATGAGAGGGGTGGGTACGGAGTGCCGAATTTCCACCTATATTATTTCGTTGCTCAATGTAGCTATGCCTTGGCATGGTATCATCCAGAAGCCAGAATCCCGTTCCTCCCCCCCGGAAGCAGATTTCGTTCTTCCTGAGCGACTGTCCACCGTCTTGCCAAAAGGTGTCCCCAGAGACCCTAATGACAAGCCAGAATCCCGTTCCTCCCCCCCGGAAGCAGATTTCGTTCTTCCTGAGCGACTGTCCACCGTCTTGCCAAAAGGTGTCCCCAGAGACCCTAATGACATACAGACGGTCTCTACTGCCAGCTGGGCATGGGATAAACTCAAACATTACACTGGTTCCCCGATGCTATACTCCTCAGCTCTTCCTCTCCCCAACGCCCGCTGGCTGGCCATAACTGGTGAGAGACTGGTGCAGTGTACTTTGTCCAAGTTTGACATTACAAAACTTGGAGACCTATATCCTGACGGACATATATATAACGGAAGATGGCCGTTTCCATGAAGCTACATTCATGGACAGCTTCATTCTCAGACGGATCCATTCAGCTTTATGGGTCACGCTTCCTGGATTTCCCATTGAACCAGACTTGTTTACTCCACTCTCACTCATCATATATAAACTCTATAAGGCATGCTCCGGAATGCTACCTGTTTGCGACAACAACATCCACAAGGATTGGGAGGGTGACTTGGGCCGCCCCATCACAGACGACCAATGGGCGAAATGCTGTTCAGTCAAGAAAGACATTTCACTCAACAGTAGGCATAAAATGCTGCACTTTAAGTTTCTGCGTAGAAATTACATCACACCTGCCGAAGCTCATAGGCTGGATCCTACCAGACCTCACATCTGCACCAAATGCGAAGCCCCACACGCAGATTCCACACACCTCACCTGGACCTGCCCCCCATTACAACCATATTGGGAGAAAGTGCACAAAATGCTAGGCGACATGATCAAACTGCCCCTCATCCCCACACCGGAGATTGCACTTATGGGTTATTTGGTGAACTTCACCAAAACCGTTAGGAAATTCACATCCCTCAGCTTTCTGCTGGCCAAAAGAGAAATCGCCATTCACTGGGGTCATAGATCAGTTCCCACTTTACAGAGTTGGCTGAATAGTCTGGCTCATTGTAATACCAATAGTGAAGTGTATTCTAGTACACTGCCTGGCTCGTCCCGTTCCAGGGACATTTGGGGTCCCTACAGGTCCTATGTGGCATCCATTCAGCACGCTGCTGACTCATTGCTGGAACAGGGCATTATCCCTGCCGGGGACGGATAGGCAGTTACGTGGTCCACTACTGACAGATGCTCAGAGCGCCTCCCTGCCCTGTTGAGACGGGTCCCCACTTGCTGTATGGCAGCTCCTGTGGTTGTTGGGTTTGGATGGGTTCATATCCCTACTGCTAATTAACGTACAATACTGTTCAAGGATAGGGGAGGGGCCGTAGAGACTGTGTTTTTCCTTTATCCTTATTTCATTAGCTGTCGCTATTCTCCTGATTGATATGAGCCATGACAGAATCAATATCGCTGTTTTATGTTATATTGAATTCACTCCAATGGCAATGTCAAAACAATGAACAACTATAATCGTGTTGCTATGAAGTGTTACAGTGGAAAATTGTAAATAAAGTTTTTAAAAAAAGAATTGTTTTGAGGCAAGCGCAAGAAAAAGAGAGAGAGTTTTTAGACTTCTTTGCATACTTGTGCAATCTCTCATGGACAATGATCAAAACAAAGACAATTAGGACCCACATCATACAAGAGTGCAAACTATCAGTACGAAGATGGCTCACACTAAGGAAAACACGATTTAGCCTCAAAGCGATTTGAACCATAGGTTGCTCTCACAAACTGTCTCATAATAGAGCATCTATGGCGAATTAATCTCTGGCCACATATCCATCAAATAGGAGTAAGATAACAACAAGCTTAAAATGATAGAATGCATAGAGAGAACCATGAGTCATGGCTCCCTGAACAAAGCACACTGCAGCTCTGACAAAAAAACAGTAAGATTACAAACATGTTGACAGTGGTTTTGAGGCTCATCAACATGTCGCTCAAGATGCAATATCTGCACCTCCTGTGGATACAAGAACTATTTTGTGCAGTAGCTGCGGAAGCATGTGCCACAACAGAAGAAGATGAGAGCAAATTTCAACATTTCCTTTGAAATTACTAAGCTATTTTCACCCATCTCCCCCCAACTCAAAGTGAATGTCTACAAAGATGAAGGGGTCTTCCTTATCTTGATGACTGAGACAAAGTCAACCATGAAGCTGTCCTTCTTTAAGTGCAGAGACCAGTGAATGGACTGGAAGTGGTAAGGGCATCTGTTAATCAATTTCTATTGATTTTAAACAAGAAAAACCAGAAGTAATCAAATGCAGCATGCTACAGCAGCTGTAGAATATCCTCATGTTACATATACAGAAAATGCACCTGCGATGTAAGACTATTGTGTTATGTCAGATTTGAACCTGTGCCTTTAGTAGATAGGTTTGGAACACAGGTAGGTAACACACAGCACTAAGAAAAATCAGCAAGAAAGTCAGTGCTAAATTCATTTTGAAAATGTGAGCACTGGTATACTGATAAGTTGACTGACAGTGGAAAATTTGCAACTGACCCACTTTGTTCTGAAAATGAGGACCCACAAAGTGGAGTACCGTTGAAAGATAATGACAAAGACACAGGTTTTGTGTAATCACAAAGCACAAACCACTCCTCATGCTCCATCTAGAAATGAGAAATTGGCATTAAAAAAAGTATGATTCTTGTACTGAGCAGGAGGTGACAACCCAGCCAAACATCAGTTTGGATTTAATCTTCACAAGATCCATCAACTTGGAGTGTGATTGCCCTGCAGACCTATAATAGAAGGTACAGTGTAATTTACTGTGGGAGTTTCACAATATATACAGACCGATCTCTGGCACTTCTAGTAGTTGATTTACCATGCTATACTAAAGATTCTTGCGACCTGCAGAGGAAGTTATATGAGATGCCATGGGAACATAATTACTGGCTAGTCAGTATTGTTGTAAAAAGTTTATACATCATTATTGAACATGAACATGGATTGCTGGCTCTTAATTCTTTTTAACTTCATACTCAGCAAGGCAACATATCTGCATGCGCTTGGAGATGACAGCATTTGTTTTGCAGATTTTCTTTCTGAAGGAAATGCTTTACCACAAATGTGGTACTGTAATAGGCACCAGGTTTGCTCCCACTTATGCCAACCTGTTTATGGATTTGTATGAGACGCATCATTCCTGGAACAAAAACGTACATTGTGTGCACTCAAATCTTATATTGTGGACCCGATACATAGATGCCATCCTAATAATTTAGAACAGCTCTGAGAATGCAATTAAGGAATATCATGCTTTTCTCTATATTAATCAAAAACAACTGCTGCAAGCAATGTTTTACACTTTAGCTCAGGTCATCCTTATCAACAAAAAGCAAATATCCCACATGGGGTGTAGCTTAGACATAAAACGAACTGCAGTATAAACTTCACATGTCTGGAGGAAGAAAACACTCCTTAATTAGATTTAATGAAAGATGATATCCTAACAAAATTATTAATTAGGCCAGACATAGAGCTGGCTTAGTAGAGAGAACTATACTACTTGATGATAAACCTGCTAGAATGATTTTGAAAGGTATGACAAAAGAAGTTCAGGACAAGACTAAAACTTTTCAGAACCATGACAACTCCAAAGAACCTGAGATCAGAAATGTTCTCAATTTTAATTCTAAATGTTACTTCATCTTACTTATTTGCATCAACAAAACAAACAATGTTTAAAGGAGAGCTGGGAAGAACACCTAAATGCAATTAAAAATAGAGATACAAAATCTTCAATATCTCTACACTTTACTAACAATCATTATGATGCAGAGATTAGTTAGATCACTTTTTTTTAAACAAACTTTATTGGGTTTTAAACAATCTTTCAATAAAGGACTTCTGGATACAAATTACAATTAGCCAAGATTCCTTCCTGTAAGTGTCTGTTACTTCCTGAAGTGGTCCGGAATATCGTATCGGTGTCCCAAGCCCCCACTTCCTCTGGCAACTGCATAGTAGTAGTACAGTACCCTTCCTTGTTCTCTGCAAGTAGTCCATGTAGTCGCTGTACAGCATTTACCCACCTACAACTAACCCCCCCACCCTTCCCACCCCCCAGGCGTGTCACATGTGATCAAACTCGTATCCTTTTACTCCAGGGTTGCCCTATTCTGCGCTCTATCCGCCATTGTAATTCTGTATCTCTGGGCTATCGGTGAAGGGGCAGTTGTCCCAGTTTGCCTGAACTAATATTCGGCATATAACTTGATTTAGGGTGTAGGGTTCAACCTTCGTCTTCAGGGGCCTCCTCCGCTAGGCCTTCGTCTCTCTACCCATCTGGATTCTTTAGCAGTTCCACTAATGCTTATCATGCCCTGGCTGTTTCCAGTGTCTTCTCATTCCCTGTCCTTTTTGCTATTTGCAATCTGACTGCCTCCTCACATTCTGCCCATTTAACAAATTATTTTTGCCATCTGGCCATGTTAGGGCCCCCTCTCGCTCTTCAATGCCTGGTGATGTCTCTTTTAGCTAAGACCAGTCCCAGATCCAGAAACTTACTCTTCACCTTATTCTTGGCTGTGTGGGGGAACCAGTGTAATAAGCAATACCCCGGCGTTACTACTATCTCTCTAACCATCACGTTTGTTAATACTGTAGTTACCCCTTCCCAGAAGGGAGTTGTGATTTTGAACCAAGTGAGGTTTGTCCATATGTAGTCCTACTTTAGGGATGAGAGTGTGTTTCTGAGTTGTGGATTCATTCCCATTTAGATTGCAGTTTATGAGTTAGTTTAGAGTGTTTGGGAGAGAGAAGGTTGTATGGTTTGGATGCACAGTGCCTTTGATTTTCTTTTTTTTTATGGATGGGAGATCGGGTTCATGAGGGGTTTTGTTTTTCAATATGGAAATTTTAATTCTGAAGAAATTGTAAATATCTAATTCAGTGAGGTTGATGATTTTTTTTTAATGAGTTTCCCAGGTTCGGGCAATCCCAGAACATATGCAGGAATTCTGCATAGGTCCATAAAAAGTGAGAATTTAGAAACAAAGGAAGCAGTTTCATAGGCTTAGTATGTTGATATGTTCAAGTAGCTAAAGTGAGTGATTATATAATTGGGATATTGTAGATATTACTTATTTGTTTTTTGCATGTAATTATATATATAAGAAATTGTAAAATGTAACATACTGAATACAACCACTTGCCCTACCATTTATCTTTGTACATATATTTGTCTACGTGTAAGTGTCTTTTTAATAATGAGTTTATCGCAACCAACTGCGTGCCCCTAAATGTACTACACAAGAATGGTACTATTGATGCTCCCAAATCATTCTATGCTCCTATTTGAGAGTATGTCATGGAGACTGAACTAAAGCTGATGGCATTGATGGAGCAAGGATTCGAGAAAAAGAAACTTGCTCGGGTCAACCTCTCATTAACAGGTACTAATAAGAAGAAATCGTAGATAAAAGAAAACTAACATACACACAACATTTACATATGGGGAAAAGAGCTTTTATGGATGCTTAAATAGCAAAGAATAATTGCTACGTAACTGAAATCCCGCTTGAAACCGAAAATAGTTTTGCGCATGTGCGAACCATAACTGCGCAAATTACCATGTGATTAACCCATGTGAGAGGGAAACTCTCATGCATGTGCAAAGAGTTACTAACTGTAGGTCTTGAGGCACCGCGTGCCTGGCATATGCTTACCTGAATTTAAAAAGAGCTGTCGCTGCCAATTGCTTAACAAAGAAGAAAATAACATAGGATAGAGTAGAAGTTGGTGGTGAGAATAACATATTTGAGAAAATAACATTTGTTTATGATTCCTTTATTAATAGTGTGTGTTTGGGCCAGATGTGCTAAGCCAAGGGAAACGATGGTGGTTGAAATGTAACACAAGTTGAGTCTGTGCACTAAAAGTTTTGAAGTGACCTGCTGACCTGACCATTGACAGGTAGCCAAGAGCCAAGGATAGAAGCCTGGGAATGCTCTTCAACTGTAGAATTGCATTTAAAATGTGTATCTTATCTGTTTCTGTGAATGTGTGTGAAAGGAAATGGCATCGAAAAATGAATAAATTAAATGGGAAGGGATTGTTAGACAAAAAGTTCATTAAGAAATCGAGAATGACAGCATGAGGTGATGACAACCCCCCTGCCCCTGCCCAATCAAAATCCGGGATCTACTGAGACTTGCACCCTCGAGGATGGGACATGCAGAAATAAAGTCTATAACTAGAGTGATTTAAGTGAAGAAAGTGGTTGACGTCGATGCTGAGTGAGGTGTAGGCGAGAGCTACTGCTGGAAGAGAACAGACTGGGAAGATTTAATTCTGAAAGACAGCCCGATTAGATTGAAGATTTGCGGAAGAATTTCGCGGAGGGAGAGAGTATAAGAGAGGGATGCGCCGGGGTTTTTAGAGAAGTGTAGTAAGTATCATCCTATCCTACACCTGCCCTATAGTCTTTGTTTCCTGACTCTTACTCAGGTGACCTCCACCAGTCCTTTTGGCCAGGGGCTGGGTTTTCCCGTTTCACCATTTGGTAAATATCATTCTGTCTTAAAAATGTACATATCTTTTGCACAGTATGAGTTATTATGTCTTTTGTCTCTTCATCTATCACTCCTAATGCATTAAGATTGTTGAATGCGTCTGTAATTTGAATGTAATTTGATAAATGAATTTTTCTCTCCCAATAAAGTTGATGGAGTTTGCACTGTGAATTTGTACAAATGAGCGTTCATTTTGAATGAGTTATTAGATAAAATTAATTTAATCTTACCTGGAGTCTGTGATTACTTTTGAAAGCTATAAGATAGATTAATCAATTTGTTAATATCACCATCAACTACTCGACTAATGGTTCATTGACCAAAGGAAGAGTGGTGATCTGTCAAGCTTAGTTAGACATTGACTAATTCAGATCAAGGTGAAAATAAAACTTGACCCCCAGCGAAACAGTCAGGAAAGCTGAATGTGTATATGGGCCCATGTTTGATGAAATCGTTGATTGTGAAATGTTTATCCTGGCCTTTCGCTGGATCAGTTTTTCTGGTAGCAGAGTGATGGTTATTATCGATTAGTTTGATGATTATTGATTATTGATTTTCCTTATTGATTATATGTTTAACACAAAGAGTTAGTGTCTAGTTCTATGTTGTCTGGAAGCACAGGCACAGAGATACCTGGGAATCCCGGGAATGGAATTTAGAAGAGTGTTGTAAATGGAAATCACACTGCAGAAGGTTAGTCTTTTGTTGTTATAATACTGAGAAGCTACGCAGGGCTGGCAGTAATATATTAGGGACTATATCGTATAAGAGTAGAGTGTGGAAGACAGCAGAGAGCCCGCCTGTGAACCTTTGGCCTTACCCAAAGGAGGAATATCCCTAGAGGAGTAGCAGGCCCTCCCCGAGCTTAAGTGAAGGGTAAACAGTGGCTTTTACTCGTAGTGACAGGAAGGAATTTTTTCTCTTTGTAGCGAGTGAAGAAACTATCTTTGGTTTAGTGGAGCAGACACAGTAGTGCTGTTTTTATGTTGTTACTAACAAGAGTTTTTATAAAGAAAAACTAAAAAAGACATTGTATTACCTTGTGAAGGGAGGGTCAGTAGCAGGAGCCATACTGATGTCACAAGAGACCGCACTGGCATTGGTCAGACAAGTGGGTGTGTTGTGAGTTCTGATTGGTTAATAGACAGGTAGCGTGCTGGTATTGGGTGAAGAAGGGAATACGTAGTGAGCCCAGATTGGATTGTTGGTGTGAGTCGTGCAGGCATTGGACGAGTGTTGGCTAATAGGTTTAGTGAGAACACAGTTTTCGAAGTTTGTCGAGTGAATTAGACTAAAGTATGAGAAAATGAAGTTGATTAATAAGATCAAGAACTTCTTTAGGAAGGACAAGCGTATAGTAACTAGGGAGGGAATTCTATGCCACCTCCTAATACGCCTGCCTCCTATATGATGATGGTAAGTGGATATCATACGTCTGTATGGTTGGAAAAGTGGGTGGAGTATACGAAAGATGATGGTGTTTTAGCTTTCCCTGAACATGGTACATTTAATGTAAGAATTCTTCAGAATTTAAGAAATAGGATGAATTTGTTAGAACCGAATCCGAGGTTAACACAGTATGAGGCTCTGGAAGAATGGGAAGTTTAGGCATTTGAGCTTGAGAAATACAGAGGAGGTAGGAGGATTAATAGAGGATTTTTACCAAGATACCCATTTGACACTCGAGGAGATCAGATGAAAAGATGGAGAAGAGCTGTAATAACAGAGGGTTTGTATCCAGTATTGGTGGCTGAAGATCAAGAAGGGAGCAAATGTAAAGAAAAAATGAAACACAGGTGTGGCAAGAATAGGGTGTGATGAACCTGATGATGAGTTATTAGAGGATATTTTAGTGAAAAGACCTCCGCCATATCAGGAAAGTGCCAGAGATACAACTCCAAGTGCCCCCATTATGGGAACTCCATTGGTTCCACAAGTTCTATATGATCCAACATTTATTCGAGCATCAAAAGAAAAGGAAAGGGATGTATTGAACAAAACTAAAGAAGAAATAATTCAGAAAATAAATCTTTTAGGCTTAAATGCGGAAGCACTGACAATACCAGGAACTATTGGTCGTTATTCCATTGTATGTTAATAAATGAGGTACACCAAAATCACAAAATGTGGTAGCCTTACAGAATAGTGCTAGAAAGGAGATAGTCATGGTAGACTATCAAATTAGTGAGCGTGAGTTGAATGTGTCATTATTGGATCTCCCAAATATCGAGACTATGACTGAAACCCCAAAGAGAATTTCACCCATAGTTGCAAGAAGAAAAGTACCAGCTGTCACTCCTGTGGCAGGAGGTTCTGCTGGATTTTCTCCTGAAGATCTAGAGGAATGGGCAAAAGGGTTAGAAAAGAAGAAACCCCAATCAAAAACTTTAGAAGTAAGCAAGTTAAGGATGGATTTAGAAGAAATGAAAATTGGTACAATATGTCTTGACAGACTAGGTTCATATGAAGATGAAGAGTTGTTGTTTCTGTACAAGAGTGTAGCCTGGAGGACAAAAAATGTACATGAGAAAATAGCGGAAGTAGCATTAGAATTTGGAATAGATATAGAAAAGTCAAAAGTACTACAAAAACCCTATAGATCAAAATTGACTGAAAAGGACTTAGAAAGTTTGAATGCCTCAGGAAGGAGATTGCAAATAAAGTAATTGGTATACCTTTTGAAGAAATGGGGAGATGTAGATTGATGGAGAAGTAGATGGACAAAGAAAAGAGAGGAAGCAGTTGCAAAAGAGGTATCTACATTTCCGTTGAGAGAAGTAGAAACGGTTGAAAGGATGTGTCCGATGAGGGAAGTTTCCGGTGGTGGTTATGTTCATGTTCCATGGAGCAGACAGGATATTTTGTCCTTTACAAATGATTTCCCAAGATTGAGACAAAAACCAATTGAATGGTACAAGCAGGTAGAGAGGTTTGTCAAAGTTTCAAAGGATTTGTTGAAGGATTTGGATGGCCTGTTTGACATAGTGGTACCAACTGATTTGTGGACCGAGTGTAAAATTATAGTGGACTGGCCCACTGAAGAATATCCTAGAGACGCAAGAACAGGTGCACTTTCAGAGGAAGTAATGAAGAAATATAATCATGTGATTACTTTTCTGAAAGGGAAAATTCCCCCTAAAGAAACAGATTGGGTTAAACGAGACCGAACAACTCAAGAACCTAAGGAGTCAGTGCATGCGTATTATGAAAGGCTGCTGCAATTGTTTAAACAGTATAGTGGATTTGAAAACATTGGTGATAAAGATATGGGACATTTTGTATATAGATTTGTCTATGGGCTAAGGTCAGAAATTAGCCAGATATTCAGCAGCATATGCAGCAAGCCGATCAATGATATTCTGAAGTATGCAAAATACTGCAGTGATAAAATTGATGCAAAGCATAAAAAGTTAAGGGAAAACATTATGTGGGCACAAGTTAAGATAGCAGAACGCCAAGAAGCAAACTCTTGTTCTCAAAATGATAATCAGATGAATGGACAGAATCAGAATAGTCAAATTTCAAATGAAAGCAAGGGAAAAGGACGAATGAGTAGAGAAGAAGCGAGAAAGAAATATCCTTGTCATGGGTGTGGAAAGCTTGGACATTGGAAGAACGAGTGTAGAAACATTCAACAGAATAATGGAGTAAATCAAATTTTAAATCCACAGATGCAGAATGAGGTGGTTGTGAATCAACAACAACAGCAGCAGCAGATAGTTACTCCTTCGTTACAGGTGCCACAAGCCCATTTACCCAACAATGTGTATGCTCAGGTGCAGAGATACAGTGTGAACACCGGATTCTGTGGAGAAAGTAGTAAGAATACACAGACTGTTCACTAATATTGGATGCAGGGTGATGCAAGCGAATTGGGGGTGTCGCAATGGCGGTGCCTGAGGGGGGAGGAGGAGTGCGTGCTTGACGCATCTGTGACGGTAGATCAGTCAGGTCCATTTGTTGCTGGAAAAGTGGAAGGAAACAACATCACTTTCCTAGTGGATACTAGTGCTTCCCGTTCTAGTGTAAGAACAGCAGAAATCCCAAACCTACCCCTCTCGGGAGAAACCATCCAAGTTGTAGGAGTCTCAAATAAGCAGATTCGAACCCCATATACAAAAGTAATAGAAGTGAATATTGGAAATTTCAGACATGCATCGATTTGTGGTATGCGACTCGAGTACAGTAAACCTATTAGGTAGGGACTTGTTGTGCAAAATGAATTATACCATTTTTGTATGCCTGATTGGTGCCAAGTCTTCTTTTCAATTCCACTGCATCCGGATAGCCAATATCTTTTTGCTTTCCGGTTCGGAGACCTTGTTTTGGCATGGTGCTGAGTTCGTCAAGGGTACAAAGAAAGTCCGTCGATATTCAATCAGATTTCGAAAAAATGTTTAAAGACCTTGGTTATGCCAGGAACTCAGTCTTAGTTCAGTACATTGATGACCTATTGATGGCATCAAAGAAAAGAGAAGATTGTGTCACTGACACAATAGCTTTACTGAACCATTTGGCAGAAGGAGGACACAAGGTGTCCCCAGAGAAATATATAACTGCAACAAATGATGGACGAAATGATGAATGATTCAAACATTCTCCCCCAGTCAAGAGATCTGGGTTAAAGCCATCATTATTTTGCCCACTACGCCACCCCAGTTTAGACCCAGCCATATGCAACCCTGTGCCTCATGGGAACAGACCAGACCGAACTGCCAATCCAGGTCCTCCCTGCACCGGAAACAAGCATCCTGGGACCAGTTTGAGGGTATGTCACCCTTCATCAGCCAAGCTAGCTTGAATCCGGTGGCACAGTGAGCAAGGGACCCACGCCTGGGCATACCCATCCCACTAAGGGCGAAAAGTGTAACTGCAACAAATGATGGACGGAATGATGAATGATTAAAACATTCTCCCCCAGTTTTGTAAACAAGAAGTTCAATATCTTGGACATAAGATAGAGAGTGGAGTCAGAAAGGTGACACCAGAAAGAATAAAAGTGATTCGACAAATGAGTATGCCGAAAACTAAAAAGGAAGTGAGAATGTTTTTGGGAGTGGTAAGATATTGTCATCAATGGATAAGTGGATTTTCACTACTGGGAAAACCTTTAATAAGGCTGACAGGAAAAGATATGATGGATCCGGTTGAGTGGGATGATGAAAGTGAAGAAGCATTCATAAAACTGAAAAGTTGTTTGTGTCAAGCACCAGCATTAGGAATGCCAGACTATACGAACAAATTTGCGTTCTGTTGTGAAAGAGAAGGGTGTGCACTCTCGGTGTTAACCCAGAGACATGGATTGTCTCGACGTCTAATAGCATTCTATTCTGATACTCTTGATCCAATGGCTGCAGCATTACCTGGCTACTTAAAAGCAGTAGCTGCTACTTGTGAGAGTCTGGAACAGAGTGAATCCATTGTGATGGGACATTCAGTTGAGATCCTTTTAACAAGAACTCGTACTCAACATTTGACCCCTGTTCGTCTGACTAAGTAGGTGCTGAAAATGTAAGTGTGACCAGATGCATCATGATGAATCCAGCAACATTGTTGTCCGATTTCTATAGTCAGGGAGTGAAAGAGGAAGTTGATCAGGATTATTTGGATGTGACAGAAATGTGTACAAAACCAAGACTTGACCTTCTTGACGTTCCACTGGAAAAGTCAGATTTTGTACTGTGTGTTGATGGGTCATGTTTGAGAAGGGAGAATGGAGAATTGATGTCTGGTTATGCTATATGTACTGTATCATGTATCATAGAAGCTTCCTGTTTGAGAGGAGTCAAATCTGCACAAATAGCCGAATTGCTTGCATTGACGAAGGCTTGTAAATTTGGAAAGAAATTGAGAGTAACCATATTTACGGACAGTCAATATTCAGCCAATTGTGGCTACAGAGGGGATTTCTGACTTCTTCAGGATATCCCATAAGAAATGGCAAATATGTTAAAGAACTGTTGGAAGCATTACAATTGGCAAAAGAAATTGCAGTGGTCAAATGTGCCGCACACAGGTCAGGAAATGATTATGTGACACTGGGTAATCGGTACGCAGACCAAGTGGCACAATTTTGTGCAAGAAATACAATGTCTTTGAACAGAGGGATGGGAAAGGAAGTTACCAATAGCCAACAAATGTTTTTCGCTGCTTTTGCAACATGGGATGAAGTTAGGCAATTACAGGATGAGGTACACGTGAAAGAAAAAGAACACTGAATCAAAACAGGTTGCACCAGAAGGGCTGACGATGAAGTGTGGGTGTGTCCAGATGGGAGACCAATCATGCCAGATAGCTTGTTATTGCAAATGGCTAGGGTATATCATGGATTTACACACGTTGGGAGGGATGCCATGATAAGACATTTCAGACAGATGTGGTTTAATCCAAAGTTCAAGGTTGTTGCAGAAAGCCTCTGTCAAAGATGTATGACCTGCCAACTACAAATTCCAGGGAGGAAGACCGTGGTTAGTTGGGGAAAAATTGGAAAGGCAGAAGGACCATTCACAAGATTGCAATTAGACTTCATTGAGTTGCCACTGTGAAACGTGTTGAAGTATGTCCTTGTCATTGTGTGTCTGTTTCCTCGATGGGTGGAAGCCTATCCCACGAGGAGGAATGACAATCTCACAGTTGCCAAACTATTGTTGAGAGAGCTCAATCCGCGATTTGGATTTCCAGTCACTTTGGAATCAGATAGAGGACCTTATTTTAGTAATGAGATAATTAAACTAATTTGTGAAGCTTTCAAAATTGAACAGTAGTATATTGTGCCTACCGACCAGAAGCCTCTGGAGTGGTTGAGCAGCTCAATGGTGCAATAAAACCCAGGTTAGAAAAGGTGTGTGCATCCACTTCACTGAAATGGCCCAATGCTTTGCCTGTTGTATTGATAAGCCTTAGAAGCATTCCCGACCAAAGAACAGGATTAAGTCTGCATGAAATCCTCATGGGAAGAGCGATGAGACAGGCATTTGTACCTGGAAAGAAATTGATTAATATAACTCATGATTTAGTGTTGGACTATCTGATCTGGTACGTTCTGTGTCTCACTAGGTTGGAAAAGATGCAAATGCCGCACAGCCAAATCAAGCTCATGATTTGAGTCCTGGAGACTGGGTCGTGATAAAGAAACATACAAGGAAATCGTGCTTGGCACCCAGGTAGAAAGGACCTCATCAAGTCATATTGGTCACGACAACAGCAGCGAAGTGTGCTGGATTTCCTAATTGGATCCACGCCAGCCATACTCAAAGAGTCCCAAGTCCACCTGAACGACAAGAGCAGCAACTGGTAGAACAAAGAAAAGAACCAGAAGCTGAGAGTTGCAAAGTCGCAGAAATCAGAGAGACAGACTCTGAAGAACGCATTGGCGAAGAGCAACCAAGTACAAGTCAAGTAGATTGGGCACCAGTTACTGGGACTGAAGAGGCTGCTGTAGAGACTGAGAAAGAGTTAGAGCTTGAAAGACCAAAACAAAATGAACAGAGAATAGAAGAATCTTTTATAGAAAATCCAGATCAAGCTCAGGCAGAAGAAGAAAAAGAAAGACCAGAGGGTTCAGAGCAAATACAACCAACATATCTCTTTAATTGCTAACTCGCAGCAGCAACTACAAAACAATTAAAAAAAGAACTTAGAATAGTAAAACTAACATTCAAAAGTCTATTTAATCCTGTGTGAGGCAACCATCTTCCTTCTTTTTGCTGAGAACCCTCTGCCACACCGAATCATGAATATAAACTAATAAACTGAAGAATCCTTTAAACATTCAAATCCATATAAAGTCCAAAATCCATATCTGCCAGTTAGTTCTTGAAGTCTCCTCCTGAAAATAACCACAAACAAATAATTAATGGGTGGGAATAAAAACAGGGAGGGATAATATTAGCCTCTGTGCCTTTAATAAAATCATGATTTTCTACCCATCCTAGCTGTGGAAAATCTGAATTTTTTGGTACGGCACGGAGGCCAGTATTATGCATGTTTAAAGCCTTGCCATAATATTCCTAACAGCGGAATCCACATGCTTAAAGTAGAATTTCTTAAATATGGAATCTGATGACCAATCTGCTGCAGCTAATATGCCATGCATACCACCCCCCAAAAGGAGGGCCTTTGAAGCAGAAATATGCATAATATTGGCCTCCGTGCCTTGCCATAAAATCAGAACAAGTCGAACAAAAGAAAGAGAAAATAAAAGGACACTGGCAATAGGTGAAGATGGTGAAAGGGCAGAACAGATGAAAAGAGTTCGAAAAGGAGATCACTGGCCGAGTGTAGTGAAAAGACTGAGATACATTCTAAGAAGAAAAACATGGAAAGAACTAGAGCAAGTTAACGAGGTATCAAGTCAGGTTGAACAAGAACAATCAAGAAGAAGATCGTTAAGATTGTCAAAAAGAGCAAGGGTACCAAATAGAAAATATAAGGCTCCAGAGTGGATCTACATTATATTGGAAGATTTTGAAAATCTTGATCTAAACGGTGAACCAGAAAATAACATTGTTGAAGGATCTGATGAAAGGGATATGAGCCCACCTTAAAGAAAAGACTTTTGTACAAAGGGTGGATCCATTAAGAAATTATCAAAATGAGAAAAGATCAAGAGGAAAAAAAAAGAGGACTGACCGAAAGCTAAAAGCCTTTGAAGTGTTACGATCACACACATTTTTTGGGACTTTTTAAATTAAATTTTTTTTTATTAGAAAACAAAATTTTAGGAATAGATTTTAGATACTAAAATGGCAGAAGTAAAAATGACTGAACATCCAAATTCTAACTTAAAACAACGATGTGTTAAATGTTGTCTATGTAGTATTACAATATTGATTTTGATGTGGTTATTATTAACAGTTGTGATACCTGTCCTAATGGTAACTAATAATAAGAATAACACAAATACTAGTGAAAAGGTGAGTGCAGTTACTAAGAAAACAACTACTAAAGATTTAGTTCAAAGGGATAAAAGCATGCATTATCATGATAAATCAAATAGTGATTCATCATTAAATATATTTACTAAACTCCTTTCCGAGTATGTTAACACAATGGATGTGAGTGACTGTTATGTTTGCATGAAGCTACCTACATCTGTCTCAGAGGGTGTGACCTATCACCATCTTCCATTAACATATGGTGTGTCTTGTAGTGTTGTAACTAGTTTGTTTTATGTTACTGGTAAGTTACAGTATTACTATAGTAACATGGATTTACTATTTTCAGAAATCCCTACATGAATCTAGTACTTAGTGGTAAAGATGCAGAGTTTATGGGAGAATTCTTTCTAACAACGAATCCCATAGACATAACACATGCACATAGAAATAATCTAACATGCCTTTTGCGTGATGAAGACAAAGATTTTTTTAATTTAGTAGAAGAAAGAAGGCAGGATTTCCAAAAGAAGGTGGTTGAGCAAAAGTCCAATATACCTCCATGGGCTGCTTCAGAAGGGGATAGGAAGAAAGGCGAGACTCATGCTGCAATGTCTCTGGACTTGTCGAAACTGGGGAAATTCTGTCTACATAGATAAAAAACTGAATATAATAGTATTTTCATTGGTACTAGCCAATGTGAACATACCTTCCTAATAATGGGGGGATGGGGACAAAAAGGGGGAACTGATCCTGTATTCCTGGGAATTTATTATATGTGCGGTTGATGGAGCAAGGACTCATAGAAAAGAGACTTGCTCATAAGCAATCCACTCGTTTAACAAACTAACATGTTATTAATTACGTATTGCGTAAAACTAATACGCACCACACCAATACGTGGGTTAGAGAAACTTGCATATGTGTTTACTAACGTTAACAATATGAACGAAGGACTAAAATTGCTTTAACGGGGAAATCTTTACTGCGCATGCGTCAACTGCATCTACATAGTATGGCGTCCTAAAGCTTGGAGGGAAATTCTTGCGCATGAGCAGAAGGCACTAACATGGCGGCTTAAAGGCTCACATGCATGGCACCTGCTTAGCTGAATAGAAAACAAGCTATATTACTAATGCTAATGCGGGAAAAGTATTAATAAGTAAAACGGGTTAGAGTAGTGATGGGTGGTATACAGTGAAACCATTTATTTTTAAAGTAACATCTGTCTTTCTGACTTTATTATTGCGCATTTGGGCCTCTCGAGTATTACAGAAGTAACCAGGGCCTTGTGATTGAATCGTTCATCTGCGCAAGCCTATTGAGAGTGAACCCGGAACGATGACTACAAACCTGAATACAAGCCAATGCCGCAGAGTGCCCTGGCCTGGGAACTGAGCGGTGAAGAGTTCATTGGAATGAAAGAATATGTGGAAGTTATTATAAAATGTTGCAAATGTAATGTGAATGCGGGTGGGAATAAAGTTTGTGAATAAAAATTAAGGGGTTGGATTTTTGAACAATGGGTTGAAAGACTAAGATGACATGTAAGCATCGTGTGATGATCTTCCCTCCTTGCCTGACCAATTACATTTCATATTTTTACGATATTGCAACTTTAGTGGGTGGAACATTAAGAACGAAAGGTATAAATGAGGTAGTTAGTTAGAGCAGATTCGGGTGATGCTGATCGAGAGAGACGTCGATGCTGCGATGATGTGAGGCGTGGGTGCTGTCGGGGTGGCGAGAGATGCTGATGAAGAATCGAATGCAAAACTTTCTATCCTAAGTAATTGGGTTAGATAAGAAGATCGCGGAAGAATCTCGAAGAGGAAGAGAGTGTCAGAGAAGGGTGCGACAAATTTGTCGGCTCTAGAGAGGTCCACTATCGTGTCCTGATTCCTGTTCTGAAACCTTTGTCGGCTGACCTATCTCAGGGGACCCTTACCAGCTCTTTGGCCAGGGAGTTGGTCTTCACACCATTCTTGGTAAATATTAATTTTGCGTATTTGTAGATGTTCTTTTCTCTCTGTCCTCTCCTTTCTGAGCATAAGTCATTGCATGGGTTCTAAGAGTGTGTTTGATTAATTGAATTTTCCTTCCTATGGATGATGGTGTCTGTACTGTGTATTTGAGATGGTTCACCTGCACTTAAAATTTTAGATAAAGGTTTTGAAAACTTCCCGAGTCTGTGATTATTTGTTTCAGAAATAAAGGTAAGAGTTAGTTATGTACATCTTCACCATCAACTAGGTCAACTAATGGTCCATCGACCAGAGGAAAGAACCTTTTCATCAGTGAAAGGTTAGTTAGGAAATGTGGAATAACTAATCTTGGTTATTGTAAAATTACATAAACTTTGACTCCAGCGGTTTACTCAATATGTGTGTGTGTGTTTTTAATGGGCCCAGGTGAGTATATGGTAGTGGAGTATCTGTTGTTGGTACGCCGCTGGATCACGGTAAAAATGCCTATTATAGGTTACCTGCATAATGGTATGGCAGTTGTTACGTTGCCATTGTATTTCCGAAGGTATACCACATCACTAGGAGCAATGAAAGGTACGATATAAGAAAAAGAACTAACAAGAAATAAAAGAGCAAGGTTTTCAGAAATAGTAGGTGATATATTTGGTGCACTGATACCGTCAGTTGGAGTCATATTGAATTAACACAAGATACGTCAATTGTCCACTGTAGTTGACCATTTATCAACAGATACTGCTGGAGGATTCTTAATGATCAATACTGAAGTGGTTGCGATCAGATCTATGGTTTTGTAAAATAGACTTGCCCTTGATATCTTATTGGCAAAAGAAGGAGGAGTCTGTGGCATGTTGAAAATTCAAAACTGTTGTACATATATCCGGGACAAAAGTAAAGGTATTGAGAGATATATCAAGAATATTACAAAGATTCATAAAGATTTGACCCAACTGGAGGTTGACGGTGTATGGGAAAAATTTTGTAAAAATCTTTCTAAAATAGGTAACTTGTTTTCACTTTTGTAAGTAGTTTATTAGGAAAAATATTAATACCTGTGATTTTAATAGCATCAGTGATATTAATGATAATAATGACCTATAAATGTTGCAAGGGAAAAATGAAAACTGGGTCAATGACTGGAATAAAGAATAGAAGGATGGGAAGAAAGAGAAAAAGGGAAGAAATAGAGTTAGGAGAAATGAGAGACAGTCTATATGGCAAGATGAAAGGAATTAACATAAAAGAGAAAAATAAAGAATGTGTAGAAAACAACGTAGGCACTAAGATTAAATGATAAAGTTGGCAATTGTTAATGATTGGTATTTTATGATGGCTCTAAAATGCCATCAGAGGGGGAATTGATGTAGCAAGGATTCGAGGAAAAGAGACTTGTTCGGATCAACCTCTCATTAACAGGTACTAATAATAAGAAATCGTAGATAAAAGGAAACTAACATATACACAACATTCACATATGGGGAAAAGAGCTTTTATGCATGCTTAGATATCAAAGAATAATTGCTACGTAACTGAAATCCCGCTTGAAACCAAAAATAGTTTTGCGCATGTGCGAACGAGAACTGCGCAAATAACCATGTGATTAACCCATGTGAGAGGGAAATTCTCACGCATGCGTAAAGAGTTACTAACTGTAGGCACCGCAGGCCTGGCATATGCTTACCTGAATTTAAAAAGAGCTGTCACTGCTAATGCTTTTGCTTAACAAAGAAGAAAATTACATGGGATAGAGTAGAAGTGGGCGATGAACAGTGATAATAACATATTTGAGAAAATAACATTTGTTTATGATTCCTTTATTAATAGTGTGCATTTGGGCTTGATGTGCTAAGCCAAGGGAAAAGATGGCGGTTGAAAAGTAACACAAGTTGAGTCTGCGCACTGAAAGTTTTGAAGTGACCTGCTGACCGGACCATTGACAGGCTGCCAAGAGCCAAGGACAGAAGCCTGGGAACGCTCTTCAACTGTAGAATTACATTTAAAATTTGCATCTCTTCTGTTTCTGTGAATGTGTGTGAAAGGAAATGCCATCGAAAATGAATAAATTAAATGGGAAGGGTTTGTTAGACAAAAAGTTCATTAAGAAATCAAGAATGACAGCATGAGGTGATGACAACCCCCCTGCCCCTGCCCAATCAAAATCCGTGATCCACTGAGACTTGCAACTTTGAGAGTGGGACATGCAGAAATAAAGACTATAACTAGAGTGATTTAAGTGAAGAAAGTGGTTGACCTTGATGCTGAGTGAGGTGTAGGTGAGAGCTGCTGCTAGAAGAGAACAGACTGGGAAGATTCAATCCTGAAAGACAGCCTGATTAGATTGAAGATTTGCGGAAGAATATTGAGGAGGGAGAGAGTGTAAGAAAGGGATGCGCTCCGGTGCTTTGGGGTTTTAGAGAAGTGCAGTAAGTATCATCCTATCCTGCACCTGTCCTATAGTCTTTGTCTCCTGACTCTTACTCAGGTGACCTCCACCAGTCCTTTTGGACAGGGGCTGGGTTTTCCCATTTCACCATTTGCTAAATATCAATCTGTCTTAAAAATGTGAATATCTTTTGCAAAGTATGAGTTATTACGTCTTTTGTCTCTTCATCTATCACTCCTAATGCATTAAGATTGTTGAATGCGTCTGTAATTTGAATGTAATTTGCTAAATGAATTTTTCTCTCCCATGAAAGTTGATGGAGTTTGCACTGTGAATCTGTACAAATGAGCGTTCATTTTGAATGAGTTATCAGATAAAATTCATTGAATCTTACCTGGAGTCTGTGATTATTTTTGAAAGCTATAAGATAGATTAATGAATTTGTTAATATCACCATCAACTACTCGACTAATGGTTCATTGACCAAAGGAAGAGTGTTGATCTATCAAGTTTAGTTAGACATTGACTAATTCAGATCAAGGTGAAAATAAAACTTGACCCCCAGCGAAACAGTCAGAAAAACTGAATGTGTATATGGGCCCATGTTTGATGAAATCATTGATTGTGAAAGGTTTATCCTGGCCTTTTGCTGGATCAGCATTGTGCTGTGAGGAGACCACATTGTGTTTCTGTCATCCCTAATCCCAAGGACAATTCGACTGGCGCACCAAGGTCACCATGGTGTGGTCCACATTGAAGCCAGCCTGAGGGAAAAGGTGTGATTCCCTGAATGGTGAAAGATGTAGGAGACTAAGGGGCCTATTCACAAAAGTAAACTTACACATGAGTAAATCTACATGTGTTAGTTTTTTAAATTTCAGAAAGATATTTGATTTTTTAAATTTGGATAAAGATATAAACATAGATATAGAGAATGAGAGTAAGATCGAGTGCACGTACAACACAACATATCATATAATATAATTCATATGACATATAATCTGTGAAGTAGCCAATATCTTATAAAGCATAAACCAAATATTTTAATATATATGGTTTGAAATGAGTGTGAGGCAGATTAAGCACTGAGAGATCAAAGGTTAGAGTAGTTCTTTAGGAGGATGGTGGTGGGTTTACATTGATTCAATCAATCAATCAATCAAGTGACTTTTAGAGCGGACTACTCATCCGTAAAGATTCAGAGAAGCACTCTAATAATGAATATACACCTTATATTAAAGCATTACTCCAGCCTGGAACCAGAGAAGAAAGGGTAGAGAAAGAGAGAAGATTGAGAAGATGGAAGAGGGGATTTAGATTTAATGAGAGTGGAGTAGAAAAGTAGGGTAGATGAGGAAAAAGGAAAGTTTTTTTAATGGAATGGGGGACTTCTAATTGTTTTAAATAGTGTTCTCCGTATGTCTTAGGAACCTGTGAGGGATGAGAGGAAAACATTGTGTGTCGAGAGATTTGTGTTTAAGATTTGTGTCAATTTCTTCCAAATATTCACTTTGGGTAAATCTTGAGTTAAGAACGAATTTGGTGTATTGTCAGCCCCTCTCATAAACTGAGTTTAAGCCCACCAAGTGTGGATGGATAGTTGTGAGAAATCTTTCCATTCTTAGAAGATGGATTTTGTTCCCGTAGGTAATAGTGCACCTAAGAGAACTCTATCTTTTAGGTTTAAGGATTAATTTCAGGTTGGAGGATTCCTAAAGTTATGGATGTAAGGTCAGGAGTCCATTTGGCATTAAATATGTTGAAGATAAAAGCTAATATTATTCCAAAACTGTTTGACTAAGTGACATTCTAAGAGCATGTGTTATAGTGTTTCTTTGTGTGCTTTGTAGCTCCAACATTAAGGTGTCTATTAGGCCTCATTTATGACGTTTGAGAGGGGTCCAGTGTGCCATATGAGCAATCCAATATTTGCTTTGTAGAAGTGAAGTTGTGATTATGAACCAAGTGATGTTTGTCCAAATGTATTCCTGCTTTAGGGTTGGGAGTGTATGTGTTTCTGAGTTGTTGAGGATTCATTCCCATTTATATTGCAGTTTATGAGTTAGTTTAGAGTGTTTGGGAGAGAGAAGGGTGTATAGTTTGGAAGCACAATGCCCTCCTTTGATTTTCTTTTTTTTTTAATGGACGGGAGATCGGGTTCATGAGGGGCTTTATTTTTCAACATGGACATTTTAATTCTGAAGAAATTGTAAATATCTAATTCAGTGAGGTTGATGAGTTTTTCATTTTTCAGAAACAAACCAGATTGGGAGCTGAACCTAAGTCTCTTAAGAGATCAAATCCTTTGTCAGCCCACTCTTTATTGTAGAATGTTTTCCCATCTTTCTTTATAGTCTGATTGTGCCAGAGGGATACTTATGTGGAGTGTTTGAGTTTGTTCACTGTTTTATTATTAATATAGTGTATGGCTTGTGATGTTTCTGGAAGGAAAGACGTTGAGTGTTCTGCACTGAATTTCTTCATTGCAACCAGAGACGTACGTTTAAGAGGGTGGATTTTTTAAAATTCTATATAAAGCTAGATTAGGGGTTCATAGTGGGTTCCAGGATCCACTTAATTCCTTATTTCGATAGAAATGCTGTTTGAAATCAATGGTAATCTGGCAGATTTAAGCCACCTATTTATTGGGATTTCTGAGTTTTTTAATAGACATTCTAGGTTTTTTGTTTAACCAAAGGAAATGTGTGATAAGGATATGGAGTTCTTTTAGAAGATGTCTGAGAGAGGGATTGTGGTCATACTTATCAGGAAACTGATGAAACATTTAGATTGTTTCTATTCGGCACCACCATGATATGTATTTAGTGTCGATCCTTCAGAGACGTTTTTAATACAGCCAATGAGTTTGATAGAGTCGTTTATGTTTACTGCTTTTGGTTTTTCACAGTTATGAGTGTGAAGTTACTCAAAAGTGTAGACTTACATGTCCCCACTCCCTGAAATGGTGGGGTGAAGTCAGTAAAAATGTCATACCCAGGCATAACAACTACTTTTAGTGGCTTTACAATAGCATTTGCCAGGCCACACACTTGGCGTAGATCTCCGCAGTCAAGATGGAGATCTCCCAATGGCAAAATATAGAGACATTTTGAATAGTTAATTAAAGTTTTAAAAAATATTTAAACTATTTGTGTGTTAAATGTTAATGTAATTAATTTTATGTATGAATTGTAAATGTAGAATACGTTTTAGAAAACACTACAGCTTAGTAACTACATTTTAAAACATTTAATTAATATAAGTATAATACATTACATTTTTTGAGTGTATGCTTATTTATCGTGTATTTAAAGTTAACATAAAAAGTAAAATCATCTGTATAAAATTAATTTAAATTAGTTGATATCAGAATGTTAAGAACTGAATGGTGTAAATAGGGTGAGGCTACAATACAATGTGGATGCTGTTGTGCTAGGTGTTGTATTTACTGTCAATGTCACATGTCAAGGTTGACGCATGACAGTAATTGCCCACAGACTCTCCTGCACGAGAGCACCCAATGTCATTATCTCTTTTCCTATTGGCTCCCCAACATTCCACATTCTAACCTGACATCTTCCCCTGTTGTCAACAGTCCCAACGTTATTCAGATCCTTACATGTGAACCGCACACTGGTGTGGGGCTGTTATGGAATAAGCTTATGAACCTACACTTCCGCATCTGCTTCCTTTCTACAAGTGGCAATGAGCGGACTTCATCAACAGCACCCATTGCGGTATGCCTGACGTCTCACCGGTACCTGATGCAAGTCACCCTCTCATGAGAGTGAAACTTTAAAGTTCCACTAACCTGCTACTGCTGTGGGACGTGCTGACCGACACTGCTGGTGCTGTCTCCTGTGATCCTAATATCTCCAGCAGTCCTGCTGTCTCCGAGGGTCCTGCTGCATCCTTCCTGCCCAGGGTTACTCCTTTCACAAGGGGCGTTTCATCTATCACATGGTGAGACCGACGCAGTCTGCGAGCGCGTTGAGGCATTTGGCAAGCTTGAGCATTCTCTGGCGCTTCAGTCCTGTCTTCACCTCACGTAATTTGTCGCCGCCTGCTTCCGCCTTCAGTAATCTAGCCATTGGCCTCTCGCTGACCCTGCACGCAGCTGACTTTCCTGTCAGAGCACTATTTCTGCCTTTCTCTGGCCCGACGCTCCTCTCACAGAGACCAGCCACTGCGCAATTATCAAATGCGCATGACGTCATTGGAACGCACACGTCTGGCGTCATCTTGATTTGGGCTGCACAACACACTGAACGGCCATTTTATGTAATCTTCGTCAATTTCACAGTTACGCTGAGTCTTTCTGTGCGTTGCCTATTCCAGTGATGCACACACTTAACAAGTCGACAGTGCGTTTCCTTTCACAGTGACACGCACACTTTCATCAATTAAAACCATACTTTCCTTGGTTTATTTGAACAAATCAGTGCATTTTGTGGCATCTTTGTCAATATCACCATTTCGATGAGCCATTCTGTGCGTTTCCTGTCCCAGTGATACGCACACTTTTCAAGTCAACAGTGTGTTTCCACTCACAGTGACATGCACACTTTCATCAGTTATCAAATATCTTTGTGTACTCTGAATATATAAGTTCAAAATGTGTGCCTTATGCTCTTTGATCTCTCCCAGCCACAAGCTTTCCTTCCACTCAAAGGTGAACCATGCATGCCATGGAAGGAGTGGAAGGAATATTTCTGCAACTACATCAGAACAGTTGAAGATGAGGATTTCACTCCTGTAAAGAAAAAGTAAGTATTATTGTATTGCCTGGGTCCAGGTGGCTTAAAAACTTACAACCAGATCGCGAAGAAAGTCAGGCAGGGTGATGATGTTTTTCAGCACGCTTTGGATGACTTAGATGCTCATTTTTCACTGATTGTATGCGTTGCTGTTGACCGCTACAAATTTTCACGGAGAAAACTGGGTAAAGATGAGAGTATCAATGAATATGTTTCCGCTTTAAGTACTTTAGCCTTAACATGCAGATTTGGGCAATTACAAGAAGAGTTCATACGTGACCAAATTATAATGCCCGCTAGTAACCCCAACATCCAGGACAAACTTTGGGTGAATGGTGAGTCACCATTGAAAGAGGTGGTCGCCTTGGTTAAAAAAGCGGAACTTGCGGGCAGATGTGCCAAAGCTGTTCTAGATGAGCCTGATGTTGTAAAAGCAGGCAACACATCCAATGCTAGCAAACTCAGGTCCAAGGAAAGTTCTCGCCAAAATCTAAGTGAGGGTTACAAGAAAAGCGAGCTCAACAAGAAAAAACACGACCACAAGAAGGTACACGCCAAGAAATACAACGAAGACACTGAACAAAGATGCTATCGTTGTGGGTCTTCGTCTCAATTCGCTGACTTCAAAAAGTGCCCTGGTAGATTTCAGAAGTGCACGTCGTGTGGTTTGACGGGGCATTTTGCAAAAGTATGCAATAGGAAATTCTTCAGACGTAGCAAGCCAGTTAAACACATCCAAGGCGAGGATGACTCCAAGTCAGAGGAATCAGATGACTCGGAGTAAGACAAGATTAACTACGTGTTCTAAATTGAATATGACATTCTGGAACTTGCTCCCACTAGAGTCAAGAAACCTATTTGTGAAATTAGAATGGGTGGGGTACCTATGAACATAATTGCTGACTCTGGCTCCCCGTTCACAATTGTTAACGAAAATGTCTGGAAGCAGCATTTCGTAGGTAAAATCGGTGCCTCCCTTGAATTTCCAATGTAATTGCTAAAAGTTATACTGGGGATAACATTGAATTCATAGGGACTCGTGAACTGGAATTTGAATTCAAAAACAGGAAGGCGTTCTGAAAACTCTTTGTGGCAAGAAAAGGTCGTTCTGTCTTGGGATGGAATGATCAGGCTGACCTAGGGATCATTCTCAACCTAAACAGCGTTGACCCTGTTATGTCCATCGAAGATGCATGCAATAGCACTCTACACAGAGACTACCCCGAAGTGTTTTCAGGTAGAGTGGGCCTTCTCAACAGTTTCCAACACAAAATTGAGCTAAAAGACAATGCCTCCCCGTGTGTGTACACAAGGTTAGACATCTACCTGTTTCTGTCAGAGATGATGTCCAAATGGAACTTAACAGACTGGTCAACAATGGAATAATTGAAAAAGTCGAATCTGCTGAGTGGGTTTCTCCACTGGTTGTCGTTAAACGCTGCAATGGGAAAATTAGACTCTGCATAGATCTCAGAGACCTAAATATGATCAGTACCCCTTGCTACGCATTAGTGAAATGTTCAATGCTACAAAAGATATGAATGTATTGTCTATTATAGATTTAAAATCTGCGTACCATCAGGTACCGTTACATGTGGAAAGCAGAAAGTACACTACATTCATCACGCATTTGGCGGTTATCGTTTCACCAGGGTATCTTTTGGATTGGCCTCGGCCGCAGCGCTTTTTCAAAGAGTCATGACATCCATCTTTGAGGGCGTTGCTGGGGTGAGGTTCTTCTAGGACGATATCCTGGTCATGGGCAGCAGCCAAATGGAACATGATGCACGCTTAAGGCAGGTATTTGAAAATTTGAAAAGGCATGGGTTGACAGTCGAATTAGACAAATGCAAATTTTCACAAAATAAAGTGGTTTACCTTGGCCACACCATCAGTCAAGAAGGCATACAACCTAAGCAAGGATTAGTTGATGCCATCCTTAAAGCTCCCTTCCCCTCCAACAAAGATGATGTGAGGGCTTTTCTTGGTTTAACCGAATACTACTCGAAGTTCATTCGCAACTTTTCAGAGAAAACGTACAACTT
The DNA here is from genome assembly GCF_964204655.1 of Triturus cristatus. Classification (NCBI taxonomy): domain Eukaryota; kingdom Metazoa; phylum Chordata; class Amphibia; order Caudata; family Salamandridae; genus Triturus; species Triturus cristatus. The sequence goes on along the minus strand of NC_140579.1, from coordinate 427,857,617 downwards.
GAGACAATTATTCAAAAGCAAGGTCAAATTTGTGTGGTCCCAGGAATGCCAGAATGCTTTTGACATCATTAAAAAGGAAATTGGTAATGCACCTTTTCTTAAGGATTTGACCCCAAAGCCAAAACCTACATTACCACTGATGCCAGCAACAAAGGGCTTAGTGCTGTGCTGGCACAGAAATACTCTGACAACAATGAGTGGGTTGTAGCTTTCGCGTCGTGATCACTCACCTCGGCTGAAGAGAGGTACTCTGTAATCGAACGCGAGATGCTCGCCTGTTCGCGGCCCTTAACTACTTCAGAGCATATGTCTGGGGATACAACATACATTTGCGCACAGACCACAAACCGCTGATCAAAATCCTCTCAGCATCCGGCCTGCAGAATGCTTCCCCTAGGCTCAGCAAGATGTCTGTCAAATTGCTGGACTACAATTACACAGTCGAATACAGGCCAGAAGTCAGGAACAAACTGGCACATGCATCAACCAAAAATCAACTCGCAAAAATACCGAATCGCAAAAATCACCCGTTAGCGAGTGGCAAAAAACGAATCCCAATGCATCAACACAAATCGGGAAAAAATAAAGAATCGCTAAATAATTCCCCGCTAAAATAAAGAATCGCCAAATAATTCCCCGCAAAAATAAAGAATTGCAAAAAGAAGCCCCGTCAAAATAAAGAATCGCAAAACAATAAATCGCAAATACCGAAATCCCTAATAGCGCCCGGCATGTGCCAATCGCAAATGACGAATCGCTAATGAATGCATCAAAAGTCGCAAATACCGAAAATCCCCAAAATCGCAATTTTGCATGAGCAGATTAAGGGGAATCAGAACCAGGAGGTAAAGTTGCATAAAAAAATAAAAAAATTCTAAATGTGCCACAGATGCTAACAATCAGTAAGCCATACAAATAGGGCCAGGAGACCCTGTTACCTTGCACAAAATGGCAGCCCTCTACATGCTTGCAAGGAGGATGCGAATCAATGCAGCAGGACAGCGCAGGAGAAGGGTCCAGGAGAGAGTCTTCAGAGTGCGCATCACATTGCTTAGCCAAAATGAGGATGAGGTTTACGACAAGTATCGTCTCAATCGTGCTATGATCATGCGCCTAATTGCAGACCTTGAACCACTACTGCAGCACCAGACACGTCGGACCAATGCTATTCCTGCGCACGTCCAGGTCCTATGCAACCTGCACCTACTGGCCTTTGGAAGTTTTCAGGGGGTCATCGCCGTTGCGGGAGGCGTATCACAAAGCGCACTATCACGCTTCTTCCACAAATTCATTGATGCCATGCTGACAATGATACATAACCACATCAGCTTCCCCACAACCCCACAGCAGTTGGACCACACCAAACAGGCATTCTACCAGGTGGCCCAATACCCCCATGTCATAGGATGCATTGACTGCACGGATGTCCCCATCTGTCCACCCTCAGCCAATGAGTACATTTTCCGTAACCACAAGTCCTACCACTCCATCAACGTGCAGGTCGTGTGCGATGCCAAGCACATCATCACGGACCTAGTGGCACAATTTCCAGGGAGCACACACGACTCCTACATATTCAGACACAGTGGCATCCACAGGCGCCTACTCAATGGAGAATTTGGAGAGGGAGTCCTGCTTGGTACGTACACATACCTCTTCATAACATGAGCATCACACATGTATATTCTTCACTGTCGCTAAGCCTTTGCTTCCATCCTGTAGGTGACAGTGCATACGCCCTGCGTGAATATATCCTCACCCCCTACATCAATCCAGCAACACCACAGGAGCAACGCTACAACGCGGCCCACATAAGCACCAGAAATGTGATTGAGAGGACCTTTGGGATTCTGAAGAGTCGCTTCCGAATCTTACATAAGACTGGTGGTGCCTTGCAATATAAACCAGACACCTGCTGCAGGATTGTAGCAGTATGTGCCATGCTGCACAACATAGCAACCAGAAGGGGGATACCCATTGAGGTGGACAGGAATGACGACTACCGGGATGACCAACCGCCCGCACAACACCGACAGGCACACGTTCCTAACACAGCTGAGGGCCAAAGGAGGCGGACATACATCACGCAACATCATTTCTGACCCAGGTAAGAATGAGCCATGACGATATCATTAGTGATCAATCAATCAATCAATCACGGAACTTATATCGTGCACTACTCACCCGTAAGGGTCTCAAGGCGCTTGGGGAAGGGGGTCTGCTACTGCTCGAACAGCCAGGTCTTGAGCTGTTTCCTGAAGGCCAGGTGGTCCTGTGTCATCCGCAGGTGGACGGGTAGGGAGTTCCAAGTCTTAGCTGCCAGGTAGGAGAATGACCTTCCTCCAGCGGTGGCTCTCTGGATGCGAGGGACAAAGGCGAGGGCGAGGTTAGCGGAACGTAGCTGGCGGGTGGGCGTGTAGAAGGTGAGGCGGCTGTTGAGGTACCCTGGGCCTAGGTCGTGGAGGGACTTGTGTGCGTGGGTGAGGAGTCTGAACGTGATCCTCTTGTTGACAGGGAGCCAGTGCAGGTCTCTCAGGTGGCACGAGATGTGGCTGCGTCGGGGGACGTCCAGGATGAGTCGGGCGGAGGCGTTCTGGATACGCTGAAGTCTTTTCTGAAGCTTGGCTGTAGTACCGGCGTAGAGGGTGTTTCCGTAGTCTAGTCTGCTGGTGATGAGAGCCTGGGTGACCGTCTTCCTGGTCTCGGTCGGGATCCATCGGAAGATCTTTCGGAGCATGCGGAGGTTGTGGAAGCAAGCTGAGGAGACGGCGTTGACTTGTCTGGTCATCGATAGGGAGGAGTCCAGTATGACGCCCAAGTTGCGTGCGTGGTCCGTCGGTTCAGGTGCGGTGCCTAGTGCCGGGGGCCACCAGGAGTTGTCCCATGCGGAGGGTGATGGTCCCAGGATGAGGACTTCTGTCTTGTCCGTGTTCAGTTTCAGGCGGCTGGTGTTCATCCATTCAGCGACGTCTGTCATCCCTTCGTGCAGGCTGGCTTTGGCGGTGTCGGGGTCTCTGGAGAGGGAGAGAATCAGCTGGGTGTCATCGGCGTAGGAGATGATGTTGAGGTTGTGTTGGCGTGCGATGGCAGCGAGGGGTTTCATGTAGATGTTGAAGAGAGTGGGGCTGAGCGACGATCCTTGCGGGACGCCGCAGATGACTTCGGTGGCCTCGGAGCGGAACGGAGGGAGGCGTACTCTCTGTGTTCTGCCGGAGAGGTATGAGATGATCCATTCCAGAGCCTTCCCTTGGATGCCGGTGTCGTTGAGGCGTTGTACTAGTGTGCGGTGGCAGACAGTGTCAAATGCTGCGGAGAGGTCTAGGAGGATGAGTGCCGCTGTTTCGCCGTTGTCAAGCAGGGCTCGGATGTCATCGGTGGCTGCGATGAGGGCGGTCTCGGTGCTGTGGTTGGCTCTGAATCCGGACTGTGATGGGTCGAGGGATCCGTTCGCCTCGAGGAAGGCTGCCAGTTGCTTGTTGACGACCTTCTTGATGACTTTGGCGGGGAAAGGAAGGAGCGAGATGGGGCGGAAGTTCTTGAGGTTGTGCACTGTTGGTTTCTTCAGCAGAGCGCTGAGTTCGGCGTGCTTCCAGCTCTCCGGGAAAGTTGCTGTGTTGAAGGAGGTGTTGATGATGTCTCGGAGGTGGGGTGCGATGGTAGAGGCTGCCTTGTTGAAGACATGATGGGGGCACGGGTCGGTCGGAGATCCGGAGTGGATGGTGTTCATCATGCGTGACGTGTCTTCGGGGGTCACCTCGGTCCATGTCTGGAGGGTGGCGGCGGGGTGCGAAGGTTCAACCGATGGGTGCGGGGGTGAAATGTCGAAGCTGTTGTGGATGTCGGCGATCTTGCGGTGGAAGTACGAGGCGAGGGAGTCGCAGAGGTCCTGTGAGGGAGTGATGTCGTTGTTGCCGGTGCTGGGGTTGGAGAACTCCATGACGATGTTGAAGAGCTCCTTGCTGTCATGGGCGTTCTTGTCCAGTCGTTCCCGCAGAGATTTCTTCTTGGTGGTGCGGATGAGCTGGTGATGTCTGCGAGTGGCGAGTTTGAGTGCGGTCATGTTGTCGGCGGTCTTGTTGAGGAGCCAGGCCTTCTCGAGGGTGCGGCAGGCCTTCTTGGAGTCCTTAAGTTCGTCCGTGAACCAGGGGGCCTTCTTGCTTCTGGGCCTGGTGAGGGGGTTCTTCAGTGGGGCGAGGTCGTCGGCACAGGAGGTCAGCCACTGCGTGAGGTCGAGGGCAGCTGTGTTAGGGTCCGTAGTCCTGACAGGTGGGCTCTGGCTGAGGGAGGTGGCTAGCTGGTCGGCGGTGATCTTGCTCCAGTTTCTGTGGGGAGCCTGCTTCGGGTGATGGTGGACCGTGTTCTTTCTGAAGCTGAAGTGGATGCAGCTGTGGTCGGTCCAGTGAAGTCCGGTGGAGTGGCTGAAGGTGACGTGCTTGCTGGACGAGAAGAGTGGGTCGAGCGTGTGGCCGGCGTAGTGGGTGGGGGTGTTGACCAGTTGCTGAAGTCCGAGTTTGGCGAGGTTATCCAGCAGGGCGGTGGTGTTGCGGTCATTGTTGTTCTCCAGGTGGAAGTTGAGGTCCCCGAGGAGGATGTAGTCGGCGGAGGGGTGGGCGTGAGGGCTGATGAAGTCTGCGATGTCCTCGCAGAATTGTGCGCGTGGTCCTGGGGGTCTGTAGACGAGGGTGCCTCTGAGGGTAGTCTTGGGGTCGGTGTGGATCTGGAAGTGCAGGTATTCGGCGGCGTTGAATACGTCGATGGAGTCAGTCGAGATGCGAATGGTGCTCTTGTGTACGATGGCGATGCCTCCTCCGGTCTGGTTGACGCGATCCTTCCTGATGATCTTGTAGCCGTCCGGGATGGCTATGGCGATGTCGGGGGCTGAAGAGTCGTTCATCCAGGTTTCCGTGAGGAAGGCGACGTCTGGAGATGCTGTGTCGAGGAGGTTCCAGAGTTCCACGGCGTGTCTGTGGACGGAGCGGGTGTTGAGCAGGATGCACTTCAGGTGGTTGCTGTTGTCCGTCTTGGTGGGCGTGGTGCTTGTTTGGAGGCAGGAGAAGTTGCAGGAACGGCAGGCGAAGGGTCCATGGGTGCGTCGCGGGTACGCTCGGTAGCATCCGGGGGCTCGGGCGGTTTTGAGTGCGATGAGCGTTGCGAAGTCGTAGGTCCTGCGAGGGGGCTGACGGGCGCGGGGGCCAGGGGGTCTGGCGCTGGGCGCGGTCCAGGCGCGGACGGGCGCAGACGGGCTTACCTTTGGCGCACCTTCGGCGCTCATTCGGTGCTCCCGCTGCGCGCGTCCGCTGCGCGGTCGCTGAGAGGGCGTCATAAATCAGGAGCCGGGAGGGAGGGTCACCTGGGAGGCGGGACCGGGGTGGCCAATGGGCAGGGAGGGGAGGCGGGACTGCAGGCGGAGGCGGGAGCAGGAGGCAGGAGACCGGGGCAGCGGCGGCAGGAAAACGGCGCGAAAACGGAGGGGAAGTGACCGGGCAGCGGCGGTGGTCAGCGGCCGAGGAAGGGGCAGCAGCGGCAGGCGCAGAGTGGCAGGCGGCACCTACGAGCTAGCAGGCAGAAGGCAGCGGCGAAGAGAAGGTGAGTGGCGGCAGTCCCAGCGGTAGGCAGGCGCCAGGCAGGCAGGCGGCAGAGCAGTGAGGTAGGAGCGACCGGCTGTGGGGGCACAGGGGGTAGTGGTGCTACTGTTTAATGCACACGAGCACTGATGTATGTGCGGTCACACATAAATGTGAATTATAGTTCCCCCACACAATGAGGACCAAAACATGCCCGTTGTAGTCACGGGTGTGCAATAGTACAATTGGACAGGGCCATGGTTACCTCACCATGGTCAGGGATGCCGTACTGTATGACTAGTGGCGCTTGCCACGAACGCCCAGCCTCCTATCACCTGTCTCCTCCACCTCACCACGGCCTGTCCCTGTGGCTGTGGAGCAGCGCGAACTGCGCCTCCTGGTGCTGGTCTCCACCACGGATACGCTGCTGACACTTGAGGCAGCCTCACTGCCGTCCTCCCCCCCCCCAAGTTGCTGCCACTGAATGTTCCGCTCTGCAAGTGTTCCACTGCAGTGGTCACCTGGCCTAAGGCCTTTGCCACGTCACCACAGTAATGGCCAAGGTCCACCTGCAGTGGCACGGAGCGTCGGGACAATACAGCAGTGCTGTTGCAGAGCCTAGTGATGGCCCTGGTTGATGCAGTGGAACGGACCAAGTTCTGTCTGTGCCTCCGTCGCTCACTGTGATGTCCTGCTCTGATGGCACGGGTGAGTTCCTGGAGGTCCTCGCTCAGTTTTTCGTTCCCCTCTGCCACAACTGTGGTCATGTTCCGCACTGCGTCTGTCAGGGTGCACATTTGCTTAGCAAGACGCGACATGTGTAGGCTAATAGCCCCCATGTGTCTCCCCTGCAGGCGCTGGACACGCAGCATCTGCGCCTCGATGCCACCATATGGGGAGCTTGCCTGGTCGGCTACATCAGAAGTACTGCGCAGGGACCTGCGCTGCTGCGTGACTCGGCCACGTGCTGGTGGTGGTGCTGGAGGTGTGACAACTGTTGGACTTGGCCCAGTTGGGGTTGCAGGACTCGGGCATGCATCCATCACCTGCATGGGGGGGACTTGTGCCCTGCGTCTTGGTGGTTTGGTTGCAGTTGGCGCAGCAGGTGGTGGTGGTGGTGGTATAGTTGCTGGTGGAGGTGGGGATTAACCCTCCTGCGGAGTGTCGCCATCTGAATCAGCTGGTGTTTCCGAGATGATGAGGCGCCCGCTATCATCAGAGTCGCCAGGAGATGCATCTGTGTGTGAAACAGTGCATGGTTAGTTGGATTATTACTATATCTGTTTGTAGATTTTCATACATGTCCTCCTATTAATTACATTATTTGAGTCTATGTTTTGCTTGTACTGCTGATCTAATTTTTTTGGGCATTTATGACTATACTTGCACACCTGGCTGACATGACTACGACTCCCATGATGCACTACTGATATGAGGGAATCTGTGTGGTGTACTTCTGGCTGCACACTGTGATCGATCTGGGGGGATGGGAATGGGTATACGATATGCAGAGTATGGGCGCAGGCATGCATCTTACCTTGTTCAGTTGTGGCTGCGCCGGAGGTGTCCATCTGCGTGACTCCCACGACCGCCTCTGGCTCGATGGTCCCCTAGACTAGCTCCTTAAGGGAAGTGTTTGCAGGCACTGTGGATGGCCCCCCTCCTGTGCCAGCTGCCTCCTTGACCCTTTCTGCGATCCTCTCCTTGGCCCTCTTCCTGAGGTCATACCGCCTCTTCTTTAGTTCATCGATGCTGCGGGGCGTCACTCCCACGGCATTCACCCTCTCCCTGATGCGCAGCCAAATGCGTCTTTTCTCCGCCTCTGGCACCTTGAGAGACAGCTTTCCGATCAGCCTATCATGCTTGCAGCTCACCCCCTCAATCAGGTGCTCCAGTTCCCGGTCAGAGAACTTTCTCTTCCTCTTCCTGGCAGTCTCAGCGGTGCCTGGTGCATCCTTGTCCATCCTGGTGAGGGTAGGGTGGATGGGTTGTCAGTGGGGATTCTGTAGCCTCAGCCTGTGTCCTGTGCCTCCTCCTGTGAGCTCCTCAGGCGAGTGAATGAGGGTGGGGCAGCTTGACTTCCTGGTAGTGATGTTATAAGACCGCTCCCAGAGCGACCCATTTTTCCCGATTTCGCTATTACCGATTTCGCTATTACCGATTTCGCTAATACCGAGTTCGCAAATACCGATTTCGCTTTTTGCTATTCGGTGTTTGCTCTACTCGCTAATGTGGATTCGGTAAATTTTAGCGATTTTTAAGAAATTCCTTTTTTTTCCCGAATCTGTTGATGCATTCCGATTTGCGATTCCTTAATAACGATTCCTTATTTCTCGCTAATAAGGAATCGCTTTTCCGAATGTTGATGCATGTGCCCCAAAGTGGCTGATTTCTTAAGCAGGTTACCCCTACCCCATGAGGAGGTCATAAGTGACCAGGAAGAAGCCGAGAAAATGGCATTACTGTTCAACTCAGACCTGGATGGGAGCACAGCGGATGAGTGGAAAGAACACATGTTGAAAGATCCCACCTTACTTGTGATATGCAAATACATCAACAGCTCTTGGCCTGACAAAAAGCCCCTTGATGAAAAAGTCAGTTTTCTGGGTAAATAAAAAACAAACTGAGTTTGGAAAATGGGGTACTGTACAGAATTAATAAGGCAATTTCCCCTATCACACTCAGAGGTAAAATCCTTAGTCTATGCCACTTAGGTCACCTTGGTGTTTCAAAAACCAAGCAAAGAGTCAGAAACAGTTATTGGTGGCCTGGTATCGACAAGCAGGTTGAAGTCATGATTAGAGACTGCGTGAGTTGCAATGACTCAGACAAGAGCCTAAAAACCTCCAGAGTTCCTCTTTCTCCCCTCAACCCTCCTGGAATGCCGTGGGAGAGGATAGGTTTGGACATAACTTGGCCCATTGAAGGCCACGATGGGGCGATCAAGTACATTCTGGTGGTTATGGATCACTTCTCCAAATGGCCTGTGATAAAAATTGTTCCCCATGCAGACAGTTCTTCTGTCATTTCATTTTTAGACAAACTATTCATCAAAACGAGGGGTTACCCAAATACTTACTTACTGATAATGGCCCCCAGTTCTTGTCAGATGCATTCAAGTCAGTCTTGGAGAGAAACTGTATCACTGACCTCACCACCTCACTCTACCATTCTGAAGGTAGTGGCCTTGTTGAGCGTTTCAATCGAGTCATTAAAGGGAACATACAATTGTCTAGGAACGCTAACCTCAACTGGAAAGAGGAAATATTCAAACTCATTTGGGCATATTGGATCTCGCCATGTACCAGCACTAACGAATCACCTTTTGTCCTCATGAGGAGCAGACAACCCCTGAGCAGAGACTTAGGTTGGATGCCCACATCCAAATAGATAGAGTGGTCACCAGAAACCATCAGAAACAAAATTGAGAAGGCACAAAAGTGCTATAAAGATTGGTACGACACCAGACATGGTGTCAAAGAACATTCATTCAGGATTGGTGATATGGTCAAAGTTCGCCTTGAAAGGCAAGTCAGGAAAGCAGATTCACCACTCCCCTTTGCATCAGCAAACTTTACAACAATGCAGTCAGACTCAGTGATGGCAAAGTCTAGCATATGAACAGGTTGGCCAAATGTCATTCAGTGAGAAAAGAGCAGAGTCAATGTCAGCCCAATACTGCTCACAAAGATTTGTCAATGTCAGCCCAATAGTGCTAATAAAGATTTGTGGGTTGATTACGATGAACCTGAAGGGGGACCCTGTTCCATGCCTTTTAATAATAAAATGTGCTCCAGAAATGAAGATGTTCAAGATAGTCGTCCTCCATCCACCGATTGAATCCACTGATTGTCGCACACCGGACCAGAATGATGAAGTCAGTCCTCACGCTCCCATGCTCAATCAGAGCGATGAAGGAGACTCACATTCTGATACTGAAGTCATGTTTCACAATCACGGTCTCAGGGGAAGGTTTGGTAGAACCATTAGCGTACCTTATTCTGATACTGAGGTTGTGTCAGACAATCTCGGTCTCAGGAGAAGGTTTGGTAGAACCATCAACAAACCCAGAAGATTTGATGATTTCGTTTGTGAGCAACTGCATTGTTGTTAAACATTCAAAAGAGTAAGATGTGTTGTATTTACTGTCAATGTCACGCGTCAAGGTTGACGCGTGACAGTAATTGCCCACAGACTCTCCTGCGCGAGGGCACCCAATGTCATTATCTCTTTTCCTATTAGCTCCCCAACATTCCACATTCTAACCTGACATCTTCCCGTTGTCAACCATCCCAACGTCATTCGGATCCTTACCTGTGAACCACACACTGGTGTGGGGCTGTTATGGAATAAACTTTTGAACCTACACTTCCGCATCTGCTTCGTTTCTACACTAGGGCTACTCGGGTATGGTACACAAACAGGGAATATCAGGTGTGCTGCTCTTGCATCAGATAAGGAATATCTCACCTATTTTTTTTTCTCCATATTTTCTTTTTTTAGCCACGGCAAGAGAAGCATCGGATGCCAGGAAGGTAGAGGCAGAAGCTGTATCTTTGAGGCCCAAGTCATGAAGGGCTGCCCCTTTTTAAATAAGCTCGATGTGCGAAACAAGACGCCATTGTTATTCGGCCCATCGTGTTGAGGGCAACAGCAAGAAGCTGGGTATCTTAACCAAAAGAATAACAAGCATACTTCTTTGACACATAAATTAAATGTGCTATTTTATTTAAGACTAGCTTCCTGAGCAATACCTGCGACCTTATGAGAGTTCATAATAGAGGAGGTGGAGGTATAAAGCCCTGTAAGATCCCATGTAATAAAACCAGGATCAAATTGTAGATGAAGACAAGTAGAAGTTTATTCCACAGAAGAAGATCCCATCCAACAGTCAAAGAGGCTTTCCTGCAACTGGTAACTTACAGAACTCCCCCACATACAACCTTCCATGACATAAAAGAGATTCTAAGACATCACCTAGCAACCTAGTCCAATGTGAAATGCCACACATCACCCTCCCTTAAAAGAAACATTCATTTAATTTACTATTAACACAGTTTCTATATACATGAAATTTAAACAACAACGTTTATAAAATCACTCAAAAAGCTTATGAAATTTAAACAATAACATTAATAAAATCACTCAGATAGCTTGGTCTTTTCCCCACTCTGGAAGATGTCCTAGGGCAATTTAAATCCTCTCCCTCTTCCCCTTTAGGTTGATGAAGAGAAAAACCACCTTTAGAGGACACCTCACTCTTTCTCTGTTCAGACACCCCACTGCACACAAACACTCTACTTAAGTTCCAAATCCGATGGTCCTGCGTTTGAATAGCATTTGAAAAAATTTTGATTACCTTGATTGGTTCCATAAATTTACACGAAGAACTACCCAACACACCAGGACGTTTAATTCTGACCCAATCACCTACATTCACCTTAGTTTTCCTAACAGCATGTTTGGCATCAAAATACGCTTTTCTCATTTTAGCTTTTTCCTCTTCAACTTTTACCATCTGCCCACTATCACACACTCCCTCCTTCCCTTTTGATAAACCATACTTGTTAACCCAATACGGTTCAACACAGGTATTAGGGACTCTACCCCTAAACAACAGGAAAGGAGTTTTACCAGTGGTAGCATGTGGAGTCAATCTGTACTCCTCAACCTTGCTAACAACCTCTTTTTTCCAATCAATCCCCACTCCTTTAGCCAAATTGATGGTTTCTTTAATTACTTTGTTGAATCTTTCCACCATTCCATTGGCTTCAGGATGATAAAGAGCAGAAGTTTTGTGGAGAATCCCTCTAGACGATAAAAATTGCTCCATTTCCCTGGAAACCAGTTGAACACCATTATCAGACAAAATTGACGATGGCAACCCTTCCCTAGCAAATAAATTCTTAAAACATTCAATCACATTGCCAGTGTTTATGGTTGACAGAAAAAAAACCTCAGGCCATCTCAAGAACATATCAATAATCACCAGTATGAACACTTGAGAGCCCTTACCTTGTATAGGCCCAACAATATCCACAGCAATCTCTTCCCATGGACCACTAGGACGTTTCCTCAAAACCATAGGTTGTATATGAGTAATCTTATTCTTGTCACTGATGGCACAAGGGACACAGTCCCTAATAACTCTTTCAATCATCTTGTCCATTCCTGGCCACCAATAGGACATGCGAAGTCTTCCTTTACTCTTAGACAAACCTGAGTGAGCCATATGTACTAAATCAATCAACTCCTTCCTGAGACTGGTAGGAGGAATCAATCTGGTCCCACGAAACAATAACTTATTATCAACAGACAATTCATTGCGAACAGCCCAAAACACCTTAGTACCTTCTGATCCCTCTTTACTGGAATTCCAACCTTTTTTAAATAAAGACATCACCTCAACCAGGGTTGCATCACTCTCCAATTCCTTCAACCACCTCTCCTCAGAAATGATGTCATGGTCCACCACACAAACAATTTCATCCTCCTCATCATCATGCAAACTATCTTCCTGTTCACCACCACCAGGTACCAAACGTGACAGAACATCAGCAACGCCATTTTCGACTCCAGGAATATATTTTATGCCAAAGTTATACTCCTGCAAACCAATTATCCATTTGGTTATTCTTCCAGAAACTAAATCCAATCCTTTCTTGCTAAAAATCTCAATCAAAGGTTTATGATCAGTCTGAACCTCAAACTCCAAACCCCACAAGAATTTCTTCAGTTTCCTTATTGCCCAAAAAACAGCTAAAGCCTCCCTTTCCACCACAGAATATCTCATCTCTGGATCCCTGAGACTTCTGGACAAGAACATAATAGTTCTTATACCATCAGGACCACTTTGTTTTAATACAGCTCCAAGCCCCTTCTCGCTAGCATCAGTTACAAGAATTGATCTACTCGTTGGATTAAAACTTCTTAACGAGGGAGCCTGACTAAGCTTCCTCTTGATGGCCACAAATTCTTCTTCACACCGATCTGACCAAACAAACTCCTCACCTTTACGCAACAGTTGTCTCATGTTCACTGTTGCTACTGCAAAACCCACCACAAATTTTGCATAATATTCTATCATCCCTAAAAATTTCATTAATTCCGTTTTATCAGTTGGAGAACACATTTTCATTATGGTATCAACTAACTCAGGCTTAGGTTTTACTCCCTCCCCTGAAATACTGTGACCAAGATAATTGATGGTGTTAGATTTAAACTTACACTTTTCTCCCTTGACCGTTAAGTTATGTTTGCACAAACTCTTCAAAACCGATTTTAGTCTGATATCATGCTCTGCATCATCTTTAGCAAACACTAAAATATCGTCCTGGTATACACATACCCCTGGAAGACCATTTAACACTTTCTCCATTACCCGTTGGAACACCGAAGAGGCCGATACCAAACCAAAGGGCATTCTTTTGAACCTAAATGTACCAAAGGGTGTGATGAAGGAAGTATAATCTCGGGATGACTCTTCTAGTTCTATTTGATGGTATGCAGAAGTGAGATCTATCGTGCTAAATACCTGCGCACCATCAAGAAGCGTCAACAACTCAGAAATGTTCGGCAATGGATATCTGTCCACTATCACGGACTTATTAAGCTGCCTCAAGTCTATGCATAAACGCAAACTACCGTTAGGCTTGCGTGCTGCAACGACTGGAGCCAACCATTCCGATCCCTCTATCTCCTCAATGATCCCACAACTACTCAATTTCTCTATTTCTTTCTTCATGTCATCTCTTACTTTACAACATACAGGTACTGCATCACTTTTTAGTCGAATTTTAAGTTGATATCCTTTCAAACAGCCTAGAGTTTCCTTGAACACGTTCGGGAACTCTAGTTTTAAATCATGAACATACTTGTTATCCACCCCCTTATCAACAGATTGAACTCTATCTCTTAACTGTATAGAGGGATTTGTGTTGGGATCAAGATACACACCTAGGTCACCCTGATGAATCCAGCTAATTAAGCTATCACCACGTTTAGAAACATAGATTTTCCCAGATATCAATCTATCTTTGTATTCTATCAACCCTAGAAAATACCCATGCAGCTTAATAGGTTCTCCACCATACGCTAAAGGAATTATGTCAGGTTTCATCAACGTAATATTCCCCTTCAGCTTATGGTTGTAGAAATCACTTGATACAATGGTTATTTTAGCACCAGAGTCAAATAACACCTTAGTAGACTCTCCTTCAACCAAGATATTATCATAGGGACAGCTTTTGTTATTACACTTGACTTCCACTTGAACCACAATCTGCCCACACACATTCTCCTCAGAATTGCATGCCTCAAATTCCCTATGATATATATCAATTTCTTTCACCTTGGGTTTTTGTTTCGTTTTGCAAAAGGCTGTAAAATGCCCCTTCAGCTTGCACTTTGAACATGTTTGATTAAGAGCTGGACATTTCTTGTCATTAGCAAGATGGTCTGCCTTACCACATCTATAGCATTTCCTGTCTGCCCAGGCTTTCCCAGATTTGCTTGTATCAACTAGACCACTACTATCAGATTTAACTTTTACTACTTCAACCTTAGTCCCTTTTTCTGAATCCTTTTTAATTACTGCAACACATTTCAAAGAATGTTCAATGCGTTTGGCAACTGTTAACACTTCATCCAGGCTTGGCTCATCTCTTAGCCATAATTCCTCCCTAATTTTCTCAATGGAACAACCGAACATGAACTGATCCCTAATACGTTCATCAGTTAAATTTTCAAATCTGCACGAGGAAGCTAATTTTCTTAGCTGCGTTATGTAATCTTCAATAGTCTCGTCAGTAGATTGCATCCTCTTTGCGAACTGATATCTTTCCAGAATCGTGCTGATTTTGGGCAGGTAATGCTTATCTAATTTCTTAATGCAAACTTCATAGTCATTTAACCTACCCGCCTCCTCAGTAGAAAGATCAGGCAAATGGTCAAACACATCCTGACCTTCCGAACCCAAACAGTGTAGTAACAATGCCGATTTCCTTTCCGCGCTCAAAGAGGGACCGCAAACTCTAGCGTACCTCTCAAAAACGACTTTCCACTTTTTCCATTTGATTGGAGGTGAACCAGGACAGGATAGGAAAAATGGAGCCGCAGTGACATTTTGCATGTTAAATGATTGTCACTACGATACCAACACCACAATATGCTTACAGGACACTAAAGATCTAACCCTTACATACAAAGCATTTTTTTTTTTTTTTTTAAATAAAAAAAAAACAATCACCATACGAGATATAACATTAACATAAAAGTACGAGTTTCAAAGTTCGGAAGTTTGCTTATGACTCACAGATACTTGCACATTAACTGCGAGTTTCCTCAAAAGAAACGAAGCTCAAACACTGTCGAGCACCTTGTTATAATCAAATACACTGGGTTGCTAAGCAACCTCAAAATGGCCACCACGCACACGTGAGTCAGCGTGAGCGTAGTGACGTGCTTGAAAGAAATCCAGAAGACGTCAAACTGGTGAAAGACGGAGAGCGTCGATGCAACAGCGATCGAGAACTTGGAATGAGCAGCGATGGAGAACGTGGAATGAGGCGAGAAGAGAGAGCGTCAATGCCGGTGGAAGACAGGTAAGATTCCGTCTCCTTGACGACTTCAATGTTTATGTTTGATTCAAATGAAGTCGAGGACTCGCAACAGCCACGTTGAATCAGATCAAATGATGCGGTTCCAGGCAGCCACGTTGCATCAATTTAAACGATGCGTTTTCATGGCAAAATGCGTTTTCATACCAAAACACATTCGCTTAGCAGCAACCGGTTCACCACAGAAGTTCGCTTCCCCAAATCTCGTCAGCGGAGCAGCTACCGGTTCACCAGACGAATTCTTTTCCCTAAATCTCGTCACGATACACCACTGCATCCACAGCGCTACAGCACTGATTCCAATGCTCCGCTGCCACTACTGCTTAAACCGTCGTGAAAGTGCAGCTTGTAGACACAGTGTAGATAGAGAACCACAGTCAATCACGCTAGAGATTCAGCCTTCCTTCTAAGTTTACCAGCACAAAGGTATGCAGGGCATAACGGATGGTGAAGAACTTCCAAGGCAGTCTCATAAGCGCTAATTAATTCAGATGAAGAAATAGATCCTTAGATCCTTAAGTTCTTTTAGTTGAATTATAAAATTATCCAGCTAAGAATTCTTGTTGAGATCTTCTCCTTTGACTTCCTGAGCCGACTACGCCAGTGTAAGATCCCATGTAATAAAACCAGGATCAAATTGTAGATGAAGACAAGTAGAAGTTTATTCCACAGAAGAAGATCCCATCCAACAGTCAAAGAGGCTTTCCTGCAACTGGTAACTTACAGAACTCCCCCACATACAACCTTCCATGACATAAAAGAGATTCTAAGACATCACCTAGCAACCTAGTCCAATGTGAAATGCCACAAGCCCCTTCCAGGCGGATTCTTACTTACCAATCGTATAAGCTCGGGACAGCAGATTAGTTATAATATCCCTCATTCTTTATAAGGTTTTAATCTATGTAATATTTTGGGCAAGTTACATCGAGAGATCCAAAAGATTGTCTTGATAAAGATGGTGTGATTAGATGAGTACCATCGAAACGCGTCGACGCAACCTATGACACAATTCGATAGTTGACTGGTTCAACAGATACGTCAAGACAAGTGTGTATCGGGCTCCAGTCAACAACATATGTTTTATTACGGATGTGTCACAATTTATGACTAAGTGTGCTGTCTTATGTTTTTCTCTCGGAGGGTTATGATCAGAATTGTGTTTTTGCTTCCAAGGACTTAACAGGGGCGCAACTGTGAATGAACTTGCCTCTTGATTGTAATTGTTACAATATTGATTTGATGTAGTATGTTTTTATATCTTAGCTTTTATGAAAATATACCTTTTTAATTGAATGAATATGTCTTTTTAACAAATATATATTTTGTGCATCAACTTCTACCTTTGATATTTTCCTTTTTTTAGTTTATTGTTTGGGCTTTCTTCTTTTTTTTAATTCTCTTTTTGTCGGTTTTATATGCTTTAGACCTTTATCTTGTGGAATAAGTGTTATTTTGTATATTGGTGTGTTTAGTTACCAAGGAAAACTTTAGTCTATATTCAGATAAGGAATATGCAACTTTTTGTTGAAACTCTTATAGCCAGTGTGAGCAATGATCATTTGCTTGACCATTAGTTACTCTAAAGATTGCTCTCATATGACTTTCTCAATTAGCAAGATGGCTTGTACGTCCTCAGAAGACCCTTTGACATTTTCCCACAGGGTGGAAACGTTGACATTGTAACAGTTGGCTTGCATTGGCATGCACCAATTGAATACCATTTATATCTACCGCAGTATTAATAGTATTTCTATGTACTGCTTGTATTTATAGCTACTGCTTGCATCACAGAGTGCTTCGTCACATGTCCCATTTTAATGATGGCTGCTCTTCTTGGATACTAATTTTATATGAGATTATACAACAAAGTATATATATATATATATAGATATTATCTACTGGCGGTCGCCAGTAGATAGTTATAGTTAGGACCCTGTTTCCATAGGAAATCCGCAACATTCTAATTGGAATAACTTTGGCGCCGGTTGACGAATCCTCGCGAAATTATCAAAATAGGTGGGGCGCTCCGCTCCGCTCCTACCCTGAAAGTCTCGGGGGGATTTGTCAAGCGGTTGCTGAGAAAAAAGGGGGTCCCAAAACGCGTTTTCCCCATGCAATTTTCCATAGGGACCTTTAGTCCAAGGTACAGCCCGAACAGCTGAACAGAATTACTTGAAATTTGGCAGAGAGGTAGTCCTCAGCTCAGGGAAGTGCCCTTTGCAGATCTGGTGTCAATCTGTTCAGCAGTTCCTGAGAAAATCAAAAGTAAAATCATATATATATGTGGGCGGAGCCTAACCACACATCTCATCCTGAGATCTGATTGGCTGTCAGCACTTCATCCAAGAAGTGTTGGCAGCCATCTTGGGACCAATATACATGATAGCACCTCATTAAAAAGCATTGCAGTTAATAGAAGGTTTTAAGACTGTAGTTACATTATAAATCATTTGTTGATGGTACCATACTCATTTTAGGAATTGTGGTATGTTCTAAGGTGATTTCACCATGTGAAAAAGCCTTCTGCTGGGATATCATGATTGAGAGAAAAATATTTTCTCATGCTTTTCCCACAGAGGTTTGGAAGGTGATCTATAAGCTAAACTGAGAGCTTATTTTCTGTAAATTCACATTATCTTTCTCAGTCATGTGAGAATGAAGTCTGACATTCTCAGTAAAACATGTACATCCAACAAGGGCAGAGACTGTCAGTTGATTCCTTTGTGTTCTACTGCAGCTTCTCAGAGTGTTCCAAAGAACAACTAGAGCGCTAACAGTCCTACTTATGATAAACGTATGGCACACCTGAAGTCATCTTGCTTGGATTAAAGTGGTAACTCTTAAAACATTTAATTTAAAAAGGAACAAAATGAGGGGGTTCATTTTTCCATAACAAGTATGATTAGTGCTGCAGAAAGAAAAACTAGGGCACATTTTGACTTCTGAAATCCTCTTTTATTTCATTAAAAAATTCTGACATGCAGAGTGAAACATGCACTTTCAATACCAGCAGCAGTTTTCCCTGGTGAGCAGTTGCTTTACTACAGTGATCTAATGAGCAAAAAGAGTGCTAACATTCTGAATTTATGGCAAATGTGTGACACATCTGAATGCCTTCTTGATGGAATCAAAGTAAAAAACTGAAAGTATTTCCTACTGAGGAGACTGCAGTAAATGAGCAAATTAGGAAACCACTTCATAACAAATAAGTCTCCCAAGATGGCCACCAGAGACAAAAGAGCCCAAATGTAGCCCAAATATCACCCAGATGTAGCCCAAGTATAGCCCAATGACAGAATGTCCCAGAGTGTTCTTAAAAACAACTAGCGCGCTTACTGTCTTCATTATGACAAAAGTATGGCACACCTGAAGCCATCTTGATTGGAATAAACTGGTAACACTTAAAACATTTAATTTAAAAAGGAACACAATGAGGGGGTTCATTTTGCCATAGAAATTATGATTAATGCTGAAGAAAGAAAATGAGGGCACATTTTGAGTGACTTCTCAAATCCTCTTCTATTTCATAAAAAAAATTCTGACATGCAGACTGAAACATGCACTTTTAATACCAGGAGCAGACTTCCATGGTGAACAGTAGTGTTACTACAGTGATCTAATGAGCAACTAGAGTGCTAACATTCAGAATTTATGGCAAATGTGTGACATATCTGAATACCTTCATGATGGAATCAAAGTAAAAAACTGAAAGCATTTCCTACTGAGGAGACTGCAGTACATGAGGAAATTAGGAAACTTCATAACAAATAAATCTCCCAAGATGGCCACCGGAGACAAAAGAGCCCAAATGTATCCCAAAATCACCCAGATGTAGCCCAAATATAGCCCAATGACAGAAGTGTGCAAAACACTTATTATTTTGTGTTTTTGCAGTGTTATATAGTGCAGACTTGTCAGGTATTGGAGTGCTTTACATGAGCATTGGTTACATCACACAAGAACAAATTCATGTTGGTTGTAGACATGGGGAGACTAAGTGATTTGACCAGAATCACAGAATGTCGAGCTGAAGCAGAAACTCCAACCTGGTTCCCCAGTTGCAAAGTCTGCAGTTCTGGAAGTAACACCACATCCTCTCCCCTAAGTGCAACATTTAATCAAGTGGTCAACTGGATAAAAAAACATAAAGATAACAATAATTTAAAAGTGCTTTGCCGCTATTTGAAAACTCAGAAAATATGTCCTTATTTTAGTCTTTTAGAGCACTAACCATAATTTTGATGCCAATAAGACCCTCTCATATATGTAATTTCTAAAGGAAATGCTCTAGGTATTACAGTTTTGATTACATCAAGATGACATCAGGCGTTCCACACTTTTGTAATAAATATAGAATGTTAGCAATCTAGTTGTTCATTAGGATACTGTTGAGAGGCAGAGGCCAGGGGCACGGACTCTGAAAATTGAAGGCAGGTAGGAGGGTGCAAAGGCAACAATTTAACCACACTGAGCAGGCAGGAAGGGCCGTGGCAGCACAACAGACTATGGAGGGCAGTGGAAAGGGGGGCAGGGGCAACAAACCAACAATACAGGACTTGCAAGAGAGGATGTGGCAATGTAATAGACCATTGTGGGCAGAAGGAAGAGGCAATGGTAGTACAACCATACATGCCAACAGACCCGATTCAGCCAGGAAACGTCCAATGTTTTTAAGCTCAAATGGGCTTTATTTGATCTGTCTCCTGTCTACAATCTCCTCTTTTTCAATGTAACTCAAAGGGGAAAATCAATACCCCAGTTTTTTTTTCAAAATCTCCCTCTTACCAAGTTCAAAATGTTCACAAGTATGGTACATTGGATCATGGATGGAAATGGGGTAGGGACATGGACTTGGATAACAGAGGAAAGGAGGGACATGGAGAGGTGCACCAAACTGACCCTGCAGGGCAGGCATCAGGGTTTGCAGCAGCACAATACACCACACAGGGCATGCGGGACGGGAGTGCAGCACAACAATCCATAGAAAGCAAGAGGGAGGGGACAGGACCATGCACATGGACAACAGAGAACAGAGGGGCAAGAGGCAATGGTAGCTAGCTGACCATAATGGACAGACAGGAGAGAAGGCTGCAGCATAACAGACCATAAAGGGCAGGAGGGACAGATCAGGGGTATTACAATGGAACAGACAAGCCAGGAGGGAGGGAGTAGGGGTCTGCACATGTAAACAGAGGGCTGGGGGCAAGGGGGCAGGGCAGGAGCAGCAAGATAGCCATGGAGGTCAGGCAGGATGGGCACTAGAAGCAAGACACACCATGAAGAGCAACAGTGAGACTGTGATGGCATACACACAGGCCATGGAGGGAAGGTGGGAGGGGGTCAGGGACAGCTAACTGACCACACAGGGAAGGTGGGAGGGGCCATGGCAGCACAGAAGACCATGCATGGCAAGTGGGAGGGTTAGTGGCAGCACAATGGCTATGATGGGCAAGAAGGAGGGTGCAGGGGCATGCACAAAGGACGATGGAGGATAGAAGGGAGGGTCAGGACCTGTGCACAGACAAGAAAGTTCAGGGGAAGGGGCCTCACAACAGACCGCACGGGGCAGGCAGGAGGAGCAGTTGCAGCACAACAGACCAGGGAGGGCAGAAGGGTGTGGCAGTACAATGGACCATGTAGGACAGGAGGAAGAGGATAGGGGCATGGCATGTGGACAGGCAGGGTGGAGGTGGCAGGGACAGGTTACAGTCATCTGACAATGCTAGGCAGGTGGGAGGGGAGTGGCAGCTCAACAGAACACTCAGAGTAAATAGGAGTTGCAGGTCCATGGAACATGGTGGGCAAAAATGATGGAGCAGGGGCATGCACAAAGACATCGGAGGGCAGGAGGAAGGAGAATAGGGGCACCAAGCTAAGCACAGAGTTTAAGCAGGAGGTCAATGATGGGGCATAGAATTGGGCAATGGAGGGCAGGAGGAGTGGACTGGTACATCATACTAAATTGAGGGCAGTGGCAGCACATCAGACCATGCATGGCAGGAGGGAGGAGGCTAGTCCATGGATTCACACAACAGTGGATAGAAAGGAGGGGGATGGGGCAGCAAGCTAACTGTTCAGAGAAGGCGGGTATTAGGAACTTTATTGTTTTTAAAACGTGTGTCTGTGCGAACTACTTAAAATATGAACAGGTATGCAGCATATTCTCACTTTTATTCAGGAAGAAGAGGACGTTTGTGACTGTGACTCCGGGCTCACTTGGCAGAAACACCCTCTGACCCTCCACCCCCTATCGCAAAATGTAATGCCCTTGAAAAGGGTAGGTGAACACAGTGTTATATAGAACATAGTCCTGAGAGCACGATTGAAAATGAAAACTAGATATAGTGTATGGTATAAACTATGCACCAAAAAGTGTGATATAAGATGAACCGGGCGTGAAATATAATATGCAATACATTGTGCGCAATGACAGATTAATTGGAGAGCGCGAGATAGCACAGGCACTAGCGCGTGCTATGCGATATGCGCCTTGGAGTGTAATATGCACAGGGCAGTGTTGTGTAACCTAGCTAGTCTCTAAAGTTGTAATATAAAATATGTGCTGAGGAGTGTAACGTTGCATATGCACTGTGACAAAGATATGGATCCCAGATTGTAATATGTATGGCATAGCACTGTGTGTTATAACATAGGCATCGAGGAAGGCACGTTAGATGGGGTAATATAACCTGTGCGAAGACAAGTGTGGCATGACATATTCACGGGGTGGTGTTACAGTGCACATGGGCTAGAGAGTGTCATAGCATATGCACTAGCTAGTGAAATACAACACAGAGGTGTGTGGCACTCAGCAGGCAATGGTGGGTGTAACACAGCATTGGGCTCTGCCAGGAGCGTGCTGTGACTCTCAAGTGATGTTCGTCCCCTTTCCAGAGAGTAAAATAAAAAGTATTACACATCCGGCAGTGGATGTGTGTTTTATTAACCGTGAGGGGGGTTTCTTGCATAGTTTTTGTCGAATTTTTGTCGAATCCCCTTTAAATGGCTTGGTGTGCATGTGTATTAAATGTGCCCGTCAATAGCTACCCATGTTTGTATAAATAAACGACAAGGGTGTCTACCGGGACTAGGCACGGTAGGGCATCAGACATGTCAGAGCTTCACTAGTGGTGTAAATACATTCCACGTGGATTCATTGTATGCATAGTCGCCTTTTTAATGAATATCACGCAAATCGTCATGGTGATAGGTACGTACGGTTTGTCCAGCATGTCCTAGGTGTGTCTATAAATATATATTTTTTTAAAATAATAAAAAACAGTGGCCGGCCCTGGGGATTGGGGTCAAAGAAATATAATTAGGAGACAGGCCCTGGGGGATGGGGTCATCAGGGCCAATAAATTAGAATAATAAGGGGAACCACACAGCCCCCCTTGTTAAAAAATTAAAATAAATAAAAGACTGGCATCGTGCCGGAGGCCACGCCCCCTCCTTGCAGCACTCTGCAAACGCGCCCCCTTGGCGAGTTGTAAGTTGGGGAATTAATTCCTCTTTGTTAGACCTGGCACCTTGGCGTGAGTTTCCCTTCCACTTTTTGATGGTGTGCCTCGACTGTTTTGCTGGTGTTGTCCGCTCAGGGCACTGCGCCACGGCTAATCCGTGCCGCAGTGCAAGTGCTCCCTAAGTAAAGTGTACCTGTAATTGATGTCCATGATTGGTTGATTGGATTCACTGTCAGTCCCCAGTAGAGTGCACCAGGGGTGCCAGGGCTTGTGAATGCCAATGCTGCTGGTGGGCTTGCAGCGCTGGTTGCGCCACCCACGGAAGCGGCCTTGTAAAGTGTGTCTAGGGTCTGCCACCGCAGACCCTGTGCGCGGTCCCGGACCGTCGCGCTGACTGCGCAAGTGCCCCCACTTGCCAGTCCCTAAACCTTCCCTTACCTACATATTAGCCACCCCTCTGGTAGGCCCAAGGGCAGGGTGCATTGTAGGCATAAGGTAGGACATGCCCTGATGTGTGTGGCATGTCTTAGTAGTGAATTACAGCCATTTTCGTTCTTCACTATTGAAGGCTACCTGCTCTCCATAGGCCAGAATGGGCTGCCGGGATCACGCCGACGCTGTGACCCCAGTGGACTCAGAGAGCATGGTAGAAGTGTCAAGTTTAGTATGCCTGAACTCAGGATGATAAAATACTTCTTGTAGTCAAGTCTATTTTAGTATCCTGGGTTTGTAAATACTACTTTTAGAAAGTTAGTATTTACTGACCTGACCATCTCAGTCCGCCTCTGCTGTGTGTATGTGTTCTGCCTGGCAACAGTAAGGAGCAGGGTTGGGGAATCCCCAGAGACAGGTTGGCTGCCAGGTGGTGGGTAGAGAGATTACACCTGGATGGGTGGGAGGAGTACACCTTGACTCTTGAATAGACCTGTGCTCTGCCACCACAAAGCCGGCGCCACCCCCTGTGGGGCGGCTGATGTCTCTGCCCTGCTGCTGAAAGGAAAGAGCAGAGTCACCATAACAAAGTGCTCCAGAACTGGACTGAGCCAGGCCTAGGCCCCCTGGCGCTAAAGAACAAAAGAATCATGGTATAAAAGTAGGAGCCTGGCTCCTAAGAAATCAGAATCCTGTTTACCACAAAGAACCTCTGCCCGACTAGAAGGAGAAGAAGACGCTGGAGGAGCTGGCCTGCTGCTTGCCTTGCTGAGAAAGGAGAGGAAGAGACTTACTGAACAGACTTTGCTACTTTGTGCTTGAACATTCTCCAAGGGCTTGATCTGAGCTTGCCCCCTGAACTGAACCCCAGGACCAGTGGGTTCTCTGTGCTTCTTGCTCATCCTCCAATTCGAGCCGTGTGGGCATCCCGCTGGAAAAGAGACTGTGCCCCTCATCGCCCCTCCTAGGGCCGTGACACTCAGAAGCTCGCCTGCCTCCAACCCGTGAGAGCCCCGCTCCGTCCCGAGCCGCTCTCTGTTCCCGGGCCAGGCCGCCTGCATCCCTGTCACCGCCTGCTACTGGAGCGCGCTGACCGCGCTATCACCCCTCCCGCCGGAAGCCGTCCGACGACTGTGATCTACGCCGGGTCGCCCAGCTGCACTGACCGTGCCCTGCGACCCCGCTTCGCGATCCCCGGACATCTCAGGCCGCGCCGCCCCCGCTGTGGAGACCCTCCTGCACCGCCGTGCTAAAGGGTCGCTGGCCGCGCCTGCCTACTTGCCCACACCCGCTGATCGAGGACCCAAGACCACTTCTCAAGCTGAGAGTCGCACCGACCTGTGCCGACTCTCCACATCACGAAAGAGGTTCCAGTATCGGGCTCGGGGCCCGCAACGCCTTATTTCCCCGTTCGCCGGAACCGATCTCTGTAAGTACTGGAACCACAAGTGACATTTGCAAGGGACTGCAAGATATCTATTTGAAACCACGAACAAAGAACATTGGCCTGCTTTACAACCTGGTGGCGTAGCGAAAACGTTATTGGTCTTGTGATAAGTCTGCTGAGATATATATACCTATTTTTACATAAAGAAGCGTATTTTTATATATATCCAAGTCTGGTGTCCGTTTCTGGGGGGATTGATGTATTTACTGTGTGTGATTGTAAGTGCTTAACCAACAACGCCTGAGGAATCGCCTTGGCTGCTCACGCCACGCACCTAGAGGGTGAGCAAGGGTCATTCAAAAGGGGTTATCCTGCGCCCTGACGTGGAGGAGAGGGTTCCTGCTTGACACAAGGGCAACCTTGCGCCAACCAGAGATCCCCGACTCTAACATTGTTGGCAGCGGTTGGGATTTCGGATTTGCACTTGTAATTTGCATACAGTGAATTATTAATCACCAGATAGTGAGAGCAGACCAAATAACGCAGCCACAGGTTTGTAATTGTTGAACTTTGTTGAGACATCTGCCATTACTGCAACCATGCCTGGCTCGCACTCCGCTGGAAGAGCACTCTCTGTGATTTCTGGAATAGATGAGGTGGATTGGGAGAGACTGGAAGGCTACTCGATGGAGCAATTGAAAGGCTACAGTGTAAAATTCCGAGTCCCCCATGCTGGATTCAAGAGGAGGGTCCAGTACGCCAAGGCGTTGAGAGCCTGGAAGGAGTCACGAGACCCACGGAATGCGGGGGACATCGTTCCACCCGACAACCTTGAGGAGCCCAGCAGAGTCCGGTCGCCGGAGGAGCTGGCAGACAGGGCAGCCGACAGGGCGCATGCAATGGAGATGGCAAAGTTGGCAGGACAAATGGAAATGGAAAAGCAGAAGTTGGCCCTGGAGGCACAACAACGCCAAATGGATCATGATATCAGATTGAAGGAGTTGGAGCTGAAGGCGAAAAGTTTGGACACCGCTCCTTCTGGTGGCAGCACTCCACCAGTGCAGGTAGAGTCCAAGGTGTACATCCCCAAAGATGTAGTAAAGGAGTATTTCAGAAAGGATGACATAGGGCAGTGGTTTAGGGCCTATGAGGTGGCCATGTCCTCACACCGGGTCCCTGAGAAAGACTGGGGAGCGGGGTTGTGGGGAAGGTTCCTTGCTGAAGGGCGTGACACACTGTTAGATTTACCCTTAGATCTCCAAACCTCATACCCCCATATGAAGGAAGCTTTAATGACCAGGTATGGGTTAACTCCGGAGCTATATAGACAGCGGTTCAGAGAGACGAAGAAGATCCCTGAGAGTACGTATGTGGAGTATGTGACCTTTTTCTGCAGAGCGCTGGATGGTTGGGTGAAGGGTAGCAAAGTGAATGATTATCAAGGGCTGCTTGATTTAATTGCATGGGAGCACTTGTCCAGTCAATGTTTTCCTGAGCTACGCCAGCACCTGATAGATAGCAAGCTGTCCAACCCGAGGAAGCTTGCTGAGGAGGCGGACCGCTGGCTCAGCACCAGGGTCCACAAGGGTCAAGTGGGAGACTCCGCCAAAGGTGGGCAGGGTCCCCAGCAGAAGAGTGGGGGGGACAAGGGTAAACAGAAGGGGTTCCAAAAAGGCCCCCAAAGTAATTCCCAAGGGAACCAGCAGAAGGGTTCTCAGCCTCCCCCACCCCCGCAGCAGAACGGGGCCCCGACAGGTAGACCTGTTCCAAAGGGGCCCTTCAATTGTTATAAGTGTGGTGACCCGGGTCACATTGCCTCTGATCCTAAGTGTCGCCTGTTTGGTAAGACCGCACCCACTGGTGCCCCACCCCGGCAAGTAGCTAGTGTTAACTTTGGGGAGGAGGTAGCAGTCCAGGAGGGTGGGGGTCCCGGGCAGATGACCCTAGTCTCGCTAGGAGACAGTGAGATGGTCCCTGTAACCTACCTGCCCTCTAACACTAAGAAATATGGGCAAGTAGTGACCATCAATGGAAAGAAGGTTGAGGCTCTTAGAGATACAGGAGCCAGCGTGACCTCGGTGAGGCAACACCTGGTGTCTCAAGAGCAGATTGTACCCAATGCCTACTGTAGGGTTGTCAATGCTGACAACGTAGAGAGTCGTTGTCCAATGGCTCAAGTTCCCTTTGAGTGGGGGGAGGTCTCTGGTACTCTACAAGTCGCTGTGAGAACTGACATGCCTGTAGACTGTCTGCTAGGGAACGACCTAGAGAGTTCCCCTTGGAAAAAGGTGGAGAAGACCACGCATCTGAGGATGGTGGGTCTACCCGACTGGGCGTGCGTGACCACCCGGTCCATGGCAGCCAGTAGGGGTGTTGAGAGGGTCCTGGAGCCTGAGGGAGAGGTCCAGGAACCGGCCTTAGGGAGAAGGCGCAGGAGGCGCGGGAAACCGGCCCCCGAAGTTCCCACGGCCCAGGAGGAAGTAGACCCTGAGGGGGATGCTCTGGAGCCTACCGGGGAACAGATTGCCGAACTGGGAGATCTGCCTGAGCTGACCCATTGGCAGCAAGAAGGAGGTCCCTCCAGGGAGGAATTCTGCAGGGAGCAGAAAGAATGCCCTTCTCTCGTGGGTATGCGGCAACAGGCTGCAGACCAGGCCAATGGTGTTCAGGCCAAAACACACTACGTGTACTGGGAGAGTGACCTCCTGTATTCCGAGCCTAAGGCTGCTGAACCTGGGTCAGCCCGTGTGCTGGTGGTACCCCAGAAGTTCAGAACCTTCCTACTGGGGCTGGCTCACGATGTGCCTTTAGCAGGACATTTGGGGATGGACAAGACCTATGACAGGCTTGTCACCCACTTTTACTGGCCCCAAATGCATAAGAATTCAGATTCCTACTGCAGAACCTGTCAGACTTGCCAGGCAAGTGGTAAGAGCGGAGGGAAGCACAAGGCTCCTCTGCAACCTTTCCCTGTGGTCGGTACGCCATTCCAACGAGTGGGTATTGATATTGTGGGGCCTCTGGACCCCAAGACAGCCCTGGGCAACAGGTTCATCCTGGTCTTGGTGGACCATGCCACCCGGTACCCTGAAGCCATCCCTCTGAGGACAGTGACGGCCCCCGTGGTGGGACGGGCACTGATGGGAATTTTCTCCCGAGTGGGATTCCCTCTAGAGGTGGTGAGCGACAGGGGGACCAATTTCATATCCACATATATGAAATCCCTGTGGAAGGAGTGTGGGGTAACTTACAAGTTCACCACTCCTTACCATCCCCAAGGAAATGGGTTGGTTGAGAGATTCAACCGAACCCTCAAAGGCATGATCATGGGCCTGGACGGTCCAATGAGGCGTAAGTGGGACGTCCTCTTGCCATGCCTGCTCTTCGCTTACCGAGAGGTGCCACAGAAGTCTCTAGGATTCAGCCCCTTTGAGCTTCTGTATGGTCACCCGGTAAGAGGACCTCTGAGTTTGGTGAAGGAAGGCTGGGAGCAATCTCCCAGGAAACCTCCCCAGAATGTATATAGTTACATGCTGGCCTTCCGAAACCAGACTCGGCGTTTCAGGCAACTTGCTGAGGCAAATCTGGAAGCCAGCCAGGAGGAGATGAAGCGGTGGTACGACCGGAATGCCACTCTGGTAGAGCTTCAACCTGGACAAAAGGTGTGGGTCTTGGCCCCAGTGGAGCCGTGTGCACTTCAGGATAAGTGGACAGCTCCATTTGAGGTTGTGGAGCGCAAAAGTCCTATCACCTACTTGGTGGACATGCAGACTCCCAGGAACCCTTTGAGGGTCCTACATGTTAACCGCCTTAAGCCCCACTTAGAGAGGACCGAAGTGGGCATGCTGCTGGCCACTGATGATGGAATGGAAGAGGAGACCGAGCCTCTTCCTGACCTCTTAGTGGCCTCTGAGAAAGATGGGTCAGTGGATGGAGTTAACCTCTCACCCACCCTGACGCCCGAACAACAGGAAGATTGCCGCCACTTGCTGGGACAATTTTCCGACCGATTCTCCCTGGTTCCTGGTGTCACGGAGTGGTGCGTCCATGATGTGGACACAGGAGACAGCTTACCTGTGAAGCACAAGGCTTACAGGGTAACTGACAGGGTCAGAGCTTGCATCAAGGAGGAGGTCTCCAAAATGCTTGCGCTAGGGGTGGTTGAGTCCTCCAGCAGTCCTTGGTCCAGCCCCGTGGTCTTGGTCCCCAAAGCTGCTGCGCCGGGAGCCACACCGGAACTCCGGTTCTGTGTGGACTACAGAGGACTCAATTCAGTCACGAAGACTGACGCGCACCCCATCCCCAGAGCTGATGAGCTCATTGATCGGCTGGGGGCTGCCCGGTTCCTCAGTACGTTTGATCTAACGTCTGGGTACTGGCAGATCGCCTTGACCGATGGGGCCAAAGAGAGGTCAGCATTCTCTACACCAGATGGGCACTTCCAGTTCCGAGTCATGCCATTTGGGATGAAGAATGCCCCTGCCACCTTTCAGAGGTTGGTCAACCAGGTACTGGTTGGGCTGGATGCGTTCAGTGCCGCCTACCTGGATGACATCGCAGTGTTCAGTGCCACCTGGCCTGAACACCTGCGCCACCTCTGGGAAGTGTTGATGGCGCTGCGCCGAGCAGGCCTCATGATCAAGGCAAGCAAGTGCCAGATCGGGCAGGGTTCCGTGGTGTACTTGGGACACCAAGTGGGGAGTGGCAAGGTGGCACCCTTGCAACCCAAAATTGAAACCATCCTGGCTTGGGAACCCCCCAAGACGCAGACCGCAGTGAGGGCCTTCCTGGGGCTCACTGGGTACTACAGGAGGTTTGTCAAGGGCTATGGAACGATCGTTGCCCCCTTGACAGAGCTGACTTCGAAGAAGCAGCCCAGGAACGTGATTTGGACTGACACCTGTCAGAAAGCTTTCGACACCCTGAAGACGGCCATGTGCACGGCGCCCGTGCTCTTGGCCCCTGACTTCTCCAAGGAATTCCTAGTACAGACAGACGCTTCAGAGCATGGTGTAGGGGCTGTTCTCTCACAGATGACTGAGGAGGGCTGGGACCAACCCGTAGCCTTCATCAGTAGGAGGTTACTTCCACGGGAAAGTAGGTGGAGTGCAATTGAGCGAGAAGCATTTGCTGTGGTCTGGGCGCTGAAGAAGCTAAGACCCTACTTGTTTGGGTCTCACTTCCGGGTTCAGACAGACCACAGGCCCCTCAGATGGTTGATGCAAATGAGGGGTGAAAACCCGAAGCTGTTGAGGTGGTCCATCTCCCTACAGGGTATGGACTTTACGGTGGAACACCGTCCTGGTACAGATCACGCCAACGCTGACGGTCTGTCCAGGTATTTCCGCCTTAGTGACGAGGAACCCCCTGGGCAAGGGTAGTTCTCCCCACATTTCAGCTGGAGGGGACACGTGTTAGACCTGGCACCTTGGCGTGAGTTTCCCTTCCACTTTTTGATGGTGTGCCTCGACTGTTTTGCTGGTGTTGTCCGCTCAGGGCACTGCGCCACGGCTAATCCGTGCCGCAGTGCAAGTGCTCCCTAAGTAAAGTGTACCTGTAATTGATGTCCATGATTGGTTGATTGGATTCACTGTCAGTCCCCAGTAGAGTGCACCAGGGGTGCCAGGGCTTGTGAATGCCAATGCTGCTGGTGGGCTTGCAGCGCTGGTTGCGCCACCCACGGAAGCGGCCTTGTAAAGTGTGTCTAGGGTCTGCCACCGCAGACCCTGTGCGCGGTCCCGGACCGTCGCGCTGACTGCGCAAGTGCCCCCACTTGCCAGTCCCTAAACCTTCCCTTACCTACATATTAGCCACCCCTCTGGTAGGCCCAAGGGCAGGGTGCATTGTAGGCATAAGGTAGGACATGCCCTGATGTGTGTGGCATGTCTTAGTAGTGAATTACAGCCATTTTCGTTCTTCACTATTGAAGGCTACCTGCTCTCCATAGGCCAGAATGGGCTGCCGGGATCACGCCGACGCTGTGACCCCAGTGGACTCAGAGAGCATGGTAGAAGTGTCAAGTTTAGTATGCCTGAACTCAGGATGATAAAATACTTCTTGTAGTCAAGTCTATTTTAGTATCCTGGGTTTGTAAATACTACTTTTAGAAAGTTAGTATTTACTGACCTGACCATCTCAGTCCGCCTCTGCTGTGTGTATGTGTTCTGCCTGGCAACAGTAAGGAGCAGGGTTGGGGAATCCCCAGAGACAGGTTGGCTGCCAGGTGGTGGGTAGAGAGATTACACCTGGATGGGTGGGAGGAGTACACCTTGACTCTTGAATAGACCTGTGCTCTGCCACCACAAAGCCGGCGCCACCCCCTGTGGGGCGGCTGATGTCTCTGCCCTGCTGCTGAAAGGAAAGAGCAGAGTCACCATAACAAAGTGCTCCAGAACTGGACTGAGCCAGGCCTAGGCCCCCTGGCGCTAAAGAACAAAAGAATCATGGTATAAAAGTAGGAGCCTGGCTCCTAAGAAATCAGAATCCTGTTTACCACAAAGAACCTCTGCCCGACTAGAAGGAGAAGAAGACGCTGGAGGAGCTGGCCTGCTGCTTGCCTTGCTGAGAAAGGAGAGGAAGAGACTTACTGAACAGACTTTGCTACTTTGTGCTTGAACATTCTCCAAGGGCTTGATCTGAGCTTGCCCCCTGAACTGAACCCCAGGACCAGTGGGTTCTCTGTGCTTCTTGCTCATCCTCCAATTCGAGCCGTGTGGGCATCCCGCTGGAAAAGAGACTGTGCCCCTCATCGCCCCTCCTAGGGCCGTGACACTCAGAAGCTCGCCTGCCTCCAACCCGTGAGAGCCCCGCTCCGTCCCGAGCCGCTCTCTGTTCCCGGGCCAGGCCGCCTGCATCCCTGTCACCGCCTGCTACTGGAGCGCGCTGACCGCGCTATCACCCCTCCCGCCGGAAGCCGTCCGACGACTGTGATCTACGCAGGGTCGCCCAGCTGCACTGACCGTGCCCTGCGACCCCGCTTCGCGATCCCCGGACATCTCAGGCCGCGCCGCCCCCGCTGTGGAGACCCTCCTGCACCGCCGTGCTAAAGGGTCGCTGGCCGCGCCTGCCTACTTGCCCACACCCGCTGATCGAGGACCCAAGACCACTTCTCAAGCTGAGAGTCGCACCGACCTGTGCCGACTCTCCACATCACGAAAGAGGTTCCAGTATCGGGCTCGGGGCCCGCAACGCCTTATTTCCCCGTTCACCGGAACCGATCTCTGTAAGTACTGGAACCACAAGTGACATTTGCAAGGGACTGCAAGATATCTATTTGAAACCACGAACAAAGAACATTGGCCTGCTTTACAACCTGGTGGCGTAGCGAAAACGTTATTGGTCTTGTGATAAGTCTGCTGAGATATATATACCTATTTTTACATAAAGAAGCGTATTTTTATATATATCCAAGTCTGGTGTCCGTTTCTGGGGGGATTGATGTATTTACTGTGTGTGATTGTAAGTGCTTAACCAACAACGCCTGAGGAATCGCCTTGGCTGCTCACGCCACGCACCTAGAGGGTGAGCAAGGGTCATTCAAAAGGGGTTATCCTGCGCCCTGACGTGGAGGAGAGGGTTCCTGCTTGACACAAGGGCAACCTTGCGCCAACCAGAGATCCCCGACTCTAACATTGTTGGCAGCGGTTGGGATTTCGGATTTGCACTTGTAATTTGCATACAGTGAATTATTAATCACCAGATAGTGAGAGCAGACCAAATAACGCAGCCACAGGTTTGTAATTGTTGAACTTTGTTGAGACATCTGCCATTACTGCAACCATGCCTGGCTCGCACTCCGCTGGAAGAGCACTCTCTGTGATTTCTGGAATAGATGAGGTGGATTGGGAGAGACTGGAAGGCTACTCGATGGAGCAATTGAAAGGCTACAGTGTAAAATTCCGAGTCCCCCATGCTGGATTCAAGAGGAGGGTCCAGTACGCCAAGGCGTTGAGAGCCTGGAAGGAGTCACGAGACCCACGGAATGCGGGGGACATCGTTCCACCCGACAGCCTTGAGGAGCCCAGCAGAGTCCGGTCGCCGGAGGAGCTGGCAGACAGGGCAGCCGACAGGGCGCATGCAATGGAGATGGCAAAGTTGGCAGGACAAATGGAAATGGAAAAGCAGAAGTTGGCCCTGGAGGCACAACAACGCCAAATGGATCATGATATCAGATTGAAGGAGTTGGAGCTGAAGGCGAAAAGTTTGGACACCGCTCCTTCTGGTGGCAGCACTCCACCAGTGCAGGTAGAGTCCAAGGTGTACATCCCCAAAGATGTAGTAAAGGAGTATTTCAGAAAGGATGACATAGGGCAGTGGTTTAGGGCCTATGAGGTGGCCATGTCCTCACACCGGGTCCCTGAGAAAGACTGGGGAGCGGGGTTGTGGGGAAGGTTCCTTGCTGAAGGGCGTGACACACTGTTAGATTTACCCTTAGATCTCCAAACCTCATACCCCCATATGAAGGAAGCTTTAATGACCAGGTATGGGTTAACTCCGGAGCTATATAGACAGCGGTTCAGAGAGACGAAGAAGATCCCTGAGAGTACGTATGTGGAGTATGTGACCTTTTTCTGCAGAGCGCTGGATGGTTGGGTGAAGGGTAGCAAAGTGAATGATTATCAAGGGCTGCTTGATTTAATTGCATGGGAGCACTTGTCCAGTCAATGTTTTCCTGAGCTACGCCAGCACCTGATAGATAGCAAGCTGTCCAACCCGAGGAAGCTTGCTGAGGAGGCGGACCGCTGGCTCAGCACCAGGGTCCACAAGGGTCAAGTGGGAGACTCCGCCAAAGGTGGGCAGGGTCCCCAGCAGAAGAGTGGGGGGGACAAGGGTAAACAGAAGGGGTTCCAAAAAGGCCCCCAAAGTAATTCCCAAGGGAACCAGCAGAAGGGTTCTCAGCCTCCCCCACCCCCGCAGCAGAACGGGGCCCCGACAGGTAGACCTGTTCCAAAGGGGCCCTTCAATTGTTATAAGTGTGGTGACCCGGGTCACATTGCCTCTGATCCTAAGTGTCGCCTGTTTGGTAAGACCGCACCCACTGGTGCCCCACCCCGGCAAGTAGCTAGTGTTAACTTTGGGGAGGAGGTAGCAGTCCAGGAGGGTGGGGGTCCCGGGCAGATGACCCTAGTCTCGCTAGGAGACAGTGAGATGGTCCCTGTAACCTACCTGCCCTCTAACACTAAGAAATATGGGCAAGTAGTGACCATCAATGGAAAGAAGGTTGAGGCTCTTAGAGATACAGGAGCCAGCGTGACCTCGGTGAGGCAACACCTGGTGTCTCAAGAGCAGATTGTACCCAATGCCTACTGTAGGGTTGTCAATGCTGACAACGTAGAGAGTCGTTGTCCAATGGCTCAAGTTCCCTTTGAGTGGGGGGAGGTCTCTGGTACTCTACAAGTCGCTGTGAGAACTGACATGCCTGTAGACTGTCTGCTAGGGAACGACCTAGAGAGTTCCCCTTGGGAAAAGGTGGAGAAGACCGCGCATCTGAGGATGGTGGGTCTACCCGACTGGGCGTGCGTGACCACCCGGTCCATGGCAGCCAGTAGGGGTGTTGAGAGGGTCCTGGAGCCTGAGGGAGAGGTCCAGGAACCGGCCTTAGGGAGAAGGCGCAGGAGGCGCGGGAAACCGGCCCCCGAAGTTCCCACGGCCCAGGAGGAAGTAGACCCTGAGGGGGATGCTCTGGAGCCTACCGGGGAACAGATTGCCGAACTGGGAGATCTGCCTGAGCTGACCCATTGGCAGCAAGAAGGAGGTCCCTCCAGGGAGGAATTCTGCAGGGAGCAGAAAGAATGCCCTTCTCTCGTGGGTATGCGGCAACAGGCTGCAGACCAGGCCAATGGTGTTCAGGCCAAAACACACTACGTGTACTGGGAGAGTGACCTCCTGTATTCCGAGCCTAAGGCTGCTGAACCTGGGTCAGCCCGTGTGCTGGTGGTACCCCAGAAGTTCAGAACCTTCCTACTGGGGCTTGCTCACGATGTGCCTTTAGCAGGACATTTGGGGATGGACAAGACCTATGACAGGCTTGTCACCCACTTTTACTGGCCCCAAATGCATAAGAATTCAGATTCCTACTGCAGAACCTGTCAGACTTGCCAGGCAAGTGGTAAGAGCGGAGGGAAGCACAAGGCTCCTCTGCAACCTTTCCCTGTGGTCGGTACGCCATTCCAACGAGTGGGTATTGATATTGTGGGGCCTCTGGACCCCAAGACAGCCCTGGGCAACAGGTTCATCCTGGTCTTGGTGGACCATGCCACCCGGTACCCTGAAGCCATCCCTCTGAGGACAGTGACGGCCCCCGTGGTGGGACGGGCACTGATGGGAATTTTCTCCCGAGTGGGATTCCCTCTAGAGGTGGTGAGCGACAGGGGGACCAATTTCATATCCACATATATGAAATCCCTGTGGAAGGAGTGTGGGGTAACTTACAAGTTCACCACTCCTTACCATCCCCAAGGAAATGGGTTGGTTGAGAGATTCAACCGAACCCTCAAAGGCATGATCATGGGCCTGGACGGTCCAATGAGGCGTAAGTGGGACGTCCTCTTGCCATGCCTGCTCTTCGCTTACCGAGAGGTGCCACAGAAGTCTCTAGGATTCAGCCCCTTTGAGCTTCTGTATGGTCACCCGGTAAGAGGACCTCTGAGTTTGGTGAAGGAAGGCTGGGAGCAATCTCCCAGGAAACCTCCCCAGAATGTATATAGTTACATGCTGGCCTTCCGAAACCAGACTCGGCGTTTCAGGCAACTTGCTGAGGCAAATCTGGAAGCCAGCCAGGAGGAGATGAAGCGGTGGTACGACCGGAATGCCACTCTGGTAGAGCTTCAACCTGGACAAAAGGTGTGGGTCTTGGCCCCAGTGGAGCCGTGTGCACTTCAGGATAAGTGGACAGGTCCATTTGAGGTTGTGGAGCGCAAAAGTCCTATCACCTACTTGGTGGACATGCAGACTCCCAGGAACCCTTTGAGGGTCCTACATGTTAACCGCCTTAAGCCCCACTTAGAGAGGACCGAAGTGGGCATGCTGCTGGCCACTGATGATGGAATGGAAGAGGAGACCGAGCCTCTTCCTGACCTCTTAGTGGCCTCTGAGAAAGATGGGTCAGTGGATGGAGTTAACCTCTCACCCACCCTGACGCCCGAACAACAGGAAGATTGCCGCCACTTGCTGGGACAATTTTCCGACCGATTCTCCCTGGTTCCTGGTGTCACGGAGTGGTGCGTCCATGATGTGGACACAGGAGACAGCTTACCTGTGAAGCACAAGGATTACAGGGTAACTGACAGGGTCAGAGCTTGCATCAAGGAGGAGGTCTCCAAAATGCTTGCGCTAGGGGTGGTTGAGTCCTCCAGCAGTCCTTGGTCCAGCCCCGTGGTCTTGGTCCCCAAAGCTGCTGCGCCGGGAGCCACACCGGAACTCCGGTTCTGTGTGGACTACAGAGGACTCAATTCAGTCACGAAGACTGACGCGCACCCCATCCCCAGAGCTGATGAGCTCATTGATCGGCTGGGGGCTGCCCGGTTCCTCAGTACGTTTGATCTAACGTCTGGGTACTGGCAGATCGCCTTGACCGATGGGGCCAAAGAGAGGTCAGCATTCTCTACACCAGATGGGCACTTCCAGTTCCGAGTCATGCCATTTGGGATGAAGAATGCCCCTGCCACCTTTCAGAGGTTGGTCAACCAGGTACTGGTTGGGCTGGATGCGTTCAGTGCCGCCTACCTGGATGACATCGCAGTGTTCAGTGCCACCTGGCCTGAACACCTGCGCCACCTCTGGGAAGTGTTGATGGCGCTGCGCCGAGCAGGCCTCACGATCAAGGCAAGCAAGTGCCAGATCGGGCGGGGTTCCGTGGTGTACTTGGGACACCAAGTGGGGAGTGGCAAGGTGGCACCCTTGCAACCCAAAATTGAAACCATCCTGGCTTGGGAACCCCCCAAGACGCAGACCGCAGTGAGGGCCTTCCTGGGGCTCACTGGGTACTACAGGAGGTTTGTCAAGGGCTATGGAACGATCGTTGCCCCCTTGACAGAGCTGACTTCGAAGAAGCAGCCCAGGAACGTGATTTGGACTGACACCTGTCAGAAAGCTTTCGACACCCTGAAGACGGCCATGTGCACGGCGCCCGTGCTCTTGGCCCCTGACTTCTCCAAGGAATTCCTAGTACAGACAGACGCTTCAGAGCATGGTGTAGGGGCTGTTCTCTCACAGATGACTGAGGAGGGCTGGGACCAACCCGTAGCCTTCATCAGTAGGAGGTTACTTCCACGGGAAAGTAGGTGGAGTGCAATTGAGCGAGAAGCATTTGCTGTGGTCTGGGCGCTGAAGAAGCTAAGACCCTACTTGTTTGGGTCTCACTTCCGGGTTCAGACGGACCACAGGCCCCTCAGATGGTTGATGCAAATGAGGGGTGAAAACCCGAAGCTGTTGAGGTGGTCCATCTCCCTACAGGGTATGGACTTTACGGTGGAACACCGTCCTGGTACAGATCACGCCAACGCTGACGGTCTGTCCAGGTATTTCCGCCTTAGTGACGAGGAACCCCCTGGGCAAGGGTAGTTCTCCCCACATTTCAGCTGGAGGGGACACGTGTTAGACCTGGCACCTTGGCGTGAGTTTCCCTTCCACTTTTTGATGGTGTGCCTCGACTGTTTTGCTGGTGTTGTCCGCTCAGGGCACTGCGCCACGGCTAATCCGTGCCGCAGTGCAAGTGCTCCCTAAGTAAAGTGTACCTGTAATTGATGTCCATGATTGGTTGATTGGATTCACTGTCAGTCCCCAGTAGAGTGCACCAGGGGTGCCAGGGCTTGTGAATGCCAATGCTGCTGGTGGGCTTGCAGCGCTGGTTGCGCCACCCACGGAAGCGGCCTTGTAAAGTGTGTCTAGGGTCTGCCACCGCAGACCCTGTGCGCGGTCCCGGACCGTCGCGCTGACTGCGCAAGTGCCCCCACTTGCCAGTCCCTAAACCTTCCCTTACCTACATATTAGCCACCCCTCTGGTAGGCCCAAGGGCAGGGTGCATTGTAGGCATAAGGTAGGACATGCCCTGATGTGTGTGGCATGTCTTAGTAGTGAATTACAGCCATTTTCGTTCTTCACTATTGAAGGCTACCTGCTCTCCATAGGCCAGAATGGGCTGCCGGGATCACGCCGACGCTGTGACCCCAGTGGACTCAGAGAGCATGGTAGAAGTGTCAAGTTTAGTATGCCTGAACTCAGGATGATAAAATACTTCTTGTAGTCAAGTCTATTTTAGTATCCTGGGTTTGTAAATACTACTTTTAGAAAGTTAGTATTTACTGACCTGACCATCTCAGTCCGCCTCTGCTGTGTGTATGTGTTCTGCCTGGCAACAGTAAGGAGCAGGGTTGGGGAATCCCCAGAGACAGGTTGGCTGCCAGGTGGTGGGTAGAGAGATTACACCTGGATGGGTGGGAGGAGTACACCTTGACTCTTGAATAGACCTGTGCTCTGCCACCACAAAGCCGGCGCCACCCCCTGTGGGGCGGCTGATGTCTCTGCCCTGCTGCTGAAAGGAAAGAGCAGAGTCACCATAACAAAGTGCTCCAGAACTGGACTGAGCCAGGCCTAGGCCCCCTGGCGCTAAAGAACAAAAGAATCATGGTATAAAAGTAGGAGCCTGGCTCCTAAGAAATCAGAATCCTGTTTACCACAAAGAACCTCTGCCCGACTAGAAGGAGAAGAAGACGCTGGAGGAGCTGGCCTGCTGCTTGCCTTGCTGAGAAAGGAGAGGAAGAGACTTACTGAACAGACTTTGCTACTTTGTGCTTGAACATTCTCCAAGGGCTTGATCTGAGCTTGCCCCCTGAACTGAACCCCAGGACCAGTGGGTTCTCTGTGCTTCTTGCTCATCCTCCAATTCGAGCCGTGTGGGCATCCCGCTGAAAAAGAGACTGTGCCCCTCATCGCCCCTCCTAGGGCCGTGACACTCAGAAGCTCGCCTGCCTCCAACCCGTGAGAGCCCCGCTCCGTCCCGAGCCGCTCTCTGTTCCCGGGCCAGGCCGCCTGCATCCCTGTCACCGCCTGCTACTGGAGCGCGCTGACCGCGCTATCACCCCTCCCGCCGGAAGCCGTCCGACGACTGTGATCTACGCCGGGTCGCCCAGCTGCACTGACCGTGCCCTGCGACCCCGCTTCGCGATCCCCGGACATCTCAGGCCGCGCCGCCCCCGCTGTGGAGACCCTCCTGCACCGCCGTGCTAAAGGGTCGCTGGCCGCGCCTGCCTACTTGCCCACACCCGCTGATCGAGGACCCAAGACCACTTCTCAAGCTGAGAGTCGCACCGACCTGTGCCGACTCTCCACATCACGAAAGAGGTTCCAGTATCGGGCTCGGGGCCCGCAACGCCTTATTTCCCCGTTCGCCGGAACCGATCTCTGTAAGTACTGGA
The DNA here is from genome assembly GCF_964204655.1 of Triturus cristatus. Classification (NCBI taxonomy): domain Eukaryota; kingdom Metazoa; phylum Chordata; class Amphibia; order Caudata; family Salamandridae; genus Triturus; species Triturus cristatus. The sequence continues at coordinate 427,818,737 of NC_140579.1, read as the reverse complement.
ACCACAAGTGACATTTGCAAGGGACTGCAAGATATCTATTTGAAACCACGAACAAAGAACATTGGCCTGCTTTACAACCTGGTGGCGTAGCGAAAACGTTATTGGTCTTGTGATAAGTCTGCTGAGATATATATACCTATTTTTACATAAAGAAGCGTATTTTTATATATATCCAAGTCTGGTGTCCGTTTCTGGGGGGATTGATGTATTTACTGTGTGTGATTGTAAGTGCTTAACCAACAACGTCTGAGGAATCGCCTTGGCTGCTCACGCCACGCACCTAGAGGGTGAGCAAGGGTCATTCAAAAGGGGTTATCCTGCGCCCTGACGTGGAGGAGAGGGTTCCTGCTTGACACAAGGGCAACCTTGCGCCAACCAGAGATCCCCGACTCTAACACTCTTCAATACTGAGGGTCCCTGAGGGCCAACTACCCCAACAGGCATCTCCAGTATGCGCCAGGGAGCTGCGCTGCAGACAGGTGTTCTGAGGCCAAGCCCCTTTTTACACCTCTCTGCAACGCAGCTCTGTGGTGCTTACTGGAGGTACCTAGTGGTCTAGTTTGACCCTAGGGACCCTTAGGATTCAAGGGGACTTAATCTCTCAACTTAGAACAGCCACAGGGCGCGTTTACACAGTGGGGAAGAGAGGGGACGGGGCCTGAGGTGACGTGTGCAAACACGCACTATGGCACGTTTTAAATTGGGGATATAATTTCCCTTCAATACTGAGGGCCCCTGGGGGCTAACTAGCCCACCAAGTGCTTCCAGTAAGCGCCACTGAGCTGCATTGCAGAGAGGTGGTCCAGGCCGTGCCACTTTTTACACCTCTCTGCAACGCAGCTCTGTGGCACTTACTGGAGGTACCTAGTGGGCTAGTTGGACCCTAGGGACCCTCAGGATTCAAACGAACTTAATCTCCCAACTAAAAACGGACACAGGGCGTGTTTACACAGTGGTGAAGGGAGGGGACGGGGCCTGAGTTAAGGTGTGCAAAAACGCCCTGTGGCCTGTTTTAAGAGGTAGTTTTAATCCCCCTGCCCTATTATATACTAGGGGCTTACAGAGGAGGTCATGCTAATCACAGGGGGACCCCAACGCATAGTGTTCCCTAGTGTATGTAAGTGTTTTCACTGTATTCTAAGTGTCTTTTAACATAGCACTGGCTCTAGGACTGGTTAGTCAGACTCAGTTACCACCAGTATCCGTCTGAAAAAGTTGAGGGTACAGAATGATTTTGCAACAAGGCTTCTTTCTGCTCTTCTTTTTGTTCTTTCTGCACGTTATCCTTCTTCCTGCACTTTTCTTCGTCTTTGAGGACTTCTGTTGCTTCTTTCTGCACTTCTTTTTTTTCTTTCTGTGCATTTTTTCTTCTTTCTTCACATGTCCTATCTCTGTAGGCATAGTTAGAAATTAGCATTTAAAAAACCTTTGAAATTCACAGAAAAAAACATAGGTTTCAGGCACGTTATAGTTAGGAATTAGCATTTAAAAAACCTCAGAAATTCACTGAAAAAACCATAGGTTTCAGGGGTGTTATAGTTAGCTGGACTTTTCACTTGTACAAAACCATTGAAATTCCCCCATTATAGTTAGTTCAGCTAACTATAACTCGCGCGCCCGCAATGCACTGCTGATGACGTCACATATTACATCACTCATGACATGGTCAGTGACATCACTCATGACATCACTGATGACATCTCAAATGACATCACTGATGACATCACTGATGACATCATCCTTGTGATAGAGTGGCAGACCTCCTCTCACCCTAATATAACCTTTGATACACACATTCAAAAATAGAGACTAAAATGTTCAAAACAATGGACATACCAATACCAGTTACAACAACCTCTTCAGTAATTCTAAGATCCACATGCACATCCACTCATTCACCAACAGTCCTATACAGTCACTCATACATGTACTCACCCATCATATGTGCTCATACACCTATACATCCTGTTACACAATGCCACTCATCCATAGAGTTACTCACACACATAGTCACTCATGCTAATAAAGAATCAAACATACATTTACTTGCATATACAGTTATACACACACCACCATACTTACTTCTACGGAAACTTACACATACTTAGTCTTTTAAACAATCACTTATAGAAACACATACTTATTCATACAGGAACTCTTTCAATCTCTCACTCTCACATATACTCACTTATATACACCAATAGTCACATATACTAGTTTAAAACATATGTAGTTACTCATAAAGACACTATTGAGACAGTCATTCACTCACTAACACAGCCATACACACACTCATCCACCCATACAGTCCTGCATCCATGCTGTCTTCAACACATACAAACAGTGAGTCACTCATTCATGCACCTATGCACTACGTAATACCCCCCACCGAACCATGCAGACACTCAGACTGATACTCAAAAAAACAACTAATAACCTATATAGACACCCATGTAGCTACTCACCAACCCATGCAGCCACTTATACACAAAGTGAGAGACTGATACAGATATTTACATATTTAAACATTACTCACTAAGCCATGTATTCACTATGATACACTTAATCAGTCAGTTATACAATCAATTTTTCAAAAACAAATCATCCATTTATACACCGATATACCCATTTATTCTTCCATCGACCTTGAGATATACATATATAAAACATATTGAATTTTCAGAAAAACACACATTCACTGGATGGTGTCATCAGTGATGTCATTTGAGATGTTATCAGTGATGTCATGAGTGATGTCACTGACCATGTCATGAGTGATGTAATATGTGACGTCATCAGCAGTGCATTGCGGGCGCGCGAGTTATAGTTAGCTGAACTAACTATAACGGGGGAATTTCAATGGTTTAGTACAAGTGAAAAGTCCAGCTAACTATAACACCCCTGAAACCTATGGTTTTTTCAGTGAATATATATATATATATATATGTATATATATATATATTTATATTCACTGAAAAAACCAGAGGTTTCAGGCACGTTATAGTTAGGAATTAGCATTTTAAAAACCTTAGAAATTCACTGAAAAAAACATAGGTTTCAGGGGCGTTAAAGTTAGCTGGACTTTTCACTCGTACAAAACCATTGAAATTCCCCCATTATAGTTAGTTCAGCTAACTATAACTCGCGCGCCCACAATGTACTGCTGATGACGTCACATATTACATCACTCATGACATGGTCAGTGACATCACTCATGACATCACTGATGACATCTCAAATGACATAACTGATGACATCACTGATGACATCATCCAGTGAATGTGTGCTTTTCTGAAAATTACATATGTTTTATATATGTATATCTCAAGGTCTATGGAAGAATAAATGGGTATATCGGTGTATAAATGGATGATTTGTTTTTGAAAAATTGATTGTATAACTGACTGATTAAGTGTATCTTAGTGAATACATTGCTTAGTGAGTAATGTTTAAATATGTAAATATCTGTATCAGTCTCTCACTTTGTGTATAAGTGGCTGCATGGGTTGGTGAGTAGCTACATGAGTGTCTATATAGGTTATTAGTTGGTTTTTTGAGTATCAGTATGAGTGTCTGAGTGTCTGAATGGTTCGGTGGGGGTATTACGTAGTGCATAGGTGCATGAATGAGTGACTCACTGTTTGTATGTGTTGAAGACAGCATGTGTGCAGGACTGTATGGGCGGATAAGTGTGTGCATGGGTGTGTTAGTGAGTGAATGACTGTCTCAATAGTGTCTTTATGAGTAACTACATATGTTTTAAACTAGTATATGTGACTATTGGTGTATGTAAGTGAGTATATGTGAGAGTGAGAGATTGAAAGAGTTCCTGTATGAATAAGTATGTGTTTCTATAAGTGATTGTTTAAAAGACTAAGTATGTGTAAGTTTCTGTAGAAGTAAGTGTGGTGGTGTGTGTATAACTGTATATGCAAGTAAATGGATGTTTGATTCTTTATTAGCATGAGTGACTATGTGTGTGAGTAACTCTATGGATGAGTGGTGTTGTGTAACAGGATGTATAGGTGTATGAGTACATATGATGAGTGAGTACATGTATGAGTGACTGTATAGGACTGTTGGTGAATGAGTGGATGTGTATGTGGATCTTAGAATTACTGAATAGGTTGTTGTAACTGATATTGGTATGTCCATTGTTTTGAAAATTTTAGTTTCTATTTTTGAATGTGAGTATCAAAGGTTATATTAGGGGGAGAGGAGGTCTGCCACTCTATCAGCAAGGATGATGTCATCAGTGATGTCATTTGAGATGTCATCAGTGATGTCATGAGTGATGTCACTGACGATGTCATGAGTGATGTAATATGTGACGTCATCAGCAGTGCATTGTGGGCGCGCGAGTTATAGTTAGCTGAACTAACTATGACGGGGGAATTTCAATGGTTTTGAACGAGTGAAAAGTCCAGCTAACTATAACGCCCCTGAAACCTATGTGTTTTTTCAGTGAATTTCTAAGGTTTTTTAAATGCTAATTCCTAATGATAACGTGCCTGAAACCTATGGTTTTTTCAGTGAATTTCAAAGGTTTTTTAAATGCTAATTTCTAACTATGCCTACAGAGATAGGACATGTGAAGAAAGAAGAAAAAACTCACAGAAAGAAAAAAAAGAAATGCAGAAAGAAGCAACAGAAGTCCTCGAAGACGAAGAAAAGTGCAGGAAGAAGGATAACGTGCAAACAGAAGAGCAGAAAGAAGCCTTGTTGCAAAATCCTCCTGTACCCTCAACTTTTTCAGACGGATACTGGTGGTAACTGAGTCTGACTAACCAGTCCTAGAGCCAGTGCTATGTTAAAAGACACTCAGAATACAGTGAAAACACCTACATACACTAGGGAACACTATGCGTTGGGGTCCCCCTGTGATCAGCATGACCTCCTCTGTAAGCCCCTAGTATATAATAGGGCAGGGAATTAAAACTACCTCTTAAAATGCGCCACAGGGCGTGTTTGCACACGTCACCTCAGGCCCCATCCCCTCACTTCCCCACTGTGTAAACACGCCCTGTGGCCGTTTTAAGTTGGGAGATTAAGTCCCCTTGAATCCTGAGGGTCCCTAGGGTCCAACTAGACCACTTGGTACCTCCAGTAAGTGCCACAGAGCTGCGTTGCAGAGAGATGTAAAAAGGGGCACGGCCTAGGCCACCTCTCTGCAACGCAGCGCAGTGGCGCTTACTGGAAGCACCTGGTGGGCTAGTTGGCCCCCAAGGTCCCTCAGGATTGAAGGGGAATTATTTCCCCAACTTAAAACGCACCACAGGGCTTGTTTGCACACGTTAACTCAGGCCCCGTACCCTCCCTTCACCACTGTGTAAACACGCCCTGTGGCCGTTTTTTGTTGGGAGATTAAGTTCATTTGAATCCTGAGGGTCCCTAGGGTCCAACTAGCCCACTAGGTACCTCCAGTAAGCGCCACAGAGCTGCGTTGCAGAGAGGTGTAAAAAGTGGCACGGCCTGGACCACCTCTCTGCCACGCAGCTCAGTGGCACTTACTGGAAGCACCTGGTGGGCTAGTTAGCCCCCAGAGGCCCTCAGGATTGAAGGGGAATTATTTGCCCAACTTAAAACGCGCCATAGGGCGTGTTTGCACACGTCACCTCAGGCCCCGTCCCCTCCCTTCTCCACTGTGTAAACACGCCCTGTGGCCGTTTTTTAAGTTGGGAGATTAAGTCCCCTTGAATCCTGAGGATCCCTAGGGGCAAAATAGCCCACAAGGTACGTCCAGTAAGTGCCATTGCAGAGAGGTGTAAAAAGGGGCACAGCCTGCACCACCTCTCTGCAACGCAGAGCAGTGGCGCTTACTGGAAGCACCTGGTGGGCTAGTTGGCCCCCAGGGTCCCTCAGGATTGAAAGGGAATTATTTCCCCAACTTAAAATGCACCACAGGGCGTGTTTGCACACGTCACCTCAGGCCCCGTCCCCTCCCTTCACCACTGTGTAAACGCGCCCTGTGGCCGTTCTAAGTTGAAAGATTAAGTCCCCTTAAATCCTAAGGGTCCCTAGGGTCAAACTAGCCCACTAAGTACCTCCAGTAAGCGCCACAGAGCTGCGTTGCATAGAGGTGAAAAAAGGGGCGTGGCCTCAGAACACCTGTCTGCAACTCAGCTCCCTGGCGCATACTGGAGATATTTGTTGGGCTAGTTGGCCCTCAGGGACCCTCAGTATTGAAGGGGAATTAATTCCCCAACTTACAACTGGCCAGGCTTTTTTTTATTTTATTTTTTTAAGAAGGATGGCTGTGTGGCCCCCCCTTCTTTTTCTAATTTACTGGCCCTGGAGACCCCATCCCCCAGGGCCTGCACCCTAACGTTTTTGGTTGAAAAAAATTAATTTGGCCCTCCCAAGGCCTTAATCGGCCCCGGGGACCCCAACCCCCGGGTCATGGCCTTTTTTTTTTTTAATTCTTTAGGAGGGGGCTGCGTTGCCCCCCTCCTCAGGCCACTTATGGCCCCGGGGACCCCATCCCCCGGGGCCGGCCTTTGTTTTTTATTATTTAAAAAATATATATATTTATAGAAACACCTAGGACATGCTGGACAAACCGTATGTACCTATCACCATGACGATTTGCGTGATATTCATTAAAAGGCAACTATGCTTAGAATGAATCCACATGGAATGTATTTACACCGCTAGTGAAGCTCTGACGTGTCTGACGCCCTACCGTGCCTAATCCCGGTGCCCCCGCCGGTGGGTACTCTCCAAGTAGACACCCTTGGCGTTTATTTATACAAACATGGGTAGCTATTGACGGGCACATTTAATATACACGCACACCAAGCCATTCAAAGGGGATTCGACAAAAATTCGACCAAACTATGCAAGAAACCCCCCTCACGGTTAATAAAACACACATCCACCGCCGGATGTGTAATACTTTTTATTTTACTCACTGGAAAGGAGACGAACCTCACTTGAGAGTCACAGCGTGCTCCTGGCTGAGCCCAATGCTGTGTTACACACACCAGTGCCCGCCGAGTGCCTCACACCTCTGCGTTGTATTTCACCGGCTAGTGCGTATGCTATGACACTCTCTAGCCCATGTGCACTGTAACACCACCCCGTGAATATGTCATGCCACACTTGCCTTCACACGGGTTATATTGCCCATCTAACGTGCCTTCCTCGATGCCTATGTCATAACGCACAGTGCTATGCCATACATATTACAATCTGGGATCCATATCTTTGTCACAGTGCATATGCAATGTTACACTCCCCAGCACATATTTTATATTACAACTTTAGAGACTAGTTAGGTTACACAACACTGCCCTGTGCATATTACACTCCAAGGCGCAAATCGCATAGCACACGCTAGTGCCTGTGCTATCTCGCGCTCTCCAATGAATCTTTCATTGCGCACAATGTATTGCATATCATATTTCACGCCCCGATTCATCTTATATCACACTTTTTGGTGCATAGTTTATACCATATACTATATCTAGTTTTCATTTTCAATCGTGCTCCCAGGACTATGTTCTATATAACACTGCGTCCACCTACCCTTTTCACGGGCATTACATTTTGCGATGGGGGTGGAGGGTCAGGGGGTGTTTCTGCCAAGTGAGCCCGGAGTCACAGTCACAAACGTCCTCTTCTTCCTGAATAAAAGTGAGATTATGCTGCATACTTGTTCATATTTTGAGTAGTTCGCACAGACACACATTTTAAAAACAATAAAGTTCCTAATACCCACCTTCTCTGAACAGTTAGCTTGCTGTTCCATCCACCTCCTCCCTATCCTCTGTTGTCTGAATCCACGGACTAGCCTCCTCCCTCCTGCCATGCATGGTCTGATGTGCTGCCACTGCCCTCCATTTAGCATGATGTACCAGTCCACTCCTCCTGCCCTCCATTGCCCAATTATATGGCCCATCATTGACCTCCTGCTTAGCCTCTGTGCTTAGCTTGCTGCCCCTATTCTCCTTCCCCCTGCCCTCTTTGTGCATGCCCCTGCTCCATCCTTTTTGCCCACCATGTTCCATGGACCTGCCACTCCTATCTACTCTGAGTGTTCTGTTGAGCTGCACTCCCCTCCCACCTGCCTAGCATTGTCAGATGACTGTAACCTGTTCCTGCCACCTCCACCCTGCCTGTCCACATGCCATGCCCCTATCCCCTTCCTCCTGTCCTCCATGGTTCATTTTACTGCCACACCCTTCTGCCCTCCATGGTCTGTTGTGCTGCAACTGCTCCTCCTGCCTGCCCCGTGCGGTCTGTTGTGAGGCCCCTTCCCCTGAACTCTCTTGTCTGTGCCCAGGTCCTGACCCTCCCTTCTATCCTCCATGGTCCTTTCTGCATGCCCCTGCACCCTCCTTCTTGCCCATCATAGCCATTGTGCTGCCACTAACCCTCCCGCTAGCCATGCATGGTCTTCTGTGCTGCCATGGCCCCTCCCACCTTCCCTGTGTGGTCAGCTAGCTGCCCCTGACCCCCTCCCACCTTCCCTCCATGGTCTGTGTGTATGCCATCATAGTCTCATTGTTGCTCTCCATGGTGTGTCTTGTTTCTAGTGCCCAACCTGCCTGACCTCCATGGTCATCTTGCTGCTCCTGCCCTGCCCCCTTGCCCCCAGCCCTCTGTTTCCATGTGCAGACCCCTATTCCCTCCCTCCTGGCTTGTCTGTTCCATTGTAATGCCCCTGATCCGTCCCTCCTGCCCTTTATGGTCTGTTATGATGCAGCTTTCTCTCCTGTCTGTCCATTATGGTCAGCTAGCTACCATTGCCTCTTTCCCCTCTGTTCTCTGTTGTCCATGTGCATGGTACTGTCCCCTCCCTATTGCTTTCTATGGATTGTTGTGCTGCACTCCCGTCCTGCATGCGCTGTGTGGTGTATTGTGCTGCTGCAAACCCTGATGCCTGCCCTGTAGGGTCAGTTTGGTGCACCTCTCCATGTCCCTCCTGTCCTCTGTTATCCGAGTCCATGTCCCTATCTCAATTCCTCCTGCCTACCATGATCCAATGTACCATACTTGCGAACATTTTGAACTTGGTAAGGGGGAGATTTTGAAAAAAAACGGGGGTATTGATTTTCCCCTTTGAGTTACATTGAAAAAGAGGAGATTGTAGACAGGAGACAGATCAAATAAAGACCATTTGAGCTTAAAAACATTGGACGTTTCCTGGCTGAAACGGGTCTGTCGGCATGTATGGTTGTACTACCACTGCCTCTTCCTTCTGCCCACAATGGTCTATTATATTGCCACAGCCTCTCTTGCCAGTCCTGTATTGTTGGTTTGTTGCCCCTGCCCCCCTTTCCACTGCCCTCCATAGTCTGTTGTGCTGCCACTGCCCTTCCTGCCTGCCCAGTGTGGTCAAATTGTTGCATCTGCACTCTCCTACCTGCCTTCAATTTTCAGAGTCCGTGCCCCTGGTCTCTGCCTCTCAACAGTATCCCAATGAACAACTAGATTGCTAACATTCTATATTTATTACAAAAGTGTGGAACGCCTGACGTCATCTTGATGTAATCAAAACTGTAATACCTAGAGTATTTCCTTTAGAAATTACATATATGAGAGGGTCTTATTTGCACCAAAATTATGGTTAGTGCTCTAAAAAACTAAAATGAGGACATATTTTCTGAGTTTTCAAATAGCAACAAAGAACTTTTAAATTATTTGTAATCTTTATGTTTTTTTATCCAGTTGACCACTTTATTAAATGTTGCACCAAGGGAAGAGGATGTGGTGTTACTTCCAGAGCTGCAGACTTTGCAACTGGGGAACCAGGTTAGAGTTTCTGCTTCAGCTCAACATTCTGTGATTCTGGTCAAATCATTTAATCTCCCCATGTCTATAACCAAAATGAATTTGATCTTGTGTGATGTAACCAATGCTCATGTAAAGCACTCCAATACCTGACAAGTCTGCACTATATAAAACTGCAAATACACAAAAAATAAGTGTTTTGCACACTTTTGTCATTGGGCTACATGTGGGCTACATCTGGGTGATATTTGCACTGCATTTGGGCTCTTTTGTCTCTGGTGGCCATCTTGGGAGATTTATTTGTTATGAAGTTTCCTAATTTCCTCATTTACTGCAGTCTCCTCAGTAGGAAATGCTTTCAGTTTTTTACTTTGATTCCATCAAGAAGGTATTCAGATATGTCACACATTTGCCATAAATTCTGAATGTTAGCACTCTAGTTGCTCATTAGATCACTGTAGTAAAGCTACTGCTCACCACGGAAGTCTGCTGCTGGTATTAAAAGTGCATGTTTCAGTCTGCATATCAGAATTTTTTTAATGAAATCGAAGAGGATTTGAGAAGTCACTCAAAATGTGCCCTAATTTTTCTTTCTTCAGCACTAATCATAATTTCTATGGCAAAATAAACCCCCTCATTGTGTTCCTTTTTAAATTAAATGTTTTAAGTGTTACCAGTTAATTCCAATCAAGATGGCTTCAGGTGTTCCATACTTTTGTCATAAGCAAGACAGTAAACACTCTAGTTGTTCTTAAGAACACTCTGGGACATTCTGTCATTGGGCTATACTTGGGCTACATCTGGGTGATATTTGGGCTACATTTGGGCTCTTTTGTCTCTGGTGGCCATCTTAGAGATTTATTTGTTATGAAGTTTCCTAATTTCCTTATTTACTGCAGTCTCCTCAGTGGGAATACTTTCAGTTTTTTATTTTGGTTCCATCAAGAAGGCATTCAGATGTGTCACACATTTACCATAAATTCTGAATGTTAGCACTCTAGTTGCTCATTAGATCACTGTAGTAAAACTACTGCTCACCAGGGAAGTCTGCTGCTGGTATTCAAAGTGCATGTTTCAGTCTGCATGTCAGAATTGTTTTATGAAATAGAAGAGGATTTGAGAAGTCAAAATGTGCCCTAATTTTTCTTTCTGCAGAACTAATCATAATTTCTATGGCAAAATGAACCCCCCCATTTTGTTCCTTTGTAAATTAAATGTTTTAAGTGTTACCACTTTATTCCAATTGAGATGGCTTTAGGTGTGCCATTCTTTTGTCATAAGTAAGACTGTTAGCGCTCTAGTTGTTCGCTAGAACACTCTGGGACATTCTGTCATTGGGCTATACTTGGGCTACATCTGGGTGATATTTGGGCTACATTTGGGCTCTTTTGTCTCTGATGGCCATCTTGGGAGATTTATTTGTTATGAAGTTTCCTAATTTCCTGCAGTCTCCTCAGTAGGAAATACTTTCAGTTTTTTACTTTGATTCCATCAAGAAGGCATTCAGATGTGTCAAAGAACCACAGTTACACCCAGGGTCTGGCCCGGGGAGGGAACTAGAGGCGTTAGGGCACTAGAGAACGGTCAGCCTCCAACCAAAGCTATGAACCACAGAAAGGACCGTCCCTAGTTGTGTCTAAGAAATGCCCAATTTAGTGGGGGCAAATCACAAAAATTGACGGACTGGCATCACACACCACCAGGTGTCATGCTTCATCATCTGCCAGTCCTCGCCCTCTAAAAACCGCGTTTGATAGAGGGCGGGCATACACCTGAAGACAGGGATGCACTTCTAAACTAAGTGGGGGCCCAAACAAAAAAAGGAGTGAGTGAATTTAAAAACCATCATAGTATACCTGAACAATTTTTATTCTATGGGGTTACTATGTGGGATTAAAATATATAAGTGCGGTGAGTGGGGACCTTATCATCCCGTCGCCGCTGTGAATCAGTGATTGTTAATAGGGGGTCAACATGTTTCTGCCTGTATTGTCCACTTGGGTACGTGGCATTCAACAGGACCTTAAATATTGGGCTCCAATCTTACCACTGGGGGCGTAGGCCTATAGCCAGCTGCCACCTGTTTAGAGAAACCTGTAAGAGAGAGGGGTTGAGACAAACATATAATACTCAAAATGGTTGTCATTCGGTAGACCTTGATGTGTCACAGTCACGCTCCATACTTACTGCTCTCTCCTAAAGTGAAAAAGGTGAAGAATGTATATGAGTGTCAGGCATCTGTGTTCACTCTGACATTCATGTGAAACAGATATAGAAGTCTTACCCTATTGGAAAAACCTATTTGCCCCATGGGAGGGGTAGGGGGGAAATCCTTGTGGCCACATTCTGGTGGGAGACGATAAAGGATGAAGACAAAAGGGTTAAAAACCAGACTGGTTGGGAAGGTATATCAAAGATACTGAATTAGTTAGCAGAAAAAACCGTCAGGGCGTGCTTGGTCTGCTATAGTTTCAACCTGTTGGAAGAAGAAATCAGAACAACGACTTACAGTTCAAGGCGTACTCCCCGCTAGAAAACCAAGTGCTGCATGCGTCCAGCCTCCTCCCCGGTGACATTAAGTGTAGTGCGCAGCAAGCTTTTATACTGTAGGGTGGGGTCGTGGCATGCGATATGGGTTTCAGGTGAGCGTGGCGCACCGTGATGATGCTGCATTTCCTGTGTCCTGAGCGAAGCATGCAGAAAGGACTGCACGTTGCCTGTTTGTTGCCTGACCCTCGTGGGGGTGTGTCAGCACGTGGCGCTGCTCTATGACACGCCGCTTCCTGTGTCCCGTCATTACCTCAGATGATTGCCTGGGGTGGGGCGGGACCAGCTGTGGTCCAATGAAAGCGCCTGCCATAGTTTCTGGAGATACAAGGGAGTGATTTAACGTGTGTAGGCACGTTATATAGAAATATGGGGAACATGTGCCCTGCTCATGAGTATTATTTCATGACGGGAGCAGTTTCGAGTATTTACACAGAAGAAAGGAAGAGAAAACAAACCCAGATTGTTTACAGTCAGGGTGACGGTGTGGTTAAACCTACAATTAGTGCACAAGTTGATTTTACAGCTACCGCATGATTGCTGATCAAGATGATTCTAGTTTTAGGGAGTAAGGACTGGCAGATGATGAAGCATGACACCTGGTGGTGTGTGATGCCAGTCCGTCAATTTTTGTGATTTGCCCCCACTAAATTGGGCATTTCTTAGACACAAATAGGGACGGTCCTTTCTGTGGTTCACACATCCAGATGTGTCACACATTTGCCATAAATTCAGAATGTTAGCACTCTAGTTGCTTATTAGATCACTGTAGTAAAGTTACTGCTCACCAGGGAAGTCTGCTGCTGGTATTGAAAGTGCATGTTTCAGTCTGCATGTCAGAATTTTTTCATGAAATAGAAGAGGATTTGAGAAGTCACTCAAAATGTGCCCTCATTTTTATTTCTGCAGCACTAATCATACTTTCTATGGCAAAATGAACCCCCTCATTTTGATCCTTTTTAAATTAAATGTTTTAAGAGTTACCACTTTATTCCAACCAAGATGGCTTCAGGTTTGCCATACGTTTGTCATAAGTAGGACTGTTAGCACTCTAGTTGTTCTTTAGAACACTCTGGGAAGCTGCAGTAGAACACAAAGGAATCAACTGACAGTCTCTGCCCTTGTTGGATGTACATGTTTTACTGAGAATATCAGACTTCATTCTCACATGACTGAGAAAGATAATGTGAATTTACAGAAAATATGCTCTCAGTTTAGCTTATAGATCACCTTCCAAACCTCTGTGGGAAGAGCATGAGAAAATAGATTTCTCTCAAACATGATTCATGATATCACAGCAGAAGGCTTTTTCACATGGTAAAATCACCATAGAACACACCACAATTCCTAAAATGAGTATGGTACCATCAACAAATGATTTATAATGTAACTAAAGTCTTAAAACCTTCTATTAACTGCAATGCTTTTTAATGAGGTGCTATCATGTATATTGGTCCCAAGATGGCTGCCAACACTTCTTGGATGAAGTGCTGACAGCCAATCAGATCTCACGTGAGATGTGTGGTTAGGCTCCGCCCAGATATATATGTGATTTTACTTTTGATTTTCTCAGGAACTACTGAACAGATTGACACCATATATGCAAAAGGCACATGCCTGACCTGAGGACTACATCTTTGCCAAATTTCAAGTAATTCTGTTCAGCCGTTCGGGCTGTACCTTCGACTAAAGGTCCTATGGGAAAATGCATGGGGAAAACGCGTTTTGGGACCCCCCTTTTTTCTCAGCCCCCGCTTGACAAATCAACCGGAGACTTTCAGGGTAGGAGCTGAGCGGAGCGCCCCATTAGTTTCACGAAGATAAGTCAACCAGCGCCAAAGTTATTCAAAATAGAATTTTCAGATATCCTATGGGAACTCGGTCCTAACTATAACTATCTACTGGTGACCGCCAGTAGATAATATACATATATATATATATATATATTCACTGAAAAAACCATGGGTTTCACACACGTTATAGTTAGGAATTAGCATTTAAAAAACCTTTGAAATTCACTGAAAAAACCATGGGTTTCACACACGTTATAGTTAGGAATTAGCATTTAAAAAACCTTAGAAATTCAATGAAAAAACCAAAGGTTTCACACATGTTATAGTTAGCTGGACATTTCACTCGTAAAAAACCATTGAAATTCCCCCGTTATAGTTAGTTCAGCTAACTATAACTCGCGCGCCCGCAATGCACTACTGATGACGTCACATATTACATCACCCATGACATGGTCAGTGACATCACTCATGATATCACTGATGACATCTCAAATGACATCACTGATGACATCATCCATTGAATGTGTGTTTTTCTGAAAATTAAATATGTTTAATATATGTATATCTCAAGGTAGATGGAAGAATAAATGAGTATAAAGTGTCTAAATTGATGATTTGTTTTTTAAAAATTGATTGTTTAACTGACTGATTAAGTGTATCTTTATGAATACATGGCTAAGTGAGTAATGTTTAAATGTGTAAATACCTGTATCAGTCTCTCACTTTGTATATAAGTGGCTGCATGGGTTGGTGAGTAGCTACATGAGTGTCTATATAGGTTATTAGTTGGTTTTTTGAGTATCAGTATGAGTGTCTGAGTGTCTTCATGGTTCGGTGGGGGTTATTATGTAGTGCATAGGTGCATGAATGAGTGACTCACTGTTTGTATGTGTTGAAGACAGCATGTGTGTAGGACCGTATGGGTGGATGAGTGTGTGTATGGGTGTGTTAGTGAGTGAATGACTGTCTCAATAGTGTCTTTATGAGTAACTACATATTTTTTAAACTAGTATATATGACTATTGGTGTATATAAGTAAGTATATGTGCGAGTGAGAGATTGGAAGAGTGCCTGTATGAATAAGTATGTGTTTCTATAAGTGATTATTTAAAAGACTAAGTATGTGTAAGTTTCTGTAAAAGTAAGTGTGGTGGTGTGTGTATAACTGTATATGCAGGTAAATGGATGTTTGATTCTTTATTAGCATGAGTGACTATGTGTGAGTAACTCTATGAATGAGTGGCATTGTGTTACAGGATGTTTAGGTGTATGAGTACATATGATGTGTGAGTACATGTATGAGTGACTGTATAGGATTGTTGGTGGATGAGTGGATGTGTATGTGGATCTTAGAATTATTGAATAGGTTGTTGTAACTGTTATTTGTATGTCCATTTTTTTGAAAATGTCAGTCTCTATTTTTAAATGTGTGTATCAAAGGTTATATTAGGGTGAGAGGAGGTCTACCACTCTATCACAAGGATGATGTCATCAGTGATGTCATTTGAGATGTCATCAGTGATGTCATGAGTGATGTCACTGACCATGTCATGAGTGATGTAATATGTGACGTCATCAGTAGTGCATTGCGGGCGCGCGAGTTATAGTTAGCTGAACTAACTATAACGGGGGAATTTCAATGGTTTTTTACGAGTGAAATGTCCAGCTAACTATAACATGTGTGAAACCTTTGGTTTTTTCATTGAATTTCTAAGGTTTTTTAAATGCTAATTCCTAACTATAACGTGTGTGAAACCCATGGTTTTTTCAGTGAATTTCAAAGTTTTTTAAATGCTAATTCCTAACTATAACGCGTGTGAAACCCATGGTTTTTTCAGTGAATTTGCAAGGTTTTTTAAATGCTAATTTTTTTTTTTCTTCTTTTTTTTTTTACATATTTTTATTTTAATTTTCTATCCTTTTTTAAAGACTATGGTTAAATTTTTAAAATTATACAATATGTTTTTATTTTACATTTTTTATAAAATAAACAGGTAAAATTTATTAGCAATACATTTTTTCCTTTCTTTAAAATTTTTTTTTAGTGCGCGTACGGTAAGCTTACAGTAAGCGTACGGTTTACGCAATGTCCGTAATTTATCTACGCTGTTTGCGTATAGTTACGCAATTTGCGTAGCCGCGCGTACTCCGCGTGGGGCGCGTACGCGTGTACGCTACACGCGCACGTTACGCGGAAGTGTCGGGGAGTGACTGTTATGCGCATGCGCGCGAGCGCGTGTCTTTTTTACGCGCATGCGTACTTTTGCCGTAAGCGTACCGTAAGCGTACCGTAAGCGTACGGTAGGTCATGTGATCATGAAACACAACTTTTGATTGGTTGAAACTACTTTCAGTTCTAGAACTCTCCTACACCACACCCATTCCCCTCATTTCTGCTTGTGATCCCTTAGGAGAAGGAGCTGGGTTGTCTTTGTGATACGATGGCAGAACAGCAGAGCTCTTCTGAGAGTGAGGCTAGCAGCACTACCTTGAGGCAGAGAGCGAGGAAACAAAAGACCTCTTACGTATGGGAGTATTTTACTTTTCCAGAAGGCCAGCAAAAGGTAAATGCACCCTTAGTGACTTGTAAGCTGTGTAAGCGTGTACTTTCAAGAGGGAATCCTGACAGGAAGTATTCCTTTGGGAATCACACCATGATGAGACACCTTAAGGATGTACACAGAAGGACACATGCTCGACTTACCGAAGGTAACCCTTCAGTAAATCAACCAAGCACATCCACAGCAGCTCAGCCTGGACCATCATCTGCAGGGCCGAGTCCTTCTTCTGCAGGTCAGGTGAGCCCTTCATCTGTGGGGGGAGCATCTCCTTTTACCGGTCCTCTGGAAACTAACCCTCGGTTTGCGAGGGTTGAAGTACGGTGCGCCACTTGTCATGATCTAATTACTTATAGGGAGACCAGTATTTCCCTAGTGAACAGTAAAATAGATCAGCACACTTGTCGTACCATCTAATATTCCCAATCTTTCTTTCCTCCGTCCCTGCATGAACA
The DNA here is from genome assembly GCF_964204655.1 of Triturus cristatus. NCBI lineage: Eukaryota > Metazoa > Chordata > Amphibia > Caudata > Salamandridae > Triturus > Triturus cristatus. The sequence continues at coordinate 427,801,649 of NC_140579.1, read as the reverse complement.
CAACGGCTCTTTTAAGAAATGGTTCTAGTTTTCGTAAATTTTCTATCTCAATCTGAAAAAAAAGAAAAAAGTATTAATATTTAATAAAACATTTTATAATACAGTACACATATTTACATATTTTTCAAAAAATATTTTTGCCTTTTTTTTGCTGTTTTCAGAAAATATTGCATTTCACTATAAATTGTGAAAGCACTTGCATTCATCATTTAACAATCTCTTTTTGTTGTAAACATAACTTTATAGAAATGCATAATATTCTTAAAAAATATCATCTAATATCAATACTTATTTCTTTAAAATACCGTCTGATATTTTTGTTTCAGAAGTATAATCACAATAATATATCTCAAATAACTCCACAATACATCGGGTTCCATTTCCTTTAGGCCAAATAGTAATTTTAAAATTCTTTTTTGGTTAAATTTCCAATGGTAATCCAATAAAAATCTAAAGTTTAAATTGTACAGATGTCACCGATTCTCTGTAACATTTTGGTTTCCGAAAGATTAATTAATAATCAAATAAGTCCACAATAGAATTGTTTACCTTTCCGCATGGCCAAATAGTAATTTTAAAAATCTGTTTTGAAAAAATTTCCAATGGCAATCCAATAACATTCCAAAATTTAAATTGTGCAGATGTTACCGATTTTTTCTAAATTTTTGGTTTTCCAAAGTTTCCTTAAAAAATGGAAAAATTCCACATTACAATTGGTTACCTTTCCATTAGGCCAAATGATAATTTGTTAAATCTTTTTATTTGTAAATTCCAAATGGTAATCCAATAAAATGGTAAAATTGTTTTGTCCAGATGTTGCCAAATCTCTCTAAAATTTAGGTTTCAGGAAGATTAGATAGGAATTTGCTAAATCAAAAGGCAAACGTTGCTTAAAAATCAATTGGGAATCATTACACAGTGTCCAGCCTTTTTCACATTTAAGATAAACTGTGTAATGTCCAGAAGTAACAGTAGGTCCTTCATGGAAAATTATTGCAACTGTTACAAAAGTTTTTCCTGAAATTGATAATTGCTGTCCTGTAAACTTCTTTATTAAAGTATCTAATTTTGAACCATCAGCTTTACAGCGTTGCATCATTAAAATTACATACTGTCTGTATTCCTTTAAAATTAATGTTGAAAACATGTCAGATTTACACTCACCGCATTGCATGCTATGATTAGCATCTTTAACTAATTTAGCAAAAGTGACTGTTTTACTCTCTGGCAATGTTAAATAAATAAACCTTTCATAATCAACATTAGAGCCACATATATTATAACAGTTTTCACAACTATGTTCCCATTTATAAGAGAGACCAAATAAATTTTCAATGGGAACCCCTTCTTCTTCCAGTACCTGAAGAAAATAAATCAAGAATTCCTGTGCGTCTTGCTGTACATTTTGAGAAAACTGTGTTCGTCCTGAACATACATCTAAAAGTTTTCTAATTTCAGTAGCACTTTCTATTTGAGTTTTATCATTACTCAGCTTTTCAAAAAGGAGACTCAGCACAGAACAGAATCTTTTTCCCTGATTTACTATTATCTGCTCTTGCAAACTTTCCAGATAAAATGCAACATTCAGCACTACATTAGCGTAGCAGTTGACACCAGAGCTATTTTCAAAATAACATCCTACAACCTGTTCTTCATTTTCCTTATTCTTTTTGCTTGCAATTACATCACTCCTCTTTTTTTTCCTCCTCTCTACATCTTCATTACAGATATTCTCATTTCTCCTTTTACGAGAAACTACACGTTTTTCCAACACAGGATACTGACCTAAATGAGGAGCATAGCTTCTTCTTAATTATACTCCTTTACACAATTTGTATCAGCACTAACTTTTGAATCATCAAAGTCTATCATGAATAAACCTGATAATGTTTTCACTCGTGACAAAGCAACATATGCCATACCTTCTTTGAACACAGTTGAACCAATGTTCACAAATGCACAATCTACAGTCAATCCTTGAGACTTGTGAATAGTTACAGCATATGCTAGCGAAAACGGAAACTGCTTCCTACGTACATATAAGTCTTTCACAAGCATGAAACAAACTGAACAACGACAAATGTCTTTAACTTCTTCTATCTGATCAAATTTTATTTTTAAACATTCAATTCCATCTTTTTTCTGATAATTAATAAAACCCACAACTCTTCCCATAGCTCCATTAACTAAACCTTTTTCAACATCCAAATTTCTCCTTAAAAATACTCTACAGTTCATGCAAACATATAGATTTTTTTCTAATCCAGCTGTTTTGGAAATGTTCTTCTCTAGTGAATCCAATTTATTTTTCAGTGTGCCTGTTAATGTGACAGTAATTCTTCCATCCTCAATTTTGTCCACTGCTTCCAATTTCCTGATATCTTCCTTTTCCAATTTCAAAAGCTCCTCATTGAATATTGAGCATTCACGTAGAGTTGGCATTAAGCAGATGACACTTTTGTTTTCTGCAATGTTCTTGTATATCTTCTCTGCAACTATTTCTTCCTTTGGAAATAAATTATGTAGCAGCCGACTCTGTAATGCTTTTTTGCCAGTTTCAGTGAGTAGTCCAATTCTGATATCTTTCAGAAAACTTCCATATTCTTCATCGTTTGCTTGCCTCATATTAGTAGTAAGTTCCTTGTACTCAAAGAAGGACCAAATATTTGTATTACCGATGCTTCCCAATGACTTCTTCGTGTCTTCATGTGTCACAGTATTAAACACTGGTTGTCCTTTAACTGGAGTAAGTTGCAAAAGATCTCCAAAAACTATGACGTGTTTTCCTCCAAATAACACGTCATAGTCTGTCTTCAGAATTTGCTGCATTCTTAAATGCACAAAGGCAAGCATTAAGTTTGATACCATGCTCACCTCATCAATAATGAGAACTTGCATCTTCTTCAATACTCTTGAAACTTCCAAGCATGCTTCTCCAGTTAGCTTGTTGTATTGTATTTTGTTCTCATGCTCCACTGGTAACATTAGCAAACGATGTAAAGTGATTCCTTTTATGTTATATGCTGCTAACCCAGTTGGAGCAGTAACCACACAAGACAAAGTAGAATCCGTTTTTTGCTGTAGGTAGCTTCTGATGACTTTTATTAGGAAACTTTTTCCAGTTCCAGCTTGTCCGCTTACATACATCCTGATTGGATGAAATGATGTGCATGAGCACTCTTTTTTTTCATGTAGAAATCCGTGATCAATTTTTTTTCTGATCTCTTCATAAATTTGTTGCTGCTCTTCGTTCAGTTGTCTTTCCAAATTTTGTAAGTCTATAAATTCTCCTTGAGCTTGATTCATAGCCGTTTCCACTTCATTCATGGCTATTGATGCTTCATTTTCAACGATTGGTTGTCCTAGGGGATCTTGACTGAGTGTTCCTGAACTTTGGCTGTCCTGAGAACTGTCTCTAGCTATTTCTGCTGCAATTGTAGTTTCCTGTTCAATTTCTTCATTTAACATTTGCAGATACGTTGTGAATGTATTGCATTGTATGCTGTCTTTGCAAGCATTAAAAGAATCTTCATAGCTTTGAAATTCTCCCAGTAGTTCATCCTCTGTACGCCATGGTTTAAACAGCTGTAAAAGAGCCAAGTAGTAAAATTCCTTTTTGTCAGTAGTGTCGCAACTCAGCTTCCTGTGATTTATCAAACTTCCTTTTGTTTGCTTCACCAAACATCCTTCCTCACCAATGACTTTATATTTTCCATTGTTGATGTCTTCTGTGGCTTTCCGTGAATAAATGTAGTTCTGCAGCACTTCATAGAGACACATGTTCTCCAGATGATGACTTCTCTTGGGATAATATGTGTCCAACATGTTTGATTTCAAAATATCTGTACTTTCTGGGTCATTCTCGGCCAAATATTCAATTTCTCCAACAGATTTCAGTACCCGATTTCTCATTGCTGCAAGGCCTAAACTTGCCCAAATTATTCTTCTTGATTTCGAGTAGAGACTTGCAGAAGATAACCTATCTGAACATTCGTAGGATCCAATTTCTCGATGCGATAACATCTTCAAACTGAAACTGTACAGCTTCTTACTGACAGTTTTCTCGTGAGAAATCTCTTCCCACATTTCCTTCAATTCTGTTTTTTCTGATTTCGTAATGTAAGACGTTACATATCGAGCAACAGCAATGGAATTGTCAGCTACATACTGTATATCCATGTTAGCGTTCCACATGGATAAAATCACTGGGTTGTAGTCATTTATATTTTTTGATTCTTCTTTTCTTTTAAGGTTGTAGGTATTCTTAGGTGATTTTCTTGTGATAGTATGTCTCACAGATGAAATAAATCTGTTAACTCTTCCATTTGAAAGAACAGGTCTAGGAAATCCAAATCGACATTTAGTGTAGTATTTATCTTTGCTCTTGTATTTCCGTCGACAGTATTTTCCACACCGATGACTTTGGAAACGTAAAACTTGCTCCTTTAACTTTTTCTCTTCTGTGCTTTTTGGTATAGCACATGTTGCATATTCTTCAATGTAAGATTATACTGCTTCATCAGTATCTGTTCCAAACTTTGGGGCATCCTTGATCCACAACAGCATATGAATATGAGGAGCACCTCTTGCCTGGTACTCTTTTCTCCAAAATAAATCCACTACTTCTCCTAGAGGTGGGTCTTTTTTATTGCAGATGAAGGACATCATAGCCTCAAATCTATGATTGAAATATCTGCAAACATTAACCGGATCCAATGAGCACAGTTCTCCTGCTGTCTTGTATTCGATGTTTTTAATGTTTGAATTTGCCTCTCGTAGAAAATCCAGTAAATCATCCCAAGCGTACTCCGCACAGCTTAGGGTAACGAACCATGTTGGTGTTCCTAAATTCCGTAACATGCATTTTAATTCACCATGGCGTCGGTACCAATATTCATTTGTCCCACGCTGACAAGCCATCAGATTGATCAGTTGTGTTTCCAAATGATCGTCTCGGTGCTGCACTTTCTCCATAAAATCCTTAGCAGACACATTTTGCAAATGTACTCCACTTTTTAAAATGTGATTTACTGCATAAGACAATGCAGACAAGTCGCTTTCAAATAAAAGATGGAACAAATAAGGAATACTTTGTCGAAATCTGGGATCTTCAGCATATAGTCTTGTAGTCCGATACTCAGAAGCTGGAATCTGTTCCGGACGTTCATCGTATCGTCCTCCTTTTCCTTTAGGAAAAAGCTGGGGAAAACATCGAGCTTCCAAGCTCTCCTCCCATACACTCACGGGAGTTCCTTTTGCTTTCTTCATCTGAAATAGATCAATATTGTCTCCCATAACTTCTTTTGAATGAAGAGGATGTATGCTAAAATGTTCATAAATTTCTTCTTCCTTTGACTTGTCCACTTTTTCAATTTGTCCAGTTGGTGTTTCTGTGTCTTCTTGTAAATCTTCTTCTTCTTCTTCTTCTTCTTCTTCTATATAAATTGATTCATACCATTTGTTATTCCTTTTCAAATACAAATTTGCTCTTTGTACTTTCCGTACATCTACCAGCTCCTGCCAAATCTTCTTATTCTTTGTAGGTACACCATTAACCAGAATAATTAATGGTTCAGTTTCCAAAGTATCCGCATCAATAGTTTCCATATTTTTTTTCAAATCCAAGGGCAAATACACCACTCTACCTTTTAAACCTCTCAGTAAATCTGAAGGAGGTAATTTACCAGTTTTGGGCTCCATACGTACTATGGTCTGGAACGGATGAACACATTGAATGAGTATAGACTCATATGTATTTAATTCAGAAAGTTCAGCAGGAATAGCATCCAATTCTAAATTATTATGTACAGCTCTGGTCGGCATTCTATTTTCCTCTAACTTGTTGTAACAGTATTTACAAATATGCTGAACTTCACCCAATTCAAAACAATTTTCAAGAAATATATATGTGGCAAAATCCTTCCACTTATAATTATCTTCATTTTCACTCTTTCTGTAGAGATCAACATACCTGGTTTGTTTTCTATAATGAGTTCTGCGGCAACAAATACAAGTAATATTTGGTCTTTCATTAGAGATTATTGCAAATTTTGTTATGTGATCATTAAATGTCTTACTTACAGAGGGTTCTACATTCTCTTCCACTTCTTCCTCATTTACTGTGTCCTTCTCTGCACTGTTTTGTTCAGGACCAAAGTAACAAAACTGAATTTCATCAACAACCTTCTCTACATCTGATACCGTTCCACGGAACAGAGCCCTATTCAATTCATCTAACTTTATTGCTGGACTTTTAGCAAAATACAACCGTCTCACAAACTTTCTCATTTCAGTATGATGAACAGCCAGCATCCTAAAATGATGGAAAACACTATTACACACTTTTCTAGATAGACAAGCCAGAGAATGACCCTGCAAACCAGTATTCTCTCTCACTCTGCATGGATCCAAACTTTGAAGCACCTTAATCTTCTGTTTTACACTTTTTTTACTATATTCTCTTAGAAACTCACGAAATTTATCAATAGATTCCTGACGCACAGTGCAAATACTACTACAATTCCAAGTGTACACTGGGACTTTAGGACGTCTCCCCATAGCCTCATCCGCCATCACTTGTACCTCATCTCTTGGAACCATTATCTCCTTCTCCATTATGCAACCATTTTTCACTTCATAAGCACGACCTCTGGTGTCAACTGCATGCAGCAAACTATTACTTTGAAAATAACTCTCTTCATTAAAAAAAGGTTCACTACTTGAACTATGCATCCATTTTCCTAAAAACACTTTAGAAAAGTTTGTTCTGTTCACTACTCTTTTCCTTTTGCTATGTGATTTCAGTACATTAACCATTTTGTCTAATGTACGCATCCTATTCAAAATTAAAATGAATAGTTTCCTTTTTAATTCTAATGCCTTTGCTGCAATGGCTTCAATTTCTTTTTTTCTCTTATAAAACTTAGCCTTTTGCTTATATTTCTTCACATCCTTTATCAAATTGGACATAACTCTTCTCTGAAACATTTTTCTACGTATCTCTTTAAACGCTGTTTTTCTGTTTAAGTTAATCTTTTTAGTTGCAGAAGGTATATTTGCATTAACTAAATTCTCAATTTTTTCCTGTCCTTTTCGATTGAAATCATTCTTTCCAGTACAGACATTTTGTACATTTTTCCTTTTTTTGAATATGTTCTTTAGAAAATTTTTTGTCTGCTTACCAGAAGATTTTTTCTTTTTCCCAACATGAGCATCTTCAACTAACTTAGGTCCTCCAGTTGTCTTCAAATATAGGTTTTTTTTGTGGTCTTTTTTTACTCTGGATTTTGTAGGCATCTTACATTTTGTTCACTGCTCTTCAGCAATACCTGAAAAAAACTAAAAAAAAATTCCTTTATTTTATTTAAATATATTACTACATTTGTTTTCACATTAGTCACAAAACGAAATTTCTTTGCCAATTTGAAAGCACACTTACTACTCTTTTTTTTTGGCAAGTGATAATCACTTTTACAGACTGACACATTATGAATCCACTTTTCAGATTTTTTAAAAAGCACATGTCCAAACTGCTTTTTCAGACCAGCACCATTTGTAACCTGGGTGACTGCCTACACTCCAGCAAGGGCAACCAGCCTTAGTGATGCTGAATGTATTTGCATTACTGACTGAAACCTCAAACCCCACTCGCTTGTGAATACTGTGCATGATTCCACATGGTAAGCAGCTGGGTGTGTGCTAAGAGTCTGCTTCTGCACCAAAAAATGGCTCCCCCTTTCCATCTAATGCAACTGTGAAATCACCAGAGCAATACGCAATAAATCTCTGCCTGTAATTCCTATTTGCACACAGAGTCATGTTTTCACATTAGGCCCTTAAACGAAATTTCTTTGCCAATTTGAAAGCACACTTACTGCTCTTTTTTTTGGCAAGTGATAAACACTTTTACAGACTGACACATTATGAATCCACTTTTCAGATTTTTTAAAAAGCACATGTCCAAACTGCTTTTTCAGACCAGCACCATTTGTAACCTGGGTGACTGCCTACACTCCAGCAAGGGCAACCCGCCTTAGTGATGCTGAATGTATTTGCATTACTGACTGAAACCTCAAACCCCACTCGCTTGTGAATACTGTGCATGATTCCACATGGTAAGCAGCTGGGTGTGTGCTAAGAGTCTGCTTCTGCACCAAAAAATAGCTCCCCCTTTCCATCTAATGCAACTGTGAAATCACCAGAGCAATACGCAATAAATCTCTGCCTGTAATTCCTATTTGCACACAGAGTCATGTTTTCACATTAGGCCCTTAAACGAAATTTCTTTGCCAATTTGAAAGCACACTTACTGCTCTTTTTTTTGGCAAGTGATAAACACTTTTACAGACTGACACATTATGAATCCACTTTTCAGATTTTTAAAAGAGCACATGTCCAAACTGCTTTTTCAGACCAGCACCATTTGTAACCTGGGTGACTGCCTACACTCCAGCAAGGGCAACCAGCCTTAGTGATGCTGAATGTGTTTGCATTACTGACTGAAACCTCAAACCCCACTCGCTTGTAAATACTGTGCATGATTCCACATGGTAAGCAGCTGGGTGTGTGCTAAGAGTCTGCTTCTGCACCAAAAAATGGCTCCCCCTTTCCATCTAAAGCAACTGTGAAATCACCAGAGCAATACGCAATAAATCTCTGCCTGTAATTCCTATTTGCACACAGAGTCATGTTTTCACATTAGTCACAAAACGAAATTTCGTTGCCAATTTGAAAGCACACTTACTGCTCTTTTTTTTGGCAAGCGATAAACACTTTTACAGACTGACACATTATGAATCCACTTTTCAGATTTTTTAAAAAGCACATGTCCAAACTGCTTTTTCAGACCAGCACCATTTGTAACCTGGGTGACTGCCTACACTCCAGCAAGGGCAACCAGCCTTAGTGATGCTGAATGTATTTGCATTACAGACTGAAACCTGAAAACCCCACTCGCTTGTAAATACTGTGCATGATTATACATGGTAAGCAGCTGGGTGTGTGCTAAGAGTCTGCTTCTGCACCAAAAAATGGCTCCCCCTTTCCATCTAATGCAACTGTGAAATCACCAGAGCAATACGCAATAAATCTCTGCCTGTAATTCCTATTTGCACACAGAGTCATGTTTTCACATTAGGCCCTTAAACGAAATTTCTTTGCCAATTTGAAAGCACACTTACTGCTCTTTTTTTTGGCAAGTGATAAACACTTTTACAGACTGACACATTATGAATCCACTTTTCAGATTTTTTAAAAAGCACATGTCCAAACTGCTTTTTCAGACCAGCACCATTTGTAACCTGGGTGACTGCCTACATTCCAGCAAGGGCAACCAGCCTTAGTGATGCTGAATGTGTTTGCATTACTGACTGAAACCTCAAACCCCACTCGCTTGTAAATACTGTGCATGATTCCACATGGTAAGCAGCTGGGTGTGTGCTAAGAGTCTGCTTCTGCACCAAAAAATGGCTCCCCCTTTCCATCTAATGCAACTGTGAAATCACCAGAGCAATACGCAATAAATCTCTGCCTGTAATTCCTATTTGCACACAGAGTCATGTTTTCACATTAGTCACAAAACGAAATTTCGTTGCCAATTTGAAAGCACACTTACTGCTCTTTTTTTTGGCAAGTGATAAACACTTTTACAGACTGACACATTATGAATCCACTTTTCAGATTTTTTAAAAAGCACATGTCCAAACTGCTTTTTCAGACCAGCACCATTTGTAACCTGGGTGACTGCCTACACTCCAGCAAGGGCAACCAGCCTTAGTGATGCTGAATGTATTTGCATTACTGACTGAAACCTCAAACCCCACTCGCTTGTAAATACTGTGCATGATTCCACATGGTAAGCAGCTGGGTGTGTGCTAAGAGTCTGCTTCTGCACCAAAAAATGGCTCCCCCTTTCCATCTAATGCAACTGTGAAATCACCAGAGCAATACGCAATAAATCTCTGCCTGTAATTCCTATTTGCACACAGAGTCATGTTTTCACATTAGTCACAAAACGAAATTTCGTTGCCAATTTGAAAGCACACTTACTGCTCTTTTTTTTGGCAAGTGATAAACACTTTTACAGACTGACACATTATGAATCCACTTTTCAGATTTTTTAAAAAGCACATGTCCAAACTGCTTTTTCAGACCAGCACCATTTGTAACCTGGGTGACTGCCTACACTCCAGCAAGGGCAACCAGCCTTAGTGATGCTGAATGTATTTGCATTACTGACTGAAACCTCAAACCCCACTCGCTTGTGAATACTGTGCATGATTCCACATGGTAAGCAGCTGGGTGTGTGCTAAGAGTCTGCTTCTGCACCAAAAAATGGCTCCCCCTTTCCATCTAATGCAACTGTGAAATCACCAGAGCAATACGCAATAAATCTCTGCCTGTAATTCCTCTTTGCACACAGAGTCATGTTTTCACATTAGGCCCTTAAACGAAATTTCTTTGCCAATTTGAAAGCACACTTACTGCTCTTTTTTTGGCAAGTGATAAACACTTTTACAGACTGACAATACACTCCAGCAAGGGCAACCAGCCTTAGTGATGCTGAATGTGTTTGCATTACTGACTGAAACCTCAAACCCCACTCGCTTGTAAATACTGTGCATGATTCCACATGGTAAGCAGCTGGGTGTGTGCTAAGAGTCTGCTTCTGCACCAAAAAATGGCTCCCCCTTTCCATCTAATGCAACTGTGAAATCACCAGAGCAATACGCAATAAATCTCTGCCTGTAATTCCTATTTGCACACAGAGTCATGTTTTCACATTAGTCACAAAACGAAATTTCTTTGCCAATTTGAAAGCACACTTACTGCTCTTTTTTTTGGCAAGTGATAAACACTTTTACAGACTGACACATTATGAATCCACTTTTCAGATTTTTTAAAAAGCACATGTCCAAACTGCTTTTTCAGACCAGCACCATTTGTAACCTGGGTGACTGCCTACACTCCAGCAAGGGCAACCAGCCTTAGTGATGCTGAATGTATTTGCATTACTGACTGAAACCTCAAACCCCACTCGCTTGTGAATACTGTGCATGATTCCACATGGTAAGCAGCTGGGTGTGTGCTAAGAGTCTGCTTCTGCACCAAAAAATGGCTCCCCCTTTCCATCTAATGCAACTGTGAAATCACCAGAGCAATACGCAATAAATCTCTGCCTGTAATTCCTATTTGCACACAGAGTCATGTTTTCACATTAGGCCCTTAAACGAAATTTCTTTGCCAATTTGAAAGCACACTTACTGCTCTTTTTTTTGGCAAGTGATAAACACTTTTACAGACTGACACATTATGAATCCACTTTTCAGATTTTTTAAAAAGCACATGTCCAAACTGCTTTTTCAGACCAGCACCATTTGTAACCTGGATGACTGCCTACACTCCAGCAAGGGCAAACAGCCTTAGTGATGCTGAATGTGTTTGCATTACTGACTGAAACCTCAAACCCCACTCGCTTGTAAATACTGTGCATGATTCCACATGGTAAGCAGCTGGGTGTGTGCTAAGAGTCTGCTTCTGCACCAAATAATGGCTCCCCCTTTCCATCTAATGCAACTGTGAAATCACCAGAGCAATACGCAATAAATCTCTGCCTGTAATTCCTATTTGCACACAGAGTCATGTTTTCACATTAGTCACAAAACGAAATTTCTTTGCCAATTTGAAAGCACACTTACTGCTCTTTTTTTTGGCAAGTGATAAACACTTTTACAGACTGGCACATTATGAATCCACTTTTCAGATTTTTTAAAAAGCACATGTCCAAACTGCTTTTTCAGACCAGCACCATTTGTAACCTGGGTGACTGCCTACACTCCAGCAAGGGCAACCAGCCTTAGTGATGCTGAATGTATTTGCATTACTGACTGAAACCTCAAACCCCACTCGCTTGTGAATACTGTGCATGATTCCACATGGTAAGCAGCTGGGTGTGTGCTAAGAGTCTGCTTCTGCACCAAAAAATGGCTCCCCCTTTCCATCTAATGCAACTGTGAAATCACCAGAGCAATACGCAATAAATCTCTGCCTGTAATTCCTATTTGCACACAGAGTCATGTTTTCACATTAGGCCCTTAAACGAAATTTCTTTGCCAATTTGAAAGCACACTTACTGCTCTTTTTTTTGGCAAGTGATAAACACTTTTACAGACTGACACATTATGAATCCACTTTTCAGATTTTTTAAAAAGCACATGTCCAAACTGCTTTTTCAGACCAGCACCATTTGTAACCTGGGTGACTGCCTACACTCCAGCAAGGGCAACCAGCCTTAGTGATGCTGAATGTATTTGCATTACTGACTGAAACCTCAAACCCCACTCGCTTGTGAATACTGTGCATGATTCCACATGGTAAGCAGCTGGGTGTGTGCTAAGAGTCTGCTTCTGCACCAAAAAATGGCTCCCCCTTTCCATCTAATGCAACTGTGAAATCACCAGAGCAATACGCAATAAATCTCTGCCTGTAATTCCTATTTGCACACAGAGTCATGTTTTCACATTAGTCACAAAACGAAATTTCTTTGCCAATTTGAAAGCACACTTACTGCTCTTTTTTTTGGCAAGTGATAAACACTTTTACAGACTGACACATTATGAATCCACTTTTCAGATTTTTTAAAAAGCACATGTCCAAACTGCTTTTTCAGACCAGCACCATTTGTAACCTGGGTGACTGCCTACACTCCAGCAAGGGCAACCAGCCTTAGTGATGCTGAATGTATTTGCATTACTGACTGAAACCTCAAACCCCACTCGCTTGTGAATACTGTGCATGATTCCACATGGTAAGCAGCTGGGTGTGTGCTAAGAGTCTGCTTCTGCACCAAAAAATGGCTCCCCCTTTCCATCTAATGCAACTGTGAAATCACCAGAGCAATACGCAATAAATCTTTGCCTGTAATTCCTATTTGCACACAGAGTCATGTTTTCACATTAGTCACAAAACGAAATTTTGTTGCCAATTTGAAAGCACACTTACTGCTCTTTTTTTTGGCAAGTGATAAACACTTTTACAGACTGACACATTATGAATCCACTTTTCAGATTTTTTAAAAAGCACATGTCCAAACTGCTTTTTCAGACCAGCACCATTTGTAACCTGGGTGACTGCCTACACTCCAGCAAGGGCAACCAGCCTTAGTGATGCTGAATGTATTTGCATTACTGACTGAAACCTCAAACCCCACTCGCTTGTGAATACTGTGCATGATTCCACATGGTAAGCAGCTGGGTGTGTGCTAAGAGTCTGCTTCTGCACCAAAAAATGGCTCCCCCTTTCCATCTAATGCAACTGTGAAATCACCAGAGCAATACGCAATAAATCTCTGCCTGTAATTCCCATTTGCACACAGAGTCATGTTTTCACATTAGGCCCTTAAACGAAATTTCTTTGCCAATTTGAAAGCACACTTACTGCTCTTTTTTTTGGCAAGTGATAAACACTTTTACAGACTGACACATTATGAATCCACTTTTCAGATTTTTTAAAAAGCACATGTCCAAACTGCTTTTTCAGACCAGCACCATTTGTAACCTGGGTGACTGCCTACACTCCAGCAAGGGCAACCAGCCTTAGTGATGCTGAATGTATTTGCATTACTGACTGAAACCTCAAACCCCACTCGCTTGTGAATACTGTGCATGATTCCACATGGTAAGCAGCTGGGTGTGTGCTAAGAGTCTGCTTCTGCACCAAAAAATGGCTCCCCCTTTCCATCTAATGCAACTGTGAAATCACCAGAGCAATACGCAATAAATCTCTGCCTGTAATTCCTATTTGCACACAGAGTCATGTTTTCACATTAGGCCCTTAAACGAAATTTCTTTGCCAATTTGAAAGCACACTTACTGCTCTTTTTTTTGGCAAGTGATAAACACTTTTACAGACTGACACATTATGAATCCACTTTTCAGATTTTTAAAAAAGCACATGTCCAAACTGCTTTTTCAGACCAGCACCATTTGTAACCTGGGTGACTGCCTACACTCCAGCAAGGGCAAACAGCCTTAGTGATGCTGAATGTATTTGCATTACTGACTGAAACCTCAAACCCCACTCGCTTGTGAATACTGTCCATGATTCCACATGGTAAGCAGCTGGGTGTGTGCTAAGAGTCTGCTTCTGCACCAAAAAATGGCTCCCCCTTTCCATCTAATGCAACTGTGAAATCACCAGAGCAATACGCAATAAATCTCTGCCTGTAATTCCTATTTGCACACAGAGTCATGTTTTCACATTAGTCACAAAACGAAATTTCTTTGCCAATTTGAAAGCACACTTACTGCTCTTTTTTTTGGCAAGTGATAAACACTTTTACAGACTGACACATTATGAATCCACTTTTCAGATTTTTTAAAAAGCACATGTCCACACTGCTTTTTCAGACCAGCACCATTTGTAACCTGGGTGACTGCCTACACTCCAGCAAGGGCAACCAGCCTTAGTGATGCTGAATGTGTTTGCATTACTGACTGAAACCTCAAACCCCACTCGCTTGTAAATACTGTGCATGATTCCACATGGTAAGCAGCTGGGTGTGTGCTAAGAGTCTGCTTCTGCACCAAAAAATGGCTCCCCCTTTCCATCTAATGCAACTGTGAAATCACCAGAGCAATACGCAATAAATCTCTGCCTGTAATTCCTATTTGCACACAGAGTCATGTTTTCACATTAGTCACAAAACGAAATTTCTTTGCCAATTTGAAAGCACACTTACTGCTCTTTTTTTTGGCAAGTGATAAACACTTTTACAGACTGACACATTATGAATCCACTTTTCAGATTTTTTAAAAAGCACATGTCCAAACTGCTTTTTCAGACCAGCACCATTTGTAACTTGGGTGACTGCCTACACTCCAGCAAGGGCAACCAGCCTTAGTGATGCTGAATGTGTTTGCATTACTGACTGAAACCTCAAACCCCACTCGCTTGTAAATACTGTGCATGATTCCACATGGTAAGCAGCTGGGTGTGTGCTAAGAGTCTGCTTCTGCACCAAAAAATTGCTCCCCCTTTCCATCTAATGCAACTGTGAAATCACCAGAGCAATACGCAATAAATCTCTGCCTGTAATTCCTATTTGCACACAGAGTCATGTTTTCACATTAGTCACAAAACGAAATTTCTTTGCCAATTTGAAAGCACACTTACTGCTCTTTTTTTTGGCAAGTGATAAACACTTTTACAGACTGACACATTATGAATCCACTTTTCAGATTTTTTAAAAAGCACATGTCCAAACTGCTTTTTCAGACCAGCACCATTTGTAACCTGGGTGACTGCCTACACTCCAGCAAGGGCAACCAGCCTTAGTGATGCTGAATGTATTTGCATTACTGACTGAAACCTCAAACCCCACTCGCTTGTGAATACTGTGCATGATTCCACATGGTAAGCAGCTGGGTGTGTGCTAAGAGTCTGCTTCTGCACCAAAAAATGGCTCCCCCTTTCCATCTAATGCAACTGTGAAATCACCAGAGCAATACGCAATAAATCTCTGCCTGTAATTCCTATTTGCACACAGAGTCATGTTTTCACATTAGGCCCTTAAACGAAATTTCTTTGCCAATTTGAAAGCACACTTACTGCTCTTTTTTTTGGCAAGTGATAATCACTTTTACAGACTGACACATTATGAATCCACTTTTCAGATTTTTTAAAAAGCACATGTCCAAACTGCTTTTTCAGACCAGCACCATTTGTAACCTGGGTGACTGCCTACACTCCAGCAAGGGCAACCAGCCTTAGTGATGCTGAATGTATTTGCATTACTGAGTCCAACCTCAAACCCTTAAACTATTCTTTTTTTATACCAGTACACCTTAATTTATTGTGAAAACATAGTCCATATTATTTTACTTGTTCCTCACATTTAAATTTCTCCCAAAACACAAAATAATAAACACAACTTCAACAAAAAGAATTGCATTTCTATTATTCATTTCTTAATTTACCATATACATCCCCTCTCAAACTCATAACTCACCTTTAAAATTAGTTAGTTGTGAAAGAAATGTGGCACTCAAACAGCAGATTATCAGAGCCAGGATCTCTGTTCTTTACACCTCTCTCCTCTCAGCAGAACCAGATAATGGCAAACTTTCCCTCTCTTTTTCCACATATAGACATGTTAATTTCAAATCTCAGTGCTTCCCCCTTTTTTTCAAATGTAATCACACATTTCTATTGGTTGAAAACCAACCCTTTTCCAAAAGTACCCTTCCCCCAACTTGACTGCTGCCTAGTACCCTTCCCCCAACTTGACTTCTGCCTAGTACCCTTCCCCCAACTTGACTTCTGCCTGCTACCATAGCAACAGCTCATGGAACACTGCTGTGTGGAGTTAGGTCAGAAGTTCGCCAAACAATGTTTCAATTCCACAGAGCAAGAGTGCTTGACTTTTCAAACCTAACAGCAAATCCATAGTACTGTTCTTTGGTAACACATTTTTCTGTACCAATACAAAACATGCTTCTATTAATTTACACATACAGCCTAGTTTTTATTCTAGAATGGTATGAAACAGCCAATCAGTTCTTTTTTTTATGAAAAAAATATGTATGCCTCCATTTCCAAACTGTCTTTCATTTCTTTTTACCATTCTACTGAATTACACCTCCTGAGTGCATCCAGTTCTCCTTTGAAGATGTTCACAGTGTGGATTGTAGGGCACAGCTATGTCTTCTGGAGTGAAAAGTTTGCAGAGAAAACAGGTATGGTGAGAGACCTTGCTTTGCCAAATGTAGACATTCACCCCTTCAGTGCCCGCCCCTTTCCCCGCCCTGTGCCGGCCGTTGAATTAGCGGGCGGGGTCTATGACGAGCTGGACTCGTCATGGGCACAGCGCCACCGCGGCCCATGACGAGTCCAGCTCGTCATGGGCACTGAAGGGGTTAAATGGATTGGTCAGAGAGGGTTAAAGTGGCACCAATTGATGCCATTGGTGAAATCCTTCATGCAAAACCAACACCCTGACCTCATAATAGTGCACTGTGGTGGCAATGACCTAGGCACTTTGACTGGGGTAGGTCTGGAAATGCTTATGAAGGACACCTTTGCACAACTGTTTTCACTTTTCCCTAAAACTGCCTTTGTGTTTTCTAACATATGCCAAAGGCAAAAATGGAACTGGTCCAATCATTTCTGTCCGCAGATTGACAAAGCAAGAAAGCACGTCAACAAATCTGTTTCTGCTTTCCTCCGTGACTATGGTATGGGTTCCATTTACCACAACAACTTGCGTTACAACATGCAAGACATTTATAGAGGAGATGGTGTGCACTTCAATGATGAAGGGAACAGAGTCTTCCTCTTGAACCTTAGACTCTGCATCGGTACTTACTTGTAGGTACCACTTAAAAATCACTTCATAAACACAACGGCTCTTTTTAGAGCCCCCTAATATCTAAACACTTAAATCTGCATTACATTTCTTTTTTTATTTTTGTTTCTACCGTACGCGTACGGTGAGCTTACCGTACGCGTACCCCGTGATTTTTTTTAAAAACAATAAATGTTTTCTTTGTACTTTTCTGTCCTTCTTTGACCCCCTTACAAATGTTAGGGGGTCTGTAACTCTCCTCCTTGCCCCCTTTTCTTGTTATCACTCTTTTTTTTCTGAGTGAAACACACGAAATGGCGGCCGCCGCTTCCTGGTTTCGGCCGATTCGAATGTTTACTAAGATCTAAGAGCCAATCAGAATCGTGCTCGCGCACGCCACCGTACGCGTACCGTAAGCGTACCGTAAGCGCACCGTAAGCTGGCTCAGATATATATATTGATTTAAAGGCTATTTTCTCAGAATCTACTGAACAGATTTACACCAAACCTACAAAAGGCACTTCCTTGACCTGAGGACTACCTCTCTGCCAAATTTCTAGTAATTCTGTTCAGCCGTTCGGGCTGTAGCCCTGTCTAAAGGTCCTATGGAAAAATGCATGGGAAAAACGCGTTTTGGGACCCCCCTTTTATCTCAGCCCCCACTTGACAAATCCCCCCGAGACTTTCAGGGAAGGAGCGGTGCGTAGCGCCCCACCTATTTTGAAAAATTCGCGAGGATTCGTCGACCGGCGCCAAAGTTATTCAAAATAGAATGTTGCGGATTTCCTATGGAAACGTGGTCCTAACTATAACTACCTACTGGCGACCGCCAGTAGGTAATATATATATATATATATATATATATATATATATATATATATATATATATATATATATTAGACCTGGCATCATTGGCATGAGTCTCTCCTCCATTTTTTCCGTTTTTTTCTGTTTACGATGTTTTTGCTGGAATATTGCTTTGGGCACTGTGCCACTGCTGATCAGTGCCACAGTGCAAGTGCTCCCTATGTTAAATTGTTACATTGATTGGGGTTACCATGATTGGCTTGGTTGACTTACTGTTCAGACCCTAGTCTAGTGCACTGCGTGTGCCAAGGGCGTGTAAGTTAACTGCTGCTGGTGGGCTTGCAGCACTGGTTGTGCCACCCACAGAAGCAGCGTGTAAAATGTGTCTCAGGCCTGCCATCGCAGAGCCTGTGTGCAGTCCCTGACTGCCAGATCACTTCTGACAAGGAAACCTCTACCAAGGACAAGAAGCCTGCTGATCTAAGGACTTGCCTCCCCCTTCTGCCAGTGTGCTGTTTGCTGGGGGGAACCTGAAGCTGCTTCTTTATTTTTGCCAAGGAACAAGGAGAGAGGAACTTGGTGTGTACTCTCAAAAGCTTGCTAAAAAATCTCCAAGGGCTGGAAGAGTGCCAGCCTCCTGTTGAAGTCCCAGGGCCAAAGGACTTCACCCTCTGCTGAATTGCTGGTTGCTGGAAAGTGTCATTTCCAGTGCACAGGGGAAAACTGCAGTCTCGACGCCGCCGACACCGCCGAATCCAGCTAGACATCGTGAGTAACGGCTCCAGTGTTCCGAGTCTTCGGCGCCGGCCGCCGGGCCCGATCGACGCCAGTAGCAACGCCAGGAGTAGTGAGTATCGGCTCCAGCTCCAAGTGACCCCGTCTTGACGCCGGTATCGACGCCTCTGAGTAGTGAGTATCGGCTCCAGCTCTAAGCGACCCCGTCTCGACGCCGCTGCTGATCGCACCCGACTCAACGCCCTTCTCGACGCCGTGAGCGCTGCTCCGGCCCGACACCTCTCGCCGCCGCTGCGGATCGACCCGAATCCGAGGCACGACCGACGCCGACCTCGACGCCATCTCGACGCCGTGGAACATCGTTTTCTTCATTTCCAAAGGTACTGTGTTTGTGCGACTCCAGGCTCGACGTAGCGCTCCTCGCGGTCGACGCCGAACCTTGGGAATATCGTAAACTCGACGTCGTGTGACTCCTGTGGGGGTCACATTGTTGCCAAGAACTGTGTTTCAGAAGAATACTTACTTTTGTTGCTAAAGAACTATTTCCTAAGAAGAAACTTCACCTGAACTATTATTTTTCCTTCCAAAGAGTATTTATTAAGATTGTGGTATATTTTTGTCGTTATTTGGTCTTGTGCTAAGCCTTATATAAAAATACTATTTTTATAATAACTCCTGTTTTGTGTCCATTTGTAGTGTATTCACTTTATTACTGTATGTGGTCATAAATGCTTAACACACTGCCTCTGAGATAAGCCTGTCTGCTCTGCCAAGCTACCAAGGGGGTAGCAGGGGTTATCTGAGTGTGTAATCCCCTTGCCCTGACTAGAGTTGGTGGGTCCCTATTTGTCAGAAGTGTATACCTCTGCCAACTAGAGACCACCGGTTCTAACATTGGTGGGCAGCGGTGAGGATTGAACTTTGCATTTATGACTCATGTGCAGTGATTAGTGTACGCTACATAGTGAAAGCAGACCATAGCGCAGCCACAATCTGTTTTGGTAGGATCTTCTATTTTTGTTCTCCGCTTTCCTGGAGCTTATTTTTTAAACACTGCCAGTTTTGACCATGGAGGATGCCGGAGCTGCTACCCCTTCTCTTATTGTTGTGGAGGAATTTGATAAGAAATTGATAAATACCTACAAGTTAAAGGATCTAAAACGATTTTGCAAGCAGTTTAAAGTTCCTACCACAGGTCTCAAATTGAGAGGCGACTTCCTCAAAGCGCTGAAGGCCTGGTTAGAGGCCAGAGATCCCTCTGATCCGGCGGCGAAACCGGAAGAGGAGGAGGCGGAGGAAGAGGAAGTGGAAGAGCACACAGAGGGGCCAGTGTCATCTCCCGGCAGTAGTGTTTCCTCTAAGGGCCTTTCTCCTGAAGAGTTGGAAGACAGGGAGAAGGAGATGGAATACAAGTTAGAGATGGCAAAACTTAAATTAGGAGGGCAGTTGGAATTAGAGAATGCAAGAAGCAAAAGGGAAGCTGAAATGGAGAGCAAAAGATTAGATTTTGAAAGAGAGAAATTAGCGTTTGAACGTGAGAAGATGGTGAGGGAGATGTAGCTTAAAACTAAGAGTTTAGAGTTGAATCCCTCTGGTGGCAGCACTCCATCTGGGCCTGCAGAAAGTAGGTTTTATTTTCCCAAAGATGTGATAAAAGATTACAGTAGAAATTAGGATATTGGTCAATGGTTTAAAGCATATGAGTTAGCATTGTTGGCCCACCGGGTCCCTGAGAAAGATTGGGGAGCGGGGTTGTGGGGTCGCTTTGTCAATGAAGGGAGAGATACCTTGTTGGACATGCCTGCTGAGGATAGGATTTCTTATACTCATATGAAAGATGCTTTAATGTTGAGGTATGGCTTAACTCCAGAAAAGTACCGACAAACCTTTAGAGGATGTAAGAAGTTGCCTGGTACTACGTGGGTTGAATATGTGTCCTTCTTTTGCAGAGCCATGGATGGTTGGGTAAAGGGTAGCAAGGTGGATAGTTATGATGCTCTTTATGATTTGTTTGCATGGGAGCACTTGTCTAATAACTGTTTTCCAGAGCTACGCCAGCACCTTATTGATAGCAAGATATCTAACCCTAGAAAACTTGCTGAGGAGGCGGACCGCTGGGTCAGTACCAGGGTCCACAAGGGTCCAGTGGGAGACTCAGCCAAAGGTGGGCAGGGTCCCCAGCAGAAAAGTGAGGGGACAGGGGTAAACAGAGGGCCCCAAAGTAATCCCCAAGGGAACCAAGGGAAGGGTTCCCAGCCTCCCCCTGTAAAGAAGCCAGAGGTCCCGACAGGTAAACCTGTTCCCAGGGGCCCAATGACCTGCTACGTTTGTAAGCAGGTGGGACACCGTTATTATGATCCCCAGTGTCCCATGAAGGGTTCGAATGCACCGCCGCGTGCACCCCCCCATCAGGTAGTGAATGTAGCCCTGGGAGGGAGTGAGATGGGTGCCCCCGGTGGGTGGGGTCCCGCAGAAATGTCCCTGGTCTCCTTAGGAGACGTGGAAATGGTCCCTCCAACCCCTCTGCCTAGTAACACTAAGAAATATAGGCAGTGGGTGACCATTAATGGCCATAGGGTGGAAGCTCTCAGAGACACCGGAGCGAGTGTGACAGCTGTCAAGTGTCACTTGGTGTCCAGAGAGCAGGTGGTCCCTCATGCATTCTACCCCATTGTAGCTGCTGACAACTCACAGAGTAAGTGTGAGGTAGCTCAAGTTCCTTTTGAGTGGGTGGGGTCTCAGGTACTCTTCAGGTTGCTGTGAGGCCCGCCATGCCTGTTGATTGTCTCCTGGGCAATGATTTGGAGGACTCCCCTTGGGCTAAGGTGGAGCGAAAATCGCATCTGGAAATGTTGGGTCTGCCTGAGTGGGTGTGTGCGACCACCCAGTCCATGTCAGCCAGTAAGGGTGTTGATGGGGTCCTGGAGCCTGAAAGTATGGCCCAGGACCCAACCGTGAAGAGAAGAGGCAGGGGGTGCGGGAAACCATCCCCCATCGTTCCCACGGTCCAGGAGGGAGCAGACCCTGAGGGGGATGCCCTGGAACCTACAGGGGAACAAGTGGCTGAACTGGGAGACCTGCCCGACCTGACCCATTGGCAGCAGGATGGTGGTCCATCCAGGGAGGAATTTTGTGCTGAACAGAAAGTGTGCCCTTCTCTTGTGGGTATGAGGCAGCAGGCCTCAGCCCAAACGACAGGTGATCAGTCAGGATCACATTGGATTTACTGGGAGAACGACCTCCTGTATAGCGAGCCTAAGGCTGCTGAGCCTGGGTCAGCCCGTGTGCTGGTGGTACCCCAGCGCTTCAGAGCCTTCCTACTGGGGTTGGCTCATGACGTTCCGTTAGCTGGACATCTGGGGCAGGACAAGACCTATGACAGGCTTGTCACCCATTTTTATTGGCCCCAGATGAGAAAGGATTCAGACATCCATTGTAGGACCTGCCAAACTTGCCAGGCAAGTGGGAAAAGTGGGCGGAAGCAGAAGGCTCCCCTCCAACCTTTTCCCGTAGTCAGTACCCCCTTTGAGCGAGTGGGGATTGACATTGTGGGGCCACTGGACCCCAAGACAGCCATGGGCAACAGGTTCATCCTGGTCTTGGTGGACCATGCCACCCGGTACCCGGAAGCCATCCCTCTCCGCACAGTGACGTCCCCCGTGGTGGGACGGGCACTGATGGGTGTTTTCTCCCGCATGGGGTTCCCCAGAGAGGTGGTGTCAAACCGGGGCACCAACTTCATTTCTAATTATATGAAGTCTCTGTGGAAGGAGTGTGGGGTAACCTACAAGTTTACCACTCCTTACCACCCTCAAGGTAATGGGCTGGTTGAGAGATTCAACCGGACCCTAAAAGGCATGATTATGGGTCTTGAAGAACCAATGAGGCGTAAATGGGACGTCCTCTTACCATGCCTGCTGTTTGCTTACCGTGAGGTGCCACAAAAGTCTCTTGGGTTCAGTCCCTTTGAGCTTTTGTTTGGACACCCGGTAAGAGGACCTTTGAGTCTGGTCAAAGAAGGCTGGGAGCAATCTCCCAGGAAACCTCCCCAGGATGTATACAGTTACATGCTGGCCTTTAGGAACCAGACTCGGCGCTTCAGAGATCTTGCTCAGGCAAATCTGGAGGCCAGCCAGGAAGAGATGAAGCGGTGGTACGACCAGAATGCCACTCTGGTTGAGCTCCAACCTGGTCAGAAAGTTTGGGTCATGGCCCCTGTAGAACCTTGTGCGCTCAAGGACAGGTGGACTGGACCATTTGAGGTTGTGGAGAAAAAGAGCGATGTCACCTACTTGGTGGACTTGAAGTCTCCCAGGAACCCCTTGCGGGTCCTGCATGTCAACCGGTTAAAGCCCCACTTAGAAAGGTCCGAAGTGGGCATGCTCCTAGCCACAGATGCTGGAATGGAGGAGGAGAGTGAGCCTCTTCCTGACCTCCTGTGTGCAAAAGAGCAAGATGGGTCAGTGGATGGTGTTGTCCTCTCTGACACACTGACCCTTGAGCAGCAGCAAGATTGTCGCCATCTGCTGGGACAATTCCCTGATCTGTTCTCCTTAATCCCTGGTGTCACTCAGTGGTGTGTCCACGATGTGGACACTGGGGACAGCACTCCTGTGAGGCACAAGGCCTACAGGGTGACTGACAAGGTCAGAGCATACATCAAGGAGGAGGTCTCCAAGATGTTTGCCTTAGGGGTGGTTGAGTCCTCTAGCAGTCCTTGGGCCAGCCCAGTGGTCTTGGTCCCAAAGGCTGCAGCGCCTGGTGCTTCACCAGAACTTCGGTTCTGTGTGGATTACCGAGGACTCAATTCGGTCACCAAGACTGACGCGCACCCCATCCCCAGAGCTGATGAGCTCATAGATCGGTTAGGGGCTGCCCGGTACCTTAGTAGGTTTGATCTAACGTCTGGGTACTGGCAGATCGCCTTGACTGATGGGGCAAAAGAGAGGTCTGCATTCTCCACACCAGATGGGCACTACCAGTTCCGGGTTATGCCCTTTGGGATGAAGAATGCCCCTGCCACATTCCAGAGGTTGGTCAACCAGGTATTGGCTGGACTGGAGGATATCAGCGCCGCCTACCTGGACGACATAGCAGTGTTCAGCGCCAGCTGGGAGGAACACTTGCGCCACCTCCAGGAAGTGTTGTTGGCCCTGCGCAGAGCAGGCCTCACAATCAAGGCCAGTAAGTGCCAGATTGGGCAGGGTTCAGTGGTGTACTTGGGGCACCAAGTAGGGAGCGGCAAGGTGGCCCCCCTGCAACCCAAGATAGATACCATCCTGGCTTGGGAACCGACCAAAACCCAGACTCAGGTGAGAGCCTTCTTGGGTCTCACGGGTTACTACAGGAGGTTTGTCAAGGGGTATGGCAACATTGTGCACCCCTTGACCTCGCTGACTTCCAGGAAGCAGCCGAGACTTGTGATCTGGACTGACGCCTGTCAGAAAGCCTTTGACACCCTGAAAACTGCAATGTGTACAGCACCGGTCCTCCAGGCGCCCGACTTTTCAAAAGAGTTCATTGTCTAGACAGACGCTTCAGAGCATGGTGTGGGGGCTGTTCTAGCACAGATGAATGAAGAGGGCCGAGACTTACCTGTAGCCTTCATCAGCCGGAGGTTACTTCCCAGGGAACAGAGGTGGAGTGCGATAGAGCGTGAGGCATTTGCTGTGGTCTGGGCGCTGAAGAAGCTAAGACCCTACCTGTTTGGGACTCACTTCCAGGTTCAGACAGACCACAGGCCCCTCAGATGGTTAATGCAGATGAGGGGTGAAAACCCAAAACTGTTGAGGTGGTCCATTTCCCTACAGGGGATGTACTTTACGGTGGAACACCGCCCTGGTACAGATCACGCCAATGCTGATGGTCTGTCCAGATTTTTCCGCCTTAGTGATGAGGACTCCCTGGGTGAAGGGTAGTTCTCCCCACATTTCAGCTGGAGGGGACACGTGTTAGACCTGGCATCATTGGCATGAGTCTCTCCTCCATTTTTTCCGTTTGCCTCCTCTGTTTACGATGTTTTTGCTGGAATATTGCTTTGGGCACTGTGCCACTGCTGATCAGTGCCACAGTGCAAGTGCTCCCTATGTTAAATTGTTACATTGATTGGTGTTACCATGATTGGCTTGGTTAACTTACTGTTCAGACCCTAGTCTAGTGCACTGCGCGTGCCAAGGGCGTGTAAGTTAACTGCTGCTGGTGGGCTTGCAGCACTGGTTGTGCCACCCACAGAAGCAGCGTGTAAAATGTGTCTCAGGCCTGCCATCGCAGAGCCTGTGTGCAGTCCCTGACTGCCAGATCACTTCTGACAAGGAAACCTCTACCAAGGACAAGAAGCCTGCTGATCTAAGGACTTGCCTCCCCCTTCTGCTAGTGTGCTGTTTGCTGGGGGGAACCTGAAGCTGCTTCTTTATTTTTGCCAAGGAACAAGGAGAGAGGAACTTGGTGTGTACTCTCAAAAGCTTGCTAGAAAATCTCCAAGGGCTGGAAGAGTGCCAGCCTCCTGTTGAAGTCCCAGGGCCAAAGGACTTCACCCTCTGCTGAATTGCTGGTTGCTGGAAAGTGTCATTTCCAGTGCACAGGGGAAATCTGCAGTCTCGACGCCGCCGACGCCGCCGAATCCAGCTCGACATCGCGAGTAACGGCTCCAGTGTTCCGAGTCTTCGACGCCGGCCGCCGGGCCCGATCGACGCCAGTAGCGACGCCAGGAGTAGTGAGTATCGGCTCCAGCTCCAAGTGACCCCGTCTTGACGCCGGTATCGACGCCTCTGAGTAGTGAGTATCGGCTCCAGCTCTAAGCGACCCCGTCTCGACGCCGCTGCTGATTGCATCGGCTCGACGCCCTTCTCGACGCCGTGAGCGCTGCTCCGGCCTGACACCTCTCGACGCCGCTGCGGATCGACCCGAATCCGAGGCACGACCGACGCCGACCTCGACGCCGACATCTCGACGCCGTGGATCATCGTTTTCTTCATTTCCAAAGGTAATGTGTAGGCTTTCCTGTTTTCAGTTTCTATTTTTGGTGAATTCTGGTGGTCTTTTTTCAGTGTTTTCCAGTGATTTCAAAACCTCAAAAAAACAGTGCTTTTCAGTGGTTACTCATTTTCGCGCCATAAAAAACAACTGAAACGGTGTTTTACCGGTGTTTATGGAACGCTTTGCTTTTATTATTGCTTGCTTTCTTCATTGATGCATGGTATATAGACAGTGTACGTACAGTGTAGATGAGGTCCAAGTACATTTTTACAACTCGAAGGTTAAGTCAGCACTTTCTGAAATTTGCCTGAAAAGGGTGGCTCTGTGCAAGGCACACCTCTTGAACTGCGGGGTACAGAGAGAACGTTTTGGAAATGAGAGATTTCTGGGGGTGTTGGGCGTTGTAGGCAAGGCAGGCAGTTCTCATAGTTCATTTAGAATCAATGTGTTGTCATTTGAAGAAAGTGAGAGCTTGGTGAAATGTTCATGGTTTTGGGCACTCCTCCCAAATCATGTAGCATGATGGCACGGCTCTGAGTAAAGCTAGGCTGGTTTTCACTGCTGTTTTTTTTCCACTCTGAGATTTATATAGTGCTAACTCGACCTGAAGGTATTGAAGCGCTTCACATGAGCACCTGTTTTGCGTTATACAAGGGCACATTCATTTTTGTTAGGGACGGGTAGATTACATGATTTGCCCAGAATCACAGGATGTTGAGACTCTGACCACCGTTCGCCAGATTTGAGGTCCACCACCCTAATCATTAGACTACATCCTCTCCTGCTGTTATTTTCAAGGTTTATGGAAGCGCTACGATAATTATCGCTGGCTAGCGTGGATTTGTATCGCTGAGATAGCGTGCTATTAGCAACGCTTATCTAAAAAAAAGCGATAAAAAATCCTAGCGCTAATTGCCAAACGTGAGATTATCGCTGGAAACCAAGCGATAATCCCACGAAGTTTGGCGATAGCTTGCTGATAAGGCCTCACATACTTAGCCATGATATCCACCTTACATAGGATATCATGGCTAAGTCCGTTTCAAAGCAGGCATAAGGAAATTAGCGATAACAGAGGTTATCGCTACTTATCTTGTCGCTATGCTGCTTTGCGTGAGGCTTGATAATAGGAGAAATGTCCTTAGTGACATTTCTCCCGTTATCCTGGGAGGAACGCCCACTTTGCATCTCATTAGAGATGCAAAGATGGGCGTTAGGAATTCAGGCGCTAAGGCAAGGTTTCACGCGATAGCGTGACCTTGCTAATATAGCGATAAAATTATCGCCGCTTTTCGGCCGAAACCGGCCACAAAAGCGGCGATAATTTTATATCGCCACCTTGTAGATATGCCCCTTATTTTGGGGCATATTATCAAGACAGGTGATAAAATTGTCGCCGCTTTAGCGGCATAAAACTGCTGCTAAAACGGCGATAATGGGCTTGATAATATGCTCTATGGAATTCCAATTGAAGCCCATGTTAGATGTGAAGGACGTCTAACCTGAGCTTCAATTGGAATTCCATAGAGCATATTATCAAACCCATTATCGCCGTTTTAGCGGCAGTTTTCTGCCGCTAAAGCGGCGATAATTTTATCGCCTGGCTTAATAATATACCTCTTAGTTATTGTTTTATAGATCGCAAACTCCACCCAATGCTGTTTCAGAGCACTGTACAGAGGAGAGGTGTCAAAGCACAAGGCAAAAGTCAACAATGTGTTTTGATTGGTTTATAAAAGAACACATTGTTTACTGTATAACATTGGTTTATAGATACAGAGGTTTACAGTACATGGAATGCATACATTTTTCCCGATGGTTAAATGCATATTTAGTGGAAGATAACGTGGTTTCCAAACAAACAGTTTCATCGTTATTGTTTTAGTCTGCACGTTTTAGCTCATTCTGTATGCTCTGTCTCTAGTTTTAAGCACTTTTTGGTCCAGTCCCGATGTGAGAATCTATCAGTGCTCATGGCTGAAATGAATAGGTCGAGCTTTATAGCACATCACATCTCCTGCCTGTTCTTTGGGACTCGAGCCTTCTTCACTAGAGAGAGAGGGCGCATCCCCTGTCAGAGGGATCAGGCAGGCTGTAACCCCATTTCCAAGAGCCTCGGAGAAATTGCGTCACACGTTTTCTACGCTGGAAAGACGACCCCGCAGACGCCCAAGCTCTCTTTTCGGCGGGGCCTCCCTGTTTTGTCCGCAAAAATGGTTTTCTTTAGTTTACCTGATACAGATAATAACCAACTTGTCTTCCGTAGCGACCTTAGCTTGGTAATTGTGTTCAATGCATTGCAATGCAAAAGTGAGTTGGAACCCTCAGTCAAATTTCAAATGATACAGTAGAAGCTCTGCAAAATAAGAGTTGAACTTTGAAAACAATTTTCGTCCCTTGTCACGTATCAATCCTGATATATTTCTATGTGCCTCTTATAAATCCACGTGGTGGGCACAGGAAATGCATTTACATCTTTCGATAGGACCTGTACAGTGAGGAGAGGTCAGCATTTCCTTAAGAAGCTTAAGGACACCTAGGAAGTCTTTCTGTCGCCAAGCTAATTTTATTTAAACAATGAACACACTGTCACACTTTGATGTGGCTGCAATCTGCACTTGTTGTGATATTCATTATCCTAAGGAACAAGGTCGGCCGTTCGAACTTGAGCACTTGAGGAAAAGCTGTGAATAGGTTAGTCTGCGCCCTGCTGCTACGTATACACTGCCCGATGCCACGCATTCCTCCAGGGGCATCCATTGCTAATCCCTTTCAAGCGTGTATTCCGAACACCTCGCGGCTGTTGGTGGCATGCCCCCATTGTCATTCCCCGTCCCCCTACACTTCCCCAGTGTGTTACCAAACAAAGGCCCGGTCCCTCCCCTTTCACGGAACTGCGTGCCTACGGGCAGTGCGCCCCGAGCTCTCATTGTGAGTGTGCTACAAGCAGACATGCATTTGTTACCAGTGGCGTAAAGACCCACATCAGGACTCACGCGCTGTAGTTCCGGCAAGGGAACCCCCGGTCCCTGACTGCCGTTTGGACAGCGAAAGGCAGGAACCATCGAGGCCTCGGTGCCACTGCTCCTGCTGCATTAGTGATCGCCACGCCCCTGCTTATTATGTGCACTTGCTGTCAATGCAGCTACTGAATCAGAAAGTGGGATATTTTAAATTTCTTTCAGTCCTTTACTCCACTGTCAGAAACATGCATTTAAATCTGCTGCTGCTTGTAAACCCTCAGCCACAAGCTTCATTTACTAGACTGGCCCCTTCTTGAAGGGTTCACTTCCCGACGCTCCATCCAGCAGCAACTAGTTCTGTTCAGTATTGTACAAGGAAGTGTCCTGTTCCGCTCGAGGCTGGCAGGCTACAGCAGTATACTTGAAACTGGCCAAAACTGCAAGCAACGAAGACTGTTTCTGCGCTCAGCCCCGCCCCCAGGAGCTCTGAGAAGGGGCGAAAGAAGAACAAAGCCTCGTTATGTAAATGGTCTTTTTAAAGACCTGTGAAGTACTCGGGTGCGGCCGCAGTCAGACAGACGGCAGACCACAACAGCTGCTCTCCCCCGTCAACTATGAAAATCAGTGACACTCGGTTTAAACCGGGTCAGCTGATTTTCATCTGGTAGGGTACTGTCAGTCAGATTCGGTTTAAACCGAAATCCGGACAGCCTAGTAATGTGTTTGGGGGTTCTGTTGCGACTCCAGGCTCGACGTAGCGCTCCTCGCGGTCGACGCCGAACCTTGGGAATATCGTAAACTCGACGTCGTGTGACTCCTGTGGGGGTCACATTGTTTTAACAAACAGCGCAAATCCTAGGGTCTATAAAACTACCGGAAGTGCCAGTAAGCAAAAGAGCATAAGAGCAAAAAGATACTGCAAAAACCACCTTCAAGTGATAAACTAGACTTGTGAGATGGTAATTAACCTATTTGGTAAAAGTTGGCAAACATAATATGTCTAAAGGCAAATCCCTTTTAGGACGTAATCCCTCACTCACCAATGGTGACATGCTTCATCATAGGGACTCTCCTCCCAAGGGAAAACCTAGTTCCCTTGAGGGCTACAACCCCCTCACTGAGAGGGAGGAGCTCAGGGATGTTTTAATTGAGGGATCAACTAAATCCACATATGAAGAGCTAAGATGTATGAGTGAGGATGCAGCGCAAGCAAACAAGATGAAAAAAATGTGTGTGTGAGATCAAGTGAAGATTAAAACTGGCTAGGAGGCATCATAACTATGCTTTAATCGGGAGATGCCCACTGTCAGGATTAAAAAAGCAGTGAGTACACCTGCGGTATGGATTTAAACCGCTGTGGTGTGAATATGGATGGTCAACATGTTTCAGCCCAAGAAGACCCAAACTGAATCAGGCTTTCATCAGGGCCTTATAAACAAGCTACTGCCAAAATGAAGTGAACAAACTGAAAAGGATATGGGGCCAAAACACTGTCATTGGCCTCTCATAGCAACTGCTGATACCTGTAATCAAAGGTAAAAAAAACATGCATCATATATATGCCCAGATATATCAATAATATAGATGCATAAAAGAGTCTGCACAACCAATCTTAGAAAAAAGCCTTAGAATCAAAGGCAAAGAAAAGAGAATATATCCATCTTACCCGCTAATGCTGGGTACAGGACTTCACCTCTACCTGGCAACCGGTAGTTTTATAGACCCTAGGATTTGCGCTGTTTGTTAATACAATTGTTTGGGGATACAATCCTTAGTGGTCTCTAAATTCCCTTAGACTCTCTCCTTGAACTTTGTGGTTTGTTAGTTATTGAGCAGCTGTGGCTGCGAGACCTGTTTATTTCCTTTTTTCTAACACTCATTTCTTAATTGTATTTTGAGCTGTAATCACTTTTAGGAGGTGTTTCTTCACATCTTTACCAGATAATACATGACCTACTTACTCTTTACCATGGCTGGACGTCCAGGTCTAGCATTTGATGACACAGTAGCCCAATCCATTTTGACTACACCCAGTATTATTGATACCTTCCATGGGGGTACTTTGACACAAGGGGATGATTGGACCAAATTACTGACCCTTAGAAAATCTCATTTCCGGGTTTACATACATGGCGCTATCATGACCGAATATTTGCGGGGTAATTGTGCACCCACAGGTCTGATAGCCACCAATGCCCCTCGCCTTTTTCTTGATGACAAAACGTTCCTACAGGATTGGTCATTAATCGCTTGGCGCTGTACGCGCGATTGGCTGATCCTGATTATTAATACAGCCAAACGGGTAGCAGATACTATCTTGTTTGAGATCCAGACCCTTGAATCACAAATCAAGGTGACCTTGACAGGTGCACAATTAAAGAAACAAAATGAAGAAAACCACAAAAATAACAAAGAGTTTAAGGATTCGGTTTTGTTAACTAAAATTAACAAATTTAAGAAAGATCTAGCGCGTTTTTCAATGGAGAAAGTGTATCCTTATACCAGCAATGAATATGTACCTCCTCAGTTCAACCGACAAGGTAGAAGGTATGGCTCCAACTATTCGTCTTCTGGAAGTGATGAGTGGTCCAGTGACTCAGATGCTCCACATCAGGGTTCAGCATCTAGAAAGGGCGCTGGCCGCACTAACAGAGGACAATGGAGGAATCAGCGAGGAGGTCCACCATCTTTTCCATTACAACCGAATTGGTGGACCACGGGACCTTTTGGTTTCCCTCCTGTACCTGGGAACGCTTTCTGGTTGTCTGACTTTAGTATATATCTCATGAAATATGTTCCCTCTGTTTGTTTTAAAAGACGGACTGACCATGGAGGCTAGCCGTTGTCTAGCTCTGTGATCAATCCGGTGTCTCCTGCTTTTGATAAGATCCATGTTATGTGGAATATGGTGACCCCAGCGCTAGCTTTAACGCGCGCCATTATTTTGGGGTAAATCAATGCTGTTTTATGAAGAATGCTGAAATATTAACTATAAAGGATTTGAGTGATCTATTCCTTTATCAAAGAATTGTCTTTCAAAGGTTTGATGCTACCGTCATGATGGCATTTTAGGTTGTCGGTCAGTGTGATATAGTATAGTACCTACCTATAGTAAGGTATCTTTTGATAATCAGATACCACATGTTAATGGGTGTCTGATCAACTGATCTGCCTGTGTCAACACAGCCTGACATTGAAAAATAATATATTTCTCGCGGCTACATAGAAAGAAATGTTGAGGATTAGATACTTTAGTAGTATAGCGTGTTTCTTTTAATCAACATTGAAACATCGCTATGTTGGCGAGTTATCTATATGTTGTGTCTACGAAGACGGATCTTTTGCCTACTTTGAGATCCAGAAGGATTGACACACCGTATGATTCGCTATGTCATTATAGTATATTTCAATGGGTATATTCTCGGCTATATACAAAAGGGTGTTGAGGTTCGACACCAAGATATCATAGGTAAATAAGAGTTTTGGTGTGCGCTCTAAACTCCTCTAAAAACACCGCCAAGATGGCGGATTATTCGCTCGTTATATCTATGCAACCGTACCTAGTGTTAACTCTCTAACCCGGAAGGACTGTTTTACTTCCGGTTTTGATGATGTTGGCCGGTATTTAAAATCGACGGGATTTGTGGGTTCCCTGTTCATCAGAATCTAAGGAATCCACTTTGCGGAGTTGACCGGACCCGAGTAAGGTATGTGAATTGGTAGCCCATCTAGGAATCCATTGGCTGATTTAAACGAGATGCACCATCACATTGATGTTTGCGATCTCTTTTTTGCAGGGAGTTACCAGATCCCAGATTTGGGACGGTTTTACCTTTACCGACTTCTAGTTACACAAAGGAACCTTGCCGAAGGTAAACGGTGACTCATTTAGATTTTTCTAAGATATCGGGTGAGGAGATTAGTTAGTTTGTGCATTGTCCTCTACGTTAGATTTAAGAACCTTTGTGATTAACACCATATCGGTTCTTGTGCGTTATTGTGAGTTAGTATAGTTTCTGCAGATATTCTGTAAATTGCACCTCTATTTGAGTGCATTCCCTAATTAGTGAATATCGGTGCACACACATGTCTAAACAGTCTGGCTAATATGCAGTGTGGGATACTTATGAATACAGATTAAATAGCGTTTGAAGGGCAATATTTTTAAGAATGTATGCTAGGTGTCTTGGCATCTACGATACGAGAAGTTGAACATAGAAGATCCAAATAGCTTGGGTTGTTTACACAAGCATTTGCTTTGTTTCAGAGATCATCTGGGAGAATAAATGGTAATTCTCTGAACTGAGACACACACAGCGGAAAAAAGATAGAGGATCCGCATGTACTAAACACAATTATTTGGTAAATATGAAGTTTTCTGCATCCTGACTAACCCATTAGGATTTTTAGTTTTACGTGAGGCAGTATGAATAACAACTTTTTGTAATTCACATTAGGTAATGTACTTGTACAATTTCTACTCCTATGAGGATACCTATGGAACAATATATGTGTGAATGACTACGATAAACAAATTTAAAGAAGACATAAGGTAAAATTCTTAATATGCCCATAAAATAAGGAATTAATGTTACAACTGCTTGAAGACACTAGCCTTCCATCTCTTCACTTAAACAGATCCGTGATGAAACTTAAGCGCTGAGTAGTAGACTCAGTCTGGACAAGAGGGATCGTGATTCGTTGATATTTTTACAACTGTGAGTTTGATAACCAAAATAAATACGGTCTAGTAAATAGCAATTGCCCTAAATCACTAGTTAAGTGAGGATAGCTTGTCAGAGTGTCCTTATCTCAAAACAATATAAATGAACTTCTCTATTTGGGCATCTTGAGGATATTGTGAGAATTTCTTTAAATCTTACTCGGATAAATAGCATTAGCATTTACAGATGATGGTATGAGAGTGTGTGTGTGTTTTATATGTCTAAGAATAAGGGATGAGTTAGGGTCATCGAAGTATATCAAATACTGTTTGTGGTAAAGTACCTGGGGAGTCACTTATACTATTCTGTTGTACATCTTTTTCAGATTTTAAATTTATTAAAATTGGGATCTGCAACTAATCCTGAGGAAGGTGTTGGCTGTATACTGTGGCCTACCGAAACGCGTCGATGCTCTAATATAAGGAAAACGTTTAAAATTTGTAATGATAATGGTTTTGTGCCATGCATATTGTGGTTGAACTGTATTGTGGTCAGAACTGATTTATCTGTGAGTTAACGATTTCCTTTGTCTGAGTAGGATTATTTGTCCTGTTCTCTTTCTTTTTCCCAATTTTCTGTTTTATATGTATATTGATGGTGATTCATTTTATTTTTTGCGTATGATTTTCAAGAAAGTTTTAACTCTTGTTTTAACATTTGGTAAATTGTTTACCTTTTTATGTATATGTACAACATTTGACTTGATGTGACAATTTTTGATTAATTTGAAATAAATTTGCTATCAAGTAATTGGTTTGCTTCGTTGATGCCATATCTCATCCTGTTAGTGTGAAATCTGTATGTTTGAATGACGGTTGATATTTATAGATCCAAGGGAGATCTTTCTTTTTGACTACGGCCTCCCCAAGGCCCCATGTTTTCATTCCAACCACAACCCCAGATATATTCCAACCAGCCTTTTTTAGGCTTTGGCCGAAACAGGTCAAGGGGAAAACGTCGGAACCAGAGAACTCACGTACACTGGGAAGACAATCCAC
Organism: Triturus cristatus; assembly: GCF_964204655.1. NCBI lineage: Eukaryota > Metazoa > Chordata > Amphibia > Caudata > Salamandridae > Triturus > Triturus cristatus. The sequence continues at coordinate 427,767,106 of NC_140579.1, read as the reverse complement.
CAGCACACTCCACCAGGAGTGTGACAGAAGCGCAAGCAGGCCCGAGTTACCAAACAACATAGTGATCAATCTCAGCAACCGTATTCTCAGTGCTGATGAACACGCTCTCCTTAACAAAGGCCTGGGTTTTGTTCCCACCTTCTACGGTGACACCTTTCAGATTAGACAGGAACTGGCGCAGTAGTTTTTTCGCAAGATCCGTCTTGATTTCTTCTTTAGGGACAAGCCATCTGAACACATTGATGATATTGAAACGAACACGGACTTGAGGAACAAATCCACCTTCCACCCTCTTTCCAACCAGGTTCCACCTCAGGTTCTCACCTTTGAGAAGGCTGTTCTAAGCCAGTTCTCTAAACTCTGTACCAACAATACCAGACAATATCAGAATCTGAATAAGAGAGAACGATGTGCTATGCTGTCTTTAGCAACAGATGATACGATTACAATTAAGCCGGCCGACAAAGGCGGAGCTATTGTAATAATGGATTCTTCTGCGTATCGCTCTGAGTGTCTCAAACAGTTGGGGAATACCAATTTCTATAAACCCCTGCAGGTGGATCCCACCAAAAGATTGGAATTAGAGATAAAAACAATGGTGGAGGAAGGGCTATCTAATGGCTGGATTATGAGACTGGAAGCGGGGTTTCTCACCAAAATCCACCCAGTCGTTCCCTATTTTTACACACTACCCAAGGTGCATAAGGCTCAGAGACCCCCTCCGGGACGTCCCATCATTTCCGGTTTGGGGTCTTTGCTTGAACCCTTGTCCACCTTTGTGGATCATTTTCTACATCCTCTTGTCTCAGATATGCCAACGTATCTTAAAGACACCAAAGACATTCTTAACTTGATCGAAACTGTTGAATTCGATGTTAGCAGCGAGTTCCTTGTCTCATTTGATGTGGAATCGCTGTACACCTGCATTCCACAGGATGAGACCCTATCCAAGATCGAGGCTTTACTTATGGAGAGGGCCCTTGACTCCATTACTCCAGTATCCTTCATTATGAATTGTGCTCGAATTGCCATGAAGGAGATTTTTTTCAGATTCGAGGAACAGATGTTCTTGCAAGTGTCCAGAACTTCTATGGGCAGTGTATTCGCCCCAAGTTTAGCGAACCTCTATGTTCATAGTTTTGAGCAAAAACATATTCTGGGGAACCTTAACCCGTATAGACACCACATACGTTGTTGGAAACGGTATATTGACGATATTTTCGTTATATGGACAGGGTCAGAGTCTTCCATCAACGATTTCCAGGGTTGGCTAAACACCCGCAACACCTATCTGAGGTTCACTTGTGAGTTTAGCAAAGTAGGCTTACCCTTTCTGGATGTTTTGATCTTTCCAGCTAACGGAGGCCTGGGTACTGAACTCTATAAGAATCCCATGGCGAGAAACTCACTCTTGTTATTTGACAGTTTTCATCCCAAAGCTTTGCGTCAAAATTTGCCCTTCGGACAATTTTTACGTATTCGGAGGAACTGTTCGACGATGGACAAATACCATGAACACGCTAAAGTACTGTCAAACCAACTTGTCACCAGACACTATCCCAAGAGATTGGTCAAACAATCTTTAAAACGTGCGGCGAATAACAACAGGGCGGCATTGCTTGAACCTAACAGCCCCAAGGAGGCGATGAGTAGACTCACGTGTGTCAACACCTTTTGCAGCTTTTCGAACCAGATTAAAAAATGTATCTTGACAAACTGGAAGATACTCAACATTGGCACTACACCTCTACCGCGCCCCCTCTTTGCCTTCAAAAGAAGTACCAGCATCAGGGATAGACTTATACACACTCGCCCACGCGAGACCATTGGGCACCATCAGGATACACTGTGGGGGCTACCATCTGTACGTGGTCACTTTCCCTGTGGCAGTTGCACTGCATGTGCACAAACTACACATACCACTGAAATTGACATTGGCACATCAAGACCATGGATCCTTACTGATCATACAAACTGTAACAGTAGCAATCTAATCTACTTGATCACTTGCCCCTGCTCACTCTGGTATGTTGGCATGACGACACGGAAAGTCAAGACACGGATTTTGGAACACAACAGTACTGTCCATTGTAAGAGGATCTCTACTAAACTAACTCAACATTTTGTGACGGCATGTCACACTACTCATGATCTTAAATGGACTGTGTTAGAACATCCATTTATTCCTACACATATGACAGACATCTCTGCTTTTCTATTTAAGAAGGAACAGCGTTGGGTTTACAAACTTGATACCCACCAATCTGGACTGAATGATGATATACCTTGGGCCTCTTTATGAGGAGCACAAACCCAGTATTAAACCATGTCCATATTGTCATCCTTCAATATTTATGACACCTAGTGGATGCTTTTCAATCTAGCCTTTGGTTGATACCTTAGCACACGAGATTGTCTAGCAGTTTCCCCCCTTTTTTTCTGCATGGCTTGACCTATCTCTTTATTTCAAATATTGTCAATAATCACGAATGTGTGTTTTGCAGAGCCATTTCTTTGAGACTTTTTTTGTACATGCGCCCTTCAGATATCAGGCACTATGGTTGTGTGTACAATTTCTGGGTTTAGTAGCTGCTGTGTCCGCTATTGTGTGGCTTACATTTCTTACCTTGCTTTCAATTTCACACTCTCGTTTGTGATTTAGCGTGTTCTAACGCTTTTCCACCAATGCCATTGCTTTGTCATTCCAATATGGTCTGAACCCCTTCCTTTTTCTGTTGTGGTCTCACAAATGATTCAATTTTTATCATAGAATCACCACGTTTCAACTACCTGGAGAGGTAAGCACGCGTTTCATCTTTGATGCTGTTTTTACACACTCATGGGCACAATACTCCCGTGGTAGCACTTGAGATCGTGCTGTACTTTGGCGCATGCGCACAATGTAGTAGTTCTAGTTTCGCGCACGCGTATTCACGGCCAGGATCATGGTGTAGTATCCTTAGTCTCGTGCATGCGTGTTAATGGTTAGGATCACTGTGCATGCGCGAGTCCAGTACCACCTGAAACCGATTATCAGCATATCGGGATGGTATTTAAGAGCGCGGTCCCTGTTGGTACACTCACCTCCGGCAGCAGGCTCTCTGAGGCCAGTGGTACCGACGGATAGGTGAGTGGAACGGTATTTTCTTGGGTCCACTAGGAGTATTTTCCCTATTTTCTCTGGACTCCTAGATAGACTTGCCTTACCTTGGGGTACTGTCTGGGAACCAGACGTTGTTTAATTGCAGACGTTGTTTTACTGTTGACTTTAACGGTATGCTGTCACATGTTTACAGTGAGGGGGTAACGTTGTGATTTGCAATGGTCCATACCTCCAGACAAAGATTGCAGTACAGGTTTCTCCATTACCTGAAACACAATCCCCGTGGAGGGCGTGTACCTCTTACACCCATTTTTCATAGAAATTTTTCTTTCTTTTTCTATTTACGAGTAGGTTTAGAGGCCTCTCATGTAACAGTCTTTTGCCGCTATTTCTGGCGTATTAGACCCATGATTACAGTATTTATCACTAATCTTTCGGTTTCTTGATGTATGAATCCCTCCTTGTTTTAAAAGCTCTATACACAGAGCACAGTTTAAGTGATTGGCGTAGGTGGTTATTTCTACTACTATATGACCAGGCTCTGTGTTCCTTTTGAGTGTCTATTCACCACGATTTGCACTCTACAAACTGTAATTTTATATCTGTTTGTAGAGCGGTGCTGCCTTCCTGAGCGGTTGCCAGGTAGAGGTGAAGTCCTGTACCCAGCATTAGCGGGTAAGATGGATATATTCTCTTTTCTTTGCCTTTGATTCTAAGGCTTTTTTCTAAGATTGGTTGTGCAGACTCTTTTATGCATCTATATTATTGATATATCTGGGCATATATATGATACATGGTTTTTTTACCTTTGATTACAGGTATCAGCAGTTGCTATGAGAGGCCAATGACAGTGTTTTGGCCCCATATTCTTTTCAGTTTGTTCACTTCATTTTGGCAGTAGCTTGTTTATAAGGCCCTGATGAAAGCCTGATTCAGTTTGGGTCTTCTTGGGCTGAAACATGTTGACCATCCATATTCACACCGCAGCGGTTTAAATCCATACCGCAGGTGTACTCACTGCTTTTTTAATCCTGACAGTGGGCATCTCCCGATTAAAGCATAGTTATGATGCCTCCTAGCCAGTTTTAATCTTCACTTGATCTCACACATACATTTTTTTCATCTTGTTTGCTTGCGCTGCATCCTCACTCATACATCTTAGCTCTTCATATGTGGATTTAGTTGATCCCTCAATTAAAACATCCCTGAGCTCCTCCCTCTCAGTGAGGGGGTTGTAGCCCTCAAGGGAACTAGGTTTTCCCTTGGGAGGAGAGTCCCTATGATGAAGCATGTCACCATTGGTGAGTGAGGGATTACGTCCTAAAAGGGATTTGCCTTTAGACATATTATGTTTGCCAACTTTTACCAAATAGGTTGATTACCATCTCACAAGTCTAGTTTATCACTTGGAGGTGGTTTTTGCAGTATCTTTTTGCTCTTATGCTCTTTTGCTTACTGGCACTTCCGGTAGTTTTATAGACCCTAGGATTTGCGCTGTTTGTTAATACAATTGTTTGGGGATACAATCCTTAGTGGTCTCTAAATTCCCTTGGACTCTCTCCTTGAACTTTGTGGTTTGTTAGGGGTCACATTGTTGCCAAGAACTGTGTTTCAGAAGAATACTTACTTTTGTTGCTAAAGAACTATTTTCTAAGAAGAAACTTCACCTGAACTATTATTTTTCCTTCCAAAGAGTATGTATTAATATTGTGGTACATTTTGGTCGTTATTTGGTCTTGTGCTTAGCCTTATATAAAAATACTATTTTTATAATAACTCCTGTGTTGTGTCCATTTGTAGTGTATTCACTTTATTACTGTATGTGGTCATAAATGCTTAACACACTGCCTCTGAGATAAGCCTGTCTGCTCTGCCAAGCTACCAAGGGGGTAGCAGGGGTTATCTGAGTGTGTAATCCCCTTGCCCTGACTAGAGTTGGTGGGTCCCTATTTGTCAGAAGTGTATACCTCTGCCAACTAGAGACCGCCGGTTCTAACAATATATATATATATATATATATCCACAGCACACGGCGCGCTCTCTCCAGCAGCATCAAAACGGGCCACACCAACAATGCTTGTACAAAGTTCTTTTATTCCAAAAAAAGATCAATCAAACAGGCATTACGCGTTTCGAGTCTAGCGACTCTTACTCATATGCCAATCGCCGCAGTAACGGTGGGTTCGTTAGCTTTTTAAACGTAACTTGCAAGACATTGAGAAAGGACAATTTTACCAGTTTAAAGGAACAATTCATTTCTACAATGTTCATCAAGGTTTCATTAGTTGTTCAGGTGTTATATGTAACGAAGGCAAGTACAGTCACTCCAATATTCTCCAGGTTAATCCTTTAGACCTTTAGTGGCATTATTTCTTAGTTAATCTTCGTTGCAAAATTTATTTCGTTATTAACTTAATATATATATATATATATATTATCTACTGGCGGTCGCCAGTAGATAGTTATAGTTAGGACCTATTTTCCATAGGAAATTCGCAACATTCTATTCCCAATAAGTCTGGCGCCGATTGACGAATCTTTGTAAAATTTTCCAAACTTTTGGCCAGCTCTGCTCCGCTCCTACCCTGAAAGTTTTGTGGTGATTCGTCAAGCGGGGGCCTAGAAAAAAGGGGGGTCCTAAAACGCGTTTTCCCCATGCAATTTCCCATAGGATCTGTTGTCGCAGCTACAGCCCGAACCGCTGAACGGAATGACACCAAATTTGGCAAAGAGGTAGTCCTCAGTTCAGACTCGTGCCTTTTGCATAAATGGTGTGAATCTGTTCAGTAGTTCCTGAGAAAATTAGGGTAAAAAAGTTAGTGATATCTATGGCCGGGGAGGATCCGCGGACCCTACCCGCACCGTAAGCGCACCCTCCCCGAACTGAGCGCGCACCCTCCCGATCGCGCGCTGAATGCTAATTGGCTGTCGAGTGTCTCTCTACATTCGAAACCAGGAACTGTTGGCGGCCATTTTCTGCCTCGGTAGAAGCGAGGCTGAAGAAGCAAGGGGAATAAGTGTGTAAAACATATAAAGGGGGCAGAGTGGAAATACTCTGACCCTCTAGAGGTGCTTAGGGGGTCCCAGAAGGACCCCCTGGGGCCCCCTTTTAAAAACAAAAAAAACGGCGAAATACGCGCACGGTGCGTGCATCCTAACACGTTGGGTGCACGGATTCTCACGCGTTGGGTGCGCGGATCCACGGCAAGGTTTTTTTAAAAAAGACAAGAAATCATTGGTTGTATGACTACTTTCTACACTGAAAGGTAGGGTGTATATTTCTGTTTTTTAAAGGTATGATTCTTATTGGTTAACAAAAACAGATTGTAAGGAACCTTATATATGATAAGCTGATATGTTGAAAAGTCAAGCACACTTCCTGTCTTGATTAGCAACATTGTGTGCTGAACTTGTGGCCTGTGAGCTCAGTGCAGTGTTCCATGACCTGTTTCTATGGTAATAGGCAGAAGGCATATTGGGGGAAGGGTTGAAATGTATTTCAGTTGGAAAGGGTTGAAATGTTTAACCAATAGAAATGTGTGTTTTCTTTTGAGTTTATGTGAGAAGGATTGTGATTTGATGTTTACATGTATATGTGTGGAAAATGAAAGGGAAACTTTTCCATTCTTTGTTTTTCCTGAGAGGTGCACAGTGCAGAGATTCTGTAAAAGAAAATATGGTGAGTGATTGATATACTTCTTAATCTACAAAAGAACTTGAAAGATGAGTTATTTAATTGTGAGGGGATGTATGTAGACTATTTTGATTTTAATCAGACTAATGTATTTCTCCTGCTAAAGTGTAGGGAGTACTTTTTTTCTCTACAATGTGTGTGCATGTAGAAACCATTCTGTGATAAGCATTTGTGTTTTTCATGTGTTTGTAGACAGATAACTGTGCTGTTTTTATATTTTGGTAGAATTAGAAACCAGTCATTGTTTATGAATTTGTGAAATGAGTTATGTTATGTTTCTATACTAAAATGTAGTACTACTTCTAGATGAAGAAATGTGTTTCGGTATAGTGCAAGGGATAGTGTTGTTTGTCTAGAATCACACAGTGAGTCTGTGTGCATTTGGGAACCACTGTGAGAGAAGCATTTGGTAACATTGTGTATTTGCTGACAGATAACTGTTTTAACTTGTCATGTTGTCAAGTTTTAGTAGCATTAGGAGACAGTTATGGCTTATGATTTGATTAAATAAGTCAGACTTTGACAGAAAAGTGCAGTCCTGAAATATGTAGATTGTGTGCAGTTCCCTTACCACTTGCACTGTAGTGAATGAGTTTTGGTAAACTCCTAGGGATAGTGGTGCTTGTCTAGAAACACAGTGTGAGTTAGTGTGTATTTGGGATCAGTGTGAGAGAAGCATTTGGTGACATCATGTATTTGCTGACAGATAACTTTTTTAAAACCTGTCATGTTGTGAAGTTTTAGTAGCATTATAATCCAGTCAAATCAAATCAAATCGAATGAGTTTTATTCGGTAAGTTAATTTCAAACCATAAAAGTGTATACAATATTACATTTCGACATTATAACAATACAAAACATATAGGTTAAAAAAAGTTAATAGACGATTTAAAAAGGATCTCATAAAGGCAGTACAGTTAGGATATGTGCAAAATAGCAATCTTTGGAGCGAGAAAGGTCAAATAGCATTTCTGATTAAATGTTCATAAGTTTAGCTCTCAGTATGTACAAATCTACAATCAAGAATTTAGTTCTGTATGATATAAAAATAGATTACGAAGTAATATAAAACAAAATATACAAAGCAATGAAATGTACATACAAAACCTCAAACATAGAAAAAGGTCAGATGGTGTCGTGATGTATTGCGAGATCAAGGTTGAACAAGTTTATGACTCTTTAAAGCGGGAGAAAAAAAAGAGATAACCCCCAACTGCAATATTAGGATGCTTTGGGGGATATATCCAAAACAACGTTTGGTATCTTATGATTACAGTACTCCAGCTTAACATCTATGCGTAGTTAATTACTGTATGTTCAATGATATTTAAACACTATCGCTATTATTAAGGGAGTCTAAAGCTATGCTATTATGACGTTTGATAAGATTTTTTAAAAAGAAAATGACATTTAAAATTATGCAATCATTATCAAGACATTGGAGAGCCATGAAAGCGGGACGGCATTGGCGAATGCCCCAAATTTTCAAGATTGGAATTATCCATTTTCTTCTCAGGTCTTTATAAAATTTACAAAAAAAATAGCATGAATTGTTGATTGCTCAGAAATGGTGTCACATGAGCAGTTCGGTAAGTTTTTAGACCAATTATTAACAGATGGAAAAGTGACCAACCTATGAAAGGTATTCAATCGGAATCGGGTAAGAACAAATCTATCATAACCATTTTCAGTATTTTGTAAAGACAATTGCATACCAATTGAGACGACTAACATGGAAAATGGGATATTAAAATATTCAGGTTTTCCAATGTCTGTCATGAAGTCCCTCACATATCTAATCCATTCTATATCAAGGAAATAATCCAGCTTAAGTGCATCCTGAAGCACTGACTGATTAAGATGATTGGTCTCTGACTTCCATATACGATGCCACAGGATCGCGGGTTAGAATCCAGTCTTTGCTTCTGCGTTGATTAAATGAGTCATGCTTTGACACTGATGTGCTGTACTTAAATATGTAGATTGTGTTCAGTACCATTAACTCTTCTAGACTAGTGAATGAGTTTTGGTAAACTCCTAGGATAGTGTTGATTGTCTAAAATCACACTGTGAGTCTGTGTGCATTTGGGTAAGGATTGTGAGAGAAGCATTTGGTAACATCGTGTATTTGCTGACAGATAACTGTTTTAAAACCAGTCATGTTGTCAAGTTTTAGTAGCATTAGAAGCCAGTCTTTGCTTATGCTGTGATTAAATGATGCAGGCTTTGACACAAAAGTGCAGTCCTGAAATATGATGATTGTGTGCAGTTCCCTTATCACTTCCACAGTAGTGAATGATTTTTGGTAAACTCCTAGGTATAGTGGTTGTTGTCTAGAATCACACTGTGAGTCTGTGTTCATTTGTGAACCACTGTGAGAGAAGCATTTGGTAACATTGTGTATTTGCTGACAGATAACTAATTTAAAACCTGTCATGTTGTCAAGTTTTAGTAGCATTAGAAGCCAGTCTTTGCTTATCCGTTGATTAAATGAGTCAGGCATTGACACTAAAGTGCAGTCGTGAAATATGTAGATTGTGTGCAGTTCCCTTACCACTTCCACTGTAGTGAATGGGGCGACTGTTACTCCCTTGCGTGCCTGAACCTGACACCTAACCTGCCTGCCCTGGATTCTATCTTCGCACCTGTTGCCTGTTGACCGTCTCCCTCCCGCCGCCACCACTCCATCGCGGCCGCTGTGAGGAGGGGGACCACATCCCCCAGCATTCCCTGCGGCGGAAGAGGAAGCCGCTTCCTGGAGTCTCGCGCCTGGAGGCGTATAAACATCAGCTGGGCTACCGCCTCGCGGGACCGCGCACGGGTCCGTGCCGGGCTAAGCCCGGGCAAAGGGCGGGCCGTCTACGGCCGTCCAAGGCCGACTGAGGCTGGGCTGGGCCACCACCCCTGATCGCTGGCTGTTGAGAACTTGTAAGACTTCTGTGTTCCATCAGTTGCTTGTTGATTGATTGCTTGCACTGTATTGTTTAGAGGGCTGATAGCGCTCTATCTTTTACTGCCATACCATGACTACCTGCTCCAGTAAAACCAGGAAATCCTTAGTGGGGGGCTCAGTCAGGGGGACATTAGACCATTTTATCACTAGGGCCGCCACTGTCCTAGAGCAGGAGATAGCCATAACAGAGCGCCGCCTATCTTTGGACCCTTTGTTTCACAAACGTTCGTCCTTAGGCCATATTGAGAATGCTCTTTCACCAACGATTCCCAATATCGACATGGACCCTGCTTTTGACGTGGATCCCACTCTGCAGCCTCATGACGTAACAGACACACCGGTTGCGCCTAAGGTTATCATTACGAATACTTCAAATACCCAGTTTATAACGGATACCTCAACTGAGGACCGGACTCCAATAAAAATTCCCAGAAAGAATAAGAATAAGGTTATCAGAAGCAAACCCATTGCCCTTAAATCTTCAGTAAAGACCACATCGCAAAAAACAAAAGGGAGGAAAAATCTTCATCCAGAGTCCCTCAAATCCACCCTTCAAACCCAGTTGTTTCCAACACTTGCAGAATCGTCGCAAGACTGTACTCAGATACCTATGTCTTATCCTCCTAATTTACTACATGACATAGAGCATCTAGTAAAATCTTTACTTTCTCCCTTGGCGGAGAGGATTACAAATATTGCTGTACAGTTATCGTCTTTGGAAACATCAATCGCATCACTTACTGTAACCAATAGGGATTTGAACACCTGTCTATCAAAGAATCCTATTCTTTTTCCCAATATTGGGCCCCCTTCACTTGATCAAAGAGTTAGTCAGCCAATTCCATCAACCAGTAAGGCGAATATACCCGCTGTTACACCTATATTGGAGAAAAGTGTTTCCGGCGAAAAATATAGCAGACCTATGCAAACGCATAAATCTGTTGAATCTCATTGCGATAACGTCAACATGCAGCCACCCCAGAATAGCAGGGAGGGAACGACCCACCATATTGATCTGCCTCCAGAAGCAGCTCCATACGTGGTGATACTTACAGGCGTCCCGGAGCTGGCTATGGGTAAAGTAGAGGGATACCAAGAACTTAAAAACAGGGTAGTTCATTGGTTGAGTAAAAATCGGCCACTTCCCAACGACATCAATGGTGAAATACTTCACGTGAGAAGACTGGGATGGGTGGGTTACAGACCAAAGGATATCCAGGGAGACGTGGTCATTATAAACTTCAGAGATCGCAGGGTATTGCATCACATTGCAGATTGGTATACTCTGACTAGTGGTGTAGGTATTACGACACACACACTAAGTTATTTTTACCCCCGTTCTCTCTTATTAAACCCATTGAAATTACACTCTTTATCCGTGGCTAATACAGAAGCTCACCATTTTCCCCTTCCAACCTCAAATAGATATGCTATCCTTTCTGGCCTGGACGATTTAGATTGATCCTTAAATCCTGAGAATGAGATTGGTAATACTGTCATTGTGAGTCCTTTTCAAACCACCTCAGATTTTGATCTTTTTAATCATAAGATCAATTCTATGAACTCTGGTAAGGTCGAGATAAAGTCAAATTTTTTTTTTGATTCCTACCCTTTAAACCTTGAACATAACCTATTAAGTGACAGTTTAATATCCAATTCTCTTCCGACCCACCATTTGATGAGCGATACTTTACGCTCACCAATTCCTTGCAAGGCACAGGAAATTATTGAGACCCCAAAGGGCGCCATGAACGGTAACATTGGCAATAAAAACATTACATTGGGTGATGGTCTATTGTCTTGGAACGTGGCAGGTCTCCTTGACAAATTGACAAACCCCCTATGGGTCCAAATTGTTTCCACCTATAGTATTATTTGCTTGCAGGAAACTTGGAATATCAACAAACTCCATCTTCTGGGATATAAGACCTTACATACCCCAGCTCTTCTTAGTTTATATGGCAGAAATAAGGGTGGTCTCGTGACTTACATATCCGTAGAATCTGGATTATTACACACACATTTTATCGGGACTGAAAACTACCAGATTATCTCTTTAATAGGGGGGCCGCCTTAAAAACATCACCCTGGTTAACTTCTATAATAACATCTCTAGTTCCCGTTATGAACTGGTCCTTAATGGCTTAAAGGCCGACTTAATAAAAATTGAGACTCATTTTAAAACCGATATGTTGCTTATCTGGGTGGGGGACTTCAATTGCTCATTGTGTTCACTGAGTAATGGAGGTACCTGTGGTTTGAACTCTATTAGTAGTGACACCTCTCCCTATTTTTCGCACACCAAACTAGGAGACCTTTTATACGGCTTAACATCCCTTTTTAACTTATCTTATATGAATGAGCTGTGCTCTCCACCGAAGTGCTTTAAACCTACTTATAATGGGAGAGGTTGCCACTCTATAATTGATTATACCTTGATATCCTCCAGGTATCCAGAGATCATATTAAACTGGGAGACACTTGATTGTGCGATCAGTAACCATTATCAAATTGCGGTGACATTAAAATTAACCTCACCTTTTGACATTGATGTAAGGGCGAATCGGTCCCATACCCCGCCACTTAACCTGGGAACTACCACGGGGCTCTACTTAAAATGGGATAAAGTAGTCCCCCCAGTTTTTCTTAACTCCCTGATTAATAATACATATGAGCACATACAGATATGTCTGTCTACTACAGAAAGTCCTCAAGCCATTAGGCACTCTTTTTCCGTCATTTCGTCGGAAATTAAAAAATTACTCTCAAGAGCTCCAAGGAAAATTTCACAAGGCAGCACAGGTTGGTTTAACAGGACTTGTTCTAAAGCCCTGAAACATCTAAAATGTACTTTAAAAACTAACCCAAGAAACCAGTCAGAAATACGGCAGGCCATACAAAAATATCGTGCAGCCCGGCTAACCAGAAAAAATCAGCTGAAAGCAGAGGCCTGGCTAGCCTTACAGGAAGCTTCTAGTAATAGGGACAACACTGCTTTCTGGAAAGCAGTTAATGCACCTTTCCTGCAGTGTACCCAGTCAACAATAATTGATATGGCTATAACCGCTGAAACCTGGGTTAACCATTTTGGCACTTTATACGAACTATCGGATCCCACAGCGCATGCGGGTACGCTGGATACTTATCATAACCTTTATAAAGAGCTGAACGTTTCTAGTCTTTTTCCTCTGGACCTTACCTTCGATTGTGCTGAGGTACTAGTGGCATTAACAGAAAGCCCATCCGGGAAGGCCCCTGGTCCTGACTGTGTACCAATTGATGTTTTTAAATCACAGTTGGACTTGTGGTCTCCCCTGCTCACTAATGTCTTAAACTCTTTGAATACTACAGGCTTTATTGATACATGGCCCGAGGCGGTTGTAGTGCCGATTTTTAAGAAAGGCGACAGGAATAACCCTTCTAATTATCGCCCTATTTCACTGCTTGACTCTTTAATGAAAGTTGCAGGGCGAATTATCCTAAACAGAATCCACGATTGGCTGGGCGAGCAAGATATAATTTCCAACTTACAATATGGCTTCAGACAGGGTAGAGGTACCATTGAGCAAGGCCTGAACCTGACCCTTATAATTGCCAAGTACACCCAGGCAAAAAAGGGGAACCTCTTTGTGACTTTCGTGGACCTTAGCTCCGCATTTGACTGCGTCAACCATGAGCTTCTTTGGGAATCCCTTGCTGAGATTGGTATTGAGCCCCCTATTCTTGCATTTATTAAGGAGCTTTAATGGGGAGCATCAGCACGTGTCAGATATGGTAGACGGGGATAGTGTTCCGACAGGTTTTATATTAGGAGAGGCGTAAGGCAGGGTTGCATTTTAGCCCCTCTGCTTTTTGCCCTTTATATAAACGCTGTCGGCCATTACCTCAACAGAAACTATTATGATTATCCTACCATAAATGGGAAACCCATACCTATACTTCTTTATGCGGACGACGCAGCAATAATGTCACAGACTCGCATGGGTCTTCAAAGGGCAGTAAAAGAATTTACTGAGTTTATGTCACAGAGAGGTTTAAAAATCAATGCCTCTAAAACCTTCACCAGGTCTTGTGGGCTAGGAATTGGAAAGAAACAATGTTCCATTTTCATAAACGGTAGTAAGCTGGAAAGTGTTGATAGGTTTCCTTACCTGGGCATCACCTTTGACAAGAAGGGCACCTGGCGGGCTGCCGTGCAAGCTAGAGGAGCTGTATTCTCCAAAGCTTTAGGCGCATTAACTAATTTTTCCAAAAAATTGGAGGGACGCCCGATTAATCCCTTATTACAGATCTATAGGGCCAAGTGTGTTTCGACTGGCACATATGGATCTGGGATTTGGGGAATCGAGCAGGTTGATCACATCCAGCGCTCTGAGAATTTATTTCTGCGCTATCTTTTGGCTACCCCACGCGGCACTTCAACATATGTAATGCATAACGAACTTGGCCTGACGTATATCACGGACATTATAAAATCTTCTCCTATTATTTTATGGCACAAAGTCTGGACAACCCATGAAACACACTTCAACAGGGAAATTATCAGCGATTGTCTCAGCCTGAATGAGGCTGATAATATTAAATGGTTGAATTACGTAAGAAACCTGTCACTTGATATAGGGCATTCACAATTTTTTACTGACCCCCCACTTTAAATAAAATATCTAGAGTTACATTAAAACGATTAGTCGCTACTCACTTGGCCAATCGTCGCTGGTCCCTTGAAAAATCTAAGTGTACGGTTATGGAGTATCAACATTCTACTATCGTTGAAGGAATGCAGCAGTATTTATCTTTAATCCCATCCCCTTTCATCCGTATGCTTGTGACTCGTTTCCGTACTGATACCTTTTTGAGATTGTTAACATTTCCCAATCAGAATTGTTGGTCCAGAAATCTGGAGAAATGTCCATGCGATGGCCTGTCATTACAATCTAACATCCATTGCATTTTATTTTGTAAGTTTTACCAATTGCCAAGGGTCACTTATCTGAAACCACTGCTTAAATCATGGGGATTACGTTCCTGTAGGATAGCTTATCATAAATTGAAAACACTGGATAATCCATCAGCCATAGCTGTGGTCTCTTTTTATTTGAAAGTGATTGTCAGAATAAGGGTATCTATGCAGCCTTAGATGATAAAAGTTTCCATGTATGTTATGTACTTTTTTCCCCCAAATGTTTTTGACAAGGGCTGCTAAAATATTGAAATTACGCTTACTGCAATCTTGTATTTTAAAATTTTATGCTATTTCATGATATATTAATCATGATTTTTATTGTACTTTTCATGATAATGTTTTTACATATCGAATAAAGATAACTTGATTGATTGATTGATTGAATGAGTTTTGGTAATCTGCTAGGGATAGTGTTGTTTGTCTAGAATCACACTGTGAGTCTGTGTGCATTTGGGAACCACTGTGAGAGAAGCGTTTGGTAACATCGTGTATTTGCTGACAGATAACTGTTTTAAAACATGTCATGTTGTCAAGTTTTAGTAGCATTAGAAGATAGTTATGGCTTATGCTTTCATTAAATGAGTCAGGCATTGACAGTAAATTGCAGCCGTGAAATATGTAGATTGTGTGCAGTTCCCTTACCACTTGCACTGTAGTGAATGAGTTTTGGTAAACTCCTAGGGATAGTGGTGCTTGTCTAGAATCACACTGTGAGTTAGTGTGTATTTGGGATCAGTGTGAGAGAAGCGTTTGGTAACATCATGTATTTGCTGACAGATAATTGTTTTACAACCTGTCATGTTGTGAAGTTTTAGTAGCATTAGAATCCAGTCTTTGCTTATGCGATGATTAAATGAGTCATGCTTTGACACTGATGTGCTGTACTTAAATATGTAGATTGTGTGCAGTACCATTAACTCTTCCAGACTAGTGAATGAGTTTTGGTAAACTCCTAGGATAGTGTTGCTTGTCTAAAATCACACTGTGAGTCTGTGTGCATTTGGGTAAGGATTGTGAGAGAAGCATTTGGTAACATCGTGTATTTGCTGACAGAAAACTATTTTAAAACCTGTCATGTTGTCAAGTTTTAGTAGCATTAGAAGCTAGTCATTGCTTATGCTTTGATTAACTGAGTCAGGCTTTGACACAAAAGTGCAGTCCTGAAATATGAAGATTGTGTGCAGTTCCCTTACCACTTCCACAGTAGTGAATGATTTTTGGTAAACTCCTGGGTATAGTGGTTGTTGTCTAGAATCACACTGTGAGTGTGTGTGCATTTGGGAACCACTGTGAGAGAAGCATTTGATAACATCGTGTATTTGCTGACAGAAAACTATTTTAAAACCTGTCATGTTGTCAAGTTTTAGTAGCATTAGAAGCTAGTCATTGCTTATGCGTTGATTAAATTAGTCAGGCATTGACACTAAACTGCAGTCGTGAAATATGTAGATTGTGTGCAATTCCCTTACCACTTCCACTGTAGTGAATGAGTTTTGGTAATCTGCTAGGGATAGTGTTGTTTGTCTAGAATCACACTGTGAGTCTGTGTGCATTTGGGAACCACTGTGAGAGAAGTGTTTGGTAACATTGTGTATTTGCTGACAGATAACTGTTTTAAAACATGTCATGTTGTCAAGTTTTAGTAGCATTAGAAGACAGTTATGGCTTATGCTTTCATTATATGAGTCAGGCATTGACAGTAAATTGCAGTTGTGAAATATGTAGATTGTGTGCAGTTTCCTTACCACTTGCACTGTAGTGAATGGGTTTAGGTAAACTCATAGGGATAGTGGTGCTTGTCTAGAATCACACTGTGAGTTAGTGTGTATTTGGGATCACTGTGAGAGAAGCATTTGGTAACATCGTGTATTTGCTGACAGATAACTATTTTAAAACCTCTCATGTTGTCAAGTTTTAGTAGCATTAGAAACTAGTGTTTGCTTATGCATTGATAAAATGAGTCGGGGTTTGACACTAAGGTGCAGTACCATGTACTATTCTGTTCACTGTGGCAGAACTGAAAATTTAAAAGTTTTACCTAAGCACTGTCCTAGAAGTAGTCTGATTATTTAGTCAGTTTCTAAGTACCAAATAGATTGCTTCAAATGTCTATGCAGTATGCATGCAGTGTTCTAACATACTATACACTTGTCTTTTACACCTTCAATTCCCTAGTCAGTATCCATACACTTACTGGAAACATCCTGTCACTTCCTTTGCAGTCCTCTAGAGACCCATTCAACAGCGTGTACTAATCCATTCACTGTGCCAAAACCCAAGCACTTATAAATTCAGCAAGGCACTCTCTTTCCAGTACTCTAATGATTCAGTCACTGCCTAAGTATTCATGCACTGAGCCAAGTCTTAGCACATGGACTTCTTCAAACCCCTATCCACTATGCATGCAGTCCTCTAACCACCTACACACTTGTCTTTCACACCTTCAATTCCCCAGTCAGTATCCGTTCACTTCCAGCAAACACCCTGTCACTGCTGTTGCACTCCTCTAGTAACCCATTCAGCATCATGTACTAATCCATTCACTGTGCCAAACCCTAATAAATTCACCTAGGCACTCTACTTGCAAACTCTAATCATTCAGTCAGTACCCAAGTACTCATCCAGTGACCCAGGCCTTAGTATATGGACTGCTTCAAACCCTCATCCACTATGCATGCAGTCCTCTAACCACCTACACAATTGTCTTTCACACCTTCAATTCCCTAGTCAGTATCCATACATTTCCAGGAAATACCCTGTCACTCCCTTTGCAGTCCTCTAGGGACCCATTCAGCACCATGTACTAATCCATTCACTGTGCTAAACCCCCAAACGTATAAATTCACCAATATACTATCTTTGCAGTACTCTAATCATTTAGTCAGTGCCTAAGTATTCATACACTGAGCCAGGCATTAGCACATGGACTGCTTCAAACCCCTATGCACTATGCATGCAGTCTTCTAACCACCTAGACACTTGTCTTTCACACTTTCAATTTGCTAGTCAGTATCCATACAGTCCAGCACTTGTCACTGCCTTTGCACTCCTCTAGTGACCCATTCAGTACCAAGTACTAATCCATTCCCTGTGCGAAAAGCCTAGCACTTATAAATTCACTTAGGCACTCTCCTTGCTGTACTGTAATCATTCAGTCAGTACCCAAGTAGTCATGCAGTGAGCCAGGCCTTAGCACATGGACTGCTTTAAATGCCTATGCAGTATGGATGCAGTCCTCTAATCACCTACCCAGTTGTGTTTCACACCTTCTATTCCCTAGTTAGTATTCATACTCTTCTAGCAAACACCCTGTCACTCACCCAGTGTGTCTCCTTATAGTACTGTAATCATTTAGTCAGTTAGCATGTAGTCTTTTAGTGAGTTAGGCTTTAGGGCATGAACTGCTTCAAAGTAGTATGCCCTATGCATGTAGTGTTTTAACGATCGTCACACTTGTGGTTCAGGGCTATAGTTTCTTAGTCAGTTTTTATATTGAATGTGTTTGTACAGTAATGGAATAGTATAAATTTGAAAGTTATTAATATACATTTATTTGTGATTCTGTTTTACAGATACAGAACAGGAGTGTTTCTCATCTGTTTGCACTCTTCTCGTGCAAGATTGTTTGGATGAAGGGTCCTTAGGTGTTTCATCATACTTGCTGTGCCGCACGAGTATTTTTTGTTAGGATCCCCTCGTAACAGAACTCTTTGGCAAATCTTGCGAGTGACGAAGGTGGCAATGGTCTTTGTTTGCCCCTTGGGAAAAGTAAAAAATGTCCTCACCACTGAAGAAAAACGTTGTGGGCGTGGTGCCTTCAGCAAAAACTTTTCCTCAGATTCGGTAAATATTTTAAAGCGGCAACATTTACAATTTTTGTAAGTTAAACTTATAACATTTTGTTAGCTGTATGCATTTTATATATCTGTGATTTGTTTCTTGTGGTATTTTGTTGAGAATACCATGTTGTTTTTTTTTTAACAATCTTTCTGATTTTCCAGGTCTGTCGTCGACATCCATGGTCCCCACAGGAGTGTTCCGCCTTGTTGTTTTGTATTATTGTTCATATATATGTTAATGAAAAGATAAAGTTTGAAAATAGTTTATCGTTTATATATTTATTATTATAAAAAATAAAGTTTGGAAAAAAAATTAATAACGTTTTTGGTTGTTCTCTAAATTGCTGTGTGACTCTTTCTTGTTCTTATTACTGTTATTTGATGGAGTCCACCATGGTGTTTAAATTTTGGGGCACTTATCGCTGGAATACTGGTGATATCTGCAGTTTGCACCAACTTCTGAATAGTGTGTTAGATTTATCTCAACTTTACTTCCGTTAAAGTGCTGATAATGAAATGGAGAGTAGCCGTTCCCGTGCAAAAAGACACGAGGTGCACCTTTCCGATTTATTCTAAATACTAAAATCCTGTATTGAATTGCACTGAGGTATTGGCTGCACTTATAGTGTACACACAAAATCTATTAAGAAATCTCATTGTATTTATATTGATTGGGAATAGTGCGTCAGGTGCTGGATCTTGACAAGATACACTGCTCAGTTCGTATATTGTTCTGCACACGAAAAAAATCACATCACAACTTTCACACCAATTGCAATGCGAAACAAATTCCGGCGATAAGACACGTTAGCACCAGGGATTTTACACCTGCTTTCTGCTGGTGTTAAGCAGGACAACTACCTGCATCATGAAAGGGAACATAGCCAAGAGCCACACCAGAACACCCACAGGTGCCATAGAGTCAATGAGCATGATACAGGGATACCCATGAGGGCCAGAAGACTCATCTCAACAACTCCAGGCCCGCCAATGCCCCCCAAACCCACATCTTAGTAAGTGTGTCCCTGTGGTCATTGTCTTAGCATGATAGGCACGAGCCCTGCAACATCACAGTGTGCTGTCACCTCAGCGTTGGCAGTGAGCCTGGATGTGTAGCTACGCATGCATCCTCCTGCATGCACAACTGGCGTGTGCTGGTCAGGGGTCCACAGGTCAGTGCAGGGGTGTGCTTATCCGGCAAGGGGAACGGGGTGTCTCGGACATGTCCGTGTCCAGGAAGTGCGATAAGTGTGTCTCTGTGTTCTGGTGTGGCCTGCTACAAGAGCCGCAGCAGTCGATGTTGTAAAGTGGCATGCACCACCTCCAAACGGCACTGTGATGTTGTAGTTGGAATGTAGCAGGACATGCGCAAATAGGCATTACAATGGTGTGCCGTACGAGTGCACGAGATACAACAGCGCACCGTACAAAAGTATGGGGGCTTGTGGGAGGGAGGAGCAGCCGTTTGGCAACATAACACACAGTGAACTCGACCATGTGCCACATGCTGGCCATCTCATCCATGATGACCACGGTCGCAGGCATCCCACAACACCAACGAATGGCCTTTGTACACATCCTGTATGAATGCAGCGTGGTTTTCACTTCTATGCTCGTTCAGTGGTGTGATGTTGACGGGTTGTGTGACTTGTGCTCCTTGTTGGTGTGTTTCATTTTGGCCATTGTTAGTCTATATGTGTGTTGTACTTAATTGTGCATGTGTGCCATTCTGCCCATCTCCCCCCCCACTCCCTGCTTCTTCCTCTTCCTAGTGCTGTTGTGTCTATAATTTTGTTGCTGCACACATAAATACATGTAAAGAATAAATTAGAATAGTTCCTTGATTCTTTTAGGTTTCAAAACTTCTCTATTGGTTTCTTTTTAATTTTTCATATGAACCGTTTTTTAAATATTCAACAGCACATAGAAGTCAGAAGTGCAACGTATTCTATCAACACACTTTCTAGAACATTCTACAACACGTGCAGGTTAAAAGTTCATCAATTTTTTAAAACTTAACAATATTTTTTTGTAACATTTTCTTGAATATTTAACGACACGTGCAGGTTAAAAGTTGACGATTGTTTTAAGTTCGAACAGTGCCTTCCAAATGCAAGTAGCAGGTGTGGTTGAGCTGAGCAAATTTTATCCTATGATATGTACTCCACGTTGAAACTGCTTTTTCTTAACCAATCACAAAGATGCTTTTCCACAAAACTAATGTGCATCCTACTTTTAAAAAAGAATGCTTTTCATGATATCTTTAGAGATAAATTATAGATAGGAATTAGCATTTAAAAAACCTTTGAAATTCACTGAAAAAACCATAGGTTTCATGCACGTTATAGTTAGGAATTGGCATTTAAAAAACCTTTGAAATTCACTGAAAAAACCACAGGTTTCAGGCACGTTATAGTTAGGAATTAGCATTTAAAAAACCTTAGAAATTCACTGAAAAAACCATAGGTTTCAGGGGCGTTATAGTTAGCTGGACTTTTCACTCGTACAAAACCATTGAAATTCCCCTGTTATAGTTAGTTCAGCTAACTATAATTCGCGCGCCCGCAATGCACTGCTGATGACGTCACATATTACATCACTCATGACATGGTCAGTGACATCACTGATGACATTACTGATGACATCTCAAATGACATCACTGATGACATCACTGATGACGTCATCTATGTGATAAATTAGTACATCTTCTCACACCCTAATATAACCTTTGATACACCGACTCAAAATTTCAAACGGCCATTTTGACAACCATAGATACTCCTATACCAATAACTACACACCCACTCATTGACTTTTAGGTCTACATACATGTCCACTCACTCACCTGTACAGTCACTCATACTTACAGTCACTCTGTGCATTTATATACCTATATAGACACTCACACGCCGCCAATCATCCATTTAGGTACTGACACATCTAGTCAGTCATGCAAATAATTAATCACAGTCTAATTTACTCACCTATACAGTTAAACACACTCAAGTTTACTTACTCATAAAAATACTAACAAATTCTGTGTCTTCCTGCAGAAAAATAAACAGCACATGACACAGATATCATTGCACTATGGCGCATACAGCCACTCCCAAAATCACACACTCTCACATATAGATAGTTATATACTCTTACACACATATACACTGTGTTTCACATATGTAGTTACTGACACATGTACAACTAAGATATACATTCAATCACTAACACACCCATACGTACACTCACCCAACCATACAGTCCATCACAGATGCACTCTTAAAACCATGCACCCACTGAATCACCCACTCACACATCTAGTCACAGAGTCACACACTCCCTACCCACACAAACACTCAGGCACCCCTACAGATACTCAGACAACCAATCAATAACCCATATAGACACTCATATAGCTATTCACAAAACCATGCAGCCACTTATACACCAACACACAGACACATACAGACATTCACCCAGTTTAGTCACTAGTCTGCAGTAAGATACATTTAATGACTCACTTATAGAGTCAGTTACGCACCTAGAAAATCATCCATTCACACTCTTGTACACCCACTTATTCTTCAACAGGCCTTTCCCTATATATATTAAACATAATAAAACTGTTCAGAAACACACACTCAATGGATGATGTCATCAGTGATGTCAGCAGTGATGTCATTTGAGATGTCATCAGTGATGTCATCAGTGATGTCACTGACCATGTCATGAGTGATGTAATATGTGACGTCATCAGCAGTGCATTGCGGGGGCTGAAGTGGTTATCTCATGATACTCTTCCCACAAATGAACCCTACAGAACTCGTGTATCTTTTTTCTAGTTATGGCCCTGGTTACAGTTAAGTCTAAGGGTCAATCCTGTATCTACCACCAGGTTACATCAGTTTTTGCCTCTTCGGCCTCTGCTAGAGTAATGACATCCATCCATCATGTTTACACATCTCACTGCTCCACTGAGTTTGTCCCGGTCTCTGCAGTATGGCTTAGAAGTGATAGACACCATCCCCACCACTGAAAGATAGCCATCAACCACAATTCCTAAAGGGCCAGAACAAAGAGAAATATAAAACCCTGGATGAGGGACGCGCACACCAGCGATTGGGATAGGTGATGAGAATCTTCTAAGACTGACACCCTCGAGGAACTTTTAAACATGTTTTGAACGTGGGGGGGTTGTTCTGTGGGCCATATAATTAATTGAGCAGTCAACACCGTGCACATAAAACTCATGGTAAATGGGCTTCAGCCGAAGTCCAAAGACATCTTTACAATCTCTTGGGTCAGTCTAAGCTGAGCTAGGCAGCAGGACACCTGGAAATTCTGTATAAGGCGGGGCAACTGGGCTGCTTCACAAAATAAAACATTTTACGAATATGGCAAGATGTACTACAGGAGTTCTGCCAGAGGTACAATTACAAGCTTTTGTAATTGGCCCGAAACCTCCACCTCCCTACTATTAAAAGTGCAAAGCGGGCGCAGTACTTTCGATTTGTACTGACTGTATATGATTATGACTAGAACATTCCCATTTTAATGTACCCATGTTAATATTTTCGGGTCGATTTACAAAGGCACGTAAGAGTACTTAAACGAGTATTACAAGAGTACTCTTTTAGGTTCTCGTGCATATTTGTGGAGTGGCCCTATCTGTGCTGACCTAAGCTAACCCCGGAAGCACTTGGTCCGAAGTGAAAGGATGGAGAATTGTGCTAGAAAACATGTGCAGTCTGTTCAGCCACATTCTGCTCTGCCTTTTCAGGCCTGCAAATGGGCTTCTTTAACTCGCAGCTCGCACGTGCTGTCGAACAAGGATACCGTTAGCCCTTCCACTGAGGTGCTGGATGTTTTACCCCTGGCATCCTCCCCCACCTAGAGCCTTTTAACAAACTGTAGGCTTGGGGTGGAACGACACAGAGACAGACATGTACGCAGCTGTCAGTGCCCTCTCCCCCAGCATCATCACACACTAATTATTTCATACTAAGGCGACAGAGCGTAACATATTAATATTAGGGGTGGGCAGAAAACTCCGCTCCGCTCCGCCAGCGTAGCAGATAAAGCCAGCCACCCCTGCTCACCGGCCCGGTCCCTGCTTCTGAAAGCAGCCAGGCCGGGGAGAGCCTCCCCGGGCCCCGGTGGACCCCTGTCTCAAGCGCCCGGACCCTCGGCTGGCTTGCAGGACGGGGGGCTCCCACACCCCGGGGCCTGCCGGACGGATCACGAGCCCCGGGCCCGGTCCCAGCTTCAGAACCCTAGCCAGGCTGGGGAGAGCCTCCCTGGGCCCTGGTGGATACCCTTCCCCAGTGCCCGGTCCCTCGGCTGGCTTGCAGGATGGGGGGCTCCCGCACCCTCAGACACTGGGACGGACCACAAGCCCCGGGTCTGGGCCCAGCTTCCGAACTCTAGCCAGGCTGGGGAGAGCCTCCCCGGGCCCCGGTGGACACCCTTCCCCAGCGCCCGGACCCTCGGCTGGCTTGCAGGACGGGGGGCTCCCACACCCTGGGACACTGGGATGGAGCACAAGCCCCGGGTCTGGGCCCAGCTTCCAAACCCTAGCCAGGCTGGGGAGAGCCACCCCGGGCCCCGGTGGACACCCTTCCCCAGCGCCCGGACCCTCGGCTGGTTTGCAGGACGGGGGGCTCCCGCACCCTGGAACACTGGGACGGAGCACAAGCCCCGGGTCCGGGCCCAGCTTTCGAACCCTAGCCAGGCTGGTGAGAGCCTCCCTGGGCCCCAGTGGACACCCTTCCCCAGCGCCCGGACCCTCGGCTGGCTTGCAGAACGGGGGGCTCCCACACCCTGGGACACTGGGACAGAGCACAAGCCCCGGGCCCGGGCCCAGCTTTCGAACCCAAGCCAGGCCGGGGAGAGCCTCCTCGGGCCCCAGTGGATCCCCGTCCCTAGCACACTGACCCTCGACTGGCTTGCGGGACAGGGGGCTCCCGCACCCTGGGATGGAGCCACACCCTGTGATGGAGCTCCAGCACCGGGCCCGGGCACAGCTTCTGAACCCTAGCCAGGCCGGGGAGAGCCTCCCCGGACCCCGGTGGACCCCCTTCCCCAACGCCCGTACCCTCGGATGGCTTGCAGGACGGGGGGCTCCCGCACCCCGGAGCCTGCCGGACGGAGCACGAGCCCCAGGCCCGGTCCCAGCTTCCGAACCCTAACCAGGCCAGGGAGAGCCTCCCCGGGCCCCCGGTGGACCCCCTGTCCCCAGCACCCAGACCCTCTGCTGGAACAAAGGAGGGTTAAGCCCAGGCATGCCCGGGGAGCCCATTTTTTCGACTATTAAGCCCCCACGTAGTGGGGGTTTACAGAACTGTGGGGAAGGACAAAAGTTGGTGTCAGCCCGGCCGGCCGTTAGGCCGGCCATCTGGTCGCCCGCCCCGCAGGGCCATCTGGTCGCGCAGCCAGGCGACCAGAGCGACGGGAGCAGGCAGCCCTGCAGCCGCCGGTCCCTCCCGGGATAACCCAGGAGGGACCACGCGAGTCTTCAAACCCCTCAGCCCGGTCACACGGGACCGGGTCGGACCGGGAACCTGGCAACGAGGGATAGTCGCTCCACCTGCACATCAGCCGCCCGTCGCCGGGCGGCCTTGAGCCGTGCCAGCAGAGGTTGGCGATCGGCCCACCACCACCCTCGCCTGGGTCGGAGGCGCCGGAAGGGAAGAGCCGGGTGGCTCCCCATCCCGCATGCCTCCCACCGAGAAGAGCCAGGGTCCCCTCGCAGGCCCTCGGCCCCTTCTCTTCCAGGCTGCCCTGCCGCGCGAGAAGGGCCGCTCCTCGGTCGCCCGAGACCCGGTCAGATCGGGCCGGGTCTCGGGACGCCCGGAGGACCCAGCGGGCACCAGGGCCTTTTTGCGAGCGAGGGGTGGTGCCAGCCAAGGGATGCACTGCCATTCGGTTCCGTGCCGGGTGAGCTTGGGTTCCGTCTCGGAGAGGGACAGGGGATGGGCGCCGCCCCCCGTCCCTGGTCCACGGTCCCTTGCGCGTCGGTCGGGCCTTCCCCAGGGGGGAAGGGGCCTGCCAAATTCCCGGTCCTAAACCCCAGCGCCCCATGCGGCCGCGGA